>NC_088654.1:6712242-6994742 GCF_964019385.1 Sycon ciliatum | reverse complement strand
CTTCAATGAAGATTGAAGTGCGCACCCTCAATGAAGATTGAGGGTGCGCGTTATACAAAGGTGCGCACTATACTCCGGAAAATAGGGTACCAATACACAAAAGATGTAAATCGTACATTTTGGTATAGATATCGCAATCAGTGAATGACGTCCCAATAAGCTAATATTGACAAATCATGGACAGCGAATATCCAACTCTACATTTATGTTTTAACCCTTTGAGGGCAAAGGACGATTATATCCGATTTTTACGGTATGGCTGGATTCCTAGAGATGAGTATATCCGTTTTTGAGAAAATTGCGATATCGATATATTTTTAGGTGCTTGAAGTCGCTCATATGTTACTCCGACAAGTACGATCTGATTCTTCGTCAAGGTGAGACTTGTCGCAGTCGATCCGCGTTGGTCCCGTTGAGAACCGGCCACATTTGAGTATACTCAGAGAATGCGCCGATCGAGAAGTTATTTGGAATTTCAAACTAACTTGTTACTTCCTGCGCGTCATTAAAATTGTCGCTTCGCACATCGCAATATTTGAGACTCGGCTCGTCTTAGTCAGACTGTCGGAATCGCTGTTTTTTTTTGTGTTCGAACACTGGTGCGACCCTTCCTGCGCAATGTCTACTTGTCACTGAAGCCGTGGTGGTCTCGGACGTTGTCGGAGCTCTCTTCCGCACCAAGCAAATTCATCACGCTCCGCACTATTCCGCCCCAGAGCGCATTTCGTTTTCTGGAGTTCGTGCCGTCCCACATCGTTTGCGGGGGCATTTATCAAGACTGCAAGCTCGGGTATAAGAATCCTGGTATCTCTCCTGAATACGAAATGCTGAAGTTGACGATGGCAAGAACAAAGCGGTCTCAAATTCCTAAAAATGTGCTACTTGTGGCGCATGTTGCTGCGAAGGTAGCAGGTCTGAAAACACCAACAAAATCAGCGAAGCGCTTGCCAAGGAAAGAAGGTGCGAAACTGCTTACCCTATCCCGTTGGAAGGTCGCTACAGTGTACTTGAAAAATGCTTGCTTGCCTTCTTCGCCGGCCACCTGGAGGCATGGATCGCTTGAAAACGAAGTTTCTTGACCTGAATTGGACCGCGCGTCTTGTTTCAAATCTTTATTCTCCCGATAGCCAGTGGCCAATATGAGATAATAGTGTAAGAAAGAAGAAAGAGTGAGGAAGAATTGGGTGGGCAGGGCCTAGGGGTTAATGACTACATACGTGTACGGGCAGGGGTGGTCGCCACACGAGCATACAGAGTTGTGTACTTAAGTTACGGGCAGGGGTGGTCGCTACACGAGCATACAGAGTTGTGCTACAGCAGGGATATCTCGGATTTGAAGGGAGTACGAGAAGGGATTTCGCGAAGATGGATGGGCAAGCAATAAAAGTAATGAAGGGCCTTGTACAGGGGAGAATGGAGACAGCGGTCAGTCTGCGGAGTTGGGAAGTGTCAAGTATGAGAGCGACGTAAATTATACGAAGGTTGCACGTTGCTAGCAGTATGCAGCGAGAGTATATGTGGTGGGGCATAATTGTTGCGCAGAGAATGCGCAAAGAGTATATGTTTAACTTTAAAGCATGAAAATATTACTCATAAAAAGGACACACTTCAGGCTCATTACAAACATCTTGAAAGTCTTTGTGTCATTATTGCAATTTTCGCTGTTTACTTTAGCTATCTTCTTTCTTTCTTTCTTTCTTTTTGCGCTGTTTTACCACCTTCTTACTGTATTTAATCCACTGTTCCTGTTCCTTTTCCCTTGCCTGTATTTCACCTGATGAGAAGGCTTGAAAGTATACTTGTGAAGACAAAAACTTTCAAGATGTTTGTAATAAGCCTGAAGTGTGTCCTTTTTATGAGTATTATCGCATTTTTGTCTCAGAGGAAACTGTTTACCTACATGAAAATAATGTTGGCCATTTGATGCGATGCAAAAGGTGGGAGTGTTCTAAGTGTGTGTAAAGGGGAAGGTGGAGACATACTCTGGCGACTTTCCGCTGGAGTCGTTCTAGCCTGTAAAGGGAAGCGTGTGACAACGGTGTGAGAGCATTGCTCGCATATGAGAATATAGGTAGTATGTATGTCTGATAGATGTGAGATAAAGAATCACTGGTGAGTGTAGACCTTAGTCTAAAAAGAATATTGAAAGACTTGAGTGATTTTTTGACTATGTATTCAACGTGCTCCGTCCAACGGAGGTCATGCTGAAAGATTATTCCGAGGTGTTTGTGTTTTTGTGCTACGGTAAGCGGACTATACCTGAGGGTGATCTGGGGTAGCTGTTCAGGGAGGCGGTTATTGTGGTAGAACAGGAGGATGACTGTTTTCTTTGTGTTAACCAGCAGGTGGCATCTTTGAAGCCAGTCTCCAGCTGCTGTGACACTCTGTTGTAGGTTTCGGATGCAGTCTTGAAGAGTTCTCGCTATGGAAATCAGAGCGGTGTCATCTGCAAATTGGCTACAGGTGGTGCCGGGATTCTCACATGCGTGTGAAAGGTCTATGGTGTAGACGAGGAATAGAAGCGGCCAAAGAACAGATCCCTGAGGAACGCCGGCAGGGATCTCGAGGAAAGGCGATAGGTCGCCATCCACCTGGACCCTTTGCCCACGCCCCAACAGGTACCGTCGGAACCACTCCAGGGCGTTCCCCTGGACACCATAGTGGGAGAGTTTTGCTAGAAGGCCTGAATGCCACACACGATCGAAGGCCTTGCTTAGATCAAAAAAGCAGGCATTAACGTGTTTCACGTCGTCTCTCGCAGTGGAGAGGGTATGGACGAGACGGGCGAGCTGCTGCTCAGTGCCGTCTTTCTCACGGAATCCGGACTGTTGGTTGGGCAGGTGGGGTGTGATGTGCTTGTAGAGGAGTTGATGTGCAATTTTTTCTTGGATTTTTGATGCAGTGCTGAAGAGAGAAATGGGTCTATAGTTTGTTGGTTGGGTTGGGTCGTTCAGCGTATTGTTGAATACTGAAGGGTCTGCCTCAAACTCTGATGAAGACGTCGACCTTAGCTGCAAGGGCAGCGAAGCCCGGGGCCACAAACTAAAGCTTGGTCTGTCGACAATGCTCTGCCTCAATTTCTAGCTGATTTCTTTGCCCTTCGAGTGGAAAAAATAAATTCGAAAAATCGCTCTGGGAAGCGACAATTTTAATGACGCGGAGGAAGTACTTTGTTGAGAGTGCCGATGGCAAGTAACCTGTCAAGTGTCTCCTTGTCTGAAGCCCTCGGCATTATCTTTATGAGCAGCGATAGTGAGGATGAACAGTGTGATCCTCTTAACTTTTCTGAGAGTGACAGCGAGGTCGATGTTGGCTAAATTCGTGTCGATACCGCTGACGCATTTGAAATTGTAATGACAAGTTTGCAGATACTGATACTCAAGGTGTTGTTGACCACACTGGTGGTAATGACGACCATTCTGACCTCGAAATTGGGTATAAGATGTTAGATTTTTTGGTTTTTGTTGCCCACTGATGTCAATGTCTCTTTAGAATCAAACTTTAGGACACTATATCAATTTTTGAAAATCAGCCCCATTTTTGGAGAAAATCGCAACATACACCTATTTTGAATTGACCAGTCTGACCTCTATAATGAATGTATGACGTAGAAACTTTGGTTTTTGTTGCCTACTGACGTCTATGTCTGTTTAGAACCAAATTTTATGACACTAGATCAATTTTTGCAAATACCGATTTTTCGCCTGAAAATGGTAGGAATCCTGGTGGTTTGGGGTAGTCCTCAAAGGGTTAAAAAGCAGTTTGTACACTGTCCTACTATAGTTGAGCTGTGCCTAAATAAATGGGAAAATATTTAAAATTATTATTCTATAGTGCACTACACTGCACTGCACTGCACTGCACCGCACCGCACCGCACCGCACCCCACCGCACCGCACCGCACCGCACCGCACCGCACCACACCACACTACACTACAATACACTACACTACACTATAATATGGTGCAAACTGAAATTTAATTCTGTCTCGAGTGTGCTTTTCAGCGTTTGTGCTCACAGAAGTGGCGAAACAATGAAATTTCTAAGTAGAAGGAAAAGATGTATAAGCAAGACCCCGCCCCCCCCCCCCCACACACACACACTTACTGTGCACAGCAAAAGGCGCATAGAAAATATACCTAAGTGTTAGGGACTTGCGGATCTATTATTGCTGCCTCTCACAAGCTTTCTTTGGCAGTTTGCAGCACACCGTTACGCTATCCACGTGGGGATGACTTTTCGTAATGTGGCTAACAGCGACAATGAACTTTTAACTCTTTGCTGCCCACGCATACTGTATAGCAGGAAATTTTCGGACGGAAATTATTTTCGGACGATTTCGTACACGCCCTCTTTTGTACTAAAATGAATTCCGTACTAAAATGTGTTCCTGTGAAGTTATGTACACTATACATCGGTACCGCATGCGAACACGTGCATTTAGCGTGCAGCAGTGTACGAAAGTAAAATCCGTCCGAAAGGTCGAAATTCGGCTTTGTCCGAGCATATTTCCGACCGAAAATGTCCTGCTATACAGTACTTGAACTGACATACGTCTATCAGTTCGACAGAGCATTGAAAAAGCGACATGTCGATCAAATTGAGTTAGCATCCCCCCACCTCACAACAGAGCAACCGAGTTTTGCATTAAGCTGGGAGTGCCGATTCGAGCAACTGGTATAATGGCTCGCAGCTGAGCCAGCAAATGACTCCGCTTGGAGCAGGCGAATGACTCCGCATGGAGCCGGCAAATGACTCCGCATGGAGCCGGCAAATGACTCCGCATGGAGCCGGCAAATGACTCCGCATGGAGCAGGCGAATGACTCCGCATGGAGCCGGCAAATGACTCCGCATGGAGCCGGCGAATGACTCCGCATGGAGCCGGCGAATGACTCTGCATGGAGCCGGCAATTGACTCCGCATGGAGCCGGCGAATGACTCCGCATGGAGCCGCCGATTTACTCCGCATGGAGCTGCCAATTACTCCGCATGGAGCCGCCGAATGACTCCGCATGGAGCCGCCAATGCCTCCGCATGGAGCCGCCAATGACTCTGAATAGAGCCGCCAAATGCTAGATATATAGAGATGCATAACCAGTTGAGAGCATATATTCTCATGGACTATACAGATACCGTCATGTGTGCGCCAGAAACATGAGTTGAGCTAGTGGGTGGGAGGGTGGGAAGGAAATTGTTTCGGGAACACCTGTTCCGCAAGTTGCACGCTCGAAAGTCCAAACAGCAATGACATGAAAGAGACATTGTACAGGATATTGAAGGGCGCGTGCCCACGTGACTCGCGCATGCGTGCAGGTTGGGCCAGCTCGCTGGGCTGGCTGCTAACTCGCGTTAGCATGCTAACTCGCGTTAGCATGCTAACGCTCATTTAGCATCCCCCACCTCACAACAGAGCAACCGAGTTTTGCATTAAGCTGGGAGTGCCGATTCGAGCAACTGGTATAATGGCTCGCAGCTGAGCCAGCAAATGACTCCGCTTGGAGCAGGCGAATGACTCCGCATGGAGCCGGCAAATGACTCCGCATGGAGCCGGCAAATGACTCCGCATGGAGCCGGCAAATGACTCCGCATGGAGCAGGCGAATGACTCCGCATGGAGCCGGCAAATGACTCCGCATGGAGCCGGCGAATGACTCCGCATGGAGCCGGCGAATGACTCCGCATGGAGCCGGCAATTGACTCCGCATGGAGCCAGCGAATGACTCCGCATGGAGCCGCCGAATTACTCCGCATGGAGCTGCCAATTACTCCGCATGGAGCCGCCGAATGACTCCGCATGGAGCCGCCAATGCCTCCGCATGGAGCCGCCAATGACTCTGAATAGAGCCGCCAAATGCTAGATATATAGAGATGCATAACCAGTTGAGAGCATATATTCCATAAATCGGCACTCCCAGAGCGGATCACAAAGTGCAGCTACCTGTGATATTTGTAAGCAGTGCAAGCTCGGTAACGATTGACTAACAGGAACTCGATATCATGGGCTGAGGCCATTGCCACAGCCACCCATGCTTTGGCTGCTGGTGGCCTCTGAATGTTACTCGGGCAGACATGGCTTTCCACCTTCCCGCCTCTCTGAATATCGAGTCCGGCAGCTGATTCGAAACGAGTGGCCGGTGTATGACGCCAGGCCATAGCCACAACTGATGAGCAAGATTTTCGCAGTTTCTGCAAAGCCGATCGATTGGCATCTGCTGCTGGTGCCGCTAGCTTTTCCAGGTGCTGCCACAATTGCAAACCACTATTTGCGATTGGCTGGTCTGCTTGATTGACTGTCCATTGCCCTATCCCCGGTTGCAATTGTTTGCGCACCAGCCAAGTGCACCACTTGCATCAGTGAATAGCAGCAAGTTGGGGGACGGCTTCCACTTAGGGTGTAGGAAGAAGGACCGGCCGTTCTACTATTCCAGGAGCTAAGGCCATCAGCGAAGGTATTTGAGGCACTCTTCGGAGAGCTTGATCAGGTAATACGGCTGCCGGTACCAGTTGGCAAGTGACCACAATCTGCAATGTGCGTCCTGGGACTATCACTCTTGTAGCAAACGAGAGCTTTCCCAAAAGATACTCGAGTTGACATTGGGTAGTTGAAGCTGTGTTGAGAGTGGCCCGTAGGAGGTCGTGAAGCTTGGCAAGTTCGTCCATCGGCAGACTGATGTGAGCGCGCGGGTGTCCAGGATGACGCCGATAAACGTCAGGACGTGGGCTGGACCCTCCACTTTTGCTGATGCCAGAGAAACACCGAGGTATGTAAACGCACGGCGCCGAGTAGCGAGTTGCTGGCGAGCTAACACAGGTCCAGAGCATACATCGAGGAAGCACTTTTGCTGACGCCAGAGACACACCGAGGTATGTAAACGCACGGCGCCGAGTAGCGAGTTGCTGGCGAGCTAACACAAGTCCAGAGCATGCATGGAGACAGAAACGTTAGTCGAGGTATTTCCCGTAAGGGGAAGATGCCAATAACGTCAGGAATTGAGCTGGACCCTCCACTTTTGCTGGGGCCAGAGAAACACCGAGGTATGTAAACGCTCGGAGCAGAATAGCGAGTTGCTGGCGAGGTAACACAAGTCCAGAGCATGCATTGAGGAAGTAACATTAATTGAGGTATTCCCCGTAATGCAACAGGCGTGGGAGTGCGAACTGCCCGCACACAATCCATTCACTGGCGGATGCGACAGAGTTCCATATAGCTGGCCTGGAGCGTAGTACAGTCTGAAGGGCAGGACGCTCTCATAACAGTATTGATCCTGCCAGCGGTTCAACAAGGGCCACTCCTCCGGGCAGACGGGAATTCGGCAGAATGCACTTTTAACATTGAGCTTAGCAAGATACAGCGGGGCGAGCAATTGTCTAATCATGTTTGCAGCATTGTCATCTTGACATTGTGGAGAGACACGGTCTGCTGGAATGTAATCGTTGACACTTCGACCCTCCAGGCTTTACAAAGGGTGTGTCGTGTGTAACTTCCCGTTCGTCTAGGAACCGCATCTACGCCGGAACAGCACAGAGGCGAGAAAGGGGGTGAAGAACACGGGCCAGCTGTTTCAAGCCTGCTGCAAGAAACGGATCGGCCAGCTGTTTCAAGCCTGCTGCAAGAAACGGATCGTTGCGCAGAAATATAATCTGGGTTAGCATGTGACCGTGTTAAATTCAATGGATCCCAGTTAGTTGAGTGGTTGCCGATGAAACCTACCACAACCCCACAATTACGACCATGTGCAACATACCTCCGGAGCATAGGATCAGGATGTGAGTCCAGTAATTTTGAGAAGTGAGAAACTGAGTGCTTACACAGTTACTGATGAGGCCTTACACTTTGCCCTGGGATGCTCCTGTCGGCACTGGAGGTAGCACTGCCTGAGCTGACGCGTGCAAGCGCCGTACTCGTAGTAGCGGCATACGGTTGCGGTACGTGATGCGGATCTGTACTGGTGAGTAGGACGAAATGCGCACGGAAATGCTGGCGAGTGCACTGAGCTGCACTGCTGGCAGGCGGGTCGTGCTGTTCCAGTACACCGCGAGGCGCAGTTGCCACAAGTTGATATTGATAACCTGGCTTTGGAGATTTATTTTATTTTCCATTGCTATCAGGTTCGGCTTAATTCCCTCTGTGCTGCGCTGATGAGTCCACAAAGGACGAAACAGTTGTCCGCAGATTGAGTATTGATAACGTCCAGTTTCTAGGTGGCAAAAGCTGGCGATTGGCCGCGACGATCGTGGCCAAATACGTCCACAGGCGCTCGTGAAACGCGGTGAGGAACAGTGGAACACAGACCATTCATGAACACTGTCCAGGTCTCAACTCAAGTGCTACCGTCATGCAGCCTACGAAGCGCAGTTCTGGGTTCGGATTCAAATAAATGCTAGTGCGCCAGAAGAGCAACATATGAGGGGCTACGGAGTTGGAACGTCGCCGGAGCTGGACTGACTGCAACTGTATCGGGCAGCAGGAAATCGAAGTCCACGAACTCGCCTCTCTGGACGCGATCGAGAAGGGCCCGTATAGGACAGTCAGGTTCACCTGCTGTTGGTGCTGCATGCGCATATGGCGGTCGTCACTGCACCGGGCTCCCAGTAGGGTCCGGCCTGCTGGCGGCGAGCGGCGATACGGATCCAAGTAGAGCGAGGAGAAGCTGGGTGGCGTTGGTGACGGCAGTGGACAACTCCCGTTGTTACTTCCAACAGAAAATCAAAGTCCACGAACTCGCCTCTCTGGATACGAATTACGATCGTCAGGCTCGCGCCTGCTGTTGCAGTGGTGGTGCTGCGTGGCGGCCGTCGCTGCGTTCGCAGTAGGCGGGCGGCGGAGCCAGGTAGAGCGAGGCGATCCGGAGAGGCTGGACGCCGGTTGGTGACGACGACATTGCTTCAAGGCACAAACAAGGGTCGCTGAGATCGCGTGGAGGTACTTCATTTCAGGAAACCTGATGATGGCGCAAGCTAAAAAAACCACAGTCGACGTTCCACTGTAGACGACGACATTGTTTCAGGCACCAACAGGCACCAACAGGCGTCAATGAAGTCTGAATTGAAACGCAGAGATACGAGAATGCAAGCTTGAAAGTCTAACGAAAGGAAATTGTTTCGGGAACACCTGTTCCGCAAGTTGCACGCTCGAAAGTCCAAACAGCAATGACATGAAAGAGACATTGTACAGGATATTGAAGGGCGCGTGCCCACGTGACTCGCGCATGCGTGCAGGTTGGGCCAGCTCGCTGGGCTGGCTGCTAACTCGCGTTAGCATGCTAACGCTCATTTCGCTAGATTCCTTGGGATACATTGCTTCCAGAATACACGGTAATACATGTCAAACAAGTAACGTAGTTGCGTGATGTCTGCGGCCTTCATCCTATTCATAGCTATATTAAAATTATTATCTCCACGTAGATTATTTAGAAATATATAGGTTTACATTTGACAATATGCTTCGTGTTGGAGCTATGAGTAATTTTCTTCCTGCTGGTCTGGGTATGCCGAAAACCTATACATTTTAATGGGCAGCAAAGGGTTTTAAAAACAACTTCAAGAAGTCAAAGAACACACAATGTGTCACAGAATAATAGAATAATTGAATACAGAGAAATTTGAACTCACTTGAAATCTTGGGACCTGGCAGTTCACCTGCTCTCAAAGCTGAATGAAGAAAAAACACACATTAAAAACACATTTGCAGATATTTTGCAGATATTTGTAGATATTTGCACTAGCCTGGTTGAAAGCACACTGTGAAATTCTGGCTTTGCATGACGTAGAATCAGCTAATAGTTATCGCTATGGACGTTCGTAAACATGTTTGGGGGCGGGGGAATTCTTGTTTCCTTGCCGACATGACTATTATTGTGCATAATATTCTGAAGTTGCATGCGCTTGACTTACAGCAGGGAGGCCTAGCATAAAAAGGACGACCACTACACTGGCAAGTCTTAAGCCTCAGGACCGCCCCGATTTATGCATGTCGACATACTGTAAGACATGTATATATAACGAGGAAGCAAATCTAACGTTTTAACGGATGACATTTCTTCGTTATAATAAGATCCGTTGAGGCCGTACTGCTTCATATATGCTGTGTGTGGATATGGCAGAATACTGCAAGATCGTTAACATATCTTCTCGTTAACCTATGAATTTTGGACAATCGTTAAATTTGCGACTCGTTATAATAACATGTCTTACAGTATGGCGTAGCTGGACTGCACCGGGTTGGAGGTCAGCAGGTCATAATGGCCATGATTGCGATTAGGCAAAGCCCGATTTTTGCCAGTGAAGCTTCGATATTTTGCCGCAAAAAATTCGGGCTCATTGTCGAGATTTTGCTTTCATATTGCCAGGCCACTCGATATTTTGCTCCCTTTTTGCTCCAAATTTGTGTCACGTGTGGGAAAACTGACCGAAAGTGGGTCAAGTGTTAGCAAAAATGAAAAAAAAGTGAGTCACGTGTTGGTAAAACTGTGCGAAAATGAGTCACGTGCGACGTATAAGTGTAAAATCTCCCAATTTCCAGCGAACACACCGATATTTAGCTACGTTTTGCCAGCAAATTCCCTTTCAAATTTCTTCGATATTTTGCTAGCAGAATTGCTGGCAAGAGCGGGCTATTCCAAATTGCGATTGCCAGCTGCATAGAGCAGGGATCATGTAGAACTTCTAAATCTGGCGTCTAAACACATCGTTCCGACTCCTGATGTCTCGTGCCGTTGTCCTAGATGCTAGAACTCCCTTTTATGCTGTGATTGCAGGCCTTTGCAAGCTCTTGCAGTGCATACGGCGTGCTTCTCTTTGGACCACAGGCATGTGTTCTCTGCTACCCCTGATTGAAAAGTGTCCGAGGGTCTGCCCAAAATCCTCAAAGTTACAGCTAGATGAAGAGTGTTTCATGTGACATGCTCCACCACATAGCACACAGCATACAGTATACATGGCATGCGAACATATCACCGGCACTGCATGAGTTAAATGAATGAATGGTGAGATTTCGTTCCAGCGACTACGACGAGCAGACTCACGTATGCATGCTCTCTTGAACATCCATGTCCCATTGGCACACACCGAGAATGGCATACCAACCAATCTAAAGCCACTGTTGCAATTGAAGCGGGCTATCCGAGAAGTGACAGTTGCCTGCCCATTTGATATTGTTGGTTGTCCACACCAAGCTTCTGCAATGCACCAGATAAGACAAGAGAAAATGACAAGTCGGAATGTTAGAACAATCGAGTCCTGTTCTTGGCCGCTAATGACTCTATGCTCCACTGAGGAGACATGTGGTTGTTTTGGAGCACAACCAACTAAGCTCGACATGCCAACCAAACCCAGTCCCCACTCACACAAGGAACACCGGAGCATAGACGATGCAAAGCATACCGTTTAAGTTGAAAAACGGAAAGAGAGTGAAACGCTAAGAACTAGCAGAGTTGAGTAGAAAGAGCACGCAGAGAGAGGTGAGAAAGGTGTGAAACTCCATTGGCATACCAAGGCCTACACAGCAAGCTGCCTGGAGATTAGGAACTACACTCCCTCGCACTGGCTTGGCTTTAGCCCTCCTTCTGGTTAGCGTCAAAGCTACTGGCACTCGTGCAACGCTCGCTGTGCTTTTCACAGTTAGGAGATTCTGAATTTGATACTGTGAGCCAGTTTAGAAAGATGCATTGTTCCTCACAGTACTTGCGATTGGTTGCGTCCGTGGTTCTGAGCTCCTCTGAGGACAGTCGGGAGACCCTAATAAAGTCAAAAAACTGCTAGCTCTGTCCAGATTACATCCAGTGATATGCACATGCGTGTATGAGGGAGGGGGGGGGGGGGCTAAGAGCTTTGGAATGCACCAAAAATCGTTATACTGGCACAAAAGCAGCAAACCTATGCATGCACTTGCTTAACCCATTGAACACTCATGACGTCTGTAGACGTCATTGAAATGCCCCCCCCCCCCCTCCATGCGCAGATGATGTCTATAGACGTCATGTGGTATTATAGTGATTTCTGGCACTATCTGGTGTGTAGAAGCACAGTTAGGGGCCGTTTACATGAGAAAAATAAGCCCGGGCTTATTCAACCCTAGGCTTACGATAAGCCCGCCTTGATCTGTCACCCAGTCATTTTAGAGCGCGCGTTTACATGGTCAGGCGGGCTTATTCAGCTCGCCCCGAGCTGAACTAGCCCTACCCTTGACCCCCGAGCTTATCCAACCCCCAGGGCTTATTTTGTCATGTAAATGGTCAAGAAGGGCTTATAAGCGAGTTTTTCCGTATTTTTCGATTTTGCCTTTCGATTTTGCCTCGTGAACCTGAGAGAATGTGGCCGTGGACAGTGCGTCTCTTTTATTTATTTTTTGGTATGTTTTCTTCTGGTTTTTGTCCAGTGGAAGGTCCTAGCCCATCCTTCACCTTCTCGAAAAATAAGTGACAATTGGAAAGGCAGTAGAAACCTGAGACGGCATTTCTTGATCCAAATTTCATCAGACACGAACATTTACCACCGCGTTCATGTGCGATTTGAAAAATAAAATGAGCGCAGAACTCGCAGTCACTCACCTGAACTCAGCCCCGTACAACCGTCATGTAAACGGTTGAAAAATAAGCCCGATGCGAATAAGCCCGGGCTTATTTTCCTCATGTAAACGGCCCCTAAGTTGGACCATGATACTCCCCTCGTGTACGATAGGTCGCTGGTACGAATCCCGCTTGGGAACGCTTGGGTCTTTTTCTTCTCTTTTGAGCCATCTTTCAGCTGTAATTGTTTGCTTTTAGCGTATTTCTCACAATTTGTACAAACGTGCTTCCCCTGTTATGCTGCGCTACTCTTTTGGGGACTGTATCGATTCTGTCACCCAGTAGGGCTGAATTTAAACATCCTTCCTTCCTTCCTTCTTCCACTGCCATGACTGGCTATGTGGCCCCATACGGGGCAAACCAGGAGACGTATTGTCCACCGGGCGGAGAACGCCATACTCAGCGCGCGCGGGCCGCGCGAACAGCGTTACACTTGTGCCTGGCAATATCCTGTAGCCGACGAAAATTTGAACATACAGTTGCGCTCACTGAAATCCGACCCAACGTACAAACCTGGCGCCCTCAACTTCCACGGCCCTTGACGCCCTGGAAGTGGAACGAATGCGGCTGGACGTACACATGTAGACATACAATGATATAAACGGAACTGGTCGAGGGTGCCAGCTTTTCACTTTGGGTCGGATTTCAGTGAGTGCAACTGTACATACAGATTGAGTACAGAACTCTTCCTCTCCTCTCCTCCATGCGCTCTCACAGCCGACTCAATGCTACCCTCAGTAGCCATTACACACACCAACCAAGGAAGGGTTGCAGGTAGATACTGAAATTCCTCCTGACAGCTGTTTCGCCTTCATAAGGCTCATCAGAGAAGGTGATATTGAATAGGATGATATTAGGTGGAGATGGTCAGATTTATACTACAAAACATGGGCGCAAGATTACGGGCAAAGTGTGAGAATGAGAAGTTACAATTCTCCAGCAACACAGTGCCAGGGGTTCCAAGAAAATGGCAGGTGAGTAATCCAATCACAAGCTGGAACCCTTCTTGGAACCCCTGGCACTGTGTTGCTGGAGAGGTGAGCAGCTTGTGATTGGATTACTCACCTGCCATTTTCTTGGAACCCCTGGCACTGTGTTGCTGGAGAATTGTAACTTCTCATTCTCACACTTTGCCCGTAATCTTGCGCCCATGTTTTGTAGTGTAAATCTGACCATCTCCACCTAATATCCTTCTCTGATGAGCCTTATGAAGGCGAAACAGCTGTCAGAAGGAATTTCAGTATCTACCTGCAACCCTTCCTTGGTTGGTGTGTGTAATGGCTACTGAGTCGGCTGTGAGAGCGCATGGAGGAGAGGAGAGGAAGAGTTCTTTACATTTTATTGGCCAAATAGTACCGTTCACTATTTGAAATAAGATTGAGTACATACATATTATATACGTATGCCCACGCACACGCACACACACACACACACACACACACACACACACACACACACACACACACACACACACACACACTACTACTACTACTACTATTGACAGCTGCTAGAATTGGCCACACAGCTCCCAGATGGGAGGTACTGTCAGAGAGTTTAGGGGGGGGGGGAGGAAGGTAATGCAGTGGCGATCCACATTTTGCCGCCTCCGGAACCGTCGGTTGTGGCAAACTTGGCAGTAAAACTTGAATTGCTGGCGTTCAGCCATAGTAGGGCGCTTTGTACGGGTTCCACAACGGTGACGCTTGAGACCCGCAGCCGATTTTAATGGACGCTGACAGGTTGTGCAAGTTACACCCGGAACAACAAGAGGAGCAGAGGCCGGCGGCTGGTCGTCATCGCCCAGCCGACACTTATGCACCGCAAAGCCTCCTCTGCTACTTAGCCATCGGTTGCATGTTTGAAACTGTACTGACCCAGGCTGCTCCGATACCGGGAGCTGACGGATTGCTCAACACTTGTGCCGGGCCATGTCGGAACTACGGCGGAACAGACGGTTGCAGGTTGGGCACTCAATGCTCTTCGGGGCAGGTTCCTTGTCCTCACCTGCTGCTCTCACAACTCCACGCCACTCTCCACGATCGCTTGCCAACTCAAACCAGTTACACATTCCAGCCACGGATAGGTCCGTGTGGATGGTGTCCTTCAAGCAACGACGAGGTCCACAGAATGGCCGAGACTGAGGGAGACAGGCAAACAGCAACTGCTTCGGTACTCTGGTGTCATCAAGACGAGCCAGGTGTCCAAGCCACTCCAATCGTCTCTGCTGCACCATGCGTGACAATGGTGTGGGATCGCCCCACTGTGCTCGCAGTTCCTGTGAGGAGATGCGCTGTTCCTGTTGTCGGCCGCGTGGTACGCCAAGGATGGAGCGAATGTTGGCATGGTGAAACCGGTCCATTCTATCTAAATCTGCCTTCAATGGCGTCCAGCATTCTGAACCATACAGAACCGTTCACAGGACGAAAACGACATACAGGTGGCGCCTGGTAGGGAGGTTCAGGCTCCGGTCATGTAGGATGCGCCGAAGACCACTAAAGGCCCCTGCACCCTTTGCTAGATGGCTCCGAATGTCCGCTTGCGACCGCGAGTCCGGAGTGATGGTGGAACCAAGATAGGGGAATTAGGTGACTGCTTCAACCCTATCACTGCCAATGACCAAATCAGAGCAATCAGCAGGGCAAGCTCCGAAACCTGCGACGAGAAGCTTGGTCTTGGTCATGCTCACTGTGAGACCCAAGCTGGATGCGACCTCACAAAAGGCAGACAGGGATTGATCGGCTGCGTTGCGAGTTGTAGCAAGCAGTACGGCATCATCCGCAAACTCGAAGTCATCAGCATGGCCGGACTCGGAGTGGGGACGACGCTTATTGACACGAGGGAACAGCTGGCCATCAATTGTGAAGCTGAAGTCCACACCAGACTCTATTCCACGCTCCACGAGAAGGGATCGCCAATGCTCAATAACTAAGCCGAGGTGCCATCACGCACCCTTGGCGCAGTCCATTCTTGACAGATAACGGATCCGTGCAACCACCGACAACGCGAACGCAAGCTGACATGTCTGCATGGAATGATTTGATGATGGCCACAGTCGAGGGTGGCACACCCAGCCGCAGCAATGCCTGCCAAAGAGCCTTGGGAGGGACAGAGTCGTACGCTTTGCGGAGATCCACAAATACGCAGAAGAGCTTCGATAGATGTTCGTACGACTTCTCGACAAGTTGACGGACAGAGAAGATGCCGTCCGCACAACCACGGTGCCGCCGAAACCCGCATTGGGATTCAGGCAGCTCCGCCTCAGCAATACCTTGCAATCGGTTTTGCATGATCCGAGCAGCCAACTTGCCGACAACCTCCAGCAATGCAATCCCTCGCCAATTATCGCAGCGAGAGAGGTCGCACTTCTTTGGAATCGGTACCAGCAGTGCATCACGCCAGTCCTGGGGCACGCGACCACCCGACCAGACAGATTGGAGTAGGTCCAGGAGGAGCACACACACACACACACACACACACGCACGCATGCATGCACGCACGCACACATGCACACAAACACATGCACACACACACACACACACACGCTATTGGTTTGGAGAGACTCCCATGATAGGTATCCACTTACCTCTGGAGAATCCAAAAATAAACAATACACTACACTACACTACACGCCCTCATATCTCACCTTGACACAGTGGCAGGAAAGAAGCTGCAGAGGATTCTCGTGTAGTCAGGTCCTCTCCTGCAAGAGATCTGAGATTGATGGACACATCCTGTTCAGATGACCAGATCTTAAATGCATCCACTCCAAACAAAGTGTTCATTTTTTTGGCAAATGAAATACCACACGGTGATAAAGTGGAAGTCTTAACTAGACTCCCTTGGCAAGCTGACTTAGCAGTGGTCCATTGCATGGCAGATGGCAAAGTTGAAGAGGCCCTTCGGGAAACGTAGTACAACACATTATTGCAGGTGGTAGAGACGAGTTTCTTTTTGGAGATGTCAGCTATGGGCATGAAAAGAGGATTGAAAGGAAAATAATCCAAATGACATACTACGCAATAGACCGTAGATGCACGGATAATTGAAAGGAAAATCAGAGGAGGTATCACAAGCGAGGCACACAAATTAATAGAGGTGGCCCGTCATTGTTGATGTGAAGAAATAATTCTACGTCAAAGTGTCCATTCTTGAAGCAATGATAGCAAACAGGCTATGTTAGACATAAACAACTTGTTTTGGAATTACACCATTCAACAGCTTGCAAAGCTGATGAATTGATCACCACTGCTTCTAGCCTAGTCCACACCATGCAGCATCCGTTTGAAGTGACATTTTCTGGCCGATGATTATAATCTTTCCCCTGTTTTTCTCTTGGTCCGTGAGTGAGTTGGACTGTAAAGCTGACTTTGGGGACTATGACCGCTGTGTGGGATGTGAATATTGCCAGATTCGTGAACACACACACACACACACACACACACACACACACACACACACACACACACACACACACACACACACACCTTTTGACGCCCATCGCCGGAGGTGATGATAGCAATGCTACGGCAAAAGCCATAGCAACTTGTGCTGAGATTCCACCATTCAACAGCTTGCAAGGCTGAAGAATTGACCGTCACCCATCCAACAAAGCCTGCCAATGTTCACACATAATATTACATTCTCATGAAATGCTTCCACTACATTTTATTTTTGAAGTTGATTGTTCCAACTAGGAACACACGCTTCTTGCCGAACTTGACACTTGACTGACTCACGACTGCCATCCGGAGCACACCAGGAGCACGTCGCACCTTCCACTCGGCAAACCTGCAAGAAAGCACCACTCCCTGCTCAATACACGGCGTTTCGGAGAATTCACCCCTCATCAGTTGAGCTTGAGTAGGCTGAGGAAGATTGTGCCTGAAAAGCACCACTTATATACTGCTCTCCAGGCCAAACCATCGGTGACAGCGTTGCGAATAGCTATACTGGCTCTCAACGTCTGTTTATCACAACTCCATGAGCGACTCTGACTCACGCTGCTACCTGGAGCTTCACGAGGTGTTTGTCGCGCTGGAAACAAAGCGTCTCTGTAAGTTTGTATCCCTGGTGATGGTTTGGCCTGGAGAGCAGTATATAAGTGGTGCCTTTCAGGCACAATCTTCCTCAGCCTACTCAAGCTCAACTGATGAGGGGTGAATTCCCCGAAACACCATGTATTGACCAGGGAGTGGTGCTTTCTTGCAGGTTTGCCGAGTGGAAGGTGCGACGTGCTCCTCGTGTGCTCCGGATGGCAGTCGTGAGTCAGTCAAGTGTCATGTTCGGCAAGAAGCGTGTGTTCCTAGTTGGAACAATCAACTTCATGACTATTACCGCCGAAGCCGCAACTTCTAAGTTCGTACATTTTATTCGTTATTACAAATTAAAAAAATCCGCACAAATTGAGTGTCAGCATACACACAATGTCATAACAAACATTTCTATAATAATAATTATACCGCTTGCATGTCTTTATGTCTATACATTTCCTCATATAATTTCAACTCAGACAGTGAGCCAATATAGTTATTATGAAGAAAGGAAAAAGACAAAATGTTACGAGTTATGACAAACAAAAATGTCCACCAACGTAACCAGATCTTATACAGTCAGCGAGTGCAACAAAATGGCACAAAACTGACAAGGAGTACTGAGACAATCGGCGACCTGACACCTAGCTCCAACACTTCTCCAAGGCGCAACCCAACAACCTTCCAACTTGGAAGGCTCAGGTTCGGAAAGGTTCAAGAGAGGAAGGAAAGCGCAACGAAGAAGAGCACGAGCTACGCATCACGGCAACAAAGAATGCCGAAAGTTACCGGATGATGACGAAACTAGTAAGACTATTTGACAGATCGGCCTTACTACAACTCGACGACGCAAAGCAACAGACCACCACCCAACTTGGGAGGCTCAAGTTTACGTAATAAACATAGAAGGGGAAGCTAAGCGAAGACGAATTGTGACAAACCCTGTCCCTGTCAGTTTTGTGCCATTTTGTTGCACTCGCTGACTGTATAAGATCTGGTTACGATGGTGGACATTTTTGTTTGTCATAACTCGTAACATTTTGTCCTTTTCCTTTCTTCATATAATTTCCTTCATCTTTCTGTGAGAACCGGACATATAGGCCGGTAAGAAGGCAATCATGCCTGTGCAATTGGTGAAGTAAAATAAAAGTCAACAACAACTATTCAGCCTGGTCTACACCATACAGCTATTTGAAGTGACTTTTTCTGGCCAGTGAATCCCTTTTTTTGGTCTTTTCATTTTTTTCTATTCCCGCACACACATCACACCACATATTCCGGCATGCACTGGCTGTTGGTAACCACCCAGGAGAATGAAAGAAAAGTCAGGAAGAGTCTGAGAAAGAGAAGAAAGACGTGTGTGACCATAATCGTCGGGAATCGAACCCGCAACCTATCGATTGGAAATCGCTTCACATACCACTGCACCATATGGGACACACACACACACACACTTGTACCTGTTGCTCACTGCCAAAACTGGTCATGTGGGTCTCCCCTGGAGAGGGGAGAGACTCAAAAGGAATCTTGGAAAGATGACTCAATTGGCTATTGAACCTCTCAACGGCCGACACCCCTGAAATCCCCAAAACTCTGGGTGGACCTGAAACCGCCACTTATGGGCCCACCACACCTCAGTAAGTGGGTGAGGACAAGGTGCAGAAAAAGGATTGACGGCATCAGGGTATCCGTCCAGGTATCCACCTGCAGTTAACCCTGCCCCCAGTGAAGGTACAACTTGCTACTAGCGTGGGTGGCTAAATCAGAGTGGATCATATACAAGCTTCACTAGCACCATGATAACGCAAGAGTTAATCTAGCCAGAAGTAGTCCATGGTTAGCAGGTATGTATACTTCAAATAGAAAGTATATGAACCCTGAAACCAACAAAGGTGGTAGGTACGACATTACAACTTCAAGCAGCCGAGCCCGTTGGCAACAAACCCACCACTATCCGGCATAAGTGTACCCACCAACCGAACTAGCTGGCACAACACACACACACACTCTCTCTCTCTCTCTCTCACACACACACACACACACACACACGCACACACACACACGCACACACACACACACACACACACACTCACCCCCCCCCCCCCACCCACACACACACACTCACACACACCTACACACACACCCCCCACCCCCCCCCCCCCCCACACACACACCCACACCCACACCCACACCCACACACACCTGGTCAACGAAATGGGCGTCCACAGACACGGAGAAGAGGATCAGGAGTGGGCTGTGACGGTGGAGTGCTACTCGCAACTTGTCTCCAGCCGAGCCGATATTGGCAACTCTCAAGCCAGGTGGTCACACCAAGGCTCGCCAGGTCAGTTGACACCACATCTCGCCACCTATTCCACATACACGCACACACGCACGCACCCATGCATGCACACACGCACGTATGCATGCACACACACACACACACACACACACACACACACACACACACACACACACACACACACACACACAAACTCACACACACACACACACACCTTCCTTCCTTCCTTCTTCCACTGCCATGACTGGCTATGTGGCCCCAAACGGAGCAGACCAGGAGACGTGTTGTCCACCGGGCGGGGAACGCCATACTCAGCGCGGGCCGCGTGAACAGCGTTACACTTGTGCCTCGCAATATCCCGCGCCCGACGAAAACTGCGCGCACAAGTGCCACAGATGAGGGGCTTCGCCACAGGCTCCATGCGGGACTGGACAATAGCGTCGACAGCATCACGGCAGGTGACCCGCCATCCCTGTCGATCTTGGACGATGTCACCAAGGTGCTCCAGAGGAACGCCAACAGCCATCAAGTCGCACTTCGCGGAGTCCTTCCAGCGCTTACGGGGTCCATACGGTGGATGTTTGGAGGGTAACGCCCCGTACAGCAGGTGACGAGGGATCCGATCTGGCATGCGGGACACGTGGCCAAGCCATCGAAGTCGGCGGACTCTGACTTTATCCGCGATCTCCTCCATATCGCCCCACAACCTGCGAACCTGGAGAGAGGAGATGTGCTCCTCGATCTGCCGGCCACGATTTATCTTCAGAATGGAACGCACGCACTGCAGGTGAAAGGACTCCAGGCGACGGACATCACGCTGCCTGACGGTCCAACTCTCAGATCCATAAAGAAGGACCGCCAGGACAGTAAATCCATACACAATGCGCTTGATGGCGATGCTGAAATCACCACTGTCGAAAACCGACTCCCGCAGTGTACAGAACGCACCCGATGCAGCAGCAACTCGCCGAGACACATCAAAGGAGCTCCGGGCGTCTGGCGTAATATGACAACCGAGATACCGAAAGGCCTCAACGTGGTCAACAACACCATCCAAAGGGGTCTGGTCGGCATCCACAATACCAGCCCCAGCCGCCATGAATTTGGTCTTGGACACATTGACACTAAGGCCAAACGCACCAGCTACATCCCTGAACGAGGATAGATACCTCTCAGCACCGGCATGCATAACTGCGAGCAGGGCTGAATCATCCGCAAACTGACACTCCGTCAGCCGAACTCTGCGATACTCTGCCAATCTGGTGTTGAAAAGCCGCTCCCTCCGAAACTGGACGAGTGGGATTCCCAGCTCACCATTATCAGCAATCACGCCACACCATCTCTCGAAGACTGCACACATGTATAGGTTAAACAAAACTGGGGCCATAGTGCAACCCTGCCGCAAGCCATTCTCAACCCGAATCGGTGCAAGCAGGTCTCCACCCACACGAATACTGGCAGTCATGTCGCTATGGAAGGAACTGATGATGGTGATCAGATTCCCTGGGACGCCAAGTCTAGCCAACACACTCCACATAGCACTCCGCGGAACCGAGTCGTACGCTTTCTTCATATCGATAAATACAGCGAAACCTTTCGTGGCATGTTCGTGCAACTTTTCCAGGATCTACCGCACAGCAAACACCATATCCGAACAACCACGGCCCCTGCGGAAACCACACTGCGAGTCAGGCAAGTACCTTTCTCCGAGAACCTGCAGACGATTGGCAATCATGCGAGCAACTAGCTTTCCAGCCACATCCAGTAACAATATTCCACGCCAGTTGTCGCAAGACCCCAGGTCACCCTTCTTGGGGATAGGGACGAGGATAGCATCAGACCAATCCTGTGGAACGCTGCCAGTCCCCCACACCACCCGTATCAGTTCATGCAACTTCGCAATCAGGGTAGGGCCACCGTACTTCAGCATCACCACAGATATCTTGGATCCGCCGCATGCTTTGCCACACTTCATCCCTCGCAATGCACGCCAAATCCCATCACACTCAGGCACGACACCAAGCTCCGTCATAACCGGCCGCTGCTCGATCGAGTCCACTACTTCCAAGTCGTAAGCACTGGCAATGTTCAGGAGGCCATCGAAATTATCACGCCACCTTCCACCGGTGGCCTCAGCCGTGTCACAGATCTCTCCTTGCTTGTTTCTGATAGCAGTTGCTGCACGGGGACGCATACCACCCAAGGTGGTCTTAATGTTACCGATTCACTGCCAACCGCTCTTCGCCGTCAAGCCAAACCATTCACAATCCTTTGCCTGTCTCAGCAGCCAGTCTCGCTTCAGCCTCCGCATGGTGCACCGCGCCGCACTACGAGATTTCTTGTACAAACCCAGATCACTGACCTTCCGCGTTGACATCCAGATTGAGTAACAACTGTCCCGATCACGGAGTACCGACTCGATCTCAGTGCGCTTGTCTGTAACCATTCTGGCTGTCGGCGCCTCTCCCGACCCAGGCAGTCGCTGGCAACGTTGATGGTGGTCATCCTGAGGGTACTCCACAACTCCTCGATGGACGGATTCGGGGTCCAAACCTTCTCCAGCTCGGCATCCATGCCCTTGGAGAATCTCTCACGCGCAACCTCCATATCCTCCGGAGCACGACTACGCAGGCGCGACACAGCAATGGGTTTCGATCAACCAACACCATTGCGGGAGACATGTGAACTGGGCATGGCACCTAGACGATATTTCATGCCTAGAAACTTATGGTCAGTGTCGCATTCCGCATTACGTATTACTTGGCAGTCCAAACACTGCGACCGATGTGCTTGTGGTATGATGCAATAATCAATACAGTGCGGGTGCTTGTAGCGTGGATGAAACCAGGTATGTTTATGGATTTCCTTCTTCTTGAATAATGTGTTGCATACAACAGCTCCATTTCTTGCCAAGAAATTGAGCAGCTCCTCTCCTGCTGAGTTCATACGACCAAAACCATGCTGCCCCCCGCACGTCACTCCACTCATCATCCACCTCGCCAACTCCAACTCTAGCATTGAAGTCACCAAGAATGCAATACTGGTCTGACTTTGGAACGCTGTCAATGAAGGTCTGCAAGCTGTCATAAAACGCAGTTTTTTCAGCGCGCGGTCTGGCGAACGTCGGTGCATATCCGACGGCGATGTGAATACACAACGGCGAACGGTTCCGTCCACACTCGAACTTGACCCTGGCGGAAATCAATCTCGAGCTGTGCCCCTTCCACACACACACACACACACACACACACACACACACACACACGCACACACACGCACACACACCCAAACACCCCCCCCCACACACACACACAAACACGCACCCCCCCCCCCCTCCACACACACAAGAACACACACTCACCCACACCCACCTACACACACCCACACGCACGCACGCACGCGCGCACACACACACACACACACACACACACACACGCACAAGAACACACACACACACAAATATACACACCAACCTGCGGGTGGTAAGATTCGTGTTCTTATCCCATACAAATGCAAGCACATCATAGCAATCGTCCGTCGACCATTAGTTCAGTAGCACTTACCAGAACAGACAAACCGTCCTTGGTCCAGATGCCCAGGTGTGCTGGTACCACCCTGATAGTCAACCAGAGTCCTGCCATTGTTCATGAAGAATCTTTCATGTTTGCCATTTTGAGCGAAGGCAGCAAGTGCGGAGAGGAGACACACACTTTTGCTCGGCGGCAAATAGAGTCCATAAGCGGAGCATGCCGCTGCTGCCTGCTCCGCCGTTCTCTTCTCAGCATACACCGAGTAGTCCGGCAACACCACAATGTATTCATCGCCCTTGCACTGGCCAATGTTACCATGCCAACCTAACACAAGGACGAAACACACCAGGAATGGGCAATGCATTCATTCTGTATTTCAGCTTACGTGTCCTGTCTTTCAATAAAGCATGAGAAAGGCGCCAACCAGTCCACCAATGTTTGCACTAAACCGTTATAAGGGGCTTGAAACATACTGCAGGGGAATGAAACCCTTGCACAGCGGAATGGAATCCTGGCACAAGTGATCGGAACCCTTACACAGAGGGTGAAGACAGCGCACCGCGGTATGGAACCTTACACAGGGGATGGAACCCTAGCACAGGGGTACGGAACCATTGCACAGGGGTATGGAATCCTTACACAGGGGTATGGAACAATTGCACAGGGGTATGGAGTCCTTACACAGGGTACGGAACAATTGCAAATGGGGTATGGAGTCCTTACACAGGGGTACAGAACCATTGCACAGGGGTATGGAGTCCTTACACAGGGGTACGGAACAATTGCACAGGGGAACCCTTGCACAGGGGTACGGAACCATTGCACAGGGGTACGGAACCATTGCACAGGGGTATGGAGTCCTTACACAGGGGTACGGAACCATTGCACAGGGGTACGGAACCATTGCACAGGGGTATGGAGTCCTTACACAGGGGTACGGAACCCTTGCACAGGGGTACGGAACCATTGCACAGGGGGAACCCTTGCAGAGGGGTATGGAACCATTGCACAGGGGTATGGAATCCTTACACAGGGGTACGGAACCATTGCACAGGGGTATGGAATCCTTACACAGGGGTACGGAACCATTGCACAGGGGTATGGAGTCCTTACACAGGGGTACGGAACCATTGCACAGGGGGGAACCCTTGCACAGGGGTACGGAACCATTGCACAGGGGTATGGAACCATTGCACAGGGGTACGGAACCATTGCACAGGGGTATGGAACCCTTGCACAGGGGAACCCTTGCACAGGGGTATGGAGTCCTTACACAGGCGGACAGAACCCTTGCACAGGGGGCGGAGCCCTTGTACAGCGGGCGGAACCCTTATACATCGGTATGACACCTTACACAGGGGTATGGAGCCCTTACACCGGACTGGGTATGAACTATGGAACCATAAAACAGAGGGGAATGGAACCATTACAAAGGGAAATGAATTCATTTTTCAGAGCACTGACAATGACACAAGAGAACTGCGCACTCCGATACACAATTTCCTGGGTTTATTCCTCTTGCCGAACTGCCGTCTGTGCATAAGCTTTTGCCAGTTGTATAGATCCATAAAATCCCGTAGACCCAGTTGGGTGTTGAATGTGCAGGACCCTATTGTGTTTTCTGCTATTTCCACTAAGAAATTGGTCCTGAAATCTCTGAAACCCTTTTCTGACCAAGATCTAGCTAGTCACTAGTTCTAACCAAAGTGAAGAAGATGGAAAAGCGATTGCTTGCCATTAATTATGAAGCTAAAATTGGTCAAATGCGCATGTGTAGCGTGCCGCAGTCTCTCGGAGGCAAAGATCCACAAGGGTCTCAGTGAACACACTGTTATTAATTAAACATTGAACTGAACTGAAATGTAACAGCATTTATACAGGCAGAATCCATACGCTAATGTACGGGGATACGCTAACGTACGGGGATACGCTTACGTGTGGGGATAAGGTAAAAATATACACTATACGCTATACGCTGTGAAAGTCACCAGCCTGCCAACGCTACACATGCATAGCACACAATGAACACCCAAGCGGGTCTACGGGATTCTGCGGGATTCCATGAATCTGTACAACTGACATAAGGTCTAGCGTCCGACCAGGACTAGCAAACTTGCTTGCCCAACTGTCATCAGCCGAACATAGGGGTAGAGCAAGCAGACATGGAATGCGGTGTGTGTACATTCTACAGACCTGGACACATATGCTATGACAACGCACAAACTGAACATGTACAGCGACCCTGGGACTGTGGCAAAGAAAGTGTCAGGGCAACTCCTGCCAGATTAATTTCTATGGCAACAGAAAACAATCCTTTAAATATTTTTCTTTCTTTTAAAATAGTGCCCAATTGCATATCGAAGAGAATTCGTGAGCACACATGCTCATTCCTTGGGCACTACAAATTCACAACTCACTTCATTTCACAGAATCATTTTCAACGTTTAAGCAAATTGCCATCATCAGGATGCAATATGAAGTGGAAGTCTGCCAAGGGGCGTTATACACTATTGTGTATCACAACGAAAATTCTCAGAGACCCCCTTGATTTAAGCTTCTGCCTTTGCTGGATTAAAATTTAATAAAAGGTTTTAACTCACCAGAAGGTGGCACAGAACCATGCTGCATTGCAATCTTCCTAGGGACAAGCGTCATGTCAGCCAGACTGAAGGAATTAATCCTATGAGATACGCTGTATGCTGCTAGTCAGGTATGATGAGTGAGAAACGCTGTATGCTGCTAGTCAGGTATGATGAGCGACTGCCCTTATTAGGATGGGGTCAGGATCGTACATTTAGACATTGTCATGGCAACAAGCATACATCATGGATGGATTGCAACGTACTTGTGCATGTTGGTCCAGAGAAGCCATGCGCACACAGGCAGATCAATTCATGAATTTGTACCAAACACCGGCTGTTTGATGAGCATTGATGAGAACCGGTTTCACAGCTGCCATCTGCAATGAGATAAAGAGAGAGAGAGAGAGAGAGAGAGAGAGAGAGAGAGAGAGAGAGAGAGAGAGAGAGAGAGAGAGAGAGAGAGAGAGAGAGCGAGAGAGAGAGAGAGAGAGAGAGAGAGAGAGAGAGAGAGAGAGAGAGAGAGAGAGAGAGAGAGAGAGAGAGAGAGAGAGAGAGAGAGAGAGAGAGAGAGAGAGAGAGAGAGAGAGAGAGAGAGAGAGAGAGAGAGAGAGAGAGAGAGAGAGAGCGAGACAGACAGACAGAGAGAGACAGAGAGAAAGAGAGAGAGATAGAGAGAGAAAGAAAAAGAGAGAAATTCAGAGACAGGCAATTTGTAATGCAGCAGCACTAGAGCAGCCTACCGAGAATGCTCAACAAGACGAATGTGGAGAAGCATAATACCCAGTGCTGTAGACAGCAAGCTTTTTCGGCCATAAGGGCCTCATCAGTACAGCTACGCGCTAAGTAGGCCGAACTACCATAGTTTCATAGAAGTGAAATTGATTTTGCTTTCTTTTCAAAGGTAACTTGCAGACTCCATCTGATGCGCTGCACGCCTAGTCCAGATGTCGCCTGTCTGGACCATCCATTCCACTTCTGAACATTCTCAGGAAACTCCGTGTCGCAGCCACAACTACTTCAACTGGCCGGCCCATCATCGTCAAGCTCGCACGGTGCGTCAGAGGGAGAAGGCGGAGGATCAGGTTTCTACTGACTACGTGGGTGGCGTCACTTCTCCAGACAGTAGTACGAGCAAGGTTGTGAAAGCAGGCTGCCAATGGTGAAAACATGTCTTTTGGGGTTGGTAATTTTTGGAGGCATGACGGAATGAAGAATAGTTTCTGTCAAGCACGTGCATGCTGTGCTTCATTCATCAACCGGCGGTGTGAGCATCTTGTCGAACTTCGTTCTCACACTTACTTGGGTGTCTAGTCCAAGCAGCTGGCAAGCAAAATGACAATTTTCTGGAATACATGTTTCACCCTAAGACATGTTTTAGCTGGCTGTGGCCTTGATATGGGATAACATGTGGCAAAAAAGATATGAAAGATTTGAAAGAGGCATGGTCACTTACCGTTTACGAATTGAACATGAATGCTGGTGTTTGACCGAGCATTGTGCAGAGCAGTGTAGAGATGCGGTCTATTGTATGCCGTCTTATTCTGTGCATTGTCTTCCATACACAGGTCGATGCGCGCTACCAAGGACCAGTCGGTCACTCCAGTGAAATCGGCATCCAGTGCAAACTGCAGCCCTCCTCCGCTGCTCGATACACGAGTAACAGATAGTCTCTGCACTACGGCTGCATTATCACCACCGCAGACCGACAGGTTTGACAGACCAGTGGCGGGAGAGGTAACTGCAAAGCTCAGCACGGCCACACGCACACGGGAATTCCCCTGCGCCGCGGCAGTGTATAGCGACCGAGGGTCGCGCAACTGCGGGACACCGCGTCGAAGAATCCGAACGGCGACCTTGCAAAACGGCTGATATGTCCACCTGCCAAAGTTTACGTCGATGACGCGCGGCTTGCCATAGGCTGCTGCAGACGCGCTACTCCAATAGTCCTGGTCTGATTGGGTGGCTATCACGTAGTCCGAGGATTTGGACGCTCTACTGCTGAATATCAGCTCCAAGTCACCAACAGCGGTTGGTTTGCCATCAGTATAAAACCAATTTAGAAACATCGAAATGGCGTTTGGATTCGGAGTAATATTGACCGGCGCCCGTATTCTGGCTAGGATAGTGTGCTTGGCGGAATCATCGGCCAAATACACGTTGGCTTCAGACTGCGGCTTGCACTCAGCAGACTCTGTGAACGCACAAGAAAAGAGAGCGAGCCCGAGATCAGACAACATGGGAAAACCTCAGGCTCCGTCTCATGGTAACTTCTCACATACTGTAAGACCAGATATTATAACGTCAATTAAAGTTAATGATCTCCGGATTTGTGTGGGTTAGCGAGGTCAAATTCTAACAAATTCTGTCTCAAAACCGACAAATGACTGTACAAGTCATGAACATAACATTTGAAGTCGTTATGTGCAAAACGATAATATATTATATATTATCGTTTTGCACATGACGACTTCAAATGTTGACGATTCTTTCAAATCCGTTATCTCGTTACAATGAAATGTTCGTTAAGGGAGCATCTCATAAGTTCGCATTTATTTTCTAAACGTAACGCATTTCGAAATGGGATAGGGGCATAGCGCCCTTTTCGAATAGAAAAATGACAGTTCGCACATTTTCTGGATGTGTACTACAGTCAAATCTGCTGTAGGCGACCAACTACCGTTAGCGACCGATTTTCCGTGCACCGACGGGTTCACATACAAATTGATCTGTCCAGAGCGACCATCTGCTGTGCGCGACCAGCGACCGCGATTTCATGCACGGTGGCTGCATTCAAATCTGCTGTAAGCGACCACGACCCACGTTCAGTCAGGTGCAAAACTGTACTTGCCAGTGCGCTGTCAACTGCAAGGTGTGAAAATGCGCTGTCTTGCAAGTGCGATCGACTGGCCCTGGCGCCATGGCCCTATATTCTATTGAATATGCAATAAAATGATATTAAAAATCACATTATTCTCGTCAATTTGAGTACATGGAAGCATAATTATATGCATGGCCGGTATGCCGGATTTACCATGCATCTGCCGTAAGAGACCATCTGCCGTAAGAGACCGCTTTTTCTTGCACCAAGGGGCGGTTGCTTACGACAGATTTGACTGTAGTGCATACTGTGCATGCAGTGCATGACATTGTGCTAGATCGCTTCAGCAAATGAGTGGGTTTAGGTGTAGATCTACCTGTGTTTGCAGATCAGCTAACCCTTGCACTGCATGCATGCAGACTACTCGGAGGTGTCAAATGTCACACAGGTATCATCAAACGGTGTGCAATGGTGTACCTGGCCAGCTCAAAGTCACAGTTTTTACTTTACAGTACAGTAGTTGTGGAGGAACTCTGGTTATGTGCGTGTACATGTACGATAACTTGTTCTCAAAAGATGACGGCACTCTAGAACGGGTAATTTTAGCGACTATCAATTTTAGCGTTTTCCCATTGTCAACGGGTTAGCGACGGTATATTCTAGCGATTTTCAGCGATTTTACTCACGGGTCACCAGTGCACTACTAATGTCTCAACGGATTAGCGACTTGAAACTTTAGCGAAAATGAGTAGATCGCTAAATTTGCTAGGGTTTTGACGTCGCTAAAATTACCCGCTCTACAGTACTTTGACATGCATGTCCATGGCCCATGCCATGGACATGCACAGAAAATGAGCGATAAGACTTTCGGATAGAGGGGGGAGGTAGGGGGGGGGGGGGGGGTGAAGTCTATTCGAAATGCGTTACGTTTACAAATAAAGTGCGAACTTATAGATGCTGCCTGTGACATTGCTGCTCTTACAGTAGGCATACATGTGAATACTCAATCTGCGGAGAGAACTGTTTCGTCCTTTGTGGCCTCATCAGCGCAGCACAGAGAAAATGAGGCCGAACCTGATAGCAATGAAACTTAATATTTCCCGAAGCCAGATTTAACCCAGGCCCGAACGTAACTTGCCAGAGTGCTCAAACTGACAAGTCAGTGAGCTCTGCTTAACACAAACAGCAGAGGCACCACCCCACATCAGAGTGCTCTCAACTCCTACAAGAGCAGAAGCGAAATACACAATGCTATGTGGGAGTTCTGGTGTGCCAGTGGGGGGGGGGGGGGGGGGGGGTGTTCAGTCCCACTTAATCTATGTATCTCTTAGCCTGTCAAACCCTATATATAGGGTTTTCAGCCGCACGTTCTATCTTGAGCTCTCTTGAGAGCCCACTTGGCTGCTATGGCAACTAGACGCCTGGGCCTACATACGTAGAATGTACGTACGGTTCTCTTGCTGAAGACCGTGATCATTTTGTTGCTGTTTTCTTCGAGTACGGTTAGTTTTAGTGCATCGCTGTCGTAACATTTTCTAGACCCTATATCTAGGGTTTGATTTTTCACGATGGAGGAAGAGCAACTTGAGTTAGTGGAGACGAACTCGGGCGATGAGAATGTTCCTGGCGACCTGGTGTCGACTCAGGATGATGATGTCGATGTTCCAGCAGCGTCGGATGCTCCTGAAGAAGAAGGCGAAGCATCAACAGCGGCTGTCGCAGCTGCCGCTCCCGCCATTGCCGTTTCTGCATCAGCTGATCCACACGTGGGTCGGAAGCAGCAAATGCGGCGACACTCGCGCACGTCGTAGGAGCGCTCCTGCTAACATCAATGGCAATGCAGTGAAAATATCAAAAAAAACCCAAGTGAAACTGTGTGTATTGTGTGCCCAGTTGTGAGGACTGATCAAACCCTTTCTTTAGGGGTCCTAACCCTATATATAGGGTCTTTATGTGTAGCGTTATGTCAAACCCTATATATAGGGTTTCCTGGTGACAGGCTAAGAGATAGAGTAAAAGCTGGTTTAAGCGACCACCCCACGGTGCAAGGAAAAGCGGTCGTTACAGGCAGGTGGTCTTTAGAACCAGGTCCCACAGTGTCTGTGTAGAACTGTTCGTGCATGGAAAAACGGTCGTAAAGAGCAGGCGGTCGCTAAAACGAGAGGTCGCTTAAACCAGGTTTTACTTCACTTTACTTGACATGTGTGTGTGTGTGTGTGTGTGTGTGTGTGTGTGTGTGTGTGTGTGTGTGTGTGTGTGTTTGTACCACGTGATACTCAGTGGCCCACGTACAGCCGTTTTCTGATTCACGACATGCCATGTATGGAGGCTCAGCCAGAATGTCGGTGAAAATCAGAATGGAGCACATTGTGAAAGCTGTGAGGGTGCTCAGCTGAAGAAGTTTTCAGAATGTGGGTGAAAATCAGAATGGAGCGCATTGTGCAAGCTGTGAGGGTGCCCAGCTGAAGGAGTTTCCGAAGCACGAAATCAAAAATTCGATGAGCTTCCCGAAGCTTCGTCTTTGGCCAAGTTTGGGCCCTTCGCTTCATGTTGCTGTTTGTTCCGTGCGACTGAAAACAACATTGGGAACGTGGGTCCATTGCATGAACTTTACGTGTATCAACCACGTTCCCGTATCCGTTACGTGGGACTAAACCTCCCCAGTGACCCTACACAGAGCAGCTTTAGAAAGACAGTACAAGCTTTGCTGAGTCACCTCCACTATCGTTCATGCGGTTAATTGGCAGCAAAGCTTATACTGTGACAGGGTGCGACAGAGCTCTCGGCCATTGAAGAAAATGTTGAGTCACCTCCACCATTACACTGCACTCTTAACCGACTAGACCCTCCTGCACACAACCATCACCACTGTGAGGACACTTCCGTAGATGATATTGATAACTTCTAATACTTATAACCCTGTTTGATAACAGTTTGTTCTATATTTTAATCATTCAACATCTACCTTCACTGATGAGTTATGTCTTACCGAAACAGCTGTCTGGAGGAGTTATCAATATCGTCTACCTCGGCGGACCTCGGTCTTTTACTCGGCCTATATTTCCCATATAGACCTCGTCTTGGTCAATATCCTATACCTAACACCACCAGTTACTAAACAATCAGCTCATGCGATAACATTGAACGTCACTGAGGGTTGGTTCACATAAGCAAAATCGGCGCCGCAAGACGCCGGCGGTGAGCCAGCTCCCGATCCGTTGCGCATACGGTTCGAGTACCAAATATACTACAATGCAGTACAGAATGTGCCCAAATGCTACGACAGGTTTGCCAATTGAAGCTTGAATCCGTTGTTTCTACAGTGGTTCAAGGTCTTTCGGTGATGGCCACTCGGTGCTACCTTTTACTGGAGATCAGGAAACTACTTCTACACATTTTATTGCAGTCTAGTAAGCAATGATGTTGAAATTATGCTTGCAAACGTTGATGAGGTCACAAGAACTTGCCAATGTATCCATCGTATTTTTTATTTGATTCAATTGTATTTACCTCATAAGTTGCACAACAGTCAAGCAGATCATCCGAGAAGGACGGGTTGGTATGCTGACTTATTTGCCACTTTGAAGCGACTACAAGAATTGCGAATGGACCTCCTCTCTAGCTTCGATTTAGGAAAATTTAGGACAAGTATTGGTTCCAAATTTTGACAAAGTCTGGCTCCAGGCACTGGCGATCACCGACGGTTCACAATCTACTTTTGGTCAAAATTCCACGAGATCAGCGCCGGGGCAGATCGCAAGAGTTGGGCACCGCCCAACTTTGCCGGCGATTCCTTGCGATTATTTACCTTATGATTTTGCTACGACTGCACTGCTTCACAAAATCGCAATGCGCAGGGAGAGGTTGCAAAAGGCCCACCGCCGGTGACTCCCAGCGCGTACCGGCGATATGTGAACCAACCCTTACAGACGGCGTTGACGTTCTTCAACTAACTGGCTAACAGCTCTAGCACATCTTGGATGCGCACTCCAACAGCCTTCCAACTTGGAAGGTTCTAAGTTGGAGAAAAAACACGAGGAGGGGAAGGTCAGCGCAACCAAGACAAGCACGAGCTGAAAGTCTCAGCTGTGAAGGACGTTGGCGGATGTTCATGCATGTCGATGACGATACTGGCAAGACCAACGGACAATACGGTCAAATCACGATTCAAGGACGCAAAGCAACATTTCACACAACTTGTGTGGTTTAAAGATGCGAAGATCAATAAAAGGGGAGTTTCTATAACTTAGAACCTTCCAAGTTGGAAGGCCGTTGGAGTGCGCATCCAAGATGTGCTAGAGCTGTTAGCCAGTTAGTTGTAGAACGTCAGTACCGTCGGTCAGTGTCGTGCAATGTTATTGCATGAGCTGATTGTTTAGTAACTGGTGGTGCTAGTGGACAATTATAGCGTAACTTGTAGTTTATTAGTCCTTTTTTTCTTTACTATACTTCCTCCGCGTCATCGAAATTGTCGCAGTTTGACTAGTGACTTGCCACTTGTTACTGACAACTCCATAGGCCAAACCATTCAAAACCTTTTACACAGTATGATAGTCTGAAGACTAGAGTAACGTTCGCGGACAGTTGGGCTGAGAGGTTTCATGCAGAGATGAAGTCCTCGTCGTAGCTGATGTCAATGGACGCAAAAATATCGTTCCGAAATATTTCAAGGAAGGTTGAAAGTTGGTCGCGCCTCATCTCAGACGCTTTGACTTTCTCCACAGGACAAGAGCTGCTATGCTTGTCGTCTGCTAGCTCTGGATGATTTCTACTTCACCCCCAACGAAGCCTAGTAAGAATAAACGATCGTTGCGAGGTCGGTTGATTACCGTCGGCGGAACCACCTCGATCTTGAAATGAACTTTTTTTAGCCGTGGCATGCCCATTTATTTTACCTGTGTGGTCACAGCTCATGCAGGTAAGTGTACTATCATCCAGCGCGCCCTCCTTTTCAGCATCACTGGTACGGCACCTGCACGTGCATCACTAGCACTTCGTGTAGAGTCTACACCAGAGTACGCGGCTCTTGCAGTTAAAATCGTGATTGTACTGAGTGTCTCAGCCAGAGCAACACATTTTATCGCCGTTGCATGCATTTAGTTTGCTGACCCCTCGATGTTTCTCCGAGCGCTGCTACTTGTTCCACGAAGTCATTCTCACCCCAGCTAAGGTAAAACAGTGATGAGGCTCGAGTGAATGGCCATAAGCACGAGAAATGTGCAGCCTGCAACGCCTGACTGATCTCAGCGAGTTGAAATTACCATCGCAGCGACATCAGCGAAGAAATTGCGTCTAGTTCAAAAATTTCAGATTCCAATAACAGAAAATAGAACTTTGCCGTTACCCTATACTGATGACTATCGCCTATGTCCGATTCTTTGCCTCTGATACGAGTGCTGGTGAGTAAATACCTCGTTTTATGTCAAAAGTCAAACTGCGACAATTTCGATGACGCGGGGGAAGTAAATTTATCCTGGGCTCTCCATCCGAGTCCATACTTGTATGTATGGATGTATGTGGGTGAATGCGGTAAGCGATCCACAACATGGCACGAAACAATGGCAATACTGGAAGCACATTAAACCGGCAGTAGCGACTAGATCTAGCAGCAGGCTACTGTAGCGACTAGATCTAGCAGCAGGCTACTGTAGCGACTAGATCTAGCAGCAGGCTACTGTAGCGACTAGATCTAGCAGCAGGCTACTGTAGCGACTAGATCTAGCAGCAGGCTACTGTAGCGACTAGATCTAGCAGCAGGCTACCGTAGCGACTAGATCTAGCAGCAGGCTACTGTAGCGACTAGATCTAGCAGCAGGCTACTGTAGCGACTAGATCTAGCAGCAGGCTACTGTAGCGACTAGATCTAGCAGCAGGCTACTGTAGCGACTAGATCTAGCAGCAGGCTACCGTAGCGACTAGATCTAGCAGCAGGCTACTGTAGCGACTAGATCTAGCAGCAGGCTACCGTAGCGACTAGATCTAGCAGCAGGCTACTGTAGCGACTAGATCTAGCAGCAGGCTACTGTAGCGACTAGATCTAGCAGCAGGCTACTGTAGCGACTAGATCTAGCAGCAGGCTACTGTAGCGACTAGATCTAGCAGCAGGCTACTGTAGCGACTAGATCTAGCAGCAGGCTACTGTAGCGACTAGATCTAGCAGCAGGCTACTGTAGCGACTAGATCTAGCAGCAGGCTACTGTAGCGACTAGATCTAGCAGCAGGCTACTGTAGCGACTAGATCTAGCAGCAGGCTACTGTAGCGACTAGATCTAGCAGCAGGCTACTGTAGCGACTAGATCTAGCAGCAGGCTACTGTAGCGACTAGATCTAGCAGCAGGCTACTGTAGCGACTAGATCTAGCAGCAGGCTACTCATAACTGTAGCCACTAGGTCTAGCAGTAGGCTACTGTAGCGACTAGATCACATCATGCGCACAGATCAGACTGAGCGAGTTATGGACCACTTGATATAGAAAAAACGTTTAGTTTGGAGCATGGCATTGCTCATCGAACTGAGGCTGGCCAGAAGCAACCCTTAAAACAAAAATACCGTTAGCCTCCTTCCACAAGCAGGTTTAACGCGAGACGTAATAATGATTTATAATTATTGCCTTGTGTGGTTTGTCTCTGGCCATTTTTAGCTCAGCAGAATTTAATACCAATGTGGTTGGACTTTGTGCACTCGGCTGGACCACTGCCTGTAATTGTGGCTCACAAAGATGTCACTACCTGACAAAATCAAGGCTTGAAAACTTTCGCAAGTGGCCATTGTCTTTTTATATACGTGGCGCACTGGCTAACAGACCTGCGCTCAGGGGGGTTTTAAAGCCATACAATGTGTCTCACCTTTGCACATCATCACCGTGGCCACATAAAAATAAGAAGTCACTTTGCCCACGTTCCCTGGTACCAGGCTGTATGAATAACCCATAAGTTGGGTTGCCAAGGACGGATACTGGATACCGAACAGTAGGTTGGCTTTCCTTGCAAACTCCAAGACGCACGTGTCTGCGTTAAGATCAGTGCCTGTTACGGAATCTGCAGGGCATCTCAGATCATGTAACTGCATGGAGTTGAGAGAAACAGAGCCCATTGGCTTAGTACCGTCTGCTGCTATGAAAAACTGTTTCCCGTTGCAAACCTTCGACAAAACTGTGCCCGTGTGTTGGTCAGCTGGTGGAGCACACAAAACAGAACATAATGAGACAAGGAGACAAGGGGAGAGAGTGACAGAAATAGATAGATAGATAGATAGATAGATAGAGAGAGAGAGAGAGAGAGAGAGAGAGAGAGAGAGAGAGAGAGAGAGGGAGAGAGAGAGAGAGAAATCAGAGAGAGAGAGAGAGAGAGAGAGAGACAGACAGGGAATTACGGTCAGTCAGGAGAACAATAGATACCATATAAGGCAGCCGCACCAAGCAATCGAGCTTTTGCCGAATGATATAACAGGTACAGATATAGGCTGTGTTTACGTGAGGCATTTCAACCCGGGTTTAGGTCGACTTCGGTGAAGTTTCAACCCGCCATGAACACAGACTGGTGCATTTACATGACACATTGCGCTTCGCCCAGGTTGAAATTTTGCCCCAGGTTGATTTCAACCGTCCCCTTGCGACGCAGTTGAAGGCTCTGGAAGCTGTCTGTATCAGTTTGCATAATCCTGTTCTTTGTAAACGAAAGAAGCATGTAGTCTCATTAAAGTTGTTCTCGTAGCTGGTTATCAGATGTGAACTTAGTGCTATTGTTGAGTATGAATTAGGACAACTGACGACATCTTCTCCAGACATTACAACGGACAACGGGAACAAGTTATTGGGAACGACATTTATTATAGATGACGAGACAAGAGACCAAGACGAACGGAACGACTACATTGAAGAGTGAGAGATTATGGAAGAGAGCGAGATTATTGAAGAGAGAGAGAGAGCTCGACTGAGAAAACAACGCAATATAAAGGGCCTGGGTAGCTATGGCAAACATGGGTGGCAAACATGGGCGCGCAAGTAGCTACCCAGGCCAACGGAACGAAAGGTGAGTATGACGTAGTACGGGTGCATGCAGGCCGGCCAGCTTAGGAAAGGTTAACCGGTTGTAGGTAAGATTGTACGGGAGGAGGTACCTAACATACCTCCCCTGAGCAAAAAAAAGAACCGCAACCTCGCCGGAAATATTAAGACGATGAGAAAAACACACACACACACACACACAACGCACGGATCTCACAAAAGTGTTATACTACATGGCCCAACTTCTGCGAAAACCAGGCTTAGGGTGAAAATCATTTTTTTGAGAAAAATGATGTTTTGTAAAAAGGTTGTGTCGCGTGGACGCTCGAGTGCAGTGAAGTGGAACCAAAGAGCATCTCGCTTGTTTGAAGAAGTAGCAGTCATGGCAGGAAGGGTTTCAGCAGTCAGGGAAGTCAAAGGGCTTCCGGTAAAATATTCCCTGCTACTCCTCTAGTCACAACGAAGAGTTTTTGAGCTGATCGAACGGATTCCATCTCCTTCACTCAGGGATGGCGAAATTTCTGCGCTAGCTGCTGCTTGCGGAAAATGGTGAAGAAATCGTCTCCAGTTAGAGTCGTGATGGCGATAGCGGGGAGAACCTGGACGACATCGACCCAGCCAATCGAAGTATGGAGATACTAGCTGTTTCTGGGCCTCACGCAAAGGGGACACGCGCAGCAGAGCTCATACATTTGCAGCAAGTTCACGAGGAAAAAGGCTAGAAGCGCAGTGGTGAAAACTATTTTGAATTGAAGTCCTTGGCCATGAAGTGCTACTGAATGCCAGGCGAACGAGCGAGCAGATCGAGAGGCCTCCACTCGAGACTTTCCTCGCTGGACAGCTAGCTGCAAGGGATTGTACGGCGTGCCGAGATTTCACTTGCTGGTCAGCACCAAGCAGACACTGCAGCATGTCAGCATACTATGCGCATACTACGAACAGTGGAACAGTTTGAAAGGCTGTGTTCTTGCTTGTTATTGAATAGTTGTACTAGATTCACCCTTCAAAAGGTGCCATCTCAACTGGAGTCGGGTTTCCTTGTGGTGTGTAGCGCCAGAGCATGCCAGTACATGTATGCAGCCCCAGAATGTGCTGAGTGAGGAGGAAACAAAATTCATGCAGAACTGTGCATGGCCACTGCAGCCTGCAGCACCAAGGGGCCACAACAAGCCTGCCCCCACATGCCTACCTTGTCATGTCACCTAAACAAAAATCATCCATGTCTCTTCCTTCACTCTGGTGGATCTCTCTTCATTTCTTTCCTGTGATAACAATTTTCTGGTTTTTTTTGGATTTTTTAACACAATACCCTGGTGTGTTTGAGATACTTTTAGTACCACTATGAGTCGACCCACACCTGTAATATTTTGTCTCCTGACCTCCCATGCCCGGTAGAAGCTGAAAATGGGACAAAGTCATTTTGTGAAATTTCACCCTAAGCCTGGTTTTCGCAGATTCTGGGCCACATGTTACATGCACTACAGTTTGTTCTGCTTCGCTGAATTGCATGGCTAAACAGCTTAGTTATGCACTTTTTTGCAACCAGAATGATAGAGCGTGGCTCACCAACGGACCCCTAATATTGATGGCTGGAAACACGCGCGCACACAAACACACTACAAAAATCACGAAATAAATAAACCGAAAATAAATTTGACGAAGTAGGACGCACGAATAAGAGAGAGAGAGAGAGAGAAATAATGAAAATAGCTGACCTGCATGACTTGGACGAGACGAGGTAGACATAGACAAGACGAGGTTGACAGAGACGAGATGAGACTGACGACGAGACAAATGCCGGGCGGTAGAGGACGAGGGTCGTGGGTTCCGAGCAATGGTCGGCCGCCAATGTTGAGTATGAATTAGGACGACATTGCGCGCCGACACCGCGCGCCGACACAGCACGACGACACAGCTCCACGACGAACACGGACAGGGGTGACGAATAAACAAGGACAGTCCAGCAGTGACGGGAGCAACACTACACGTAAATCATATCTCACGGTTGTGAGCTGCGGAGGCAGAACTCCGCGTCGAGAAACGTTGGGCGCCAGTGTTGGGTCCGAACAACATGCACTGTATCACCCAATGCTCCGTGTTTGCACTCAGTTAGTATATTTTTTAACACTATGTCACTATGTCCAGGCTCAAGCTGTACAGCTTGCTTGTGCTGCCTGTCCTCCTTTACAACTGTGAGACTTGGGGAGTAACCCAGGCAGTCTCTCAGCGACTGGACTGTTTTCACCGCCGACAGCTCAGAAACCTGGTGGGAGTGCGATATCCAGACAGAATTACGAATGATGATCTGTATTCCAGATGTGACTCGCAGCCACTGTCGGAGCTTGTTGCCAAGCGACGCCGTAGCCTCACTGGCCATGTGCTGAGGATGAGTGAGCAGTCACCCCTTGCCTTGCGATGTCCTGCTATTTTCAAGCGGGGTCACGTGGACGAAGGGGCCCGTCCCGCGGCTACTCTCCCTACCACCATCATGAAGGACCTGGCAGGGCACGACATTCCTTTGAAGAATGCCAGCGACCTAGAAGGAGCACGAGCATTTGCTGCAGACAAGTGGAAATGGAGATCAGACATTGTTTATGGATGAGTTTTTTGTTGACTGGAGACAGAAGCGGACTTGGCTTAATTTCAGTGTATTCTCATGCATTGTTCTTTGGCCTTTGTACGCGTGCTGTGGTATTATTATTATTATTATTATTATTTGGAAAGGATTGGGAGAACTTCATATTCAAAGGATCAGTCGGGGAAGTGAACTGCCTGAAAAGAGAAAAAACGCCAGACCCACCAGGACTCGAACCTGGGACCCTGCTTGTCATGAGCAATGCTCTAACCACTGAGCTATGGGACCAGGCTGAACCTAGAAGGCGCTGACAAGTCTTTCACTCCAAAGGCAGCTCACAACACGTGCCACACATACTGACTCACTTTCTTTCACCTCTGGTAGTTTCCAGAAACTGACGGTGGTTGGTCCCCTGGGGGAGGGAAAAAGACCCAAGTGCCATTATTATTAGTATTGTTATTATTATTTCCCGTTTGTCTCTTTCCCTCAAACTAGTGAAGATTATTATTATTATTATTATTATTTTTATTGTAGATGAGAAAAGGACATATGGATACGAGTTAAGAGTAACTCTCCATCACTGTAACATGATACTTTATACAGTCAGAAAGTGCAATAACTAGGCACAAAACTGACAGAGTACTGAACATTCGACGTCCTGACACCTAGCTTCAACACGTGTGAAACAACTTGTTTTGTAGTCAACTAGTCCATCACAATGTCATGCATGAGGAGTACTGTAGGAGTTTGGCTTTCGGCTTGTACAATTCGTTTTCGCAAAGCTTCCCTTTCTTTACTTATCTTTGATATTATTATGACCCACCCAAGTTGGGTGGTGTGCTGCTTTGCTGCTTCGAATTGTAGTTAGACCGCTTTGTCAAATATCGTACTGGTCTCGTCATCGTCCAGTAACAATCGACATACTTTGTTCCGTTGGGACTGTAGCTTTTGCTCGTTTTCGTTGCGCTTGCCTTCCCCTCTTTGGTCTTTCCATAACCTTGAACCTTCCAAGTTGGAAGGCTGTCGGTTAGCGCTACGGAGATGTGTTGAAGCTAGGTGTCAGGACGTCGAATGTTTCAGTACTCTGTCAGTTTTGTGCCTAGTTATTGCACTTTCTGACTGTATTAAGTATCATGTTACAGTGATGGAGAGTTACTCTTAACTCGTATCCATATGTTCTTTTCTCATCTACATTTATTTATGGCTCAACATCCCAGTTTCATATTATTATTATTATTATTATTTTTAGGAAATTAGAGGCCACATGCCACCTACTGCTCTTTTCTCTCCGAAACTCAACACTTCCAAGCCAGATATGAAAGAAAGAAAAAATCATCAGTCACACCACCGGGACTCGAACCAGGGACCTTGCTATTCGCGAGCAATGCTCTAACCAACTGAGCTACAGTATGACTCTTATCCACAGTGATGGTAAATCTATCCTTCTTCGATCAATTCATATCTGGCTTGCATCGTGTTGAGTTTCGGAGAGGAAAGAGCAGTAGGTGGCATGTGGCCTCTAATTTCCTAAAAACTTTGAAATTCTCCGTGAAGTCCAAATTTGAAATTGCAATTTGTATTTGCTCGCAGTGGACATAGTTTGATGCGCTCCCCATGATATCAAGCGAATGGCCGAGGGCCCTCTTGATTGGTGTGAGTTGCCAGCATGATGCAAGCCAGATATGAATTGATCGAAGAAGGATAGATTTACCATCACTGTGGATAAGAGTCATACTGTAGCTCAGTTGGTTAGAGCTTGGTCCCTGGTTCGAGTCCCGGTGGTGTGACTGATGATTTTTTTTCTTTCTTTCATATCTGGCTTGCAAGTGTTGAGTTTCGGAGAGAAAAGAGCAGTAGGTGGCATGTGGCCTCTAATTTCCTAAAAACTTTGAAATTCTCCGTGAAGTCCAAATTTGAAATGGCAATTTGTATTTGCTCGCAGTGGACATAGTTTGATGCGCTCCCCATGATATCAAGCGAATGGCCGAGGGCCCTCTTGATTGGTGTGAGTTGCCAGCATGATGCAAGCCAGATATGAATTAATCGAAGAAGTATAGATTTACCATCACTGTGGATAAGAGTCATACTGTAGCTCAGTTGGTTAGAGCATTGCTCGCGAATAGCAAGGTCCCTGGTTCGAGTCCCGGTGGTGTGACTGATGATTTTTCCTTTCTTTCATATCTGGCTTGCAAGTGTTGAGTTTCGGAGAGAAAAGAGCAGTAGGTGGCATGTGGCCTCTAATTTCCTAAAAACTTTGAAATTCTCCGTGAAGTCCAAATTTGAAATGGCAATTTGTATTTGCTCGCAGTGGACATAGTTTGATGCGCTCCCCATGATATCAAGCGAATGGCCGAGGGCCCTCTTGATTGGTGTGAGTTGCCAGCATGATGCAAGCCAGATATGAATTAATCGAAGAAGTATAGATTTACCATCACTGTGGATAAGAGTCATACTGTAGCTCAGTTGGTTAGAGCATTGCTCGCGAATAGCAAGGTCCCTGGTTCGAGTCCCGGTGGTGTGACTGATGATTTTTCCTTTCTTTCATATCTGGCTTGCAAGTGTTGAGTTTCGGAGAGAAAAGAGCAGTAGGTGGCATGTGGCCTCTAATTTCCTAAAAACTTTGAAATTCTCCGTGAAGTCCAAATTTGAAATTGCAATTTGTATTTGCTCGCAGTGGACATAGTTTGATGCGCTCCCCATGATATCAAGCGAATGGCCGAGGGCCCTCTTGATTGGTGTGGGTTGCCAGCATGATGCAAGCCAGATATGAATTGATCGAAGAAGGATAGATTTACCATCACTGTGGATAAGAGTCATACTGTAGCTCAGTTGGTTAGAGCATTGCTCGCGAATAGCAAGGTCCCTGGTTCGAGTCCCGGTGGTGTGACTGATGATTTTTTCTTTCTTTCATATCTGGCTTGCAAGTGTTGAGTTTCGGAGAGAAAAGAGCAGTAGGTGGCATGTGGCCTCTAATTTCCTAAAAACTTTGAAATTCTCCGTGAAGTCCAAATTTGAAATTGCAATTTGTATTTGCTCGCAGTGGACATAGTTTGATGCGCTCCCCATGATATCAAGCGAATGGTCGAGGGCCCTCTTGATTGGTGTGAGTTGCCAGCATGAGGTGCCTGATTGACCACTCCAGATCCATACTCAAACCACCAGGGCCCAGAATGCCAGATTCACTGAGATTGGTTAGAATGCTTCCAAGCTTATCAGGGTTGGAATTACTACAAGACGAAGAAGGCGTCTCCATTGTGAAGTGACTTTGCTCTGTTTCAGGCACTCCAACAGCCGGTCCATCCACAGTAGGCGTTGATCTACTGGGAGCAAAGTCGCCCTCCACAGGTGGCTGAGGTCCTGCCAGGCCATAAACAGCCTGTGGACGCACGCAGGCCACTGGACTACCCACAGAGTGTGCATAGACAGATTCAATACATGATGCATCATCACCCGCAGTGCTGGAGTACTCAGTACATGAAGGCAGAGGCCCAGCAGCAAACACACGGAGTAAGCTCGGTGGAACGCCGGCGCACGTGTCAAGGCCATTGTTTACTAGCACACTGGGAACAGAGTCAACGGAATCGGTGCAGGCGGAATATTCTACATGATCACGTGCAAGAGAGGCTGGCGGTTCGCTGTCAGTGTCAGTGAAACAGGCGCCAGGACCATCAGGTAACCCAGCAGCCGAATCCAGGGAAACAGCGCCGGTGGAAGACGCACTGACAGATTCAGGACCTTGACTAGTCGTAGCAGGCAACTGGACCACACAGCCAAAGCGCGTCATGAACTCAACAGGCAACTCGCCACGCTGCACCAACTGACGGGCTATCTCCTCCTGCTCCACCGATGTAAGGTATTTTTTGATAATTAGCGAAATTTGACCAGCCAAGTTCTGCTCCGAGATAATATCATCCGGTCGACGCTGTATCCATAGGTCAAGTTGACACTTCCGGTGACCCGCCTTCTGTGGCCATACAGCCAGAAAATGGCACTCCAAAGCAATACGGTTGTCGGAACCAGACCATTTCCTGCGAGGTGGCATACACCAGTTCACTAAAAAACAAGACAAGACCTTCTCTTTGCTGAGACCTACTTCACAAAAATGATGAAACGGCTACTAGTAAAGGGATGAGGGTAAACTCAAAGGAATTGGAGCGGGTAGCGCGCTCACATTCGGATGGCTACCAGAGCTCCAAAAAGCTGAACCGTCCCCGAGGGGGGTTAATTATTATTATTTCTCCTTTATTCACTTCTTTCGAAGGCGATAAGCCAGACCCACCGGGAAATATTTCCATGGGTGGGACAGCAAAAAGAAAGTGAAAAAACAAAAACAAAATTAAATAAATAAATAAAACCTAAAAACCAAAGGGACAAGAACTAGTTGAAGGAAGAGGAAGAAAGGAAAGAAACTCAATCCGAACTCCAACATCAAAACAATAATAAAGAATTTGCAGCGACAGGCAAAATACATCAACCAATGAAGGGAGTAGTAACAAAGGAAATATCAGTCTTTATCAGTCGTTATTCAAGTCTCTTAGCTATTGAACATGCAAACGCAGCAGAGGTGCATCTACATGTTAAGGATAGTTCTCAGTATTTTAATCGAACCTTGTATAGCCTCCTGTTGCACAATAGCCAGGTCTCCTCCCTGCACAGTCCGAAGGCATTGAGGAGTCTCCCCCACCAAGCCTCCCAGGGCACCGACAACCACAGGGACCACGTCAACCTGGTTGAGGGACCAAATCCTCGAAATCTCCCGCTTCAAATCATAATATTTCGAGCGCTTTTCAGCCATTTTCTTATTGATGTTGTTCTCACCAGGAACGCTGATGTCTATAATGTAGGCGATGCGCTCCTTGTCATCAACAAGGAGCAGATCGGGCCTGTTTGCTGATAGTTTCAGGTCAGTTGGGACCGAATACTCCCAATAGAGGCGATACTGATTACTCTTGACCAATGCCTTGAGCTGGTGGTCGAATCGTGAAGCACCAGTAGGTAGATCTCGTGCTTTACACATTTCGAAGTGCACATACTTTACTATCCGGTTATGTCGTTCAATGTAACTGGTCCGAGCAAGAACTGGGCAGGCACTGACAATGTGGTCAATTGTTTCTAAGCTGCCCTTGCAAAGCCTGCAATTGGCATCAGTTCGAGGAATTGACTTCATTATGGCGTATTGGTAATTTTTCGTTTTGAGGGATTGGTCTTGTGCTGCCATAATCATGCCTTCAGTTGAAGGTTTCAGTGTCCTTGATTTCAACCACATGAAGGTAAGCTCCTTATCTAGGCGATTCTCCTCCAATCGGCTCCAATATCTCCCATGCAGCGGCATAGTGGAAAGTGTTTTGGATTTTCGCTCAGCGCACGCTTGTTTAATGATATGCTTATTGGGTAAAGCTGGTCCAGCTGCTGGCAGATCCAAACTCGACAGGAACTTAGCGGCCTTTGCAGTTATTGAGTGGCTTTTTGTTGTAGGTTTTTGTTGATGATACTGATAAAGCAGGCTTATTCTGTCTATTGGGCTGGTACTCATGTAGCGGGCCAGGCCACACATGCTCCGGCCGTGCATATCCTCACAAGAGACCAAGCCCCGGCCTCCATCTCCCCTCTTCATGTAGAGCCTGTTGACTGAGGCTTTGGGGTGGTGAAATCCAGACGCAGTCAAGGCTGATCTTGTCACTCGATCTGTGGTCTTGATTTCAGCCTCGGTCCAATTTACGATTCCATAACTATATGTCATAACCGGCAGAGCATACGTATTGATGGCCTTGATCATGTTTCGCGCATTCAATCCACTGTTAAGAAGCAAATACAATCTCTTTTTGTATTCTGCAGTGAGTTGTGCCTTGAGCTTCGGGTGAGGTATCATGGCTGCTTGCACTACTCCAAGGTACTTGTATGTTTCATTGAGTCGTAGCGACTCTGCAATGGTCTCATCGCCAACCTGGATAGAGCATCCTTCATCTGGTTTTCCTCTCCTGACGTGCAGCACGGCACACTTGGCCGGGTTGAGATTCATGCCGATGTCATCACCAACGCCACACACAGTAGACACGAGGGTAGTCACATCCTTTGTAGTTTTCCCATAGAGTTTAATGTCGTCCATGTACCAAGAGTGATTGATAGACAACTCGGCGTCTCTGCAGCTGACTCTGTATCCCAAAGGCAATCGGTTGAGCTCAAAACTGATTGGGTTTAGCGCCAGGCAAAACAGTAACGGGGATAATGTGTCACCTTGAAATATGCCTCTTCTTATTGAAATGTTGCCGGTAGTGACCCTGCATCTTCCCTGGTCGCATATGTGCATTGTCGTTCTCCAGTTCCGCATGCTACGAGCAATAGTTGTGACCAAAGACGGGTGGAATCGATACATCGTCAAAGCATGTAGAATCCATTCATGCGACACACTATCAAATGCCTTTTTGAAGTCCAGGTATGCCATGACAAGATTTCGCCCTTTCGTATGGGCATCCTCCAGAATCATCTTATCCACCATCAGGTGCTCCTTGCAACCAAGACCAGCTGCTGCACAACCGCGCTGCTCCGTTGCAAGTATTTCATGTTGATTGATGATTATTATTATTATTTTTATTATTATTATTATTATTAACTGGTTTGAGGGAAAGAGACAAACGGGAAAAGTCTGAAGAAAAAATTGACTGTCACCACCAGGACTCGAACCAGGGACCCTCGCTTGTAGCCAGCGATGCTCTAACCACTGAGCTATGGTGTAGCTATGGTGTCGTCATCCCAGCAGAGACCGTTCAACGTTTTCTTCAGTATTATTATTATTATTTTAGAATTGGGATCAACAGAACGAGCTGAACCGACATTTTCACAAAGGCTTTTATTGTATTCAAAAAACGAGTGGATACGAAGGCAGTGAAGAACATGGAAGAAAGAAAAAATGTGCTATGGAAGAAATGAATGCAGCATTATTCGTTTGAAATTGTTTTAGTAGCAACTTGTTCTGTCTGTTTGGCTCTGGTTGGCCATGGTGTCATATCTTGTGTCACAGTATACTAGTAGTCCTTACAAGTTCGTTAAGTGCTTTCGCAGTTTTTCCTGTTATTACCTTAGTGCTAGGATTATCAGTTTCATAGGTGTTGTTTCTTCTCACTCCATTTCTCTTTATTAGTATCTTTCTGGATTGTTTTTCATTAGTCCAACGTAGCTTCCTGAGGAGTGTTGTGCGAAAACTAGTTCGAAGTACAAATTTTTTGTTCATCATTTCTTCCATAGCACATTTTTTCTTTCTTCCATGTTCTTCACTGCCTTCGTATCCACTCGTTTTTTGAATACAATAAAAGCCTTTGTGAAAATGTCGGTTCAGCTCGTTCTGTTGATCGCAATTCTAAAACTATTGTCGCCTCGACGCCTATTTACATTATTATTATTATTATTAAGAAATGGTTTGCTCCCCGCACCGGAGCTCGCGCTATTCCGCCGACTTTACTTGACACTTGACTTATTATTATTATTATTATATAGTTAATATTTTATGACTTGGGGCTCCCCGCGTGCTAGTTTGTACGTGAAGTGTGTGGGTTACAGTGAGGGCTGCGTCCCACCCGCCTGTGTAGATTCACAGGAAGTGTGAGTTACGAAGTCTGAAGAAAATGTTGAACGGCCTCTGCTGGGATGACGACTACACCATAGCTCAGTGGTTAGAGCATCGCTGGCTACAAGCGAGGGTCCCTGGTTCGAGTCCTGGTGGTGACAGTCAATTTTTTCTTCAGACCTTTCCCGTTTGTCTCTTTCCCTCAAACCAGTTAATATTTTATGACTTGGGGCTCCCCGCGTGCTAGTTTGTACGTGAAGTGTGTGGGTTACAGTGAGGGCTGCGTCCCACCCGCCTGTGTAGATTCACAGGAAGTGTGAGTTACGAAGTCTGAAGAAAATGTTGAACGGCCTCTGCTGGGATGACGACTACACCATAGCTCAGTGGTTAGAGCATCGCTGGCTACAAGCGAGGGTCCCTGGTTCGAGTCCTGGTGGTGACAGTCAATTTTTTCTTCAGACCTTTCCCGTTTGTCTCTTTCCCTCAAACCAGTTAATATTTTATGACTTGGGGCTCCCCGCGTGCTAGTTTGTACGTGAAGTGTGTGGGTTACAGTGAGGGCTGCGTCCCACCCGCCTGTGTAGATTCACAGGAAGTGTGAGTTACGAAGTCTGAAGAAAATGTTGAACGGCCTCTGCTGGGATGACGACTACACCATAGCTCAGTGGTTAGAGCATCGCTGGCTACAAGCGAGGGTCCCTGGTTCGAGTCCTGGTGGTGACAGTCAATTTTTTCTTCAGACCTTTCCCGTTTGTCTCTTTCCCTCAAACCAGTTAATATTTTATGACTTGGGGCTCCCCGCGTGCTAGTTTGTACGTGAAGTGTGTGGGCTACAGTGAGGGCTGCGTCCCACCCGCCTGTGTAGATTCACAGGAAGTGTGAGTTACGAAGTCTGAAGAAAATGTTGAACGGCCTCTGCTGGGATGACGACTACACCATAGCTCAGTGGTTAGAGCATCGCTGGCTACAAGTGAGGGTCCCTGGTTCGAGTCCTGGTGGTGACAGTCAATTTTTTCTTCAGACCTTTCCCGTTTGTCTCTTTCCCTCAAACCAGTTAATATTTTATGACTTGGGGCTCCCCGCGTGCTAGTTTGTACGTGAAGTGTGTGGGTTACAGTGAGGGCTGCGTCCCACCCGCCTGTGTAGATTCACAGGAAGTGTGAGTTACGAAGTCTGAAGAAAATGTTGAACGGCCTCTGCTGGGATGACGACTACACCATAGCTCAGTGGTTAGAGCATCGCTGGCTACAAGCGAGGGTCCCTGGTTCGAGTCCTGGTGGTGACAGTCAATTTTTTCTTCAGACCTTTCCCGTTTGTCTCTTTCCCTCAAACCAGTTAATATTTTATGACTTGGGGCTCCCCGCGTGCTAGTTTGTACGTGAAGTGTGTGGGTTACAGTGAGGGCTGCGTCCCACCCGCCTGTGTAGATTCACAGGAAGTGTGAGTTACGAAGTCTGAAGAAAATGTTGAACGGCCTCTGCTGGGATGACGACTACACCATAGCTCAGTGGTTAGAGCATCGCTGGCTACAAGCGAGGGTCCCTGGTTCGAGTCCTGGTGGTGACAGTCAATTTTTTCTTCAGACCTTTCCCGTTTGTCTCTTTCCCTCAAACCAGTTAATATTTTATGACTTGGGGCTCCCCGCGTGCTAGTTTGTACGTGAAGTGTGTGGGTTACAGTGAGGGCTGCGTCCCACCCGCCTGTGTAGATTCACAGGAAGTGTGAGTTACGAAGTCTGAAGAAAATGTTGAACGGCCTCTGCTGGGATGACGACTACACCATAGCTCAGTGGTTAGAGCATCGCTGGCTACAAGCGAGGGTCCCTGGTTCGAGTCCTGGTGGTGACAGTCAATTTTTTCTTCAGACCTTTCCCGTTTGTCTCTTTCCCTCAAACCAGTTAATATTATTATTATTATTATTATTTTAAAACGAAGGTAAGTTATGGGTCGCAAATATCCACGCAAACACACATCCAGTCATAATAAAGCACTTGTCATAAGTATCCGAATGTCCCGTCATCTCGCCTCTTCACAGATAGTGGTGACAGATAGTGACAGATAGTGGTGATGCCACGAAGAGGCGAGATGACGGGACATTGGAGGAGACAACACCCAATGGAGCTAAGAATCGCACTTCGTCAATCAAGCAACATCTGTCAGCCCGTACCAATTGTCGTGAGTTGTACAGTGATAATGTTTTCTCAATATTGTCACGTGGTAGATGTGCGTAACATTTGGCTGTGTTAGAAGCTTTGTATATCCGTAAGTTAGATCCTGAACTTTGCGTACAGAAAGAAAATGTGTTGTCGCTACAATTGTTTGGTGTTACTCCTCGTCGAGGTGGTAACAATGTAACTTAATTTGCTCACTATGTTGTTGTCACTATTATTATTTTCCTTCGAGTTTTGTGTCGTGCTAAACTTGATAATTTTCCGCCTTGTCACGAGTGTTGTTATCTAATTATCTTTACGCTATATAAGTTTTAGTCTTTCCAGCTTGAGCCATTCCCTGTATAATCCTTGATGAGAAGGGACCGAAAACGTTTGGATACTTATGACAAGTGCCTTATTATGACTGGATGTGTGTTTGCGTGGATATTTGCGACCCATAACTTACCTTCGTTTTAAAGTATTATCCGCCTCCGACCTCTTTAAAAAAATTATTATTATTATTATTATTATTATTTATCGTCCCCGTCGTTGTCGTCATCGTCGTCGTCAGCGTCTTCCTCATCTCCCTCCTCCTCTTCATCAACATCAACAGCCATTGGAACGTCAAAGGGAGCATCATCGCAGCAGGCAGTGCCAGCAACGGACGTGCCTTTGGTACGGACATCTACGTCGGCCTCGTCTGGATTGGCAGTAGCGGCAAGGAATGTCAGGTCGGTTTCATTGTCACGTAATTCCAAAGTATGTACTGGTTCTAGTAGCGTTGTTAGGGTGTATGAATCTTCTATCGCCAACCATCTTGTTCAGAATAGTGATTGTCGTTCTAGTTATGCTGATGATTGCTTTTCTGTTTGGTCTCGTTCACGTAGTCAAAGGTATTTGCGTGTATTGGAGTCTATTTACATTTTTACCACCAGGCCGATTTTGTGTAGGCAGAAAAAGAATTTGTTTACGTTGAAATTGTTTGTGAATTTAGATCAGTAGTTCTCGTTTGTGGTTGCTTGGTAACTTTCTAGTGGTGAATTTATCGCATTTGTTGTCACCTGATATCGTTGAATGGTGTAATGTTTCTTTCAGCTCTCATTTTATCGCGCTAGTTAGGGTCTAAATTATTACTTGCATTGTGCGTATATATATTGAGTTAACCCTTTAAGAGCCACAGGAAATTTTCAAAATTCTGCATTTTTTCGTGTTCCTTGGATCATAGCTTCAGTTCTACTCACTCAATGCTCACAATCTAGGGCTTCCTGGAAAGGTCTCCGCGAGAGGAAGAGAATGAGGTCGATCATGATAGCCAGCACACCGTCTATCCAGCGCTAGATCGCAGCGACAGCACGAAAAATGCCCCAAATGCGTCCAATTGCGTCCCGCTCCAGATATTTCATTTTGCTCGATCGTGGAGTTCCAATTTTTTCGCTGTGTACTCTTGACAATATCAACAGTGAAACCCGTGCAAATTCGAGTAAACCAGCGTGACGAAAAGTCTCAAAATTCTCAATACTAAAGTCGCACTGCGCGCTTTTGAAATTGCCGCGATCGCGGCTCAACTTACGAGTGATTTATCTCAGGAACCGTTGCTCGCAGCGCTTCGCGGATTGTTTCTCCCGACGGGTGAGAGTTTTCTCTTCGCCCTGGATATTTCGATCACTGGATTTGAGCTAGATTGGACTGAGTTACGATCTTTTGAAGTTTTGCATTTGAATGCGTCGTTTACGACGCATTCAAGTATGGAGCGGCTCTTAAAGGGTTAAGAGCTTTTGTTGATTTGCCAGTAATCCTCTGATGAGATGGCGACGAAAACGTTTAGCTTATTTATTATACATGAAAACAAGTTTTGCTTATGGTGTTTGTACTGAGTGCGCAGCTTACTCTATTTATTGCGTTGATTACATTTTTATCTCCACGGAAGCTTTTTAATTATTATTATTATTATTATGTCTGATTGGCCAGGAATTTTCTTCATCCAAAGACGTCAGTGTCTTCTGTAGGGTGTGTATAGGTGAAATACCAAAACAAAATTGGCCACTTACTGTTAATATTGGGGAATTATGGGACTTTCAAAAATGCCATTTTTACGAACTTTACGCATTTGGATAGTAACACTTTATTATGAAGCTGTCTGGTCAGTCTTTTGATAAGAAGCATTGACTGCGTACATTGCATTGGGTGACATAAGGAAGTTGTTGTAACTGCCTTTTCTCCACCCGCACCCAGTCCCGTGCAATCTCCACACTTATACAAAGGGACGACGATAACTACATTTGAAAGACTGTTCATTTCAAGACGACTACGGAAACACAACTTGACATGACGAACTCAAGACGAAGACTGCTTTTTACACCACAGCAACAAGTCCATGCACCAACATAACGTACACACGACGTACGGTACTATATATATGATATGGTAAGTCTATCGATATACGGTACATACGGTATGATACGGTAGAAAGTCCGTCTTCTACAGAAGTGTCCTGTGGGAGGTTTTGCAGGATTTCCATCAATATCAACAACAGAACATGAACTCAGAGATGGCCCCAATGCGCAAATTGGCTCTTTTATGAAGTAAAGTCGACCATAAATGAAAAATGGCCCGACATGTTTTTTATCAAAACTTGCCAAATTGATTCTTCTAATGTACAGTGGAATTTGAGGTGTCGCAATGAAAAAAGACTTCACAACAACGCGTTCATTCATAAAAAAACATTAAACATTTGAGTAGTATCGTACTAGATGCATGCAATGCCTAGTTATCCTGTAGGACACTGCGACCAGCTGAGGGATAGCTTTAAAAATAATAGGAATGGAAAGAGTCTGTTATGACCTTCTGCAGCAATCCGGAACATACTTTGTCCAGTGCTATCAATTTGTGAATTTTGAGGTCAATTCACATATTACTGCCATCAAAAAAATTGAAACTGCCTAATGGATTCACTTCACATTAGTCAAAGATGGTCTTCAAGTTGATTGGAAAGTACCTACCAAGTTTCATGATGCTGTGGCCACCAGAACATACTTTGCCAGGCAATCTTACAAGCTATTCTTGTCAAAACCAGTCCAGAAAAAGAAGAAGAAAAAGTTCTGCACAAGGGTGGCTCGAACCCGAGAGGGGCATATTTCTACTCCAGACTTGCGCCCCAGTTCCGATACTAGGGAGGTTTCACTCTACGTAATTACGTATGAAAATCCGCATGTCGAACGCGCCGGGGAGCGAGGGCAACTTTCATACGTAAATCTCTCTACGGACTTCCGTAGGAAAGCTGTTTCCTACGTTGGGTCTTCCGTAGGACTTTTTGAAATATTTTTTCGCATTTCCGCATTTGTCCATGGCAATGTTCAAGCCGCGCGAAACACAAGGTACACACACCGTACACCACGTGGAAAATATAATGGAAAACGCCGTTTCGGGTCATGGTGCATGCGGTGGGCGCATGCAGCCAACGCGTCTCCAAAGCAACAACGCATGTTTAGCAGTTGTGGAGAAATCACGCAGAGCGAAACCCAACAGCGCTGATTTTTACGTATGAGGATTCCGTGCAGTTCCTACGTTTTTTTCATACGTAACTCTGTAGAGCGAAACCTCCCTACTATCAACTGACGAAATGGAAACTCGAAAATCGATTTTGGCTAATTCGTTCAACAATAATAAAATTCTTTAAACTCGATGTTGTCTGGCCATGTCTGCATCAATTCTATTCTTTATTGCACTGATAAATTCAGCATTGAAAGATCCAGTTGATAGCAGAGGCACTCAGTGGTCGGTTCGAACAACTCGGAGCCCTCTCGGATCAAGTTTGACCGAGCGGTAGGGGTGAAACGAGTATCTATTTTGACCAATCGATCACTCGTTCATAATATTCGATCGAGTATCCGATTATTTCGAGTATTTTATCAAAATTCAAAAGCACTAGATTTGCGAGTTCTCGACCAATTCGAAAGAAATTATCTGTGAACATAGAACAAAAGGCGCCAATGTCTTGTACAGAGTGTAAAGTAACGATTTTCATCAGTACTTTCATATCTCAGAACGTTACTTGCCGTGGTGATCGCATCGTCGAAGTCTTAAAATACTGACTCAAACCATGCATAACGCATGCATACCCGTGGACCAGTGGTACAACAAAAAGTTTTTGAAAAATACAATGCCAATACTGAAAAAAAATAAATAAATAAAAAAATTAAAAAAACGATCGAGTGCAAAATTTCGAATACTCGCTCGTTTGAAATTTTCGAACGAATACTCGAATATTCGAACTAATCGTTTCACCCCTACCGAGCGGTGATCGATCACATACTCAAGTAACTACACTTATGAATGCATTTTGGGATGTAGCAGGACCTACAGTACATGTTTGTCTGCACCTTTAAAGCCATGGAGGTATATTCCATTATAAAACCAGTCTCAGCTATAAAGCCATGGGCTTCATAAATGAGATGACATCTGAAGTGTGTTTTGTAAAAATGAAGAAATAAGTACTCTACTAACAAACTTACAGCCCAGCAGGAAGGGTGAACAAGGGGATTTAGAGTGAAATTTATGTGTAGGCTTTGACTTTTATGGCTTGGCGTAGCGGGTGAGTCATTTTTGCATCTAAAAAGTTAGGAAAGCAGCAGTGTTTCGAACATAAGGCCATGGCTTTGAAAGCGCTGACATACGGTATAGCCGTAATGTAGTTCCACTTGCAAACGGTATGTACAAAGACTGCGGGAAGAAGAATATTGTCATCAGCTGATCGTGCACCCCCTGAGAGGTGGACCAGCCACGTCCTGGACCATGGTGCTTTCCGCTCCTGCCGTGACGCTTCAGCAGGTGTGCCGCACTCAAGTGCATATACGATGAGAGAGACATCACAGTCATGCTGCATGTGGTCCCGTAAAGCAACGCATAGTGCATGACTGCCATCGTAAAACCACTTATACCTCACTCCATATACACCCACAGTCTTGGGCATGCCCTCCATTAGTGGTTTATATATCTCCATATACACCACTAAGGGGAATTAGCAGTAGTTGTCGGCGAGGAACAAGCCATTAGGAGGCCACACACGGTGAAGATGGAGAGGTACATGTATAAATATATTATAACAAAGGGACCGAGTGTATATCGAGATACATACACCAGTTAACAAAACATCGGCTTCGCCTCGGTTTTTATACTGAAATTAGCGGACTTGGCTTAATTTCAGTGTTTGTTTTTTTTTCTTTTTTTTTCTACAAAATCCACATATCTCCAGACACTGGGGTGAATGATGGAGTGTGGTGGTGGGGCCCATTAAGCTCCGCCGACCAGAGGTCTCGGCTTCATAGCTCCATGGACGCATTCTCATGCATTGTTCTTTGGCCTTTGTATGCGTGCTGTGGTATTATTATTATTGTTATTATCAGGAAGTGTGAGTTACGAAGTCTGAAGAAAATGTTGAACGGCCTCTGCTGGGATGACGACTACACCATAGCTCAGTGGTTAGAGCATCGCTAGCTACAAGCGAGGGTCCCTGGTTCGAGTCCTGGTGGTGGCAGTCAATTTTTTCTTCAGACTTTTCCCGTTTGTCTCTTTCCCTCAAACCAGTTAATATTGTTATTATTATTATTAAGTACGAAGTAGTGGTTGCGACTTCGGCGATGATTTGTAAGAAAGGGTTTGCTCCCCACACCGGAGCTCGCGCTTTTCCGCCAACTTTACTTGACACTTGACTGACTCACGACTGCCATCCAGAGCACACGAGAAGTCCATCGAACCTTCGACTCGGCAAACCTGCAAGAAAGAACCACTCCCTGCTCAATACACAGTGTTTCGGGGAATTCACCCCTCATCAGTTGAGCTTGAGTAGGCTGAGGAAGTTTGTCGCGCTGGAAACGGAGCGTCTCTGTAAGTTTGTATCCCTGGTGATGTTTGTGCCTGGAGAGCACTATATAAGTGGTGCTCTTCAGGCACAATCTTCCTCAGCCTACTCAAGCTCAACTGATGAGGGGTGAATTCCCCGAAACACTGTGTATTGAGCAGGGAGTGGTGCTTTCTTGCAGGTTTGCCGAGTCGAAGGTTCGATGGACTTCTCGTGTGCTCTGGATGGCAGTCGTGAGTCAGTCAAGTGTCAAGTAAAGTCGGCGGAAAAGCGCGAGCTCCGGTGTGGGGAGCAAACCCTTTATCATTATTATTATTATTATTATAGATCTCTAGTTCGGCCAGATGAAAATACTACCCGAAACAAGTATAGGCATGGTTTTGCGTGCAGAACATGTATATGTGCATGCTATGGCATGCGCTGGAGAAACATTTCGACCGCTATGCGCACGTCGAGATCAAAAGTTGTTTTGTGCCCCACGCAAAAGTTAGTACGGGTTTAACCACAATATGGTAACTATACTACTATAGATCTCTATACACACTCGGTCCCTTGTTATAATCTATACATAAATAGGCACGTACCTATTTTCGAATTTCGTGGTTAAAGGGGAACTGTCACCAAAAATTTTCTTTGTCTCATCTTGTAGTTCTTTGGCTCCTGATCACGATGGTGTTATTCGTTTTTCTCTGCGATGACTGGAAGTGGGTGAAAACTTGAAAAGAAGGTGCCCAAAATTGTCCCGAAGTACCGAGTGACGTCACGCCGGACTTGACCTCCACGCGTACATTCATCGTCAAAAACGAAGTCCAGCCCGTGTGCTGGTCGATCGAGCCAACTGTTCGATGTACGGTGCACGCTTGCCTTCTGAACTCGGACACTCGATGTGTACGTTGTACACAATGAGAACGCCAAAAAGGGACAAAATAAACAAAAGTCGACAGCAGTTTGTCGCACTGGTACTTCCTCCACGAAGCTCCAGCTGTTTGTATTATTTGTGATTACGAAAGAGTGGAAGGATGTTTGTTTGCTGTTAGTGTGACACACATATCTCGTGCTTGAAAATGATGTCGTTGTATCGAAGCCGAAGGTGGCGGTGTTGCCCACCCGGCTCTGAAATGAAAGACGTCGGAGTTTGTCATCTGCATCTTCAGCAACATCGCCAGATGAATCGCCTTCACGTACCTACATTGCGTTCCTTTGGGGATCGGGTTGGTGGTGTTATCGCCGGCCGGAGGAGTATTGTTTTCTGCATACGCACTCATCATCGTGTTGTTCCTCACACGAAAAGTTCAAAACAACGACGGACTTCCGTGCTCACAAAATAAAACTTATATCCTCGCGGAAGAAGTCAAAAAGGTGAAAGCTCAGGTAGCTCAGCTTTTTATTTTGATTTGGCTGTGTAGCTGCACGTGGGTCTCTAGCTCTGCCTCATGATCTTTGGCATTCTCCTTCGGTACGATGTACCCATCTGTGTTACAGTTCAAAAGGCACACGTGCACCGTACATTGGAACAGCTAGCTCGATCGACCAGCACACGGGCTGGACTTCGTTTTTGACGATGAATGTACGCGTGGAGGTCAAGTCCGGCGTGACGTCACTCGGTACTTCGGGACAATTTTGGGCACCTTCTTTTCAAGTTTTCACCCACTTCCAGCCATCGCAGAGAAAAACGGATAACACCATCGTGATCAGGAGCCAAAGAACTACAAGATAAGACAAAGAAATTTTTTGGTGACAGTTCCCCTTTAAACCCGTACTAACTTTTGAGAGGGGCACAAAACAACTTTTGATCTCGACGTGGGCATAGCGGTCGAAATGTTTCTCCAGCGCATGCCATAGCATGCACATATACATGTTCTGCACGCAAAAACCATGCCCATACTTGCTTCGGGTAGTATTTTCATCTGGACGAACTTGGGTGCAACAGATTAAAAGATGAATGGTGTCTATTTCGGACGTGCACCTTTGAACGATTTTTACGGTAAAGGTCCTGTAGAACAGCACACAACACACAACTGCCATTCTAAATACGGTCCGGCAGAACGAAATTCAGTAGAAAATTGGGACAGGAAATTCGCCGCCGCTTACTGTAACAGACCAGCTTGGCGGTGGCGGTCCGCGATGCGGTGTACGTGTGTCCACGCGAGCTGCGCTGCAGTAGTGTGCCGTCGGCGCGCTGCACCCACACCATCTCGTGCCGTTGGCTCGAGTCGGGCAGCAGCAGGCCGAAGACAAAGTCGTGCAAGCAGCGCGTTGCCACGCTCACTGGCGGCAGTACTAGGCCAAAGTCGGAGCAGGCGCGTTCTGCATACGCGTAGTCTGCCCAGGCGGTGGCTATCGTGTAATCGCTTGGCACGGTGAAGTACTCATTGGCTTTGCAATTGTCATGCCCTGGCAGCTCTTCAGCACCGCCAAACCAAACTGGAGAGAAAGAAGGAAATCACGAAAACAGGGTTAGACACTTCTCGACAAACATGTTGTTGTAAAGCGGGGGTGGTCTGGAAAGTGACCAGGTTTTCACGACCAAACATTTAAAAAATATCTCATGGCACCCCGGATAGAGCTAATGTTGGTTGGACATTTTTTTAAGTGATTCATAAACTTACTATCTCTCTATCTCTCTGTCTGTCTGTCTGTCTGTCTATCTGGTCTATCTATCTCTTTATCTCTATATGTCTCTATGTCTCTATATCTCTATCTATCTATCTATCTGTCTGTCTCTCTATTTAATTAACTCTTTATCTATCTGTCTATATGTCTGTCTATCTGTGTTTCTGTGTGTCTGTCTCTTTCTGCCTTACCTATGCATTTATCCTCCACTTGTGTAAAACCGGCGTTGCAGAGGCAGTCGGAACTGTTACCCTTGCAATGTGAATTAGGTGGACACGTGACATTACCCGTTTGGCAGAAGTGGCCTGCAAGAGACAGGAACATGCGCACGCACACACACACATGCGCACACACACACACACACACACACACACACACACACACACACACACAAACACATGTGCACACACAAACACACACACACGCACAAACACCCACACGCAAACACACACACACACACACACACACACACACACAAACACATACACACACACGCATGACATTGAAGCAAAACAAACTCGACTGCTTGAAGTAGCTACACCGGTTAAATTCACTTAGCCAGACACCACCAAGCCATGGGCGAGAGCAGGCCACCAGAGCATGCTGGCAATGGCGATGCTGGACCCATACTCCCTATTCCAGGCTTCCAATACTAGTGTGTACTCTCACAAACACGAACAATGAGCACAAAGAAACAGCACCTGTCAAAACTTGCATCAACGTTCACGCTCGAAAAGTACAAACAGGAGACCCTAGGCCAAACAAAAGTGACAGAAGCAGTCACCGGGGGGGGGGCTCCAATGAGCAATTTCCCGAAATTTAGAGCCCGCATCAGTGGATTTTATTGATTCACGGGATGCTGGGACACAGAGTGGCTTGGCTTATATACCGTAGAGACCGTGGCGTGCCCGACACCCCTGGTCAGCATCCTTTGTTGCCTCGAGACTTCACTTGCATCCATCTCCGCGGCTTGGAAGCAGCAGAATTCACTGTGGAACATGCTTGCCCTCACCTTTTTCAAACTCTACAGTGATCGGAGTCCTCGAGCGGCCATTGTGGAGGGCATGATAATGTGACGGTGCCAGGTTAGCCGTGGTACGGACCATGTCGTCCTCAGCGCAGATACTCAGCTGAACGCGGCCGGGGTCGGTGAAAGCGCTGGCTAGACCAGCAAAGTTCGCCATCACATACCAACAGCGGTGGTTGGGACACCTCAAGATGCGCATGATCGAGGTCACAGTTGAATTGTCGCTATCGCAGATCGTGACGTTGGACACGCCCATAGCTGCACGTGATAACTGAAAGTTGAATGTGAACAGATGAATATCGCCGCTAGTGCCGTCAAGGATCTTCAACGCCCCGAAGGGGGTAAACCCGTCCAGCTTCGTCATGGACGGCGCGGCCAGACGCCAAAACAGAGCCGCCAAAACAGGAGCTATAGGAGTGCTTGCGGATGCGGGTTTGCTCTTTGTTTTTTTGGTATTCCTGGCTTGATTCTTTTCTTTTGTAATTGGATTTTCCTATTTGTTTGATTTGATTTTTCCAATTAACTTGACTGTATTTTTCACCATTGCTTTCTTTGCTTGCCCTCTTTGGCTGTTTGAGCTCTTCATCCTGTGCACCATCCAGTTCCCGACAACCAGTTTGTGCGGAACGGATCCCTGTAGGCTGTAGTACAGAGAGATCGGAGTGTGACGGTAGAAACGGTCTATAGTACACGTACACATGTAGATGTACGATACACCCTGCTACGAGACAAAAGAGAGACAAACCACTGTCATGTCATGTCCCGTCGGGGGGGGGGGGGTATTTTCGATGAAATTTCGCAGCTCATTCATGATTGATAGGCTGTGTTTACATGAGAAATTTCAACCCGGGTCGAGTTCAGCCCGGGTTGAAAGTCTGTACGATAGACAAAAGAGGTGAGCGTTTACATGAAGACAGTTGACCCGGGTCAAATACTGATATACCGCCAAAAGTCCACTTCTACAGTCCTGGGAAAGGGAGCAAACCCTTTCTTGGAACTGTGATTGTTCTGACAAAGTGTTATTCAACGAAATGACCGTTCGCAGTATGACAGGTGTAAGTCCAACACATTACAGGGGGAGTGTCACAGAAGTCAGAAGCTACACCTACAAAGTCGCTGCTAACTTGTTGAAAACATGAAGTGGTCAAGATTTGGATTTGGATTTGGAGAATAAGAGTGCGACGTCGAGTATGTTGAGGAAGACTGTGTGCAACAGTGTATACTGTATATCTGAAAGTAGAGGTGGAGTGTGATGGAGAGTACGTGGAGTGCCAACTTTTTCGGTCATCTACAGATGTTGACCGTGTTTTCGCTGGCGGTTCTCCAGTGGTGCTCCAAAAAAAATGTCAAGGTTCGCGTGAGACTCGGCCAAAGGCCCAGTTTTCCGCATCCGCAGGAACGCCACCACCCTCTTGGATCAATGCGCAGATGCAGCTCCTAAGCGGTGGGAGGTGAGTAGATCAGACCCACCACATAGTGGTCAAAGACCGAAATCCCATTCACTGCATCCATGTTTCCCAACAAACAGGAGGAATTTCCCAACAAACAGGAGGTATTTCGGACAGCCAGCTAAGCTGCCTATAGGAATTTTGGAAGTGGCGAGTACCCGTCAGCTCAGGCTATAAGACCCTGGACAGAGGAACTGACCAGGAAAGGATGAACCAAGGGACATATCAACTGTATGCAAAAATGACAATCCCATTGCTGTACATAGAATTTCACCATTTCAACAGTGCTTCATATAATACCATTGTAGCAACACTTAGACATGTCCGACCAATCCAAAACTTTCAGACAGTGAACATTAGGTGTGTTCGATCATTTTTGAACAAAAAACTGAAAATCGAATTTTTGGTCTGTGGTCATATTTTAGCGTGCCCTGGCTCACATATGGAGTCAGGAAAACACAACTTGCATATACGAAAGTTGTGTAGATTTCATACCATGGTTGCTTCTTTGGCTGCGACAGCCCCTGGTACATAAAGGGTTAAACACAGTGCTCTACTTTTTTTCTTTTTTTTTTTTTACTAGAGCCACGTAAACCCGTCATGTGTGAGCCATGAATAAGGGGAGTGGTGGCGTGGTCTGGATGCTCTGCCGACCTTGGGTCTCGGCTTCATCACAGCCAGACGCGCCAATAGAAGAGAGAGAGAGGAAGGGAGAGAGAGAGAGAGAGAGAGAGAGAGAGAGAGAGAGAGAGAGAGAGAGAGAGAGAGAGAGAGAGAGAGAGTAAGAGAGAGAGAGAGAGAGAGAGAGAGAGAGAGAGAGAGAGAGAGAGAGAGAGAGAGAGAGAGAGAGAGAGAGAGAGAGAGAGAGATAGAGAGAGAAAGAGAAAGAGAGAGACTTACTGGAAGCAGTTTGGGCATTCGCTGTATGAAGCACTAGCAACGTCAGGAGTTTCACAGCAGAGTGGTGCCAGCGTGAAGTAAAAGCGCATACCTGTACAGTACATATACATCACTGTTCAAATTGTCGTAACTCCATTGTCCTTTTTCCGATCGTCAGATTGTTATTTTAAATAGAGAAAATCACATGAAAACGAGTTATAAAGCAACTATCCACGGCTGTAACAAGATAATAAGTAGTCAAAAGTGCGATAACAGGCCACAAAACTGATATGCTGCTGAGACATTCCACGACCTGAGTTATCGCACTTCGCGGATAGTTGCTTCATAGCTCGATTCCATGTGATTTCTTCTATTTTACTTCTATTTACTGGCTCAGTATCCGATTGTTATTTGAATCAATTTGTTGGGAGCATGAGTGACAGTCACTGCACAGTTTTCAGGTTACTCAGTAACAGTTTCAGGCTCAGTTGTTGTTAACTGAGCTCCATTGCGATTGTAGGCGATTCAGACTACAGCCAACTGTGACCACGTTTCTACGACTCAGACGTGTTTGATCAGGGATTGTGCATAATAATTTGAAACACGACAGCATCACCATGGAAACTCAAGTTCAGACGTGATTTTGGCCGTAGTCTGAATCGCCTATAAGCTACGAGTAGGTCAGTCACTGCGAGCTCCGCTGACAAGACCTAAGAAGTTCGAAACACCTAGCTGTCGGAAGATTGAATACTGATACTAGGGAGGTTTAATCTCACATAATCCGTGTGTACTTTACGTGTGTGTACCACGTGATACTCAGTGACCCACGTACAGACGTTTTCTGATTCACGACATACCGTGTATGGAGGCTCACCCACGTTCCGCCAGAACGTGGGTGAAAATCAGAATGGAACGCATTTTGCGAGCTAGCTGTGAGGGTGCTCAGCTGAACAAATTTCCAAAGCACGAAATCAAAAATATTCGATGAGCTTCTTAGGCCCGGGTAGCTTCGTCTTTGACCAGGTTTGGGCATTTCGCTTCATGCTTTTGTTTGTCCCGTGTGACTAAACACAACATTGCAACGTGGGTGCCCTTCATCCACTGTACGTGTATCACCCACTTGCGCGTTTCCGTTACGTGCAAACTAAACCTCCCTACTACTAGATGTTTTGTATCAAGGACCTAAATGAAAATAATAATAATAACGTGTGTGTGTGTGTGTGTTTGTGTGTGTGTGTGTGTGTGTGCGCAGAACCCTAGTTTGGGGATTTCAAGGGTGTCGGCCCTTTGGTGGTTCAATGGCCAATTGAGTCATCTTTCCAAGATTCCTTTTGAGTCTCTCTCCCCTCTCCTGGGGAGACCCACGTGACCAGTTTTGGCAGTGAGCAAGTACAAGAAGAAGTACAAGTGTGTGTGTGTGTGTGTGTGTGTGCGTGTGTGCGTGTGTGTGTGTGTGTGTGTGTGTGTGTGTGTGTGTGTGTGTGTGTGTGTGTGCAGATCCATAGCTGCTGGAGATGGCTCTCTCGAACCTTTACATGGTCCCGCTCGTCGTTCTATATTGTCGGCCCCGTAAGGGGACACGTGACCGTAATGGCAGTGTTTACCAGGACCAGGTGTGTGCAACGACAGTGCATTTACTGTATCCATACTTTCTGGCCTATTTGAAAACGGACTCACCGCCGCCATCCTCCGACGTCAGGATCGAAAATCCCCTGCCCAAGCGCGGAACCCGTCCTCCTGACGTTAAACACAACACTACAGTGCTACTCAGCCCTCGAACAGTCGCCAAAACCAACAAACAAATGAATTTTGCAACAATTACCGGTATTTGTTTCATCTGTACGTCTGGGATCAGGCACAACTGACTTGAACTGTGTTGAACCTGGAACCAGACGGCATGAGCCAGGGAGTAGATCTACGTACTAATAAATGTGCTTTTTAGTACTCCTGTTTGAACCTGATGCGAACTTTGAACCCACAGTACACTTAGGTAGTTAGGAGATCAACAGTTCAAAGATTTGCGCGGCCGCTTATCAGTTGAGTCGGGAGAAGTCTACCAGTGGTCTACAGAGTGGAGAGAACGAAACCGTACCGTGACCTGGTGACCCTGATCAGCGAAAACACAGCCGAGGGAACGTGCTTGGCAAAATCACCGGGGAAAGAAGACCCTATGGCTATGCTGTACACTCATGTAGATCGGCCTACGAGAGAGAGACAAAATTGTTGGAACATTCACAATATTTGTTGATTTGGGTGGCAGGCCGAGGGCCTAGTAGTGTTGCCTTCCACGTCAGGAGGAATCGTTCCGTGCCCGGTCTGGCGGCTCTCGTTCCTGACCTCCGAGGATGGCGGAGGTTAGTCTTCTTTCAAATATTATTTCTTTAATTTAATAATCGGCTGGAGACAACAATCTCAATAAACCTATGAACAGAATCAATTACGCACTCATGACAATCACAAGAAAACGTTTTTGGACATACTAAACCGACATCGCTGACATGTATGTACATACTGTATTTTCCGGGGTAAAGGCCGCACTTTTTTTCGCTAAAAATCGGACCAAAATCGCCCGGACCCTAGAAATTGATCCTTTGGCATATAAATATGTTACAGTGTAGTAATGGGTGCGCAGTTGATAATGTTCATAGCCTTGTTCAGATTGCTCTCTGCATGCAGATTATCTGTTTACGTTAAGCGGATATATACCTCATTTCAGATAGAAAATTCAGAACGATGCGCTTCGGAAACATCATGTTTGTCAATGTATTACTCAGGCCTCATTTACACGACAACGATTGAAAAACGTTTTTCAATCGTTTTCGAAGCGCTTTTGCTGTTAACACGAAAACGATAAGCGTGTACTCTGCAACGCTTTTTTCGCCGCGCAATGGTCACGTGCAATAAGTTGGCCTGGCACAGCTGGCGGCGGCATGTTTTGAGTACAAGGCTCGTACATGATTTTACTGTAGTAAAACCTCTTTGCCGTTTACACGAGACCGAAATGGAACGAAAACGATTGAAAAACACACTGAAGGCCGTTTTTCGTTTGAAACGTTTTTGAAACGTTTTTCAGCGTTGTCGTGTACTAGTAAACGATCTTATCTAAATCTGTGGAAGCGTATTCTACAAGTTACTCTATACTGTCCAGGTTCTAAGTTAACGTCCAACATCCTTCACAGCTGAGACTTTCAGCTCGTGCTTGTCTTGGTTGTGCTCACGTTCCCCTTCTTATGGTATTTCTATAACTTAGAACCTTCCAAGTTGGAAGGCTGTTGGAGTGCGCATCCAAGATGTGCTAGAGCTGTTAGTCAGTTACCGTATTTGCCGGGGTATAAGCCGCACCCCCCCCCTTTTTGAGGCAAAATATTGACTAAAAGTTGGTATTCGGAGTATAAGCCGCACCCACAAACCAAGATTTTTCACACTCATTGACAAAATGGCCTTTCTACAAATTTATTATGGTCATGGAGCTAAATACCATGTTAGATCAGATTATGAAGTGTTAGTGCACCACAGGTTGCTGCAGAGATGTTGTTGTATTGCTGTATTGACTACAGATCACTCCATGTCATCTGCACTATATTCAGTCTCGCTGCCACTGATGTTGATCAGCAACACAGGCGCGAAGCTGAGTTGAATGACATGTCACATGACGTCAGCATGCATACTGATGTAAGCTTAGCATTCATTCGCGCAAGCACATTCGGTGTATAAGCCGCAGGGGTGATTTTGGTCCGATTTTTAGCGAAAAAAAGTGCGGCTTATACCCCGGAAAATACGGTAGTTGTAGAACGTCAGTACCGACGGTCAGTGTCGTGCAATGTAATCGCATGAGCTGATTGTTTAGTAACTGGTGGTGTTAGTGGACAGTATAGCGTAACTTGTAGTTCCTTGATCTTTCTCTTTTGTATAAATTAAACCTTGGCTCTCCATCTGAATAATTTATTTAGAAATGAAAACTTCTCATCTCTCTTCAACCCCCTCAACCTCCCTGAGAAACGAACACAATACAAACGGTATATCAATATCGATCTTTTCTTCTTTTTTTCTGGACATGCCCACACATACAAATAGTGCATCGATATTTCTCGAGAAACGAACAGGCGCTCAACCGCCTCTCCACTAAACGACTATTTATTCTATATAAATATCTATATTTATGGATGGCCCCTAAGCCGGGGTTCAAACCATACTTCTATTCAAGTTACATGCTTATGTTCAAAACATGCTTCTCCGTCAACATCATCAGTAAACATTGTGCCGTACATACTGCCACGCATGTGCTTGCACAGGTACATGAACATGTACAAGTTCTTTGCAGGGAGCGGCTTCTATTCAAATCATGCTTCTGTGTCATGCCGCGCTTCGAAAAAAAATCGGCTTCTATTCGAGTCTTGCTTCTATACAGGTCAAGCCACAGCCCCTCTTTGCTCTGGAAGATTAGTGTCAAAGCCTGAGGTGTAAAAAGGTGCGACTTGCATTTGGGGAAATAAGTTTGTATTTCCTTGCTCACTGCTCAATGCCGTAGAAGTCCCCCCCCCCCTCATACACACACACACACACACACACATCCAGGGAAAAGCTCTTAGAGCCGAGGATGCAAGTTCTTCTAGTCCTGTGCACTACGTGGTGTGTAAGACTTAGTATGTGACACACAAGTGCATGCTCACAGGCACATCATGCCACTGCTGCACGCTACGTATTTTCTCTAATAAGAGCCCGGGGTTATTATTATTTTACTGAGCTGCGCTCCTATTAGAGACTGTGCTATTATTCGAGACGGTGCTTTTTATGTTTTCAATGCTCCATTATCAAGCCAACTCCAGTCTATATAGGCATGAAATAAGCCATAAACTAACCATATCAAGACTGATTTGCTCAACCCTAACTAAATTGAGGAATATTGTCAAACCTGATGTTTCACAATAACATGGGCGCCAGGAAGGAAGAAGTACAAATAGACCGAAAACCTCCTTACAGATAGGTGCTTGGCATGACGTACTGTTGTTTTATATGCCGTCAATATACTTGTTGCATACTCCAATTGTGACCTCCGCTACAATTAGAGACTGTGCTTTTATTATTTCAAACAACCCCCCCCCCCCCCTGGGTTTTTATTGGAGATCTGGCCTTTTATGAAAGAAAATACGCTACTGTTTTCACTGGTTTGAGCGCAAGACGCAAATACTGTTTTTTCTTCTTTTTTATTAGGCCACACGTTTTTATTTCTATGTTTCTCGTCACCCGCGTGCATACGATTCAGGAGTCTGGAGGAAAAAAAGAAAGAAAAAAACTGTGCTGCATTGACTGTGTTGTGAAACGACAAGTTCTCGAGAGTGAAAGGCCTTCTCGCTTGTGACATTGTGTTCGTTCCAATGCAGTTGTATTCCGACTCCGCCGTACCGTTGATGTTTACGACGTAGTATACGCTACATGCGCTATGTGCGGTTTGCTGAGTGCGCTGTAGTTGTATGTTGTATGTGTAGGCTTTTCTCATATAAGCTGTCATTTTCACGCTATAACTACCTGGTGGTTTTAGTGTTGTTCATTCAGTTCATTCCGTTGTTCATACATTCATTGTTCATTGGTATTAGTCGATGGAAGTGAAATATACTGTTGAGAATAATAGTTGTCCTCGTGCCGTGTGGGGTCGTTCGTTCCTGACACTTTAGAGAACCAGAGGGTTCACAACATTTGGCGACCACGCCAGGATACGAAGCGAGCATGGCACAGGAACTATGGGTCATTGAAGCCAGCTTTATCGCCAACGGAATTCGGTATGGATTTGAAGGCGATAGGTTGAGAGAATACGTGGAGAAGAGGCTCCGACAGAGCGAGGAGTTTGAAGAGCGCAGTGCTAGACGGCAAGAGTGTGCGCTCCGCGCAGAGTTTAACGAAAAGCTCAAGAAGATGGCCGAGCGCATCGCCGTCAGTACATATTATGAGGAAGCAAAGCGAGATTTGCTTGCCTCGCCCGGAAGGACGCCGGACAAGGCGTGTAAGACTTTGCTTACAGACAAGCAGCGGTCAGAGGAGCATTCGAAGCCAGTGGGAGGATCAGATCCAAGGCCCACTGGGTCGGTGCAGTGCATGGCGACATCGGTCGGACACGCTCAGAAGCAGCTGGAGTCTCGGCCGAACGCAAGAGTTGGAGGCGCAAGAGTTGGAGGCGCAAGAGTTGGAGGCGCAAGAGTTGGAGGCGCAAGAGTTGGAGGCGCAAGAGTTGGAGGTGCAAGAGTTGGAGGCGCAAGAGTTAAAGGCGCAAGAGTTAAAGGCGCAAGAGTTAGAGGCGCAAGACTTAGAAATGCAAGGCGTAGAAGCCGAGAAAATAAGAAGGGCGATACTACTGGTTAGCACGGAAGAAGTAAGCGGCGAGACTGTGTGGAACACAGAGATCCGATGTGTGTCCTCGGATTCCGCGCCCGCCCCGGGTCGAAGCAGTGTACCGGTGACCATGTCGTGTGTGACAGCCCACATCGTCGAGCTTTATGACATTATCGGTTGTGTGTTGTCTGGTCCAGCGTCTGCCCCATGTCGAAGTGGATCGGTGACAGTGTCGTGTGCGACAGTCCACAGCGGCAAGCTTCGCGATGTCGAGTTTTCTGAATTGGTGGGCATTATTGATATTCTACCATGGCCACCACCGCAGCAGAAGATGACGCGTAGTAAGCCCCAAATCGTTTGACTTGTGAGTTGTTGTACGGCGGTGAGAAGCCCTTTGGTGGGGAGAATGTTGTGAAACGACAAGTTCTCGAGAGTGAAAGGCCTTCTCGCTTGTGACATTGTGTTCGTTCCAATGCAGTTGTATTCCGACTCCGCCGTACCGTTGATGTTTACGACGTAGTATACGCTACATGCGCTATGTGCGGTTTGCTGAGTGCGCTGTAGTTGTATGTTGTATGTGTAGGCTTTTCTCATATACGCTGTCATTTTCACGCTATAACTACCTGGTGGTTTTAGTGTTGTTCATTCAGTTCATTCCGTTGTTCATACATTCATTGTTCATTGGTATTAGTCGATGGAAGTGAAATATACTGTTGAGAATAATAGTTGTCCTCGTGCCGTGTGGGGTCGTTCGTTCCTGACACTTTAGAGAACCAGAGGGTTCACAACAGACTGCATGTGGGGACCAGCAAACTCAAGCACATGTACATAATGTGGCCTGGCCTGCGCGACACATGATGCGAGGTCGGCATTGTTTGTGCACAATCTAGCTGCACATGCACAGATTGTAACAGAAGCTCCTAACACATACTAGTTGCTAACTATGGATGCTATTTTGCATGGTGCATTTGTAGATTTTAGTGTGAACAACGGTCTAATAAACTTTTTTTTATTTTCGGCCATTTTAATTTTTTTCCACGTCTCACATACGTTCTTAGATTTTCAGGTGACGAGAAACATGGAAATAAAAACGTGTGGCCTTAGAGGTCGGAGGCCATAAGTTTGATCTACCGAAAGATTTCGTGAACGAAAATTTGTACTTAGGCGAGACCAAAAAAACATAGAGATTCCCGGGCCCTCCCGCACCAAAATCGAGCCGAAGGCATTTTTTTTGAACAGTTGTATTCTGTACAGTACTGATCGTGCGAGTAGATCTGTGACATGGTGTCACACAAACCTGGGCTTGTACGACTCCCTGGTGTACGACTCAGGGCTGTCGTTGGCCGAAATACAAAAGAAATTGTACGAGTACCGGTAAACCACGTACCATATACCTGTCGTTTGTAAAAAATAATAAATAAATGCCGGAAAATACTGTAAAAAGAGTTCAGCATGCCATGCATACACACATAGGAAAAAATATTTTTTTTTAAATTCGCCCGCCCGCACCAATTTCAGATGGGTCCTGCCCGGGAATCTCGATTTTATTTTGGTCTCGCCTTTTACAATAATGGTAAAAAAGAACTTAAATATTTTATATATGTCGGACTCAGATAGCAGTCACGTCCCACATAGCAGTCACGGTCCCCAAAGTCAGTCATGCAGTCAAAATCACTCACACACCAGTCACAGTTTGCGTCTTTTGAGAAACCAGTTGCGGTGCCTACAAACCAGTCACAGAATACCGCGACTTGCCCTCTTTACGATCACGCGCGCACAGAGTCAGAATACATGCATGTATGGCGTGCAAGTAGTACTGCTTTATGTGTCCCATTATTATTTCGAATTATTGTGTCCGATTCGATATCAATATTTTTCTCCATCTACTCACATCCAGCGTAAGGTAAGTGAAAGAGAAGACAAGAAGCAGTCGCTGGCTGGTGAATTACGCCTGCCGTGACGATTTTAGGCCATCGCTGCCCTCCCTCTCGCTCCTGTCTGGAGAGCGAAATACTGCGATGGGATCAGCGATACAAATTTGCAATTTCGAGTCGCATTCCGTGCCGACATCGCCACAGCCAATCTCTCCAAGCGCCCACCACATCTAGAAGACATCGACATTACCTGAAACGAGCTACATCTTTTCATTTGCGACTTTGCATCTTTTGCATCTTTTTATATATTCCGCCGCGGCGAAGAAAATTTAGAAAAACCTGAAAAACACATGCAAAACTCGCAGCTGTAGTGCGCTACGTGACGGTGCGACTCAAACGGATTTGCTACGTAGGAGTTCACGCGTCTATATTTTTGAAATGGACTGTAGGTTAGAACTACCTTTTTCAGACATATTTACAGACAGACTACATACGTATACACTTCACTAACTAACTACTACCTACATGTATTTAACTATCTAGTACCTACCCTTCTCCAGACCGGACTGCTGCCGGCTGGCTACTACAAAACCTGAGAAAACTACGGAGCTCGAAAAAGCTAACTGCCCTCGAAGACTGTTCTCAACCCAAAACTCGATTCTCACACACATTGTTCCAGGTTAGTTAGGTAGACCGTGGCTCACCATGATCAGACGTCTACCCAACTAAACTGGATTCACACACTCGCGAAAAGGAAGACTGAAGGAAGACAGGAAAGAAAATGCCATACCGGAATTAGTCTACCTGCACGTTGCAGCACGCTTGGCACCAAAGACGATGGCTTGCATCATGTGGGGCGAGTTGTCCGTCGGCGTGCATATGGACGTCGCAGCACGCTTGGCACCAAAGACGATGGCTTGCATCATGTCGGGCTAGTTGGCCGTTGCCTTGCATGGACACTTCTCGGGCGCAGGAGTAGCGACGGCAGGTGCAGCAGCTGTGGGAGAAGCAGCAGGTTGAGCCATAACTTGATGAAGACTCGGAATAAACTCAATATCATTCGTCTGAGTTGCTTTTTGTCTTTGTATATACCTTATAAATAGGTTTTAAAAACAATGCCACGAGTGTTATTCTAAGGCAAGCTAAACAATTCCATAGCTATGCGCAGCCTTAAAAAGTCACGAAGTTTTTGTATACGGAGGAAGTAATGTTATTCTGTTGTTCACTTTATCACCATATCAGACACCAATGAATGTACAGCAAAAACACATGGTTGTCATGCCAACGCTAACTGTAGCAACATCCCTGGTTCATATACATGTGCATGTTTAACTGGTTACCAAGGAAATGGAACACATTGTTCAGGTAAGTCGCAATTTTATGATTCGGCAAACTTGACTGTTTCATCAATTTTGATGCGAAGCAGTTCAAGTTTGTTTCGCGTTTCCTTCAACTTTCGCGTTCAAAGCCACGGGCGTTCACACCAAGTTCCCCATTCCGTGATGTCAAACGAAAATTCGCTTGAATTTTCGCTCTGCACAACATCTCTGACGATAGAGAGTTCCGCAAGACATAATTACGTTAGTAACAAATGTAGTCGATCTATGGAAAGTCTAACCTACAATCCATGCCGATCTGTGTTCCGCCATATGAGCCGCAATCAGCGAAAACGACCCTTAGAGATTTCGTAATTTTTTCGAGAAAAAGGTTGATTTGTGACGTTCAACGATTTTTTGATCGCGCTGCAAACAGCGCGGCGACTTCTTGAACTCCTTGCTTGAAGTAATTAATTTGAAGTTGAAGTGGTGTCGTGTGGCGACTCCAGTGTTCCTTGATCTTGTTGCGATGGCTGCGGACGCCAGAGCTGTTCGCAGAGCACACACGGCAGTCATTGTGTACAGCTAGCTCGAGCCTGCTGGGGTGTGGATGCTGAAGTAGCCGCTGAAGTTCTGAGAGTGAGGATGAGACCTTCTTTGGTTCCGACATCGATGTCGACAGCTAGGCGGAATCTCAGCCGTCATCTCCTGCTGCGATGCGGCTCAAGGTGGCCGATGACTCGTCAGAGTCGGCAGATGAGGAGTCGTCTGAGATAAATTCTGAGTCTGGGGCTAGTGAAGGCAGCGACGTCGTGTCTTCAGCTGCGGAGGAAGAAATGAAAGACGAGATTGCGGAACGACTCCACGCAGGATGCAGCTGCGAATATGTCGATCATTTCTCCGCACTCCTCAGCTATTCTTTGTCATAATAGACACCCTTAGCAAACAACGGTAACGCTATTTTTTACGGTACTCGTACCTTGATCACCCAAATAGCGTTGAAGCTGCAGCGTATAAACGTTATGGGGGCTGATTTATCGTTGTGACCAACGGTTTTGGCCAAATATTGCATAGTCCGTACGCATTTCACCTTGTATCGCGTATATGGTGACAAAAATGGTTGTACCGCGCGAAATCAAAGCTACTAAAAATAGCGTGCATCTTGCTAAAGGTCGAACCCAAATCACGGTATTTCCCCCCTTACGATAATACCGTTACAACATAACGTTTTTTGCTAAGGGTGTCTAATAGCTGCTTACTGCACTATTTCAAAAAGTATTCAAGCTGCCTACCCACCTTCGAATGCTGAATATTCATTGTACACATACATTGTATACATACATTGCACCAATTTGGAGTACATATTGTATATTGGTGTATACACCCGTTTTGAATCGGAATATTGAACTTTTTCTTGGCTGAGGTCCTTCAGAAGATGTGTTTCAACAAATTTCTAATCAAAAAGGAATTTTGAAAATGTTGACCCTAAGGGCTGTTTTCGCTGGTTGAGGCCCATATGTAGTTTTCGAATGACATAGCTGCCTTTGGCAACTCAGAATGCGGCAGTGTACGACCGGGTCAAGCTAGGGAGTGAGTCAACAATTTGCACCCCAATACACCTCCGGAGCGCCTCCGTTATCAGAGCCCTACGTACGTCCTCTATATAGACAAATTTCCATAAGTGAAGTGCAAACTCGTGAGTTCATGGGTTTTCCTGCCCACTAACGTAAGGTTGCTCAACTTCACGTAGTGCGGAACGCCTCTAATGACTTGTACATTAGAGGTCATCCGTAAATATTCCCTCAACCCTGGAACCTTTGGATCCGTTGCATTATTTTCATGAAAAAATTCATCAAATTCAAGTTACTTGTAGTACTCCCCTATTGATTTGTTTCCGTCTTCTCTTAGTGCCTTATTCATGATTATATTTTCCTCTTCCTCCTTTTCTTATATGACCACCTTCATCATTTTGCGAGAACTGTGGCAGTACGCCCAGTGAGAAGGCAGATGTTACCTCGCCAGGCGAAATAGCACGTCATCGTACATTTGAGATCAGCGGGAAGAAGATGACGACGTCCACTAATTTAGTATCTGTGCACACGAATCTGCTGTGTGTGTGACTCTGTGTGTCAACTATGATATCATCTTCTGTGGTTCCATGCCTAGCATGTACGTCTGAACCATCCTGCAAAGTTTGAATGACGTAGGTTGAGCGATCGCTCCGCGAAATATACTTTTTGAAATTCTCTTCATAGTATATCTTCCACCATTGAAATTTCGAATTTCTTCAAAAAAAGTGCTGAGAGGGGTGGCTTGCAACCTCGATATGGCTTGTTCCAGGTATGCTTTGGAGCCATCTTCTGTTGAAGTAGTGGCGGGGATCTGCCCTGCAACTGCTACAACCAAAAATGATTCGATCTGAGAAAGGGTGAGACCGCGAATCTCGGTTGAATATTGAGTATTTCAAGCCTTTTCACGACGAAGATGGAGTTCTTTTTGGAGATGGACGTCGCGGCAAAGGACATGGTGTCCGACGTCAGGCGTCTGGTGAAGCCAGGGATCATTTGTCCAGTCAGGTCGGTAGCCTAACCGTCGGTAAGCTTGTGTTTGGATCCCGTTCTGCTCGATGTGGTAGATCACAAACAATTTGATATCGCACAAATTGATCTCAGCATCGTGCGTACGGTATTTTATATTCAGAAAATCCCAAAGTGTCTCTGTGTGGCCGTCCTATGCCACGAGAAACTCCAATCAGGCTCCTATGTCCTCTGCCTTCATGATTGAATGTCCACTTCGTTTGAACAACGAACACAACAATCGAGGACGGCTTTGCAATGAAAAATACAGGTATACTGGAGCTGAAAAAAAGAAGAAAAAAAACGTGCTCAGGATGAGACTCGAGTACACGCATACTCTCCCAGCAGGTGAAACGCAAATTTTTGTGAAAAATGCGTGACGCCGACTGACCAGTAATTTCGCCTGACGGTGCTTCTGGTGAAGTAAAATAAAGCTAAACAAACAAATACTAGGGGAAGAGTGTGTTGCTCCCTACGTGGGAGCTCGCGGTTTTCCTGCCAACTTGAATTCTGATTGACTGACTCCCGACTGAAACACTGTGTATTGAGCAGGGAGTGGTGCTTTCTTGCAGGTTTGCCAAGTGGACGGTTCGATGGACTTCTCGTGTGCTCTGGATGGCAGTCATGAGTCAGTCAAGTGAGAATTCAAGTCGGCAGGAAAACCGCGGGCTCCCATGTAGGGAGCAACACACTCTTCCCCTACTATCACCGAAGTCGCACCAACCTCTTCTTCAAACAAATACTGTTATTTAATCCCGTAGCTATGCAGATGACGTTACTTCAGTAACGTCTGGCGCTAGCCAGGGTCCCCACAGCTTTAATTTGGTGTTTGTTTGTGTGTTTGTTTGTGTGTTTGTGTCACGCCTGGCGCTATCCTGTATCTGTCCCGTACCGTACCGTACCATCAAACACAGCTGGCCACATACAGCTGGCCGCACTATTCAAATAGGTCTTTCAAACGCAAGATCATAACGTGAAGCAACTTGGAAGAATGAGTATGAATGCAAAGTGTATGGGGGAATGCATGTAGGGCGATAGTGCGGGTTCGAATCCCTGGTAATGCCTGAAAATAGGAAAATTGAAAAATTTATAACGTCCCTATTCTTTTTTTGCCGTCATCAAGGCGGTAGATGGTGTCGTATTACCCTCGACCGTACCTGTCCCGTACCTTTCCCGTACCTGTCCCGTACCTGTCCCGTACCTGTCCCGTACCGTACCTGTCCCGTACCGTACAATCAAAGACGCCTGGCCACAATGCATATTCATATAGGGCTTTCAAATACAAGATCATAACGTGAAGCAACTTGGAAGAATTAGTATGTATGCGAAGTGTATCGGGGGTCCGGGGATGCATGCAGGGCGATAGTGCGGGTTCGAATCCCAGTAAAAACAAAAAGTAGAAATTTATAAGAATTTATAACATGTAGAAAGGAAAAGGACATTATGGATACGAGTTAAGAGTAACGCTTGCCTTCCCCTCTTTGGTCTTTCCATAACCTTGAACCTTCCAAGTTGGAAGGCTGTCGGTTAGCGCTACGGAGATGTGTTGAAGCTAGGTGTCAGGCCGTCGAATGTCTCAGTACTCTTGTCAGTTTTGTGCCTAGTTATTACACTTTCTGACTGTATTATAGTATCCAGTTACAGTGATGGAGAGTTACTCTTAACTCGTATCCATATTATGTCCTTTTCCTTTCTACATTTATTTATGGCTCAACATCCGAGTTTCAAATTTATAATATCCCTATGCTTTTTTTGTCTAGGTCATCAAGGCAAAAAAGCATAGCTCTCTCGTTTAGACACGAAAAATAGTCATTTCTCTTCAACCCCACCCCCCCCCCCCTCCCCCCCCCCCCTCCCTGAGAAACGAACACATACATACAGCACATAGTATAGATTTTTCTTTTCTAGCTGGATGTGCCCACACATACAAACTGTGCATTGGTATTGTTCGAGAAACGAACAGGCGCTCGCCCCCGCCTTAAACAACTACTTTTGTTTCTAAAATTACGAATGGCTCCTAATGCTATTCTGTTGTCCACTGTACCACCATATCAGACACCAATGAATGTACAGCAAGAACACATGGTTGTCATGCCAACGCTAACTGTAGCAACATCCCTGGTTCATATACATGCGCATGTTCAACTGGTTACCAAGGAAATGGAACACATTGCTCAGGTAAGTTGTAATTTTATGACTCCGCACACTTGACTGTTTCGTCGATTTTGTGTACAGTACAGCAAAAATAGAGGTTGCGAGGTTGCGGCAGTCGTGAGTCAGTCAAGTGTCAAGTCGTCGGCGGAATAGCGCGAGCTCCAGTGTGGGAGCAAACCCATTCCTAATACAGTAAAACCTGGTGTAAGCGACCTCTGGGTTTAGCGACCACCTGCTCTTAATGACCGTTTTTTTCATGCATTGACTGTTCTACACATAAACGGCACTGGATACAGCGACCACCTACCTTACAACGCCATCAAACGACTTTTAGTGTACCAAGTGCCATATAGGACCTACGCACAGCGGCCCAAACCAGCCAAAAGTGTCGTCTTCACTGGCATGGTTGCCACAAACAGGGTTGAAGTGCGCTGGGTCCAAATATGTAATTGAAAGTGCCCAATGACTAGCATGTTATGCTGTTCTGTTGTCCACTGTATCACCATATCAGACACCGATGAATGTATGGCAAAAACAAATAGTTGTCATGTCAACGCTAACTGTAGCAACATCCCTGGTTCATATACATGTGCATGTTTAACTGGTTACCAAGGAAATGGAACACATTGCTCAGGTAAGTCGTAATTTTATGACTCGACACACTTGAATGTTTCATCAATTTTTGTGCACATTAGTTGAAGTTTGTTTCGCGTGTCCTTCAACTTTCGCGTTCAAAGCCACGGGCGTTCACATGAAGTTCCCCTTCCCGTGATGTCAAACGAAAATTCGCTTGAATTTTCGCTCTGCAAAACATCTCTGACGATTTAAAGGTTCCGCACGACATAATTACGTTAGTAACAAATGCAGTCGATCTATGGAAAGTGTAACCTACACTCCATGCCGGTCTGTGTTCCGCCATATGTAGTTTTCGAATGATATAGCTGCCCTTGGCAACTCGGAACGCGGCAGTGTACGACCGGGTCGACCTAGGGAGTGAGTCAAAATTTTGCACCCCAATACACTTACGGAGCACCTCCGTTATCAGAGCCCTACGTATGTACTATACATAGACAACTTTCATAGGTTAAGTGCAAACTCACGGGTTTTCCCGCCTACTAACGTAAGCTTGCTCAACTTCACGTAGTGCGGAACGTCTCTAATGACTTGCACACTAAGGATCATCCGTAAAACACTGATATTCCCCTTAAACAACTAGTTTTGGTTTCTAAATAAATATCTACATTTACGAATGGCTCCTAATGCTATTCTGTTGTCCACTGAATCACCATATCAGACAACAATGAATGTACAGCAAAAACACATGGTTGTCATGCCAACGCTAACTGTAGCAACATCCCTGGTTCATATACATGTGCATGTTTAACTGGTTACCAAGGAAATGGAACACATTGCTCAGGTAAGTCGTAATTTTATGACTCCGCACACATGACTGTTTCGTCGATTTTGTGTACAGTACAGGAAAAATAGAGGTTGCGAGTTTGCGGCAGTTGTGAGTCAGTCAAGTGTCAAGTCGTCGGCGGAATAGCGCGAGCTCCAGTGTGGGAGCAAACCCATTCCTAATACAGTAAAACCTGGTGTAAGCGACCTCTGGGTTTAGCGACCACCTGCTCTTAATGACCGCTTTTTTCATGCACGGACAGTTCTACACAGAAACAGCACTGGATACAGCAACCACCTACCTTGCACCGCCATCAAACGACTTTTAGTGTACCAAGTGCCATATAGGACCTACGCACAGCGGCCCAAACGAGCCAAAAGTGTCGTCTTCACTGGCAGGGTTGACACAAACAGGGTTGAAGTGCGCTGGGTCCAAATATGTAATCGAAAGTGCCCAATGACTAGCATGTTATGCTGTTCTGTTGTCCACTGTATCACCATATCAGACACCGATGAATGTATGGCAAAAACAAATAGTTGTCATGCCAACGCCAACTGTAGCAACATCCCTGGTTCATATACATGTGCATGTTTAACTGGTTACCAAGGAAATGGAACACATTGTTCAGGTAAGTCATCGTTTTATGACTCGACACACTTGAATGTTTCATCAATTTTTGTGCACATTAGTTGAAGTTTGTTTCGCGTGTCCTTCAACTTTCGCGTTCAAAGCCACGGGCGTTCACATGAAGTTCCCCTTCCCGTGATGTCAAACAAAAATTCGCTTGAATTTTCGCTCTGCAAAACATCTCTGACGATTGAGAGGTTCCGCACGACATAATTACGTTAGTAACAAATGCAGTCGATCTATGGAAAGTGTAACCTACACTCCATGCCGGTCTGTGTTCCGCCATATGTAGTTTTCGAATGATATAGCTGCCCTTGGCAACTCGGAACGCGGCAGTGTACGACCGGTTCGACCTAGGGAGTGAGTCAAAATTTTGCACCCCAATACACTTACGGAGCACCTCCGTTATCAGAGCCCTACGTATGTACTATACATAGACAACTTTACATAGGTTAAGTGCAAACTCGCGAGTTCACGGGTTTTTCCGCCTACTAACGTAAGGTTGCTCAACTTCACGTAGTGCGGAACGTCTCTAATGACTTGCACATTAAGGATCATCCGTAAAATACTGATATTCCCCTTAAACAACTAGTTTTGGTTTCTAAATAAATATCTACATTTACGAATGCCTCCTAATGCTATTCTGTTGTCCACTGAATCACCATATCAGACAACAATGAATGTACAGCAAAAACACATGGTTGTCATGCCAACGCTAACTGTAGCAACATCCCTGGTTCATATACATGTGCATGTTCACCTGGTTACCAAGAAATGGAACACATTGCTCAGGTAAGTCGTAATTTATGACTCCGCACACTTGACTGTTTCGTCGATTTTGTGTACAGTACAGTAAAAATAGAGGTTCGAGTTTGCGGCAGTTGTGAGTCAGTCAAGTGTGAAGTCGTCGGCGGAATAGCGCGAGCTCCAGTTTGGGAGCAAACCCATTCCTAATACAGTAAAACCTGGTGTAAGCGACCTCTGGGTTTAGCGACCACCTGCTCTTAACCCTTTGAGGCCCATAGTACGGATATATCCGTACCAGTGTACAGTGCATACTTTTCAAAGCGGAACCTGGCGTAACTCGGCCGTTTCTTGACCAAATCGGACAATCGAAACGGCTATCGACATTAGAATTGTCTCAGCTATCGGCTCGAAAAAACCCAAAAGCGATCCGAGTTCGAAAAGCGGAGATACGAGACTCGAACTAAATTGCTCAGCAGAGTCAACTCGAGCGTGTGCATTTTGAACTCGTTTTTAGGGGTTTTCCCTGACTCGCGGCCCACGCAGCTACAGATAGTTCACGTCATCGCAAAGGCATGTTTCTCAGCTCTCCAGTAAAAAAATTTGAGCGATCTGCGATGCAATTTGTTGAAATGGCAGAGAATTTGAGTTTGGCGCTCGCAATGCTGGCTTTGGAGCGCCGTATCGCGCTGCGGCGCTGGTTCTGTGAATCGAGTGATGTATTGCTGGCTATCGCTGTGTTCCTCTGGCCAAGAGCTTTCCAGAAAGCCCAAGATCACCTAAATCTGCCAAAGGACACCAAAGTTACGACCAGATAAGTACCTGGGCTCGCGTATGCAGTGCATTTCTTGAAATAATTGTGGGCCCTAAAGGGTTAATGACCGTTTTTTTAATGCACGGACAGTTCTACACAGAAACAGCACTGGATACAGCGACCACCTACCTTGCACGGCCATCAAACGACTTTTAGTGTACCAAGTGCCATATAGGACCTACGCACAGCGGCCCAAACCAGCCAAAAGTGTCGTCTTCACTGGCAGGGTTGACACAAACAGGGTTGAAGTGCGCTGGGTCCAAATATGTAATCGAAAGTGCCCAATGACTAGCATGTTATGCTGTTCTGTTGTCCACTGTATCACCATATCAGACACCGATGAATGTACGGCAAAAACAAATAGTTGTCATGCCAACGCCAACTGTAGCAACATCCCTGGTTCATATACATGTGCATGTTTAACTGGTTACCAAGGAAATGGAACACATTGTTCAGGTAAGTCGTAGTTTTATGACTCGACACACTTGAATGTTTCATCAATTTTTGTGCACATTAGTTGAAGTTTGTTTCGCGTGTCCTTCAACTTTCGCGTTCAAAGCCACATGAATACACTTACGGAGCACCTCCGTTATCAGAGCCCTACGTATGTACTATACATAGACAACTTTCCATAGGTTAAGTGCAAACTCGCGAGTTCACGGGTTTTCCCGCCTACTAACGTAAGGTTGCTCAACTTCAACTTTAAGGTTGCTCAACTTCACGTAGTGCGGAACGTCTCTAATGACTTGCACATTAAGGATCATCCGTAAAATACTGATATTCCCCTTGAACAACTCGTTTTGGTTTCTAAATAAATATCTACATTTACGAATGGCTCCTAATGCTATTCTGTTGTCCACTGAATCACCATATCAGACAACAATGAATGTACAGCAAAAACACATGGTTGTCATGCCAACGCTAACTGTAGCAACATCCCTGGTTCATATACATGTGCATGTTTAACTGGTTACCAAGGAAATGGAACACATTGTTCAGGTAAGTCGTAGTTTTATGACTCGACACACTTGAATGTTTCATCAATTTTTGTGCACATTAGTTGAAGTTTGTTTCGCTTATCCTTCAACTTTCGCGTTCAAAGCCACGGGCGTTCACATGAAGTTCCCCTTCCCGTGATGTCAAACGAAAATTCGCTTGAATTTTCGCTCTGCAAAACATCTCTGACGATTGAGAGGTTCCGCACGACATAATTACGTTAGTAACAAATGCAGTCGATCTATGGAAAGTGTAACCTACGCTCCATGCCGGTCTGTGTTCCGCCATATGTAGTTTTCGAATGATATAGCTGCCCTTGGCAACTCGGAACGCGGCAGTGTACGACCGGGTCGACCTAGGGAGTGAGTCAAAATTTTGCACCCCAATACACTTACGGAGCACCTCCGTTATCAGAGCCCTACGTATGTACTATACATAGACAACTTTCCATAGGTTAAGTGCAAACTCGCGAGTTCACGGGTTTTCCCGCCTACTAACGTAAGGTTGCTCAACTTCACGTAGTGCGGAACATCTCTAATGACTTGCACATTAAGGATCATCCGTAAAATACTGATATTCCCCTTGAACAACTCGTTTTGGTTTCTAAACGAGAGAGCTTGGAAGCTCAGGGCCCTACGCTATGCTTTTTTGCCTACCTCATCGTACATGTTATTAAACTAATGGAAATGTTTTTTTCCGTTGATTCGCCACATCATTGTATTGCAAAAACGTTTCGATCAGTTTAAATATGAGTTAGGCAAAAGTATTTGTAGACTTTATTTCGGATTGATATTTTTCTCTAATTTCATCCACTTTTGGTTTGCTCCCTCTTTTCTTTTTGATCTTCTTATACTGTACATCAACACATTTTGGCCGATGAGAAACTTTGGCCGATCTCGAAACGAAACTTTTTCGCCGTCATTAAACTTTGGCCGATTGGAGTTTTCAAAAAAAATCGATCGGTATTTTTTGCTCTCACATGCATCGCACAGTTTCCATGTGCGCAGCTGCAGTAGCACGAGGCGAATCAGCACGATTAAGCCTCTGATGCTCATTTCTTGCATTTGTGTCGTCCGACGTTTCCTGGGACCGGCGCTGACTCTGCCAATCACGGGCGATCTGGAGTCGACGAGATGTCTGTCCTGACGTTTCCTGTGACCGGCGCTGACTCTGCCGATCACGGGCGTTCTGGACTAGACGGGATGTCTGCCCTGACGTTTCCTGTGACCGGCGCTGACTCTGCCGATCACGGGCGTTCTGGACTCAACGGGATGTCTGCCCTGACGTTTCCTTGGACCGGCGCTGACTCTGCCGATCACGGGCGATCTGGAGTCGACGAGATGTCTGTCCTGACGTTTCCTGTGACCGGCGCTGACTCTGCCGATCACGGGCGATCTGGACTCGACGGGATGTCTGTCCTGACGTTTCCTGTGACCGGCGCTGACTCTGCCGATAACGGGCGTTCTGGAGTCGACGGAATCTCTCTTCCGACGTTTCCTGTGACCGGCACTGAATCGCCCGTTCACGCTTATTTTGGAGACGACGGGATTTCTCTTCCAAAGTAGATTTTTGCTGACGCATCCTATCACCTATTCGGCGTCTATTCTAATTTAATTTCCTCCTCGCTCCCTATTTCTCTTCCAAATCTCCCTCTATATCAGGGAGTCGTATACATAATACGACGAATATTGGTACGGTACGGGACAGATACGGGAGCCAGCAAATATTGTGGACAGCTGTTATGTACAATCCTGTAGAGCCTTTGTAGTCACAGATACGGGACAGATACGGGAAAGATAGGGGATAGCTCCAGGCGTGACACAAACACACAAACAAACAAACAAACACCAAATTAAAGCTGTGTGGACCCTGGCTAGCGCCAGACGTTACTGAAGTAACGTCTTCTGCATAGCTACGGGAATAAATATCTACATTTACGAATGGCTCCTAATGCTATTCTGTTGTCCACTGAATCACCATATCAGACAACAATGAATGTACAGCAAAAACACATGGTTGTCATGCCAACGCTAACTGTAGCAACATCCCTGGTTCATATACATGTGCATGTTCAACTGGTTACCAAGGAAATGGAACACATTGCTCAGGTAAGTCGTAATTTTATGACTCCGCACACTTGACTGTTTCGTCGATTTTGTGTACAGTACAGTAAAAATAGAGGTTGCGAGGTTGCGGCAGTCAAGTGTCAAGTCGTCGGCGGAATAGCGCGAGCTCCAGTGTGGGAGCAAACCCATTCCTAATACAGTAAAACCTGGTGTAAGCGACCTCTGGGTTTAACGACCACCTGCTCTTAATGACCGTTTTTTTCATGCACGGACTGTTCTACACAGAAACAGCACTGGATACAGCGACCACCTACCTTGCACGGCCATCAAACGACTTTTAGTGTACCAAGTGCCATATAGGACCTACGCACAGCGGCCCAAACCAGCCAAAAGTGTCGTCTTCACTGGCAGGGTTGACACAAACAGGGTTGAAGTGCGCTGGGTCCAAATATGTAATCGAAAGTGTCCAATGACTAGCATGTTATGCTGTTCTGTTGTCCACTGTATCACCATATTAGACACCAATGAATGTACGGCAAAAACAAATAGTTGTCATGCCAACGCTAACTGTAGCAACATCCTTGGTTCATATACATGTGCATGTTTAACTGGTTACCAAGGAAATGGAACACATTGCTCAGGTAAGTCGTAATGTTATGACTCGGCACACTTGACTGCTCCATCGATTTTTGTGCGAAGTAGTTTTTTTTCGTGACGTCAAAGGAAAATTCGCTTGAATGTTCGCTCTGCAAAACATCTGAGACGATAGAGAGATTCCGCATGACATAATTTTTTTTTACGAAAAGCCAAGTGATGCACGCAAAGGGAACATGCAGCAGCCATGCATGGTGGACATTGTCACACTCTGGTCGCAGCAGATAAGCATTTTTAATGGAAGTATGAGGGAAAGAGAAAGAACAGGGGGGGGGGGGGGAGGGGGTAGATTGAGAAGGAGAGAGTACATGTACATGAGAGCCTGTAGTAATTCCGTAATTCCGTAGAGCGAAACCTCCCTAGTGTCATCTTCACTGGCAGGGTTGACGCAAACAGGGTTGAAGTGCGCTCTGACGCAAGTGCATGCAGTCAGCAGAAGTGACAAGTGAAAGTGCAGGATGCACTGCATGCACTTGAATGAGGTGTGCTTTGCCTGTAGGAAAGTCTTCTATTCTCCACGCCTGTCAATACGAGTGCATGGATGTACAATCATGCATATGTACATGTATGTACAGGATCCGATATGCCGCGAATGTATGGGACCTGGTTCTAAAGACCACTTGGCTTTAACGACCGCTTTCGCTTGCACCGTGGGATGGTCACTTTAGTATATTATTATTATTAAAAGCATGTCCGCGTAGGTGGCGGGGGTGCCACTTTCGCTTATGCCATTCAGGATTGATGTCTGAAGAGTAATGCGATACAATGAAATGACAGAAGTGACATCAACAAAAGCCATTAGCAACAATACCAATAGGACTAATGGAAAACTTATCCAAAGTATAAAATAAAATAGAATATGCATACAACATGTCTGGCGGAATCACGTGGATCACGAGAATCAGTCCTGTTAGGTGGGGCGGGCTCCACGCCATGCCTGTCGGTCCGCTGCCATTGTGCGGACTGCGACAGCATCTATCGGCTGGTGGAGGGTAAGTCCATGCCATGATGACAGCTCTGTCTGCAAGACCGTTACCAAAGTCGTCACTTGAACCTGGTTTTACTGTAGTTCGAGTTTTGTTTCGCGTTTCCTTCAAATGTTGCGTTCAAACCTGCGAACGTTCGCATGAAGTTTCCCTTTTCGTGAGGTCAAACGAAAATTCGCACAAACGTTTGCTTTGTAAGCCTCTGTAACAATGGGCGGGCTCGATTGCACACATTTCCGTCAATTCTACTGCAGCAGATATAGAAACATAGAAATGCAGTCAATTGACCGGAGCCGGAGCACTCAGCGCATACAGAACGCTGTGTGCAGTGCACATGCTGATCCGCTACAACCAGCGCGCTGCAGCGCATAAATGCATGTGTGTACCGCTTATCCACGGCTGCATGGTCAGTGGTCTGGGGCCACTAGACATGCGACCGGATTTCCATGTCCACGACAGTCGAATTATTTATGGTGGATGCGCCGTTCAGTTACACAAAATCTGTCGTCAATTGCAATTCCGTCAATTTGGTCAATTCTGAAGATAGGGCCGAATTGCGACATGTAATTCCAGAATTGCTAATTCCAGAATTGACGCACTCGACGTGAACGCCGTGCTAGGTCCACATGCGCGCGAGGGTGCACGGGCTCCCACGTGATCCCCTTTTACGATTTATGTCACTGTAGTCGTTTGTCTACATGGCCGCAATGCGTTCATTCTGTTCATTCGAGAATTATAAAACCTGGGTCCAAACATGTAGTCGAAAGTGCCCAATGACTAGCACGTTGTGCTATTCTGTTGTCCACTGTATCACCATATCAGACACCAATGAATGTACAGCAAAAACACATGGTTGTCATGTCAACGCTCAATGTAACAATACCATTGGTTCATATGCATGTGTATGTACAACTGGTTACCAGGGAAATGAAACGCATTGCACAGGTAAGTCATAATGTTATGAATCGGCACACTTAATGGGGAAGTTCAGAGAAAAATTTAAATTTCAGGACTTTGGGTCGCTGAGTTCAATGTTGTTGGTCTGACCTGCCTTCAACAAAGCGTTCTTGAGATATTTCCGTTCGAAAAACTAAGTATGGGGGGGGGGGGGGGGTTGCGCCCATGACGTCATGCAGCCGCCCCACACAATCTGCAATGCCATAGCATGCAGCCAGGTCAAAGGGACTGCAGGAAATCAATAGTGTCAATGCTATTTCAAATGATTTGACGACCGATAGTAGTCGGTACAAGCGGCCACGAAGACATAACTCTGTGTGAGAGTGAGGATGCAGCCATGGCTGACCTTCATGAGTTCGGTCTGGGCTGAGAACTCCGGTGTCCTGCTGAAGAAATGGCCGAGCGGGCTGGTCAAGAGTGAGCCCTGCAGCGTTTGCGACTGATGAAGAAGCAGCAGCGGCGAGGCTGATATGATTATCAGATATCTGGAGAGTAGAGTCGGCGAAATGGAGAAGACTGATGGGAGTGCTCTAAAAGCTGTTCTATAACGACTCCAGTAGTCTGCCATTATAGTGATTTTTGGTGTCAGCATGGCATATTTTGGACGCTGCTCTTTTGGAGAACAATGCAGGCTCTTTGAACCACGGCCACAACTCTTCGGTTCAAGGTTCACAACACTACGGGATCTGAACGTTTTAGGTCCGGGAGCTGTTCGTTGTATTGTCACTTGTCACGGTTGTTGACTCATCGTTGTAGCATAAATGAATCTGCACTATTTCATGCCGAAAACGTTCTTTCCCAAAGCACAACCACCGGCACCGGCAAGAAGAAATGCACCTTCCCTGATTGTACGAACGACTGATACGAGCATGACAAGTCTGTGTTTTGCAGTGCAGGGAGTGGATTGGAGGGTGGTGGTTGGGTGACTGGCTGGGGGTGTGGCTGGGGGTGTGCCTGTGCGCGTATAGCTGTGACTGTGAAACTGTATGAGAATGGGAAGTGCGGGACTGCTGGTTGTGCATCTGCGATAGTAGTTGTATGTTTAAGCAGAGAGGTGGTTGTGCGCTAGAAACATTTGTTTGCATTGAGTGATTGGTATTCATTCATGCATGAATGTCAGTGATGAATTCATCTTATCGGCCCTTTTGTCTGCTCGAACTGTTGCATTCTGACTTTCAGCAACAGACGCCAACGCAAGTCAGTCGAATACCTATCTAACTCTGGGTCTTTCTCTCAGTCTTGTTGCTGTGCTGGTAGTGGCTTTGTTTACTTTTTTCATTCGTTTTCGAAACAATAAGCTGCGAGGAATACACGGAATATCCAGCAGGTCTGGACGTACACTTGGAAAATGTAAGTATTAAATTCCGAATTTTGAAAAGATAGACCAAAGGTCGGTCAAAACTCTCCGAGTCTAATTTGGATACTGCTCACAGTTCTCTGTGTGTGTGTGTGTGTGTGTGTGTGTGTGTGTGTTTGTGTGTGTGTGTGTTTGTGTGTGTGTGTGTGTGTGTGTGTGTGTGTGTGTGTGTGTGTGTGTGTGTATGTATTTGAAATCTTTTATTCCCACGATGGCCTGTGGCCAATAAGAGAAAAATAATTACAGGCACGGGGAACAGATACAGAGAGATCAAAGTTTAGCTGCTTGCTGAGGCAGTAGCGATGGCAATAGGGAGTTTATCACATCGGCTGGGCGCAATGGAGCTATAGATGTGCTGAGCAATGTGAGCAAGTACATATGGAAGAGATGACAATTGGTAGAATGTTTGCTTTGAAATCTCGTCTGGGGTTGATTTGCCGGAGGCTGAGTGGAATACTATTAAAGAGATCAAGAGAAGCATAGATGGGGGAGTCCCTTAGCCGTGTTGTTGTTGTTGTTTATTTTACTTCACCAAATGAACAGGCAGAGATGCCTTCTCACCTGCCCATAGGACAGGTTCTCACAGAATGATGAAGGGATGATATGCAAGGGAAAACAAGAAATGATAATAATATGAGGCATTGGCAGCAAGAACCGGGGTCCTGGCAATTTTTCAAAATGCTAATATTTGCGAAAAACCTAACCGATGTCGTTTTTTAATCACCGCGATCAAAGCGGAAAGACTTCTTGCGCTATCGCTTTGAAAGTGCTTTCCTCTTGGTGGCTTCAATATAATTTGTTGTCGTCGCAGTTGAAGTTTATCCGCCAAGCACTTGGGACGCCCAGGTAGGCGTTTTCAGTCATCATGGAGGCGTTTGCGCTCGGGGTAGCGCCTGCAAATCATGCGCTCAAAAGAGAGCGGAACAAATAATGTCTTGGCGGAACGATCCCGTCACAAATTCTTGGTGGAGCACGAGCGACTAGAATATTTGACAGCTGGATCTCTAGAGATACTCAGCTGCCTGTGATAGTCTCCCGCAAGAAGAAATCAGGTGAAAGTGAAGAGGTTTCGCTCAGATGACAAGCCAACAGCGGAGGCAGCGCAGACGATGAGTTTGAGAGCTCCGTGACACGAAGTGGCGACGCGGACAGCAGCGGTGAGAGTGACGAACGAGATTCAGTACTCTGTGGCGACTATTCGCAGCTGGATAAGGAGATACGGAGACAGCCCTGAATGAACTAAACCGTACTTGATAGAATAAAATTGTTGCAAGTATACTTGCACGCTTGCGGTGCGCATGAAATTTGTCACAGTACTGTAAGACATGTATATATAACGAGGACGCAAATCTAACGTTTTAACGGATGACATTTCTTCGTTATAATAGATCCGTTGAGGCCGTACTGCTTCATATATGCTGTGTGTGTATATGGCAGAATACTGCAAGATTGTTAACATATCTTCTCGTTAACCTATGAATTTTGGACAATTGTTAAATTTGCGACTCGTTATAATAACATGTCTTAAAGTATAATGCATGTATCTATGAGCTGCTGTGAGTAGGAGAGCAAAACATGCTTGGTGGATGTATCTGGCTTGGCCCAGCATGTATATCTAGTCGTAGACTAAGTTGTAGATTCTTCCCAGTCATGTAAAACGTCAGTTGCTTGTCTTCTTTCTGTCTGACAAGTTTGCATACAACACCAGACCTGCGCATGACAGGGATTGAGTTTTCAAGTAACATTGCAGCAAGTGCAGGGAACAATGTTAGTATACTATCAACTAGAGTACTCTGTGCTTCCCTGAAGACCTAAAAATATGCTAAATTATTCTCAGCCACTCCATTAGAGCTAGCTGTAATTGCGTTCCATGTTGCCCTTTTGCTGACCATTTTTGTCGACCTTCACCCATCATTTCGGGCGTTCTTTTTACCATCTTGGAAGGTGCCCAGAGCTCCAAAATTTGGCCCATAGATCACTCATTTAGTGGACAGCTCAAAGCCATCAAAAATCTTTTTCGGTAAATATCACCTAACCCTAGTTTTTGCTGCCCATGCCTCATATACGACAGAAAGGACCAAAAGAAGAAAATAAAAGTTTAATGAGGATATTCACAAAGTAAGTATATCAATGGCAGAAAGAGCTTTCCGGAAGGGACCAGGGACACCTATCACTCTAAAATCAGAGGGGAGAGCGTTCCAGAGAATGCTTCCCCGAAACATCATGGTTGATCGTCCCGCAATAAAGGGAACTTGAAGCTAGTTCGACACTTGTCCCCGTGTGGTGCGCTGCTCCTCCTGAACAGTCTCTGTGGCCGTTCGGGTGAATAATTGTTGAAGAAGGGGGCTACAGGAGGTGTTAATGCATCGATGATCAAATACGACAATTTTTTGTGTATATGTATGTGGTAGACTATAACAATGCTGAGCAGAGAGAGCAGCGGGGCAGTTGGAGTCAAGAGCCGCTGTTGCAAGGTGGCACGGATGCCAGCCTTGAACATCTTTTCAAGCAGACCAAGCAGGTGTGCGCTAAGTCCTGAAAAGAAACTGTTTGAACCATAACACAGCTGGGAAAGGATCATGCTGAGGAACCACGTTCGCCGGGCAAGCAAACTCAGTCATCGTCCATGCCTCCAGAGCTGACCAATTGTTCGCACTGTCTTGCGACCAATATACTCCACATGTGGAGCCCAGGATAAATCATTATCCAGGACTAAACCAAGGTACTGGGCTGTAGAGGTCACACAAAGTTTCTCGCCGGTTGTATTGCAGCCGCGCCTCGTCGCCGGATGAAGAGCAACTGTGTCTTGGAAGAGTTGAGGAGCAGGCCAATGTCCTCCAGCCAGGTGGCAATGTTTGTCATGGCTTGCGTGAGGGTTCTGCACACTACAGCAGGATCAGAATGGGAGCAGTCGATGACAATGTCATCTGTCTTAGTGCTGTACAGACGGTGGCAGTATGGTGTGGAGTTCACTAGTGTAGAGCACAAAAAGCAGTGGCCCAAGAACCCTACCTTGCGGAACACCACAGGAGCAACTGACGGCCTCACTAACAGAGTCCAGAACTTTGACACTCTGGAAACGCCCTGAGAGGTAGTCAGTGAACCATTCCAATGCAGTTCTAGCTATACCAAGGGAAACAAAACTGTAACTAGACGTTCTTGCTTAAAGGGGAAGTTAAGGCAAAAATTAAAATTTCACCAGTTGTAGTCTTCGGGGTGCTGAGTCGAATGGTCTTGGTCCGAGGAAGCTGAGACGCTCCCTTCCTACTTGAATCCCAATCGAACTCGCGCACTTCCACCGAAACTGGGTGACTGCGCCCTACTAGATGGGGATTTGTATGCAAAATTTCACTAAAAGCGCCATTTCGTTCTTATAAAAGCACGGATGACCGCGATTGGCCCGTATGTTGTAGTCTTTTGGACGCTGAGTCGACTGGTTTTGGTCCGAAAAAGCTGCGATGCAGCGTTCCTCCTTTATTCCCAATCGAACATGGTTGAACAAGCGGTCACGTGCTCCTGGGTGCCCAAATCACCTGGTCACCACGCCAGCAGGCGACAACTTTCACACCAAGGTTCAACTCGAGTTCAACTCGAGTGACAGGACTGCACCCAAAAAAGGTCAAACAGGCTAGTAAGTTGTACCCTGCAGGCACGGTGACCAGGTGACTGGCGTACGCAGGAGCACGTGACCGCTTGTTCAAATCATGTTCGATTGGGAATAAAGGAGGAACGCTGCATCGCAGCCTTTTCGGACCAAAGCCAATCGACTCAGCGTCCAAAAGACTACAACATATGGGCCAATCGCGGTCATCCATGCTTTTATAAGAACGAAATGGCGCTTTTTGTGACATTTTGCATACAAATCCCCATCTAGTAGGGCGCAGTCACCCAGTTTCGGTGGAAGTGCGCGAGTTCGATTGGGATTCAAGTAGGAAGGGAGCGTCTCAGCTTCCTCGGACCACGACCATTCGACTCAGCACAGTAGAAAGTATTAGGCTTGTACCAACTCACTGACGTCATCGATGACGTCATAGCGATTTAACCCTAAAAACCGGGGCGTTTTAACCCTAATTTTTTGCGATTTACGGTAATTTTTTGCGATTTACGGTAAATTTTTGCGATTTAACCTAAAATCGGAGCGTTTTACACATGACGTCATCGATGACGTAATGCGATTTAACCCTAAAAACCGGGGCGTTTTAACCCTAAATTTTTGCGATTTACGGTAAATTTTTGCGATTTAACCTAAAATCGGAGCGTTTTACACATGACGTCATCGATGACGTAATGCGATTTAACCCTAAAAACCGGGGCGTTTTAACCCTAATTTTTTTACGATTTAACCCTAAATCTGCACGTTTTAACCCTAAAAATCGGGGCATATTAACCCTAATAATCCTGGCAACCCTAACCCTATCACCATGGCGATAACCCTAACGCTAGGGCTATCACCATGACGATAACCCTAATATTCCTGATAACCCTAACCCTAGGGCTATCACCATGACGATAACCCTAATATTCCTGATAACCCTAACCCTAGGGCTATCACCATGACGATAACCCTAATATTCCGGATGATGATAACCCTATCACCATGGTGATAACCCTAATATTTCTGATAACACCTAAACCTATCACCATGGCGATAACCCTAATAATCTCGATAGTCATAACCCTAATATTCCTGATAACCCTATCACCATGGTGATAACCCTAATTTTTCTGGTGATGATAACCCTAATAGTTCGATAGACGATAACCCTAGTAACCCTATCACCATGACAATCCTATTACCATGCCAACTCTACTCTTTTTATGTGTGCAGGTACTACAGATCACAACGGCAACAACAACACTCAGCAAACCCTAATAATCATCTTATATGTGTACAAGTCCTATTTGCCCTAGATCTAGTTGTTACGTGCACAGATCCTATCGTTATTCTTATATTATGTGTGTGTGTGCGTACAGGTCCTATATACCCTATTAGCAAATCTTGTTGTTATGTGTACAGATCCTGTCGTTATGCTAACCCAATCACCATCGCAACCCCCCATCAACTCTTTGATGACGTCCGTAATAACCCAATCACCTACGTGTCTACAGGTACTGGAGAGTCGGTGGAAAAAAATCCTCCCCCCGATTTACCTAACAGCAAGACTTAGTAAACTATTTTACTTACCTTGCATGAATTTATACAACAATTCAATCGGGGGGAGGGTCATGCTCATCACCAGGTAAGATGCACATGTGCATTCACACGCGCAGATGTATGACGATAGTGTTGCAGCTGTAAACGATGAAAAGTTACGAAAAAATAAATCAAACGCTGAAAATTACGAAAAAATAAATATCTGCATCTATATATGGAATCAGACTACGATCCGATAGACATGCAATGGCCGACGATCACATACCTTGCACGAAGCAATGCTGCAAGGAGATGAAGAGGGATGTCCGTCTCTTGTCCGACTAAACGACTAGGCTAAAATAATTCCAGGACTACATGAAAAAAGGAACACCGTCACTACGAAATGATTTGAGGAAATGAAGATTGATTCGATATACGTACACACCACTTGCCCCGACGAGTTTGAAATTTTCAAGTTTGTACGCATCAAACCACAAAGCCAGTCAAAACGAGACCTGCGTGCAGGATACACATCAAAAGCGCACCCGAACCCTCGCGTACGCGGGTCAAAAGGTTACGAGGAGTACGCGCGCACGCGCGGTCTGCAGCAATCAGAGAGAGTAGCAAAATGCCGATGGTTTCCTACTCCGATCAGGCGGAAGTTTCTGGAATCAACTAGAACCCGCGACGTGACGCGGGGTCCATGGTCATCATCTTTAGCGGTTTTCATATGAATCGCATACGTTTCAAAGAGATGTAGTACTCACGTCACCGCTTTACCCGCTTCACATCCTGAGCGGCGGGCTCCTTGATCATCGCGCAGAGTTTTAATGTTGAACTGCGCGCGCGCACCCTTCAACCAACGAACAACTGGGCGGGGATAAAAGTGATTGGATCCACCTTGATCAGTCCCATTCAACCATCATCAAGATGCTTTTTTCTTGCTCGGCTTGTGGAAAGACCGCGACCGGCCTCCGGCCGTTCGTCGACCACCTGAGGTCTAAAAACCACAGGAGGAAGCTGGAGGCCGGTCTCCAGCCTCTGTTTCTGTGTTCTTGGTAAGTAATCTGTCGTGCAATTCTCTTTATTTGAAATACCAGAGATCTTATACATGTTTTGATGTGTTTCCTTCCATGCAGCGACAACGAATGGCGTACACTTCAAGAGGTGAAAGACCATATATCAACATCAAGACATCTTTATCACTATTTGGAGAAACTCCAAAACTTCTACGGGAAGATATCATGCAAGAGCATCATGACGCTGAAAGAAGCTGAGAATGAGCTTCATAAATTATAATTAAACATTTTAAAACCAACATATCTGTGCTAAATGTGTGTGTCTGGATGGGGGTCGAGCACTCATTCGATTGCATGCTCCGAGTCGATGGGTTTGGCATGCCGAAGTGCAATATGATTGACGTAGTGGGTAGCTGCAAGTTCGTTGAACAGAGTGGAGGCAAACGTATGACAGTTGTTTGTTACAACGTTGTAAATACCCTTGACGAGATTGGAGTCGTAGAGGAAATCTATCAGATCCTGCAGATTTACATGTGATTTGTCAGCAATAATCTCCTCTATCGGAGTTTTTCGATTGGTGCTTCGATAGGAAGATCTCACGCTTGAACGAGTCTTGCCTCTGCATATGCTGACACCGTCGGTTGTTTTTTCCGCAGACCACCACCAGTTTCTCGTTAGAAAGACGACGAAAGCGTGGAAAGCAATAAAATCTGTCGGTTGAAGGTACCACATGGGAGTTTTGTAAATGCCCGCCCAGATGATGGTCTCTTCACCTACCAGGGGCTTGAGATAGGTTTTGATATCTCCGCTGTCGATTCTCCACGCATCTTGTCCGATCTTATTCACGTTCGGGTGGAAGTACACGGCTTTATCGTAGTTAGCACCTTCAAATTTATGCACAAACTCCGAAAGTCCGCACGAGGTGTTGGAGCACGAGGCAGACATGATGACGAGAGCATGAAAATTGCATGCAACCCTGCTGACGAATCGAGCGTAATGATGCAGGAGGAAAGCAAGCAGAGTCTTTTTATACCGACTCCTACGACCAATAAACACTCGGCGGCTCTGCATTATAGACGGATGCAGGCGGTGCATCGGCGCCATTTCCCAAACATCATGGATCTGTGTGATCAATTCGATGCGCTCATCAATTACGTTCGGCAGCCAAAGGGCTCTCCGACACGTGACGATGGTTGCAATCACGTGACCGAGGCAGTGATAGATGGTCACTACGTGTGCACGTCGTGTGCGCACGTGATCGATCAGCACGTGTACGCACCGGAGCATGATTTTCAAAAGCGGTGCATGCCAGAAAAAAGATGCTATCAATCTCGACAGCGCCTTCTAGGCGTCGACAGGCATCTGATTAGTTTTCTGAAGAAAACAAACATTGGTGACTTTCTCTCAGCTCACTTCAACCTTCATCCCCTGCAAGAAACGTTACATTCTCTGAAGAAATCCTGTTTGTACAAAAGTCTCAACTATGCTATTGCACTATCGTGTCTCCTGTTCGATTGCAATTATATCGTTCAGAAGCGTTTACGCGCCTTCCTTCCACGCAGCAACGTTTCCTGGCTACGGTTTGCGCGAATGTTCAAACCCTTGCCGGTGAGTTTTTCTCTCCTTTGGTGTCTTCATTTCATGGAGAGTTCGCGTCAGCTCACACCGCAACACGTGACGACTGCTCGTAAAAATCTATACCACCTGAGCGACGCCGATGCTAAAATTCTACTCTCTATCGTCGACGCCTATTGCTGGGAGACGCACCCTCTATCCCATCTGATCGACAACTTTCACTCGCAGCATCAGGACTTGCAGTGCATCCTATACGACTTTGCGAAAATCGCATGCGATCGACAGCCATCGATACGACAGAGACACGTTCGAGCGTGCCGGAGGCACGTCCGGGCAGCCAGCAGCCGGGGGCCAGCAGCCGGGGGCCAGCAGCCGGGGGCCAGCAGCCGGGGGCCAGCAGCCGGGGGCCAGCAGCCGGGCAGCCGGGCCCCAGCACCCAGCAACATGACGAAGACGTACGTCAACATGTCGAGACGGGTCAAAGACATGCCCCGACAAGAGCGCGTCTGGGGACAGTATGTAAGGGGTGATACAGTCTAAACATTCTATTATTCTCTCATCGTCGACATGCCTCCAACGTATCAGCGCAGCAAATCGGCGCAGGGTGGTCGGAAGCCGAGACAGCCAAAGACCCCACAGTCTCCGACACGTCAATACCTTGGCAGCAACGGATCGGTTCCTCATCCCACGACGATGCCGTTTACGAGACTGCTCATTGCCGAAGGGCTGTTCGCAGGAATTCAAGTCAAATACGTCAAGCGTGGAGAGAAGTACTTGGCACCGGACGGTTCGAGCTGGAAGTCGTACTTTCCCACGGGTGCCATTCCGACAGCACGCGTGCAAGCATCACCATGCGTGACCGGAGAGCCGGAACCTAACCTGTATCTGCAGATCAACGAGAGCACGGAAGAGATCCTGAAAGCCATCCTCACCACCGTGCCGAGCCTCAGAGCTTCGCTAGACGCGGGATTCATCACCTGCATGAAGACGAATTTCTACCCGATGCAACGAGGTCAACAGACGGAAAGCGGGACGAGAATCTTCATGAACGTCAGATCCGAGAAGAGCAGTCGTCATCAGGCCGCAATGCAGTACTTTCATCAACACCTGCAAGCCACCATCCCCGTCAACATCTACGTCTCGGCCATAACCTGCTCCGACCGAGGCCTGTTGAAAGTCAAGCTCTGTTGCAGTCCGGCAGACTCTGCCGATACTCAACTCCGACCGATCAATCCATCGCTGGACGAAAAGGTCGAGTTTGACGACGTGACACCGCTTCTCTCCAAGTTGTACGGTCTGTGGGCCTACTCTCAGAAGGTGGATGATGATGTCATCGAAGTCTTTGATGTATAGCAATATCATTCCTATACAATTTGAATAAAAATATTTAATCCTACTACTATCGAGAGACGTGTTCTTGTTGTAAAGATGGCTAGACGACGGGGGCGTCGCAGACGACTGCAGTATGGGGGCGGTGAAGGAGCCGAAGCAGGTCTTGAGATAGGCATGAAACTTATTGAGAATGCACCGGAGATTATCGATAAGTTGAAAAAAGTCTTTGGACATCGGAAAAAGCATGAGGGTCGATGGTTGTCCCCTAAGATAAAGAAGCTGTATCAAGCCTATGTCAGAGCAAAGAAGGCGCACGAAAGATCTCCTGGGAATATGAAGTTGCAGCAAGACTATCTTAGAGCGGAGCAGGCGCTGCAAAGAGCGAGGGACAGAATCATAGCTTAAAAAAATAAATACTACTATCAAACTGATGTACCAACGATCACGGTCGACGGAATCAAGAATGGCGCTCATGTGGAAAAATCAAACGCAAAGCGCATACACCTCCCCCTGGGATCCTGCAACAGCTGAAGACCTAGCCAAAGAGTTGTCAGACTTGAAAGAAAATGCCATCCGCAGAGATGGTTCAATTTCTATGGATGCACGACTCAACATGGGTTACAACGCCGTATGTTTTATGGGTGATGACGTGAGGAGCGTTACTTGCGCTGTAACGCGCGGTGCAATGGTGGAGCACGTTCGCAATGCCGTAGAGAATAAAGTAGATTCATCAACATTACAAGAGCAAACCGCTTCCCTCAGAGCCGCCATGATGGAAGCGACCGATAACGTCAGCGAAAACACCAAACGTATGCTACATCTTCGGAGAGATATCGAAGGAATTTTTTCTCCCCTACTTATAGAGCGCACTGCAGACTTGACAGGTAACTACTGGGGTAGCGACATCCTCTTGGAAGGATTAAGACCTCCGAATTCTCAGTTTGTTTCGTACGCAGTGCTGGTGAAATGTTGGGAAACGCGCGCTCCTGAACGTGTAGTATGGTTGGATGCGAAGCAAGTCCCCGGAGTATTTACTTTCCTCAAGACAGAGTCTGAAGATTCGATTCCTTGGATGCACATCACCAGGAGCTTGAATTCGTCGACCGTCGGACCGTTTACTATCGGAGAAACTTGGATCTATAAAGCTCTGTATCTCGTAAAACCTTCAGAATAACACCACCATGTCCGTTATTCTCACGGCCGTGAACAATGCGGCAGGTGTGACCGATGGGCTCTACACGCCACATTTTACGTTGGGCATACGAGAATTTGATTCCCGTAATAAAACGATTAGTCTGGAGGGTGCCCAGTTCGAATTACATCGAGATAACATCACCTCGAGAACGAAGAAAATCCGGATCGAAATCGTTGACACCCCAGGGCAATCGAAAAAACCTCGTCAAAGAGATCACACCCTAGTTCTGCTCACTGGAACGTACGAGACCGCGGAACAGTTGCGTGACATGTTGAATGCACGCCTGAATCAACGCAGCTTGAACAACGTAACGTTTAGTTATTCGCGTGCAACCGGGAAATTTAGTCTCGCTATGAATGAGGGGGTTCGAGTGGTGTTTGACAGCAATTCACCGAATCAAGTCCTCGGCATCGGGAACTTGGGAAAGGGTGAACATACCATCCAAGCACCGGGCGGCGAGTTTCCCTATCCAGTAGATCTCAGCGATGGAGTGCGTCAAGTCCTCCTCTACACGGATAGCATACCGCATTCTATCGAGTACGAGAACAACACGGATTCTCGTCTGCTGAAAGCTTTTCCCATTATAACGCAACACGGTGTAAACAACTACGTGTTTTCCAATGCTGACGAGCGCATCATGCTCCCGTATGAGAATCTCAATTCCATATCATTTTGGTTAAAGTATAACACGGGGGAGTATATCTCAACCGATTTTCCCATTTATCTGGACATGCGCATACGTCCGATTAAGTAAAATTTAATAAAAAATAATAAAAAAAAATTCTTCCCTCTGTTCAAGAGACCAGGGTCGTGCAATGGCTCAGGAAGTGTTCACCCCCAGGGGTCCGGAGGCCTTCACGGGTCTCCTGTCCAAGACCAATATCGTGCAAGGGTCGATAAAAGAACGTAGCGAGCGTAAAGTCACACTCTTGGAAGGTGGTCGCAGCGTCCGTCTTTTCGATTCTGATAATGCCACCCCTCCTTCGCTCAACAGCGAAATCAACATTTCCACACCAAATTTGCTAGCCCTCAACGAAAGCTATTTTCTAGTGAAATTAAAGTATACGATCAAGAACAAGGCCGATGCCGCTTGGGGAAAGTTTGTGTGTACGACGTCTCCCGCCTTTTCTTGGTTCAAGAACATGCGCGTCGAGATTAACGGAATCGAGGTCACGCAATCGAGCAAAGTATCCGATTTTCAAATTGTACAACATTTGCTCAGCATGATGGAAAGCGATCCTGATAGGCTGGCTTATACGGACAAGGACGTGTACGGTCTTCAAAAACTAGATCCTGCACTAGGAATAAAAGATATCGATCTCGGACAATATCAGTATGGGAAGAATCGGAAGCGAGGTTATGCGTTCGCGACAAATGCTTCTGGTGCCAGTGCTGCGGCTCCAGACTTTGATGCGAATCGCGGTTTGAAAAGAACTCCTACGATGCATCTTACTTCGGAGACGGGATACGGGGATGCAGTCGAGTCCAACGGTAGGAGAGTGACCGAAGGAAAATATCAATTTAAAATGAGGCCATTCGTTCCGTTCTTCAACGCTGACGACTCCTGGCTTCCTCCCAACACTCAAGTCAAAATACGATTCGATCTCCCGCAACAAGAGCTTACGCGCTACGTAATCGCTTCGAGCTTGGGCGCTGCAGATGCTACACGTTTGAAAGAGGTACAAATCGATCTGGAACAGCTGGATTTGGTGTACGCTACGTACAGATTGGATCCAGACATGGCCGACAAGATCACGTTACCTCGAGAGCTATACTATCACACGTGGTGCCCCAGACTCGTGCAAAAAACCATTTCTGATGCGCAGGGAACGATCGAGATTCTGCAAAATGCCGACATCCCCAGAAGAATGATTCTCTTCTTTACCGATCTTGATTTGGGGAAAACCCCGACCGATGCATACGGAAATAATGCGTATAATTGCTCCAATCGTCTAGCAATGGTACATGGAGGTTTAACGCAGCTTCGCGTGATGGTAAACGACGAACCGGTGTTCGATAGCCCCCTGCGATTTGAGTGGGCGCTAGGTGCTGGAGACGGATACTACGATCCTGATAAATCGTCGTATCTTCGTGCTCTGTCTCTGGTTCAAAACTTTTTCGGGAAAGGCTATCGGAAAGAGGTTCCCATCGATTCCAAGGACTTCTGCAACACGTACTTTATGATACCGATCAGTCTGAATTTAGACAAGCATCTGGATAACCCCAAGCTGCGCGGTAATTTGAGCATCGACTATCAGTTCACCGACAATCAGGCTGCTCCCGTCCGAGCACCCGGTAGCGGACAAAACAAGAGCTTGAAGGCCAACCTGCTCTGTCTCGACAAGTACATGTACACGTTCAGCAAGGATCAGGGTATCAAGTACGAAGTTGTTTAAAAAATATGGAAATAAAAATTAAAAAAAAAAAAAAATTATCACTAACATTAATGAAGCGATAGTCGGAATAATGTATGCGGGGGGTGATTTACGTACCATTCCACGCCCTCCATCAAACAGCGGAGGTGCTAGATCTACGAGAGACGTGACTCGCAGCAGCATGATGGATCCGGTAATGTTACAAATGTTAACTCAGAGAGGGGGTCTCTCATCCCATTCCGGGGGGAGTTCGGTGAACGAAGGTGTCCTGAACGTGCAGATGAAAAAGTCCGCAACCAGATTACCTCAAAGAGGCGGGAGAACTCGGGGCCGGAGAAGGAGAAGGAGGACGCCGGGAATTCGAGGAAGAGGATTCGGAAGCTTTTTGAAGAAAGCTGCACGATTTGGTGCTAAAGCGCTAAAGAGCGACACCGGTAGAGCGCTGGTGAAAAACCTCGGTACGAGAGCCGGGACTGCGCTGTTGAACAAGGCTATGAACAAGGCCAGCCGCATGGGTCTGTCCGATGACATGCGAGAAGGACTTCAAAGTCGCCTGACGCAAGGTTTGGATGCCGGACTCGACACGGGTCTTGATAAAATTTCATCGATTGCAGGTAGCGGCGGTATGACCCGTCCTGAAAGCCTTTTCGCACAAAAAATACTGCGCAACATTAACTAGTAGTGCAGGAAGCATGGATTTCATTTCTCTACTTTCCAAGCCGTCGAGGGTCGTAAACAAGGTGAGCGGCAGCGGACGAAGAGCATTGAAACGCGACTCACGACAAGATGCAAGCGAGGGTACACCGAAACGATCGACATCCGTGCACACGAGCGGGTTGAAAATGCCCGGATTAAAGTTCGAAAGGAAGCCGTGGTTTTCGGAACTCATACCCGCCCTGAAGCAATGGGGTCAGAATGTGATGTTTTTAGGTCAAAGCAACATGGGTAAATCCTACTTCATGAGGAAGCTCTTGAGTGAAGTGAAGCCCGAACGGCTCGTAGTCATTTCGAACACGTCAGCTGATCAGTACAATCTAGAAGGTCTAAAGTCCTTCAAGCACTACTCCGTCATGCCGGAGTGCATCGAAGACATGGAATTGGAACCTCAAACCTACGTGATCATAGACGATATACGCATTATGGGGTTGAAGCACGGCAGCCAGCGAGAATGTCTCTACAAGTTTTTCACGATGTACAGTCATCATCATCAGCTGAACGTCTTTTTCCTTTCCCAGAGCTTCGACAACATGAAGGATATGAAGATCAACGCTAATTTCCTGTACTTGTTTCGCTTCACCGACAGGAGTAACATCAAGCGGTATTTGAATACGCTTTTTGGCGGCTCATCGGTAAAATCTGCGCTGACTTTCAAACTTTATGAAAAGCTGTTGATTATGTGTCAGAGACCAATTCTTGCCATAGACTGTTCTAAGAACACCTACTCAACTTATTGTGATGGAGAAAGCAATAAAGTTAATTTCGAATGAATCGGTCTATTTTGTAAACTTCTTCACTTTTGGCCTAAATCTTAGCCTAAATTTTAGCCTGAAAACCACCCCAAAATCTAGCGCAAATTTTGGCCAATTAAAAAAAAAAAAACCTCGTATACATTTGAGTACGTCCGGTGCGAGTCATGGATCACTTACTCGTACAATTTTCATCGGGGTTACCCAGTACTATAAGGGCTATAAATAAAAAGGGTTTGTTCAGAATACCGAAGAAGAAACGACTTCTCGTTCTAAAACACATTCAAGAGCACCCCGAATACGTAATAGTGAAGAGGCGCAGGACTTGGGAAGTCTTGGGCACCGCTCCCCCGATGACGCAGAAGGGAGGTAACAGCTACAACGCTTTTCTGAAAAATGCCAAAAAAGTTCTTTCCAACGTACCCGGAAATCCGCTGGAAAATGTCAGTCTTTTGGAGCTGCAAAAAGATGCTCAGATCAAACGGCTTTACGAGGATGTCTTCAAGCACAACCCGGATCTGATAGGGTACGACTCGGTGAGAAATGCGATCGCATCGACCATCCTCAACTACGATGGTAGCAGCGGCCAGATACGAGATTCTCGTTCGGATGCGCGAAGGAAAAGAGCTGATGCTGGCACAGTGACGACGGCATCTTCTGCCAGTTCATGGGGATTGAGTCGCCCTCACGAATTCGACCTATGGACTCTTCAGCTGATGGATAATTTGCTCAAAGAAAAGGATATACCTGGGGAATTCCTACAAAGCCCATACTTCACAAACAGAACGTCTCTGCTGAGGTTGTATGAGCAGGATCGCGAACATTATCGAAGCATTGTCGAGCGTCACATAGAGCAATTGGAATCGGAAACTGCTCACGACTATAAGGTGTTGGTCAATCGAGTGTCACAACAATACCTCGCTCGATACCCCTTCAGAGTAATGGCGGAGACTTTCAAGGATAAGTTCAATTTCGTAAATCTAGGCCCTAAAGTCGCTAGCCTCGAGATGCTGTCCAGCGTGGTTAGTAGCGCATATGACAAATTTCCAACTGTCGATGCTCTCCGACAGGCTTATGCAGCCTCGGACGAAGCAAAGTACGTAAACGTTAACGATTTCATGAAGCCAATCCAGAGTAGTCTGACTAGTGATGAAGGGTTCGCTCATCAACTGTTCAAAGCCAATACAAGAACCAGAAAAAAAGTCCAGGAAATCCTTGCGGGCAAGACCATACCGTAGCTGTTAAAAAAAAAATAATAATAATAATAATAATAATAATAATAATTAAAAAAAAAAAACTATCAAATCGTAAGGAGCGTACCATGGAGAAGGTGTTTTTGAACTATGCTCTAACAAATCATGATATCAATCATGTTCTGCAAGATGTCCGCGCCTTTCGGGGCGTCGGTGCATATGACCACCTACCACATTTGGATACCGGTCAGTTCTGCATAGTGAACACGGACAACGTGCACTCATCGACCACCAGTCCCCCTGAAGGCGGACATCATTGGATAACGATCTACCGGGACGGGCGGTGCATTATCATCTTCGATAGCTTTGGCAGAAGCTTACATGATATCGGGGTCGATTATGATGAGGCGGACTTTCACCGCTCCATTGCGAGTAGATTTCCCCCATACAAGTACGATTTGATCACAACAACTCAATCGATACAGCATTCCCAAAGTTCTGTTTGTGGGTGGTATTGTATTCTAGCAGGTCTTCATCTTCTCACCTTTGGCGTAACGCAGACCCTTCTCTTTTTTAAAGAAATGTTCGGATCGAATTTACGTCATAACGACGAGATTCTTTTTCACATCATCAAGTGCATGCTCAGAACAGGCGTGTTCGGTCGAGATGTGAGACGGAACGTCAAAAGTCTCACCGATCTAATGAATCATAGAATCAGAAAATAATTTCACTCAATATTTATCTACAATGGCTGAGAGCGAGTGGGAGAGGGAACTCGATAGGTTGGTCAGCGGGCGAAAGCCCACCGACTGGCATCAGCTTGCCAAAGAACTGCATCGGCCGAGACGAATCCATTTCAGACGACGCTCCGTTCGAAGCACTGGCGTGGATGAAATTTGGAGCGCTGACCTCGTCGACATGCAAGCTTACGCACGACAGAATCAAAACTATAAATTTCTCCTCACCGTCATCGACCTGTACTCTCGCTATGCTTGGGCCATTCCTTTGAAGCGTAAAACAGGCATCGAAGTCAGAGATGCTTTTCGCCGAATTGTCAACACGTCCGATCGCATTCCTAAAAAGTTATGGGTAGATCGAGGAAAGGAATTCTACAACTCGTCCATGAACGTGTGGAGAGGTGAAAATGACATCGACATTTACAGCACTAACAACGAGGGGAAGGCCGTCGTTATCGAGCGCTTCAACCGTACCCTGAAGAGCAGGATGTGGAAACACTTTACGGAAACCGGAACGTACAAATACGTCGACGTGTTACCCAGGCTACTGCACAGCTACAACACTACCAAGCACAGAGTCATCTCGCAAACCCCGAGCGAAGCTGCTCATGGAAAAAACATTCGCATCGCAACACGCCAGACAGATCAACCCCCCAAGTATCACACAGGAGCGAAGGTTCGCATCTCGAAACAGAAAGGCCACTTTGAAAAAGGTTACACGCCAAATTGGAGTGAGGAAGTGTTTCAGATCAGGAAGGTTCTATTCACAGATCCGGTTACGTATCAGTTGGAAGATCTAAAAGGTGAAGAACTTACAGGCGGTTTCTATGAAAATGAATTGCAGCAAGCAAAAGAAACCGGACTGAGACTGAACAAAGTGATTAAAACGAAGGGTAATACATCTCTAGTATCTTTCAAAGGCTATCCAGCCAAGTTTGATGAGTGGTTAAGAAAATCTCAAGTTAATCGGTTGCGTAAGAATAAAATATTGTGAGAATAAAATATTATGAGAACACTATGTATTTCATGAAGTGAGCGAATGGTCTGCCGCTACGCTAAGATGTGTTATGCCGGTATCTTATAATGTCCATATGCAAGTGTGCTCACACCGTCGTCGAGGATGTACCTCTTGCTATCGAACGGTGATAGCGCCACTTTGCGGATGGTCTCACCATAGATGTGGTGATTCCGGCTGCGCAGCACATTCATCTCTCTCTCGATGCTCTGCTGATCGCGTAGAAGGCAGTCCTTGTACGTCGAGAACTGCAGAGTATCGTTCACGACGGACTTCTTCACACCCTTCGCACGCTTTGCTGACTCTTCGCCGGTGTACGCGTACATCTTTGAGCGAAGCCCCACGAACTCGCTCATGATGCGTCCACCCAGCTCATCCTTGAACTTGCCGACGACTTTCTTGTTTGCGAGGGAGTGCAGAGGATGGTCAGTCGGATAGTTGGACGTATCGTACTGATCCATCATGTCACTCATGTCCGCATACAGGTCGGCCGTGGCGTACTGCAGGATGAACGAGTCGGTGTCCGTGTAACACAGCCGTACGTTCTGACCATAGCGTGGCTTCAGAGTGTCGTAGAAGAAGCTGTACATCAGCACCTTCGACAACTCTAGGATGGAGAAACCCACGTATATAGGTTTGTTCAAGTGAACTTTACACTTGAAGAACTCCACCGCCACCAGGTCGTTGTCGTACACGATACTGCGCTTGTACGTTGGCTTGACGATGGCGCGCCGCAGCCTGCCCACCTCTTCTTCCGAGCGGACAAGCTTCAGGTTCAAGCGGCGACGGACGTTCTCCATCGTCTTGCCAAACACTGCATTGTTCATGAGTTTGTAGAAATCTTTCTCAAACTCCGATGCAGCATTCGTACGCAGATCGGTGTTCAGCTGGATGTACGAGCGCATCCACGGACGCTGCGTGAACTGGAGGACGCGATGCACTTCACTCACTTCCACGCCAAGCGCCACGTACGCCTGCAGATTTACGTAGTGGCACACGTAGCGGGTTTTTGGCAGCAGAGTGAGCATCAGCTTCTTCTCCTTCTGCTTGCCCAAGCCGAGCTGTTGCGCCAGCTGCTGCTGATGCGGCGACAGCATGTCGTCCGTCACGCACATATTCTCGGGGCAAGGAGGATACTCGTTTAGCGCATCGTGCACACCATCGGGAATCGTGAGATCACACTCCACGATGTATCCCACGGGCGAATCGTGGGGGTGCGTCATGACGATGTCGGCCACGAGATCATCGCTGATGTCCTCCACGAACTTGAAGTCGCCGATGGGCAGGGGTCGCGGTCTTTCCACAAGCCGAGCAAGAAAAAAGCATCTTGATGATGGTTGAATGGGACTGATCAAGGTGGATCCAATCACTTTTATCCCCGCCCAGTTGTTCGTTGGTTGAAGGGTGCGCGCGCGCAGTTCAACATTAAAACTCTGCGCGATGATCAAGGAGCCCGCCGCTCAGGATGTGAAGCGGGTAAAGCGGTGACGTGAGTACTACATCTCTTTGAAACGTATGCGATTCATATGAAAACCGCTAAAGATGATGACCATGGACCCCGCGTCACGTCGCGGGTTCTAGTTGATTCCAGAAACTTCCGCCTGATCGGAGTAGGAAACCATCGGCATTTTGCTACTCTCTCTGATTGCTGCAGACCGCGCGTGCGCGCGTACTCCTCGTAACCTTTTGACCCGCGTACGCGAGGGTTCGGGTGCGCTTTTGATGTGTATCCTGCACGCAGGTCTCGTTTTGACTGGCTTTGTGGTTTGATGCGTACAAACTTGAAAATTTCAAACTCGTCGGGGCAAGTGGTGTGTACGTATATCGAATCAATCTTCATTTCCTCAAATCATTTCGTAGTGACGGTGTTCCTTTTTTCATGTAGTCCTGGAATTATTTTAGCCTAGTCGTTTAGTCAGACAAGAGACGGACATCCCTCTTCATCTCCTTGCAGCATTGCTTCGTGCAAGGTATGTGATCGTCGGCCATTGCATGTCTATCGGATCGTAGTCTGATTCCATATATAGATGCAGATATTTATTTTTTCGTAATTTTCAGCGTTTGATTTATTTTTTCGTAACTTTTCATCGTTTACAGCTGCAACACTATCGTCATACATCTGCGCGTGTGAATGCACATGTGCATCTTACCTGGTGATGAGCATGACCCTCCCCCCGATTGAATTGTTGTATAAATTCATGCAAGGTAAGTAAAATAGTTTACTAAGTCTTGCTGTTAGGTAAATCGGGGGGAGGATTTTTTTCCACCGACTCTCCAGTACCTGTAGACACGTAGGTGATTGGGTTATTACGGACGTCATCAAAGAGTTGATGGGGGGTTGCGATGGTGATTGGGTTAGCATAACGACAGGATCTGTACACATAACAACAAGATTTGCTAATAGGGTATATAGGACCTGTACGCACACACACACATAATATAAGAATAACGATAGGATCTGTGCACGTAACAACTAGATCTAGGGCAAATAGGACTTGTACACATAAAAGATGATTATTAGGGTTTGCTGAGTGTTGTTGTTGCCGTTGTGATCTGTAGTACCTGCACACATAAAAAGAGTAGAGTTGGCATGGTAATAGGATTGTCATGGTGATAGGGTTACTAGGGTTATCGTCTATCGAACTATTAGGGTTATCATCACCAGAAAAATTAGGGTTATCACCATGGTGATAGGGTTATCAGGAATATTAGGGTTATGACTATCGAGATTATTAGGGTTATCGCCATGGTGATAGGTTTAGGTGTTATCAGAAATATTAGGGTTATCACCATGGTGATAGGGTTATCATCATCCGGAATATTAGGGTTATCGTCATGGTGATAGCCCTAGGGTTAGGGTTATCAGGAATATTAGGGTTATCGTCATGGTGATAGCCCTAGGGTTAGGGTTATCAGGAATATTAGGGTTATCGTCATGGTGATAGCCCTAGCGTTAGGGTTATCGCCATGGTGATAGGGTTAGGGTTGCCAGGATTATTAGGGTTAATATGCCCCGATTTTTAGGGTTAAAACGTGCAGATTTAGGGTTAAATCGTAAAAAAATTAGGGTTAAAACGCCCCGGTTTTTAGGGTTAAATCGCATTACGTCATCGATGACGTCATGTGTAAAACGCTCCGATTTTAGGTTAAATCGCAAAAATTTACCGTAAATCGCAAAAATTTAGGGTTAAAACGCCCCGGTTTTTAGGGTTAAATCGCATTACGTCATCGATGACGTCATGTGTAAAACGCTCCGATTTTAGGTTAAATCGCAAAAATTTACCGTAAATCGCAAAAATTTACCGTAAATCGCAAAAAATTAGGGTTAAAACGCCCCGGTTTATAGGGTTAAATCGCTATGACGTCATCGATGACGTCAGTGAGTTGGTACAAGCCTAATACTTTCTACTCAGCACCCCGAAGACTACAACTGGTGAAATTTTAATTTTTGCCTTAACTTCCCCTTTAACACGGTTGAAAGCTTTCGACATATCAACAAACACTGTCCCAGTTAATGCATCTAGCGGTGGACCATCGATTAACAGCTAACACAAGTGCATCCTCAGTTGAATGTTGCTTGCGATAAGCAAACTGGCTGTCGGGCAATAGCTGGTGTGTCTCCAGATAGGCAGTGAGCTGTCTCTTACCCATTGTCTCCAGAATAAGGGGGATAGTGGGGAAGAGAGACACTGGACGATAGTTCTGGGGCAGGGTTGGGTCGCCACTCTTAAACAGGCAACTGACATGTGACCTTTGAAGGTTGGCGGAACCTGTCCAGTTCTAAGAGACAAATTGATAATGCTGGTGAGATTCGGTGCAAGAACAGAGGCATGTTGCTTGAGCAGGAAACCGGGAATCCTATCACTGCCCGTGGCTTTGCTTGCATCCACTGATTTCAGGCATGACTCGACATCTGTCACTGTGACAGGCTGGAATACATTTAAGCTGCATTGGAGGCTTGGGCCCGACGGCAGCTGGAGGTGGGGTGGATGTGTTGGATCATTCACTACTCCGCCAAACTCTCGACTAAGCTCTGGCAAAGGCGCTTGAGGGATTTGCGATTGCTTCCTTCTGCCAGTGACAGTATTTAGTACCCTCCAGAGTTTCCTCTGGTTGGTAGTTTGGCATTGGGTGGTAAACTACTGGTTGTGCAGTTTCCTGTCAAGCTTCCTAGCCACATAACGAGCTGATTTATGTTCCTCGCGTAATCTTGCATTCCCCTGGTCCCGCATCAACTTCCGATGTAAGCCATTGCGCTTCCGTACCCCCACACCTAGTTCATTTGTCAGCCATGGGCATGGGAGACGTCGATGGGCACACTGAGCAACTAGAGGCGCATGGTGGTTTTATGGTGATAGAAGAGACTCAGTGAAAGATGTAATCATTTCCTCCAAGTTGCCATTGTCAGGAAATGCCTGCTGATTGCGCTGGACGTCCTTGCTGAAGCGGTCCCAGTTAACGAGGTGCAACCGCCGCGTGGTCGTTGGTGCTGATGAGCTGTGCTTCGGCACTCTAATATGCAAGTGGGCAAGAATCGCAAAATGGTCACTCATGTCTAAGTATACTGTTTCACAGTTGCCAACCGGTGGAGCTGATGAAAGGAGTAAATTCAGCAGCTTAGCTGAATGGGAGGTCACTCAGGTGTGAGATGTTACATAGTTGGAAAGGTTGAAGCGGCTGATAATCGAGCACAGAGGTACTGCAGATGGTTGACCATGGGCAAAGTCCACATTGAAGTCGCTGACAATCGTGGTAGACTTTTGCCGGCCTTCCACAGCTCACTCGATGTTGTGTTCTACAGTCCATTCATAAAAAGATGGGCCCTGGCTCTGGCCAGCTCCCGTATTTGGCGATTTTTCGTGATTTCATCGTACTCAGTGCAGTGCTGCGAAATTTGAAATTTGAAAAAAAGGTCCAAAACGGGTACCTGAACTGGAGTTCGAACCGCACAATGCACTGTCGCAGGCGGGTTCAAACGACCTGAGTTTTTATGGTTTTCCCAATTCAGTGCTTTCGGGGCAAAACCTGGCCGAAATCCTATTCTTGTTATGGCTTGCTTTTTGGACAAAAAAACTTCAGAAACATAATTGGAAGAGTCCATAGGGGATTGCAGAAAAAAAATCTTAAAATACTCACAGTTTGACCCATTTATGGCCAACAGCTAGAAGTCCATCTTTTTTCTGAATGGAGTGTAGTGATGCTCAGAAGGCAGCTGGGCTGTTAGGTGGCCGGTAACAGCAACCAATAACATGGGAGTCATGGCCGGGAACTATAACCTCAAGCCATAGTAGTTCCAGCTCAGTTTCCAGATCGAAGCGGCGATGAACAGCCAGAGACTCGTGGCAGTATACGGCTACTCCACCACCAGGACGATCTGGTCTGTCCTTGCGAAACAATTTGAAATGTGGTATAGCTACTTCACCATCACTGATATCCGGCTTCAACCAAGTTTCCGCGGTTCCAAGAAGATGTATACCTCTGGAGGACACATACTCCTGGACCTCAGACACCTTCCTCCGCAGGCTGCACACATTGAAGTACATATTTTGCCTGGACACACAGATGTGTACGTTCTTTCATTCATCTAGTGTAGTCACAGTTAGTCATATGGTATTTTATACATGCCAACCGTCCAGGGTAGGCAGTTCCCAAATCGGCCAGATTTTTCGCCAAATCGGCTTTTCGATCGGCTAAGAGAATGTCCAAATTCAGCCATATTATGAGCCCGAAAGTCAGAATTCGACTCAAAGCAGTAGTTGAAGTCACCGCTCTCAATGCAGTGTACATTTACCTGCATGCTTTAGAGGCATTAAAACATCGATTTTCTGCGAATTCAGTGCGGAATTTGTAAATTCGGCGCAATTATCGGCGATTTCTTCACAGCCATTGATTTCGACGTCTTTTCCTGTTGGCCGATTTCGGAAATGACTCAAGTAGCAGTCACCTGTTGCAGTATAATAGCAACAGAAATTGTATTTGCATGTTGTAGAGGCAACAAAACATCGATTATCGGCAAATTCAGTGGGGAAATTGTATATTCGGCGAAAAGATCGGTGATTTCCTCAAGACCACAGTTTCGGCGAATTTTTCGGCCGGCCGATTTGGGAAATGCCTAGTCCAGGGTTTCGCCGGAACAGTTCAGGGAATAGGGAGCTTGTGACGGGGGCCGGAGATGTCCTGCAAAAGTCCAGGATTGAGTTGGAACTTTTGAAATCGAAGTTCTCCTTTTTATGACGCTTTCTCAGTGTTTCCTCGATCTTGTACATGTAGATCGGTTGTAATTACACACAGCCCGTAGTAGCACATAGTATACTAAGTTATGGAACTGCAATGGATCACCGGTATAATGGTAGTCCACAGATAATTTATTTGTACAGTTACAGCTCAATGCAATGAGGCGCCCTTTGCTTTAACGTTATAACGGCAGTCATGAAAAATACATCTGCTAATGATGGGTGCGCTAAAAAAATTTGTGTGGAGGAAAAGCGTTGAAAATCAAGGGAGTTCAGCCTCCTCGTCCAGGGAACTCAAGCCTCCAGGCTGGCATGTATGCATGTTGCTCGCTTGCGATGACTCGTTGTGCCAACTTCGTAAAGTGTGTCGTGTGAGTACAGCCAACAGGTGCAGTTGCTTGGTAGGTGCCATCTTTTCCAGAATAGACATCTTACACTTTCTTTACCGTAAACGTCAGGGCCAATATAAAGCGGGTGCGACTTACTATCGAGCATGCCTTGCAACTTTTAAAATATGAACAATTAAAACAGAGAGGTTCCAGACTGTCCAAGAGAGTGCTCAAAACCGAGAGGTAGAGCTGGTTCAAACAATAGGAGGACAGAGAAAGTGTTTTTACTCCGAGTTTCACGCACTAAGCGATCATCAGAAAACAGTACTGAGAAATCTGGATCAGTATTGGTTTATATACAAAACAAAGTGTAAATTGCTGCAGCATGGCGCAAATCTAAAAGTTGTGAATGGCGGCAGTGCAAAGCGTAAATGACTGCATCATGGAGCAAATCTAAAAGTGTGAATCACACCAGTGACCGACTTTTAGTGTACCAAGTGCCATATCGGACCTGCACACAACGACCAAAACTAGCCTAAAGTGCCAACTTGGCTTGCAGGGCTGACTGCAACAGGGTTGAGGTGGGCTCTGAAGCAAGTTTTTATGCAGTCAACAGAAGTGACAAATGACAGTGCAGGATGAGGTGTTCTTAGCCTGCACGAAAGTATTCTATGCTCCGCGCCTCTCAATATGAGTACATGGAAGTACAATCATACACAGAGGGTGTGCGCCTTAACCTGCAATAGTGCTCAAATGCCCGGAATGGGCAGAGCGTAGTACGCAAGAGGTACACAAAAGGAAGTATATAGGGCTGTTTTTGTTGTAACTCAGAGTTTCATGGCAAAAACCAATCATCAGACAACATAAGGAGATTAGAAAACGCAGGCATATGAAGCCAAGCAGAGGAGATAGAATAATTCAGTGCAGACAATATGATAATCATTCAACACCTCCCAGAGGCAGTACGCTCTGACGTGCCAGAATCAACATCTCAGGTGCTGGGTGACACATGAACACGCACACTCATCCACACACAGCCTCTCGTTCTCACACACTCCACACTCCCGCATTATCACACCTAAACACACGCGCACGCACACACACACACACACACACACACACACGCACCAAACACACACACGCACCAAACACACACATGCACCACACACACATACACACAGCCTCTCGTTCTCACACTCTCCACACTCCCGCATTATCGCACCTAAACACACACACACGCGCGCGCGCCAAACACACACGCACCACACACACATACACAGACACACACACACATACACACACACACGCCAAACCCATAGCAGGTCATACACATGTATGTACACGATCCGATACGCCACGACTGTATGGGATCTGGTTCTAAAGACTACCTGGCTTTTGCTTGCACAGTGGAGTTGTTGCTTAAACCAGGTTTTACTGTGTGTGAAAATGAGCCTGTACGATTGACTCCCATGTTTGTAGCACAGTTTGTTTCGGCCGTGGGGAATTCCCCAGTCCAACCACAAAGCGACTGGTATTCAGAAACGTTGGAAACTGATTTCGAAAGCATGTTCACACTGGATATTTGGAGCGAAGATGCAGACCCTAGGTCGGCGGAGCTCCCTAAACCTCACCACCACTGCCACGATTCAGGTTGTGCGTACTTCCCCTAGCTGCATTTCATGTTTGGCATATTATAACTGGTCTTTGTAAAATTAAAAAACAAAAAAAAAACAAAACAAAACATGCAGTCACATGTTTGCTTTAATCTTCTTCATCTTTTATTGAGAGTCTAGCCGTATAGTTAGAGGAGAAGGCAGGCATGCCTGTGTATCTGGTGAAGTAAAATAAAAACAAACAAACAGCCATGGCAGCATTGCAAAAGAAGGTATGTTCAACCTGAACATTGCAGCATTTTTTTTTTTAAGTCACTGGTCAATGAGGCAGAGGTCAAGGCATGAGTAGAGGTTTGCAGTACGAACAGCGAGCCAGTACTTCACCTTGCAGAAACATCAGCTTCAGCCCGCCACAGGCTAATGCTGACATGTGTTGTATGCCGTGGGAAAGCATTGTAAACGTCTAGGTCGCCGACATACCACCTGCGCATTTTAGATGGTTTTGAAGCCTCAAGACAACTTTGTATGGTGTTTGCTCGGATGATGACTACACATAGCAGTATGGTCAAAGCATGGCTCTCCTCTAGCCCAGATCAGTGATTTGATTTCTGGTGGTCACCCAGGTGAAATTCAGTTTTTCAGTCTACTTCACTTTTGTTTCATCAAGCTATTCAACATTAATTTTGTTAGCTAGTGGTGAACTTTGCAGCTCGGAAAGAAGACCGGCTAAACCTGCTGCGTTTTTCTGCTCTACCCTGTTCACTGCACCATGTTAGATTGTTAAGTAGCCAAGAGCCAAGTGGCATTTTAGAATACACAAAGTAGAAAAAAACTGAGAAAGGTTCTATCTTTACAGATAAGAGACGCGGTGAGACACTAACTTTATTATGGCGGTCAGCAGAACCAGAGAAGTGGACATTGGACGTAGTAATGAACACAATAAAATGTGGATAATAAAATGCATTTCGTACTCTTCCACGTATATTATTGTTGTTTATTACTAGATTTCATTATGGAGACGCATTTCCCTGATGAATGTCTCTAGACAAGTTGTTAGGAAATTTTCGTTATCCATATTATCTTTTGTTGATTACCACGTCCAATGTCCGCTTCGTTGATTCTGCTGATTCTATCTTTAAACGAAAGGAGAAAAAAACTCTCAAAAGAATGCATGTGTACAAACACCGTAGAGGTAAAGATGGACAGGACAGTACGTCGTAACAAAACATCCAACATCGGGTATTTTTGGCCTGTTGCTTTTCTTCTCCCTGCAGCCTCTCGTCACATTTTGGGGAATGACGCGGGCAACGTGTACTCCAATACAGTTTACAGCCTTGAATTGGCAAAGAGAGATTCTGGTGCACCGGACAAGGCCAACAGCAACCAGTACGTCATCAATTTCTCCACGGCGACAACGAAGAGCAACACAGCATGCCGCCGCTCACCCAAAGCCAACAAAGCTAGCATGTACCAGCGTGTGCTCGGGCTAGCCTTAAAGAAAAGCGCTCGTTCTGACCACACGAGTGCTAGTACTAGTGAAAGTCTATCAGCCGAGGCGATACATGATGATTCCCATGACAATCGTTCCCCGGCCAGTGTAGCGACTTTCACTAGCTGCAATTCTAGTGAACAAACCACTGGCCGACCCAAACTTGTAACTGGAGACACTGAGGAGACTCCATGCAGCCTCAGCGGTGACAGTAAGCACGACGCTGACATCTACGGCAATGAGAGTGGTGATGACAGTGATGTGGATGGCAATGTCATCGACGCTGACATCTACGGCAATGAGAGTGGTGATGGCAGTGATGTGGATGGCAATGTCATCGACGCTGACATCTACGGCAATGAGAGTGGTGATGACCGTGATGTGGATGGCAATGTCATCGACGCTGACATCTACGGCAATGAGAGTGGTGATGGCAGTGATGTGTATGACACGTGCGTCAACGACAGCAGCGGTGCAGGTGCGAGTAATACCATTGGTGGACACGGGATTACAGAGAATATATATCAATGTGGTGAAGTTGCAAGTTACAGCGACAACGTTGCAGAGAATGTATATCAATGTGGTGAAGTTGCAAGTTACAGCAACAACGTTGCAGAGAATGTATATCAATGTGGTGAAGTTGCAAGAGACAGCAACACCATTACAGAGAATGAATATAAGTGTTATGAAGGTGCAAGTGATCCCATTGCTAGAAATGCGATTGCAGAGAATGAATATCAATATTATGGTGAAATTACAAGTGGCAGCAAAGCAATTGCAGAGAATGAATATAAGTGTGATGAAGGTGCAAGTGATACCATTGCTAGAAATGTGACCACAGAGAATGTATATTATCAATATGGTGAAGTTGCAAGTGGCAGCAATGCGGTTGCAGAGAATGTATATCAGTGTGATGAAGGTGCACGTGATACCATTGCTAGAAATGTGACCACAGAGAATGTATATCAATATGGTGAAGTTGCAAGTGGCGGCAATGCGGTTGCAGAGAATGTATATCAGTGTGATGAAGGTGCACGTGATACCATTGCTAGAAATGTGACCACAGAGAATGTATATCAATATGGTGAAGTTGCAAGTGGCGGCAATGCGGTTGCAGAGAATGTATATCAGTGCAGTGGAGATTCAAGTGACGCTGGTGTTAGAAATACGTATCGTAACTTCCCTAAAAGCAGCCCCAATCGCAGTGGCGCTGTGCAGACTTCTCCTCCCGCTCGGCAGCAGGTTGATAACAGCACTCGACAGCATCAGACCGTGTCTAAACCTCAGTTACCTTCAAGTGCGCGGCCCTGTCTAGCATTTCCGCCAGTGCAGCCCAAATCTCCACAACCGGGTGTATAATCACACTGAACACTGGGCAATATTATTATTCTCGTATCCGTCCCGAATGGAACTCACGACGGCAGAATTGACTGTGAGCAGGTGTGTGTGAGAGTGGGAAAACGAAATGAAAAAGAAAGGGAGAGTCTTGTAATAGAGGTCAAATTTAAGAAGAGCAGTACAAGACTAAATGGCTGAGCAGATGTTACCCCATTGTTTTCTATCGCGGACATAGCTGCCGAGATCACGAAGGCACTGGACAATAGGTGGTCAGGATTCAACAAGAGCAGCTGCATCCAGGCTCCGGCTGACACTATCATCGGTCATGTCCTTTGAGTAACCAGAGACAACACGACACCTGTTCTATCTCTTAAACTGTCAAAATAATATTATATAGGATAGATTATATGGAATACTATTGTTCCAATTTTCGTCTGATAAACGATTAATTTCGTGAAACTCAGGGTTACGAAACCGCAACTGCTCGTTCTCCTGTCTGTAAAGGATACTATAGAACTTAAATTTAAAAAAATCGTAATGATATTAGCACATCATTATGAATTTGACAAACTGGAATACTACACTATTATTATCTTAAACATAATTATACTGTACCATAACTTTATACCCATCATATTTGGCATCTCTCTGACCAACCTTTGGTGAACTGGAGAAATATAATCATCGGATAATTCTTCTATTGCATCTAAGTTAACGTCACAGTATCTATTTGCCAATGTATTTGTATTTGTATTTATGGATTCTCCACAGGCCTTTAATAGCCTAAATCAATACCGGCGTCATGGTTTTTGTGGCTGCCCATTTGGCTTGCAGATCCGCCCGGATATTATTTGTTCGTTCAGCGTATGCGAACATTTGGATTAATCCATGTGAACACGAGAATGCATATTATTATTATTTTTATTATTATTATCATTAACTGGTTTGAGGGGAAATTATTATTATTATTCATAAGTCCATGGTAAAAAATAAAGTTGATTCTCTGGTCATGAGCCTGTGAAAATCGGTGCGAGCGAGCGATTTTTTATTTTATTTCCCACAATTTTTTTATTTCCAAAGATAGGGTCACACATTATGTACATAGTCATGACGTCACATGTTCATAATAATTCAGGCTGGGGAGTAGTAAAATACCGGTATTTTACTACTCCCTGATTCATGCCTTTCGCATTGACCGTTTTCCTGCGCGCATATGCATGCATAGAAATTTAAAAAATCGTCGGTGCGCGCGTACTTGAGAATCAAAGATAATTTTTACCATAGCCTAACTCCAATTACCGTAAAGTCGCGGATAAAACCCGGTTTTGCATACAAGCACATCGCGGATAGAAGCCTGAAAGTCAAACGGGTCAAATGCATATAAGCCTGTTGCGCGTAGAAGCCTGGCTTCTGTGCAAGCGCGGATCGGGTAGGTCAAGAGTGCATGCACTATGTACAGTGCATAGTAAACGTGAATACAAGCCTGGCAAAAAAATATCAGTAGTGCATATAAGCATGGTTTGCATTAAAGCCTGATGCAGAAAGCGGCTTATGTGCTTATAAGCCCGGCTTTTATCCGCGACTTTACGGTAGTAACTTCGGCTCGGCTTTTCTTTTTTCTTTCTTTCATGTTTTGAACTATGTGTTAACTCACTGGATTTCTTTGTATTCTGTATCTAGTTATCGTCATCTTTTCCTCTAGCCCTCTCGCTTAGGCCGTCATCACACCACGTTCTCCAACTCCCGTTTACGTCTACGTCTATGGTGAAAAAACCAAAACGGGTGGTCGTGTCATCAGACAGGCACAGTTCTTGACGCGTACACGCAGTCCGGTTTTGGAGAAATTTGAACCCACGTACATCAAAGTACAGGGTAGCTCGGAAAAAAAGGCTGGGGGACATACGCACGTTCATACAAAAAGCCGTATACCCCCCCCCCCCCTCTCCATACCACGTCCACGTCTCCCGTTTCCTCTGCTCCCGTTTTCACCCCGTATACGGATCATCATGACAACCGACCAAAAACTCCTTACGTGGACGTAGACGCAGCGCTTTGTAGCATGGTATGATGACAGCCTTAGGCCGTCATCACACCACGTTCTCCGACTCCCGTTTACGTCTACGTCTATGGTGAAAAAACCAAAACGGATGGTCGTGTCATCAGACAAGCACAGTTCTTGACGGGTACACGCAGTCAGGTTTTTGGAGAAATTTGAACCCGCGTACATCGAAGTACAGGGTCGCTCAGAAAAAGGCTGGGGGAGATACGCACGTTCATACAAAAAATCGTATACCCCCCCCCCCCCCCCTCTCCATACCACGTATACGTCTCCCGTTTCCTCTGCTCCCGTTTTCACCCCGTATACGGATCATCATGACAACCGACCAAAAAACTCCTTACGTGGACGTAGACGCAGCGCTTTGTACCATGGTGTGATGACAGTCTTAGGATGAGCCTTTTTTACGGAAGCTTAAGCGAGGGCTATATACCTTCTTTTTTGCAGGTTGTTGCCAACGCGAACAAGCAAAATAATAATAATACTGTAAATTTTTTAAAAGAGGTCGGAGGCGGATAATACTTTAAAACGAAGGTAAGTTATGGGTCGCAAATATCCACGCAAACACACATCCAGTCATAATAAGGCACTTGTCATAAGTATCCGAACGTTTTCGGTCCCTTCTCATCAAGGATTATACAGGGAATGGCTCAAGCTGGAAAGACTAAAACTTATATAGCGTAAAGATAATTAGATAACAACACTCGTGACAAGGTGGAAAATTATCAAGTTTAGCACGACACAAAACTCGAAGGAAAATAATAATAGTGACAACAACATAGTGAGCAAATTAAGTTACATTGTTACCACCTCGACGAGGAGTAACACCAAACAATTGTAGCGACAACACATTTTCTTTCTGTACGCAAAGTTCAGGATCTAACTTACGGATATACAAAGCTTCTAACACAGCCAAATGTAACGCACATCTACCACGTGACAATATTGAGAAAACATTATCACTGTACAACTCACGACAATTGGTACGGGCTGACAGATGTTGCTTGATTGACGAAGTGCGATTCTTAGCTCCATTGGGTGTTGTCTCCTCCAATGTCCCGTCATCTCGCCTCTTCGTGGCATCACCACTATCTGTCTCTTTGCGTTTCCGCGGCCTTCCACGTTTCTTGACACTAACCGTTGGGTGCGCGATACCCGGTGTCCTTTCCGTTACGTCTCCTCCATTGCGGATTTCTATTGAGCTTCTTACTCCAACTTGTCCGGTGTCCGATATTGAGGTTAGTTTCCGCGGTCTACCACGTTTTCGAATATTGACTGTTGTTGTCACTTCCGTTGTCGTTGTACGTTCGTCCTCATCAGTCACATAGTGACTCATCAGTGACTCATCAGTGACATAGTGCACATAGAATATGTTCCCCTCATCTATTGCAGGACGAATTAGACAGACTGACATCAATATTTACGAACAACGGCTATCCAAAGGAATTTCTGGCCAAGCTAATCAACGAAAAACCGGTGACAGACAAGCCTATCCAATTTGGACCTGACCGTTGCCCAGTGGTGCTCCGTTTACCCTGGGTTGGCACCGGTTCTGCGCGCGTGGAGAAGGATGTTCATGGTATCGTATGTCCATCATATCCGTGCGTCAAGCTGTACGTCATATTTGGGACAGTGCGTGCGTTCAGTGTGAAGAAGGATGTTCTACCTACCCTTAGTAAAAGTAACCTTATCTATTTCTTTCAATGCCGACAATGTGAAGATCGGTATGTAGGTAGAACCCTTCAGCACCTGGGCGCACGCATTCGTCAACATGTGCCGTTAAGTTGTGTTCCGCTTGATGCGCGCGATTGTCGTCCTCGCCGTGGTCGTCCTCCAAAATGTGCTGTCCAGTCCATCGGTGGATCTTCCTCTTCCCGTGAAGATGTGACTGCATGCCCATCCTTCTCTGCGTGTGTAGGACACGGGCCAGCTGAGAACAGCATAAAAGATGGTGCAAGACCCACACGTAAACCACCGAAACTGACAAAGGATCTGTCGGCGTCGGAAAGGGTGACGAGAAGCCAAGTGAAAATACGGACTGATGAGGACGAACGTACAACGACAACGGAAGTGACAACAACAGTCAATATTCGAAAACGTGGTAGACCGCGAAAACTAACCTCAATATCGGACACCGGACAAGTTGGAGTAAGAAGCTCAATAGAAATCCGCAATGGAGGAGACGTAACGGAAAGGACACCGGGTATCGCGCACCCAACGGTTAGTGTCAAGAAACGTGGAAGGCCGCGGAAACGCGAAGAGACAGATAGTGGTGATGCCACGAAGAGGCGAGATGACGGGACATTGGAGGAGACAACACCCAATGGAGCTAAGAATCGCACTTCGTCAATCAAGCAACATCTGTCAGCCCGTACCAATTGTCGTGAGTTGTACAGTGATAATGTTTTCTCAATATTGTCACGTGGTAGATGTGCGTTACATTTGGCTGTGTTAGAAGCTTTGTATATCCGTAAGTTAGATCCTGAACTTTGCGTACAGAAAGAAAATGTGTTGTCGCTACAATTGTTTGGTGTTACTCCTCGTCGAGGTGGTAACAATGTAACTTAATTTGCTCACTATGTTGTTGTCACTATTATTATTTTCCTTCGAGTTTTGTGTCGTGCTAAACTTGATAATTTTCCACCTTGTCACGAGTGTTGTTATCTAATTATCTTTACGCTATATAAGTTTTAGTCTTTCCAGCTTGAGCCATTCCCTGTATAATCCTTGATGAGAAGGGACCGAAAACGTTCGGATACTTATGACAAGTGCCTTATTATGACTGGATGTGTGTTTGCGTGGATATTTGCGACCCATAACTTACCTTCGTTTTAAAATACTGTAAATATACAAAATTTCGGCGCTGCAAAATTTCGGCACTTCACGATTTTTGACAATTCGGCGGCGATTTATTTTCGGCATGGGGTAGAGGGCATGGTATAGTGCGACAGATGCTGTGAAAACTTTCATCGGCGTTTTAATTTAGGCGTTTTGGGTCGGTGCCGAATATAGCCGAAATTAAATAGCTGCCGAAAATTGGTATATTTACAGTAATTCTCGTAGCTATGCAAAAGATGTTACTTCGGCAACGTCTGGCGCTAGCCAGGGTCCACACAGCTTTAATTCCGTGTTTGTTTGTTTGTTCGTGCCATTGACATGCCTGGCGCTATCCCGTACCTGTCCCGTACCATGCCATCAAGGTGTGTGTTTGTTTGTTTGAATTGTGCCGTCGCCCATCGGCGCCATGCCTGGCGCTATTCCGTACCTGTCCCATATCGTACCATCAAAGACAGCTAACCACAATATTCAAATAGGGCTTTCAAATGCAAGATCATAACGTGAAGCAACTTTGAAGAATGAGTATGTATGCGAAGTGTATCGGGGGAATGCATACAGGGCGATAGTGCGGGTTTGAATCTTATAGGTATGTCTTAAAGATTGGAGAAATGAAAAAATTATAACATTCCTATGCTTTTTGCCTAGGTCATCAAGGTGGTAGACGGTGTCGTATTACCCTCGAATGCAAAGAGAAAGTTAATTTCAGCAAGGTAACGACCGCAGACTTCTGGCCTTCCAAGGTCACGGTTCGGCCATGGAGGTTCAGCGCTGACACCCTTCAACGATGATCCTGAACTGTCATGCTAACAAACCAACAATCCTGAACTGTCATGCTAACAAATCAACACACACAACGATGCAGCAACAACGACTAAATCCCAACGCCCCTGTATTCACCCCACGATCGAAACTAGCCCACCCGCTCTATCCCGCTCAGACCTTCCTCTGGCCGACCCGCACACATTGCATGTATGAACGCTAGATCAATTTAAAGGAATAAGCATGGAGAACTTTCCGAGTTCATCGAGCAGTACAAGCCCGACGTTATTGGCATCACTGAAACATGGCTGTCTCAGCCTAACTTCCTTGTAGTTTCCTTGCAGGCTACGACTGTTACCGCCGTGACCGACCCACAGCGGACAACAAGAAGAGCACTGAAAGATTTAGGGGGTTTGGAGGTGTCCGCTCAGATTTTCCAGTACAGGTAAGCATCGCACTGATCTACACCTTCCCAAATTTGAGACCACATGGGTCGAAATAACAGCTCATACATCGACCTCATCACCTGCACCTTCTGAATCTCTCACTACTGGATGCGTTTACAGGCCACCAAGCGCGCGTGCCACTTATATTGACAATTTTGTGGGCTGTCTGCAAACAGTCCTTCAGGCGACCAGACACACCACTTCCTCTATGCTTATGATGGGCGATTTCAATGCCAAGTGTAGCGACTGGCACGGCAATATCACGGACACTGCTGGACACCAGCTACAATGCCTTAATAATAATAATAATAATAATAATAATAATAATAATAATAATAATAATAATAATAATAATAATAATAATAATAATAATAATAATAATAATAATAATAATAATAATAATAATAATAATAATAATAATAATAATAATAATAATAATAATAATTTGAAACTCGGATGTTGAGCCATAAATAAATGTAAAAGAGAAAAGGACATATGGATACGAGTTTAGAGTAACTCTCCATCACTGTAACATGATACTATATACAGTCAGAAAGTGCAATAACTAGGCACAAAACTGACAGAGTACTGAGACATTCGACGTCCTGACACCTAACTTTAACACATCTCCGTAGCGCTAACCGACAGCCTTCCAACTTGGAAGGTTCAAGGTTATGGAAAGACCAAAGAGGGGAAGGCAAGCGCAACGAAAACGAGCAAAAGCTACAGTCCCAACGGAACAAAGAATGTCGATTGTTACTGGACGATGACGAGACCAGTACGATATTTGACAAAGCGGTCTAACTACAATTCGAAGCAGCAAAGCAGCACACCACCCAACTTGGGTGGGTCATAAATATCAAAGATAAGTAAAGAAAGGGAAGCTTTGCGAAAACGAATTGTACAAGCCGAAAGCCAAACTCCTACAGTACTCCTCATGCATGACATTGTGATGGACTAGTTGACTACAAAACAAGTTGTTTCACACGACGTACGTTTCGCCGTATGGTTCGTGACGGCTCATCAGGTGTGCAATTTGAAACTCGGATGTTGAGCCATAAATAAATGTAAAAGAGAAAAGGACATATGGATTCGTTTTCGCAAAGCTTCCCTTTCTTTACTTATCTTTGATATTTATGACCCACCCAAGTTGGGTGGTGTGCTGCTTTGCTGCTTCGAATTGTAGTTAGACCGCTTTGTCAAATATCGTACTGGTCTCGTCATCGTCCAGTAACAATCGACATTCTTTGTTCCGTTGGGACTGTAGCTTTTGCTCGTTTTCGTTGCGCTTGCCTTCCCCTCTTTGGTCTTTCCATAACCTTGAACCTTCCAAGTTGGAAGGCTGTCGGTTAGCGCTACGGAGATGTGTTAAAGTTAGGTGTCAGGACGTCGAATGTCTCAGTACTCTGTCAGTTTTGTGCCTAGTTATTGCACTTTCTGACTGTATATAGTATCATGTTACAGTGATGGAGAGTTACTCTAAACTCGTATCCATATGTCCTTTTCTCTTTTACAATAATAATAATAATAATAATAATAATAATAATAATAATAATAATTATCAGGTCTTCTTCGTCTCCGTCTCGTCTCCGTCTCCGTCGCCATCGGGACGTGGAGAGTCGACGCCAGGAGGGTCGCTGCCCTCCTCGGGACGTGGAGAGTCGGCGCCAGAGGGGTCGCTGCCCTCCTCGGGGGTGTCCTCCCCGTCGGCGCTGGCTGCGGCGACCCGAGCACGATAATAATAATATTATAGCTATGCCGCCATGCTGCACGTGCGGAAAGGCCTCGACCTGTTCAGGCTGCAAATGCGCCAAAGCTGGACGTCAATGTACTAACTGCTCCGCCAATCGCCATGGAACGTGTCGTAACTCCTGTCGCTCAGCGTCGTCACAGACTGCCGGCAGCGCTGCTGCCGCCTCTCATCTGGCTTTCTCTTCATCGTGCCCAGTACCCTCCGCCGTGAATACTCGAAATTCAAGAACTCGAAATCCGAATGTTCAAGGAGTATCTCAAATATCGGCCTCCTCTTCCTGCCACGATGGTCGCGGAAACCCTTCTACCACGTCCTCACAACCCAGCGGTGCTGCCGCGGAGACGTCTGTTTCATCCTCATGCCCCGCTGCGGCTTCTGGCTCAGGCACTCAAACTCCCCAGGTTCGAAACTCCCAAGAGAATTCTCAGCCGCCTTCCGGTACGCACAGCACTGGGGATGCGCACGCCCTGGACTACTCTGCCATTTCATCCCAGGACATTGACCTGCTTGCGAACTTGGACGCCTCTCAGCCACCTGATCGACTCCCTGACGCTGCACCAGCCCTAAACTGCCAGCCGTTCACCTGGGCTTCCGTCCCATCATCGCAGTTTGAGCAAACCCTGGAGCACGCGAGAGAAGTTGTCGTCAACTGGCGTCGCAACATTTTTGCAATACCATCTGGAAAAGCAGGCTGTGCGTTCGTGGAGGAGCAGGCTCGTCTCCTGCAACTCCTGTCCCCTGACACACCTCAGGAACGCATTGCTCTGAAAGCTGCTATGGTGTTTCCGCCGCTTCTCCTGCAGAAACCTTTCCGGACATCAAAGGCTGCTGATCATGTCCGCTGCTTGCAGCGTCGACTCCAACTATGGAAAGATGGTGATATCACTTCCCTGCTCCACGAGGGTCGGCAGATCCAAGACCACCTACCATCTGGTCCTCTCCAGCGGTCTGATGACGCAGCGGTGAAAGGCTTTACCCGTCTCATGCTCGCGGGCAAAGTGAAAGCAGCAATTCGTTGCCTGCACACCTCAGGCAGGGGGGGGCGTCCTTCCCTTGCAGGCTGACTGCGGTGGTGGCCAGTCCACCATAGATATTCTGAAAGCCAAACACCCATCACCGGACTTGGATGGCCCCTCATCCGATGTACTGCTACAGGGTCCGTGCCGCCCAACGCATCCCGTGCTGTTCGAACCGGTGAATGCTGCATTTGTCCGGGCTACCTCCCTTTCCCTGTCTGGTGCGGCAGGGGTGTCTGGGCTGGATGCAGATGCCTGGCGGAGGATGTGTTGTTCATTTGGAAGATCTTCCACGGGCCTATGCAACGCTGTAGCCATGCTGACGAAGCGCCTCGCCACCTTTCCTGTCGACTCGGGTGCTTTGGCGCCGCTGCTGGCTGGGAGGCTTGTGCCCCTGGATAAGAATCCTGGTGTGCGCCCGATCGGCATTGGGGAGACCCTCCGTCGCCTCATTGCCAAGGTGGTCCTCCGCATCACGCGTCAGGACATTGTTGAGGCCGCGGGGGCACTTCAAACCTGTGCTGGGCAGGAGGGTGGGGCGGAGGCCGCTGCACATGCCCTATGTCGCCACTTTGACAGCAGCAACACAGAGGGAGCACTCCTGGTCGATGCTACCAACGCGTTCAACTCCCTGAACCGTGCAGCTATGCTCCACAACATCCACCTACTATGTCCATCAATAGCAACAATTTCGAAAAACTTTTACCGCAGCACAGTACCTCTCCACATCAGCGGTACGGTCATCTGGTCTGCTGAAGGCACCACGCAAGGCTGCCCACTAGCCATGCCCCTCTACGCTATTGCCATTACGCCACTCGTCACTACCCTCGCCACCGCCCTTATGGACGACTCTCCAGCTGGCACGGTGCATGACCGCGAATCGCCTGAGAGACCAGCCGGCGTCGGTGCGTCCGCTGCTCGACCGGACGCCTCGACCATCCAGCTATGGTATGCCGATGACGCGGGAGCCGCTGGCCTGCTGCGGCGCCTTCGCACCTGGTGGGACCAGATCTGTCAACTTGGCCCAGCATTCGGCTACTATCCAAACGCTGCCAAGACTTGGCTGGTTGTCAAGCCCGAGCATCTCGATGCTGCCAACGCTGCATTCGCCGACACCGATGTCCACATCACCACGGAGGGCCGCCCCTACCTGGGTGCTCCTCTGGGCTCGGAAGCCTTCAAGACAACATTTTGCAATGCTCGAGTGGAGGCTTGGGCATCTGAGATGCGTGAGCTGGCGAACGTGGCCGAGGCCGAGCCCCAAGCCGTGTATGCCGCACTGGTCTTTGGGTACCGTCACCGCTGGACATTCCTGATGCGCGTGTCGAGCTGTGCACCAGACGTCTTCGAGCCTCTCGAGTCCTCTCTTCGCTCCGTCTTGTTGCCAGCTCTATTGGGTGTGCCAGTCGTCCCTGCCCCTCTACGCAGCCTTCTTGCTCTGCCTGTGCGTCATGGTGGCCTTGCAGTGCTTAATCCAGTTGAGGCTGCCCCGCAACAGCGGACAGCATCTCTGTCCATCACGAGCAGTCTCCAGCAACTTATCGCGGACCAGTCCTCCCTCTACAGCGTGGACCCAGCAGCCATTTGCGCCGCCAAGGCTGCTGCCAAGCAAGCCCAGTCTGTGACAACCAAGACCGTCCTGCAGACAGCTGGTCCAGAGACCCTACCACCAATGCTTCTGGAGCACCTCCAGGCCAAGGGAACAGGTGCATGGCTGACCTGTCTTCCTGTTCGCGAGCATGGATACTCCCTCGACCGGCGGTCCTTCGTTGATGCCCTATGCATTCGGTATGGCCTCACCATCCACGGTTCACCTACCGAGTGTCCATGCGGCCGGCCGTTCACCATCGACCACGCAATGATCTGCAAGTTGGGCGGCTATCCCATCCACCGGCACAACCATGTCCGCAACTACCTGGGCCAACCTCTTTCTCAAGTGTCTGAGGATGTGCAGCTGGAGCCACCGCTGCAACCTCTACCGACGGTCCGCACGTTTGACCATGGTCCTGCCCTGCTCACTGCGGACGACGCCAGACCGGACATCAAGGCCAGGGGGTTTTGGTCGGTACAGACTGATGCATTTTTTGATGTAAGGGTGTTCTATCCCAACGCACAGTCGTACCGATCTCGCCCGCTGGCTGAGGTGTTCCAATGGCACGAGCGTCAGAAGCAGTCGGCATACGGTGCCCGGATCCGGGAAGTTGAGCACGCGTCGTTCACCCCGATCGTCCTGTCTTCCGCTGGTGCCCTGGCGAAGGAGGCCACCCGGTTCCTGAAGCTGCTCGGAACGAAGCTCTCCACCAAGCTCTCGCAGCCTTATCCCCTCGTGATGGGAAAGCTGCGGACGGACCTGGCTTTCAGCCTTGTCCGCGACTCCGTCCTGATGGTTCGTGGGAGTCGCCGTGCATTCCGTGCACCTGGTCTGGCGGCGGATGTGGATGCTGTTTCTATGGAGGCCCGCATTCCCGCCACTACGTGACGCTAAGTCCTCCTGGGGTTTGCCGCTCTCCGGTCCTCTTTCATCCCGTTCTCCCCTCTTTTTGGGGGATTCTTTGTACTTCGTCTTTCTTGTTTTTCTTGTTCCTTTGTTTTTTGTAGGACAGATTTTTGGTGTACTGATTTCGGTCGTTGTTGTGTCTGACTCTATTCCCAATATCTAATTCTGTGGTTGGTTTTCCAACTCATTGGGTTTTGTAGTTTCCATCATGAGTTTGATTCCATCGTGAGTTTGATTCCATCGTGAGTTTTGATTCTATTTGCTATTTTTCGTTCCATTTTTGAGCTCATATTGTATTTTCCTGATTTCTTCTCCAGTATATGTTGTATTGCATTTTAATACATTGTGTTAATTTTTGCCCGTAAAAGAGGCTTGCACATAATAATAATAATAATAATAATAATACTAACTGGTTTGAGGGAAAGAGACAAACGGGAAAAGTCTGAAGAAAAAATTGACTGTCACCACCAGGACTCGAACCAGGGACCCTCGCTTGTAGCCAGCGATGCTCTAACCACTGAGCTATGGTGTAGTCGTCATCCCAGCAGAGGCCGTTCAACATTTTCTTCAGACTTCGTAACTCACACTTCCTGATTTCTTCTCCAGTATATGTTGTATTGCATTTTAATACATTGTGTTAATTTTTGCCCGTAAAAGAGGCTTGCACATAATAATAATAATAATAATAATAATAATAATAATAATAATAATAATAATAATAATAATAATAATAATAATCATCAGCGTTCCTGGTGAGAACAACATCAATAAGAAAATGGCTGAAAAGCGCTCGAAATATTATGATTTGAAGCGGGAGATTTCGAGGATTTGGTCCCTCAACCAGGTTGACGTGGTCCCTGTGGTTGTCGGTGCCCTGGGAGGCTTGGTGGGGGAGACTCCTCAATGCCTTCGGACTGTGCAGGGAGGAGACCTGGCTATTGTGCAACAGGAGGCTATACAAGGTTCGATTAAAATACTGAGAACTATCCTTAACATGTAGATGCACCTCTGCTGCGTTTGCATGTTCAATAGCTAAGAGACTTGAATAACGACTGATAAAGACTGATATTTCCTTTGTTACTACTCCCTTCATTGGTTGATGTATTTTGCCTGTCGCTGCAAATTCTTTATTATTGTTTTGATGTTGGAGTTCGGATTGAGTTTCTTTCCTTTCTTCCTCTTCCTTCAACTAGTTCTTGTCCCTTTGGTTTTTAGGTTTTATTTATTTATTTATTTTTGTTTTCGTTTTTTCACTTTCTTTTTGCTGTCCCACCCATGGAAATATTTCCCGGTGGGTCTGGCTTATCGCCTTCGAAAGAAGTGAATAAAGGAGAAATAATAATAATAATAATAATAATAATAATAATTTAAAGAGTCGGCGTGGAGAAAGCAATTTTATTAGTGCAATTAGGAGTATAATCGATGCAGACATGGCCAGACAACAACGAGTTCATGGAATTTTTAAGGATTTTTTATGTTATTCAAAATCGATTTTCGTGTTCCGCTCATCAGTGAATAGTATCGGAACTGAGGGTACTGTGTACAAAAATAGAACATTTTATAACAGCATAATTAATTAAAAGTGTGAACAACAAAGGAAGTGCTACAGCATTACATAATAGGTGTCAAACATAGTGCTAACGTATATAACTGAGTGCAGCCACAAAGCAAGAAGTGATACAGTGCAACATGACACAACATTTACATCTGATAACCAGCTACGAGAACAACTTTAGCGCGACTACGTGCTTCTTTTGTTTACAAAGAACAGGATTATGCACACGAATACATACAGCTTCCAGAACCTTCAACTGCTTAACATAACTTGCACGGCACAAAACAGAAAACAGTGTCATGTTGCACTGTATCACTTCTTGCTTTGTGGCTGCACTCAGTTATATACGTTAGCACTATGTTTGACACCTATTATGTAATGCTGTAGCACTTCCTTTGTTGTTCACACTTTTAATTAATTATGCTGTTATAAAATGTTCTATTTTTGTACACAGTACCCTCAGTTCCGATACTATTCACTGATGAGCGGAACACGAAAATCGATTTTGAATAACATAAAAAATCCTTAAAAATTCCATGAACTCGTTGTTGTCTGGCCATGTCTGCATCGATTATACTCCTAATTGCACTAATAATAATAATAATAATAATAATAATAATAATAATAAATAGTTTGCTCCCCACACCGGAGCTCGCGCTATTCCGCCGACTTTACTTGACACTTGACTGACTCACGACTGCCATCCAGAGCACACGAGAAGTCCATCGAACCTTCGACTCGGCAAACCTGCAAGAAAGCACCACTCCCTGCTCAATACACAGTGTTTCGGATAATAATAATAATAATAATAATAATAATAATAATAACTGCCTGCGCAAACTAGCCTTGTGGAGGGCTCCGGGCCATGACAAGTTGCATGGGTACTGGTGGAAGAGGCTGACAAGCCTGCACTCTTACCTTCGGAGAGCCTTCCAGAGGGTGATAGATGGCCACAGTGACATTCCGGGATGGTTGACGTCTGGCGCTACTACTCTCCTTCCTAAGACTTCTCCACCTTCGGCAATGCCCAAAGATTATAGACCAATTACGTGTCTTCCGATACAGTACAAGCTCTTTACCGCCGCCATATCGAAGATTATGTGGCAGCACATCAATCAACATGAAATACTTGCAACGGAGCAGCGCGGTTGTGCAGCAGCTGGTCTTGGTTGCAAGGAGCACCTGATGGTGGATAAGATGATTCTGGAGGATGCCCATACGAAAGGGCGAAATCTGGTCATGGCATACCTGGACTTCAAAAAGGCATTTGATAGTGTGTCGCATGAATGGATTCTACATGCTTTGACGATGTATCGATTCCACCCGTCTTTGGTCACAACTATTGCTCGTAGCATGCGGAACTGGAGAACGACAATGCACATATGCGACCAGGGAAGATGCAGGGTCACTACCGGCAACATTTCAATAAGAAGAGGCATATTTCAAGGTGACACATTATCCCCGTTACTGTTTTGCCTGGCGCTAAACCCAATCAGTTTTGAGCTCAACCGATTGCCTTTGGGATACAGAGTCAGCTGCAGAGACGCCGAGTTGTCTATCAATCACTCTTGGTACATGGACGACATTAAACTCTATGGGAAAACTACAAAGGATGTGACTACCCTCGTGTCTACCGTGTGTGGCGTTGGTGATGACATCGGCATGAATCTCAACCCGGCCAAGTGTGCCGTGCTGCACGTCAGGAGAGGAAAACCAGATGAAGGATGCTCTATCCAGGTTGGCGATGAGACCATTGCAGAGTCGCTACGACTCAATGAAACATACAAGTACCTTGGAGTAGTGCAAGCAGCCATGATACCTCACCCGAAGCTCAAGACGCAACTCACTGCAGAATACAAAAAGAGATTGTATTTGCTTCTTAACAGTGGATTGAATGCGCGAAACATGATCAAGGCCATCAATACGTATGCTCTGCCGGTTATGACATATAGTTATGGAATCGTAAATTGGACCGAGGCTGAAATCAAGACCACAGATCGAGTGACAAGATCAGCCTTGACTGCGTCTGGATTTCACCACCCCAAAGCCTCAGTCAACAGGCTCTACATGAAGAGGGGAGATGGAGGCCGGGGCTTGGTCTCTTGTGAGGATATGCACGGCCGGAGCATGTGTGGCCTGGCCCGCTACATGAGTACCAGCCCAATAGACAGAATAAGCCTGCTTTATCAGTATCATCAACAAAAACCTACAACAAAAAGCCACTCAATAACTGCAAAGGCCGCTAAGTTCCTGTCGAGTTTGGATCTGCCAGCAGCTGGACCAGCTTTACCCAATAAGCATACCATTAAACAAGCGTGCGCTGAGCGAAAATCCAAAACACTTTCCACTATGCCGCTGCATGGGAGATATTGGAGCCGATTGGGAGGAGAATCGCCTAGATAAGGAGCTTACCTTCATGTGGTTGAAATCAAGGACACTGAAACCTTCAACTGAAGGCATGATTATGGCAGCACAAGACCAATCCCTCAAAACGAAAAATTACCAATACGCCATAATGAAGTCAATTCCTCGAACTGATGCCAATTGCAGGCTTTGCAAGGGCAGCTTAGAAACAATTGACCACATTGTCAGTGCCTGCCCAGTTCTTGCTCGGACCAGTTACATTGAACGACATAACCGGATAGTAAAGTATGTGCACTTCGAAATGTGTAAAGCACGAGATCTACCTACTGGTGCTTCACGATTCGACCACCAGCTCAAGGCATTGGTCAAGAGTAATCAGTATCGCCTCTATTGGGAGTATTCGGTCCCAACTGACCTGAAACTATCAGCAAACAGGCCCGATCTGCTCCTTGTTGATGACAAGGAGCGCATCGCCTACATTATAGACATCAGCGTTCCTGGTGAGAACAACATCAATAAGAAAATGGCTGAAAAGCGCTCGAAATATTATGATTTGAAGCGGGAGATTTCGAGGATTTGGTCCCTCAACCAGGTTGACGTGGTCCCTGTGGTTGTCGGTGCCCTGGGAGGCTTGGTGGGGGAGACTCCTCAATGCCTTCGGACTGTGCAGGGAGGAGACCTGGCTATTGTGCAACAGGAGGCTATACAAGGTTCGATTAAAATACTGAGAACTATCCTTAACATGTAGATGCACTTCTGCTGCGTTTGCATGTTCAATAGCTAAGAGACTTGAATAACGACTGATAAGTATATGTTATCGCATGGTTGCAAGGGCCTTATGGCATATTATTGCCCCGAGAGGTTAGCCCGAGGGCCGTAGGCCCGAGGGCTAACCTCGAGGGGCAATAATATGCCATAAGGCCCGCAGCAACCATGCGATAACAAATTTATCACATGGCCCACAGAGCAGACCATTGGGCTGCTGTTGAAATTAGCCCAAATGCCAACACATTATGACCACAATGTATATTGATGTGCTATCATTATCAAAACAGGAAAAATGAAGATATTTCTCCTACACCCTAACAAAAAGTCTTCTACAGGCCATCAGAGAGCATACAGTACTGAAAGACGGAGACAGAAAAAAAGTGCCGGCACCGCATCGTCATAGCAATAGACATGGCAACGATAATAAAATACAGCAGAATCATAATTTCAATTGAAAAATTAAGAGTGCTACCACAAAGAGTTTCTTCATGTTTACATGTGTATCAGGAAGTTGTCAAATACAGTACTGCAACAAGTGCAAGTATTTGACGACTCCCTGGTGTGTAATTCTGAGGACAATTTTTCTTCTTTTTTTTCAGCTCCAGATAGCTGTATTTTTCATTGCAAAACATTCCTGAATTGTTGTGTTTGTTGTTCAAGCAAAGGTGAGATGAGCCTGGTAAGAGTTTTGCGTGGCACATGAAGACCACACACAGGCAGTGACTTTGCGAGGATTTGAAAACGCACGACGCTGAGTTGAATTTGTGTTATTTCAAATAATTGTTTGTGATCACAGTACCACTTCGAGCAGAACTGAATCTTATCCACAAGCTTACCGACGGTCAGGCTGCCAACATGACTGAACAAATGATCCCTGCAAGCACCACACGGCAGACGTCCGAGGCCATGTCCATTGCCGGGATGTCCATCTCCAAAAAGAATTCCATCTTCGTCTCAATGCTACACGTACACTGCGACTCGTCGTAGAGTCGTACAGTCTACAGAGTCGTCGTACGATCGTAGTCACGCGATCACTGAAATAAACTATTTTTTGCGGGCAATATCGCATATTATTGCCCGCGGCGCGAAAGGTGCTGATTCGCTGGAGTACGGGCAACAATCACGTGCCATGTGATAAAGACTGATATTTCCTTTGTTACTACTCCCTTCATTGGTTGATGTATTTTGCCTGTCGCTGCAAATTCTTTATTATTGTTTTGATGTTGGAGTTCGGATTGAGTTTCTTTCCTTTCTTCCTCTTCCTTCAACTAGTTCTTGTCCCTTTGGTTTTAAGGTTTTATTTATTTATTTATTTATTTTTGTTTTTGTTTTTTCACTTTCTTTTTGCTGTCCCACCCATGGAAATATTTCCCGGTGGGTCTGGCTTATCGCCTTCGAAAGAAGTGAATAAAGGAGAAATAATAATAATAATAATAATAATAATAATGTAGAAGAGAAAAGGACATATGGATACGAGTTAAGAGTAACTCTCCATCACTGTAACATGATACTTTATACAGTCAGAAAGTGCAATAACTAGGCACAAAACTGACAGAGTACTGAAACATTCGACGTCCTGACACCTAGCTTCAACACATCTCCGTAGCGCTAACGACAGCCTTCCAACTTGGAAGGTTCAAGGTTATGTCCTTTTCTCTTCTACATTTATTTATGGCTCAACATCCGAGTTTCATATTGCACACCTGATGAGCCGTCACGAACCATACGGCGAAACGTACGTCGTGTGAAACAACTTGTTTTGTAGTCAACTAGTCCATCACAATGTCATGCATGAGGAGTACTGTAGGAGTTTGGCTTTCGGCTTGTACAATTCGTTTTCGCAAAGCTTCCCTTTCTTTACTTATCTTTGATATTTATGACCCACCCAAGTTGGGTGGTGTGCTGCTTTGCTGCTTCGAATTGTAGTTAGACCGCTTTGTCAAATATCGTACTGGTCTCGTCATCGTCCAGTAACAATCGACATTCTTTGTTCCGTTGGGACTGTAGCTTTTGCTCGTTTTCGTTGCGCTTGCCTTCCCCTCTTTGGTCTTTCCATAACCTTGAACCTTCCAAGTTGGAAGGCTGTCGTTAGCGCTACGGAGATGTGTTGAAGCTAGGTGTCAGGACGTCGAATGTTTCAGTACTCTGTCAGTTTTGTGCCTAGTTATTGCACTTTCTGACTGTATAAAGTATCATGTTACAGTGATGGAGAGTTACTCTTAACTCGTATCCATATGTCCTTTTCTCTTCTACATTTATTTATGGCTCAACATCCGAGTTTAATAATAATAATAATAATAATAATAATAATAATAATAATAATAATAATATTAACTGATTTGAGGGAAAGAGACAAACGGGAAAAGTCTGAAGAAAAAATTGACTGTCACCACCAGGACTCGAACCAGGGACCCTATAATAATAATAATAATAATAATTGTAGAAGAGAAAAGGACATATGGATACGAGTTAAGAGTAACTCTCCATCACTGTAACATGATACTTTATACAGTCAGAAAGTGCAATAACTAGGCACAAAACTGACAGAGTACTGAAACATTCGACGTCCTGACACCTAGCTTCAACACATCTCCGTAGCGCTAACCGACAGCCTTCCAACTTGGAAGGTTCAAGGTTATGGAAAGACCAAAGAGGGGAAGGCAAGCGCAACGAAAACGAGCAAAAGCTACAGTCCCAACGGAACAAAGAATGTCGATTGTTACTGGACGATGACGAGACCAGTACGATATTTGACAAAGCGGTCTAACTACAATTCGAAGCAGCAAAGCAGCACACCACCCAACTTGGGTGGGTCATAAATATCAAAGATAAGTAAAGAAAGGGAAGCTTTGCGAAAACGAATTGTACAAGCCGAAAGCCAAACTCCTACAGTACTCCTCATGCATGACATTGTGATGGACTAGTTGACTACAAAACAAGTTGTTTCACACGACGTACGTTTCGCCGTATGGTTCGTGACGGCTCATCAGGTGTGCAATATGAAACTCGGATGTTGAGCCATAAATAAATGTAGAAGAGAAAAGGACATATGGATACGAGTTAAGAGTAACTCTCCATCACTGTAACATGATACTTTATACAGTCAGAAAGTGCAATAACTAGGCACAAAACTGACAGAGTACTGAAACATTCGACGTCCTGACACCTAGCTTCAACACATCTCCGTAGCGCTAACCGACAGCCTTCCAACTTGGAAGGTTCAAGGTTATGGAAAGACCAAAGAGGGGAAGGCAAGCGCAACGAAAACGAGCAAAAGCTACAGTCCCAACGGAACAAAGAATGTCGATTGTTACTGGACGATGACGAGACCAGTACGATATTTGACAAAGCGGTCTAACTACAATTCGAAGCAGCAAAGCAGCACACCACCCAACTTGGGTGGGTCATAAATATCAAAGATAAGTAAAGAAAGGGAAGCTTTGCGAAAACGAATTGTACAAGCCGAAAGCCAAACTCCTACAGTACTCCTCATGCATGACATTGTGATGGACTAGTTGACTACAAAACAAGTTGTTTCACACGACGTACGTTTCGCCGTATGGTTCGTGACGGCTCATCAGGTGTGCAATATGAAACTCGGATGTTGAGCCATAAATAAATGTAGAAGAGAAAAGGACATATGGATACGAGTTAAGAGTAACTCTCCATCACTGTAACATGATACTTTATACAGTCAGAAAGTGCAATAACTAGGCACAAAACTGACAGAGTACTGAAACATTCGACGTCCTGACACCTAGCTTCAACACATCTCCGTAGCGCTAACCGACAGCCTTCCAACTTGGAAGGTTCAAGGTTATGGAAAGACCAAAGAGGGGAAGGCAAGCGCAACGAAAACGAGCAAAAGCTACAGTCCCAACGGAACAAAGAATGTCGATTGTTACTGGACGATGACGAGACCAGTACGATATTTGACAAAGCGGTCTAACTACAATTCGAAGCAGCAAAGCAGCACACCACCCAACTTGGGTGGGTCATAAATATCAAAGATAAGTAAAGAAAGGGAAGCTTTGCGAAAACGAATTGTACAAGCCGAAAGCCAAACTCCTACAGTACTCCTCATGCATGACATTGTGATGGACTAGTTGACTACAAAACAAGTTGCTTCACACGACGTACGTTTCGCCGTATGGTTCGTGACGGCTCATCAGGTGTGCAATATGAAACTCGGATGTTGAGCCATAAATTTTTGGTCTTTCCATAACCTTGAACCTTCCAAGTTGGAAGGCTGTCGGTTAGCGCTACGGAGATGTGTTGAAGCTAGGTGTCAGGACGTCGAATGTTTCAGTACTCTGTCAGTTTTGTGCCTAGTTATTGCACTTTCTGACTGTATAAAGTATCATGTTACAGTGATGGAGAGTTACTCTTAACTCGTATCCATATGTCCTTTTCTCTTCTACATTTATTTATGGCTCAACATCCGAGTTTCATATTGCACACCTGATGAGCCGTCACGAACCATACGGCGAAACGTACGTCGTGTGAAACAACTTGTTTTGTAGTCAACTAGTCCATCACAATGTCATGCATGAGGAGTACTGTAGGAGTTTGGCTTTCGGCTTGTACAATTCGTTTTCGCAAAGCTTCCCTTTCTTTACTTATCTTTGATATTTATGACCCACCCAAGTTGGGTGGTGTGCTGCTTTGCTGCTTCGAATTGTAGTTAGACCGCTTTGTCAAATATCGTACTGGTCTCGTCATCGTCCAGTAACAATCGACATTCTTTGTTCCGTTGGGACTGTAGCTTTTGCTCGTTTTCGTTGCGCTTGCCTTCCCCTCTTTGGTCTTTCCATAACCTTGAACCTTCCAAGTTGGAAGGCTGTCGGTTAGCGCTACGGAGATGTGTTGAAGCTAGGTGTCAGGACGTCGAATGTTTCAGTACTCTGTCAGTTTTGTGCCTAGTTATTGCACTTTCTGACTGTATAAAGTATCATGTTACAGTGATGGAGAGTTACTCTTAACTCGTATCCATATGTCCTTTTCTCTTCTACATTTATTTATGGCTCAACATCCGAGTTTCATATTGCACACCTGATGAGCCGTCACGAACCATACGGCGAAACGTACGTCGTGTGAAACAACTTGTTTTGTAGTCAACTAGTCCATCACAATGTCATGCATGAGGAGTACTGTAGGAGTTTGGCTTTCGGCTTGTACAATTCGTTTTCGCAAAGCTTCCCTTTCTTTACTTATCTTTGATATTTATGACCCACCCAAGTTGGGTGGTGTGCTGCTTTGCTGCTTCGAATTGTAGTTAGACCGCTTTGTCAAATATCGTACTGGTCTCGTCATCGTCCAGTAACAATCGACATTCTTTGTTCCGTTGGGACTGTAGCTTTTGCTCGTTTTCGTTGCGCTTGCCTTCCCCTCTTTGGTCTTTCCATAACCTTGAACCTTCCAAGTTGGAAGGCTGTCGGTTAGCGCTACGGAGATGTGTTGAAGCTAGGTGTCAGGACGTCGAATGTTTCAGTACTCTGTCAGTTTTGTGCCTAGTTATTGCACTTTCTGACTGTATAAAGTATCATGTTACAGTGATGGAGAGTTACTCTTAACTCGTATCCATATGTCCTTTTCTCTTCTACATTTATTTATGGCTCAACATCCGAATAATAATAATAATAATGATAATAATAATAAAATATGGACCACATCATCGCCTGCTGTCCAGCCCTGGCACGGACTGCATACATTGCCCGGCATAACTTTGTGGTCCAGGCCCTGCATCGTGCGCTGTGTAAGCAGCATGGATTACCCAGCAGTAAGCAGCTGGTGCAGGTCACAAGTTCTGCCAGTTGCAAGCTGATGTGGGAGATTTCCATTCCCACAGATCGAGTAATAAAAGCGAACAGACCAGACCTGGTGCTGGTTCTGGATGATCGGGCACTGCTCTTGGACGTCAGTGTCCCATTGGACCACAGGGTCAATGAGAAGGTGCAGGAGAAGATCAGCAAATACCTGCCCTTGGCAGCAGAGCTGAGGAGGATCTGGAACAAAAAGATAACTATTGTTCCAGTTATCATTGGTGCTCTGGGTGGTGTGTCAGGAACGAGCCGCAGCCACATCTTAAGCCTTGGGCTCCATGCGTCCGTGATCCAGCGGCTGCAGCAATGTGCTATTCTGGGCACCCTGAGAATTGTGCGGTCGGTGACTGGTCATGGATGGGAGAGTGGCATGGTCGGAACGGTCGGTTGACCTTATGTTAGCCTGCCCGTAATGTCTCGATGTGTCTCAGTCTGTGTGTTTTATGATTGTGGTGCATCATGTGCTGTGTGACGAGCCGAGAGGCGTGAATTTTTGCCATATGCCCCCAGTCATGTATTGTCTTTCTCTGCATATGCCGTTTTATCTCGTCTGAGTTTGTCTTGCTTGGAGTGTCCCATGTGCAGCATGCTTGGTGTTTACTACTTGAGCAGTTCTGTTATACATGACTGTGATTTTATGTGAGTATCGAAGTTGGTATACTTGAATTTTTCTCTCATGAAGTTTATCAAAATTTGGTTCAGGATTTTCTTTTATCTTCATTGATTGGTGCTTCACCCTTGGGTCATATGGATCCCGGTGCTGTGCTTCATGCCTCCTTTCAAGCTTTCTTTTTCTGCTTTGGGAGTGAATAAAGTCGTCATAATAATAATAATAATAATAATAATAATAATAATAATAATAATAATAATAATAATAATAATAATAATAATAATAACCCGCCTGTATGGATCAGGAAGTGTGAGTTACGAAGTCTGAAGAGAATGTTGAACGGCCTCTGCTGGGATGACGACTACACCATAGCTCAGTGGTTAGAGCATCGCTGGCTACAAGCGAGGGTCCCTGGTTCGAGTCCTGGTGGTGACAGTCAATTTTTTCTTCAGACTTTTCCCGTTTGTCTCTTTCCCTCAAACCAGTTAATATTTTATGACTTGGGGCTCCCCGCGTGCTAGTTTGTACGTGAAGTGTGTGGGTTACAGTGAGGGCTGCGTCCCACCCGCCTGTGTGGATTCACAGGAAGTGTGAGTTACGAAGTCTGAAGAGAATGTTGAACGGCCTCTGCTGGGATGACGACTACACCATAGCTCAGTGGTTAGAGCATCGCTGGCTACAAGCGAGGGTCCCTGGTTCGAGTCCTGGTGGTGACAGTCAATTTTTTCTTCAGACTTTTCCCGTTTGTCTCTTTCCCTCAAACCAGTTAATATTTTATGACTTGGGGCTCCCCGCGTGCTAGTTTGTACGTGAAGTGTGTGGGTTACAGTGAGGGCTGCGTCCCACCCGCCTGTGTGGATTCACAGGAAGTGTGAGTTACGAAGTCTGAAGAGAATGTTGAACGGCCTCTGCTGGGATGACGACTACACCATAGCTCAGTGGTTAGAGCATCGCTGGCTGCAAGCGAGGGTCCCTGGTTCGAGTCCTGGTGGTGACAGTCAATTTTTTCTTCAGACTTTTCCCGTTTGTCTCTTTCCCTCAAACCAGTTAATATTTTATGACTTGGGGCTCCCCGCGTGCTAGTTTGTACGTGAAGTGTGTGGGTTACAGTGAGGGCTGCGTCCCACCCGCCTGTGTGGATTCACAGGAAGTGTGAGTTACGAAGTCTGAAGAGAATGTTGAACGGCCTCTGCTGGGATGACGACTACACCATAGCTCAGTGGTTAGAGCATCGCTGGCTACAAGCGAGGGTCCCTGGTTCGAGTCCTGGTGGTGACAGTCAATTTTTTCTTCAGACTTTTCCCGTTTGTCTCTTTCCCTCAAACCAGTTAATATTTTATGACTTGGGGCTCCCCGCGTGCTAGTTTGTACGTGAAGTGTGTGGGTTACAGTGAGGGCTGCGTCCCACCCGCCTGTGTGGATTCACAGGAAGTGTGAGTTACGAAGTCTGAAGAGAATGTTGAACGGCCTCTGCTGGGATGACGACTACACCATAGCTCAGTGGTTAGAGCATCGCTGGCTACAAGCGAGGGTCCCTGGTTCGAGTCCTGGTGGTGACAGTCAATTTTTTCTTCAGACTTTTCCCGTTTGTCTCTTTCCCTCAAACCAGTTAATATTTTATGACTTGGGGCTCCCCGCGTGCTAGTTTGTACGTGAAGTGTGTGGGTTACAGTGAGGGCTGCGTCCCACCCGCCTGTGTGGATTCACAGGAAGTGTGAGTTACGAAGTCTGAAGAGAATGTTGAACGGCCTCTGCTGGGATGACGACTACACCATAGCTCAGTGGTTAGAGCATCGCTGGCTACAAGCGAGGGTCCCTGGTTCGAGTCCTGGTGGTGACAGTCAATTTTTTCTTCAGACTTTTCCCGTTTGTCTCTTTCCCTCAAACCAGTTAAAATAATAATAATAATAATAATAATAATAATAATAATAATAATAACAGCTCGCATGTACCCCATGGGTGAGATCACCCATGGGGCTAACGCATCTGTCGGCAAAAGAGTTAGAGAAAACGAGAAACACATGACATGCACACGTTTTTCATTCTGTTATTGCAGGGAAAAACTACCTCGATTCCACCATGAGCCTAGGCATGAGGAATATAATATTAATTAAGTACAGAATGTTATTTACCAAAAGGATATTCAAGTAAGCGCAGATATTTTTTAGCATGATAAGTTAGTACATTGATTCACAATGCCGAGCCAAGCTTCCCTGTCTTGGGAAATAGCTTCCGCTTCGGCAATGGAAACGTTTATTGTCTTTAAGTCATTCTTGATGTTGTCGATCCATCTGGTGACGGGGCGTCCCCTGGGCTTCTTGATGTCTTTGGTGTCGATTGAAAGTCTTAGAGCTTTGTAGGATGTCGAGTCACTGCCTTCTCTGATTACATGGCCGAACCATAACAAGCGCCGTTCCCTGCATGTTCTGGTGATAGGCAATTGGTTGGACAGCTTGTATAAGTTTTTATTTGATATTTTTTGGGGATACACTACGCCGAGAATGGATCGTAGTTTGCGGCGATGCCACGTGTCGAGCCTGTTGCCGAGTGCTGCTGTCAAGGTCCACAGGCCACAGTTGTATAGTAGAACCGGAATGATAAGAGTGGTAAACATAAGCATTCTAGATAATAAAGTGTGTCTCTTCCAGGCTATAGTGCCAAACGCTCGGTTAGCGGCATTGATACGGTTCTCGATGTCACTTCCAGATCCCAAGAGACTTCCAAGTAGTTTCGTCTTTCTCCATGCGTCATCATCCTTGGAAGGAGTTACAAATTGAGTTTTTGTTAGATTTAATCTCAGGTCATCCTGGGCGAAAATTGGCTCACATTTCGCTGCAGCGGCCACCACAGCATCACGATCAGTGTCATGTATTGTGGTGTCATCTGCATACTGTGAGAAATGAGTAGGCAGGCATGAAGGGGAGTTGCAGGCTGCTCTCACCTGCCTCATCGCACTTTCTGCGTAGACGATGAACATGGCCGGAGACATCGGGTCCCCCTGAACCACGCCGATATTGGTTGAGAAGGGAGCACTGAGCTGCCCAGCAATCTTCACCCTAGCTGTCGTATCGGAGACTAGCAATTTCATCATTGAGGTGGGTGCACCCGAATCGGCCATTCGATCGAGCGCCTTGCCACGGTTCACTGTGTCGAATGCACCGCTCAAATCGAGTAATGCTGCCGAATAGTTCCAATTTCCGAGCAAAGCTCTCTCACACAGAGACCGCACACAGAACACCCCATCAGCTGTTGAGCGACCTGGTCTGAAACCGGCTTGTGACTCATCCACAAACTGCTGAATATTGGTGCTAATTCTCTTTGTGATTATGGTTGTAAGGACTTTCCGAACCACTGACAATAGCATTACTGGTCTGTAACTCTTCGGGGCTCCCTTCGGTTTGCCATTTTTGTATATTGGTACAATAATTCCAGTATTCAGGTCTGCTGGGCAGTGCTGTAATTGGCGAATGACATTGAAAAATGAGGACAGCCAACCAGCTAGAATGTCAGAACCTGCACGCAGCACCTCACTGCTAATTCCATCCTTACCGACTGCTCCGCCTACTTTTTGCTTCTGTATCGCTGCACGAACGTCTTCTGTTGAGAAAGGCTCAACATCCTTGACACCAGTCGCTGGCTGATGAACCGGTTTGCACGGCATGCTGGAATCGTAGAAAATTGATGAATAATATTCACCAAATTTCTGGAGGTTCCAACCAATGTCTGGGATGATCCTTCCATCAGCATCAGCCAGTTGGATGGGTGATGTATTGTCACCCGCTCTCAGTTTGCGTAGGTTGTTAATTGCCTGAAAGTAAGACCTTGGGTCAGGCCTAAGTGCATCGGCGTCCTTTGCCCGCTTTTGCCAGAGGAAGTCGCCTTCCTTCCGCAGGATGGAGCGCATTTCATGGAGAAGTTTCGATCTTTGAGTTTGCAAAGACGACCGCTTATCGATGTCTGTTGTAGCTTGAATTTGTATGTGCAATACCTTCTGCTGCTTGGAAAGCTTGGCCACAATAGGGTTGGTACTTCTAACTGCCTTCTGTCCAGATGGTCTTATTCCAAAAGACTGTTTGGCTGCTGAGTGGACTGTTGACACAAACTCTCCCCATGTTGCATCTGCTTTCGAGCATGTCATGTCAGCGGCTTTGAATTCTGGTGCGGAGTCCAGCAGCAGTTCCCGAAACCTGCCTTGTCTGCCAAGAATGTTTTCCCTCTCCCAGTTAGTCAACTTCCCTACTCACCACACTCCAGCCGGAGCAGGAGCAGCCTTGGACTTCGTATTATTACTCATACACCATCTGCGTTATCCATTTCAGACATTATTGCTCCTGTGGGTCAGTCTGACCATGACATCGTGTTGGATCGTAAGGAAGCGCCTAGCCTGCAACACTATCAAGAAGCAACGTTCTCTCCTGCATCAGGTACAGCCTATGAGCGCTCACCGTCCACGCCAGATGACTTGATCGGCAGGTCACCGCCCCGCTATCATTTCCGTACGATCACAAATGACCAGTGGAACTGTATAAACCAGCAGCTTACTTCCGTGGATTGGAGGGAGCTTCTTGGTAACACAAGTATCGACGTCGCATGCGAGAGATTCTTATCTTAACTCTCTGCTGCTCTCCCTAAGTATCAGTTCCCAGCTTCCCCTGTTAATCACCCCTCTTCACTGGGTCGTTCCGTCGACAAGCAAGCACGTCCACCCTGGCTGACGACCCTATCCGTCGCTTACTCATTTTGTCCGCTCCCTGGCTGGTGTGTCTTCGCATCATCCTGCACCTTCAGCAATGACCACCTCCACTGACACCCTCACACATAATCCTGCTGAGTTGACAGCTGCTCCCAACGAGCACTTTGTACGGGTTGGCACACAGGATGATCCTGACTGGCCCGTCCCAGATCTGTCTCATCTCCTTTCTCTGGCCTCGAACCTCTCAAACATTGTTATATCCTCTGAGGCCGTGATTCCCTATATTGAGAAACTTCCCACAGGGAAGTCCCTAGGCCATGACGGTATAAGCAACCAGATTCTGAAGGCCTTGAAACTTTCTATCTCCTATCCTCTCTCTCTTACCTTCAATAATTCCCTGTGCAGCGGCGTTTTTCCTACTGCCTGGAAATATGCTGTGGTTGTGCCCATATACAAGAACGAGGGAAGCAGACATGATCCTGGTAACTATCGCCCTATCTCGTTGCTGAACACCTGCTCCAAGATACTTGAGAGAATCGTCTATGATCGGCTGTGCCATCATCTGGCACCTCTGCTCCATGATATGCAATCTGGGTTCCGCCATGGTGACTCTACCTCTCTACATAATAATAACCAACCTTGTACAGAGACTATGCACCCTCCGAGACCGACGCCATTAGCTTGGCCTGTGTTTCTTCGACCTGGCGAAAAGTTTGACTCAGTTTTGCATAGGGGGTTACTAGCCAAGCTGCATGCTTCACCGGCCGCCTGCAGTCGTGGCTCACCTCCTATCTCAACCACAGGACTCAATCAGTCAAGCTTGGTCCAGTCTTCTCAGAGTCCTATCCCTATTTGCTCCGGTGTACCGCAAGGGTCCACCCTAGGACCGTTACTTTTCATGGCCTTCGTCAACGACCTCCCTGTCCTCAACGCTGGCGTGTCTCTGTTTGCAGACGGCACTTGTATGCTGCGCAGTAGTCCCTCTGTGTCACGTCTTATATTGTACCTCCAAGCGGGTATCATGGATATCACCTCGTGGATGGCATTGTGGAAGCTAAAGCCTAACATCGGGAAGACCAAGGTAATGATCATTCCCCCTCTGTCTACTACTCTCTACTACCCTCTCCCTCCCCTAGTATTCCATTTCTCCACCACTCCCATAGAATATGTATGTCATCACAGGCATCTTGGTGTCATTTTTGACACCTATCTCTCCTGGACACACCATGTTGCCCACATATGTAAGAAGACGAGTCAAGCCATATGTATGATATACTCACACCGCGCCCGTCTTCCTGACAGCTATCGTGCTCTTTTTTATAATGCATATATCTTGCCGCATTTTTACTACTGCTGTACTGCCTGGACAAATCTATATATTATAATACTGTGTTATCCTCGACCAGACCTCTCCTAGAAAGACGACGAATCATGATGTGGTGTCTTATCCATCGTATTCGACTTTCCAAAATACCCCCGCATCTTAAACAATTTGACTGGTTCCGAAGGGATAGCTCCACTAGGAACCAACTCTCCCTTCCTCTAGCCCGCTCCTCTGCATTGCTACCCTCCCCCCCTTTTCAATGGCTGTTTGCATTGGCTTAAGCTGCACCAGGAGACAAAGGGCCTTTCTACTTTAACAGCATTCAGGAACGCCTTGCTTTACCAGTAGACCACAATTTTAGTCCATCTTTGCTTCTTTTCCTTTTCTTTGTGACTTCTTACTCTTTCCCTTGTTAGCCGTGGCTGGCTATAAAAACCCTGCAATCGCCACGCAAAGTGATCATTGGCTACCCCAGCCATGCATTCCTTGGAATAAAAACAAATAATTATTAATATTATTATTGATCTGGCTATCATACAATCATGACTGTCGTCATTGCTACATAAAGTGCTAACAAGTGTTATGTATGTCTACACAAAGGGATCCACGATCCAGTAACCTGGTGACACAAGGAGGGTTGCACCTACCTCTAGCTCATGAGTGTAGCAGATTGTTGCCAAAAAGCTGGGAATTCCCAATACTATCCCGTTTTTTATTCACTATGAAAGTCCAAATGCCGCTGAAATCTCACAAAATGCTCGTCTTTTTTTCCTTTCTAATGCTCTGGTGCTCGGATAGTCCTATAATGCGGAATATAATGCGGAATATAATGCGGGCATTATCCGCGGGACTCTAACTATAACCCACACACTTCACGTGCAAACTAGCTATTCTGATTTTAAAACGGTATTTAAAAAATGCAATGCTCTTGACGGTGTGGTCAGTAATGAGTGTGGGTTCTGAGTCTGTTGTCGCCACTCGCCTGTTTGCACATGTTTCAAGACGGCCTCTTGAATGATTCTTGTTTGACCTTACCTTGTTTGTTTATTTATTTATTTTCGTCTGAGTCACGTTGGTGCGAACGTGCACGTGCAGATGCTCAGTCTATAGCCACGTGGTCTATTATGTGTTTGCTTTTTTATGGATTCTCCCCAGGCCTTAAGCCGTGTTCACAACTGGCGCGTAGACGCGGTACGCTTGCGGTTCATGCGTGCTCGAATGCGCGCTCAGGCTTTCTTAAAAGACAGCAATTCGGCACGTACGTATTTAGGGCGTGAGGCGCCTTTGAGTACTAATTTTTGGACCCCGCCAGTCAAAGTGACTGGCGTGTACGCTGGTACGCGCTGAAAATTCCAACATTTTGGAATTTCCATTTCGGCGCGTTTCTGTAAGCATGGCGCCCCAAATGCCAGCAAAAAATACGCACAACCGCGTGGTTTCACGCGTACACGCGCCAGTTGTGAACACAGCTTTTTAGCCTAACTTGAGGGAGTCGTTATTATGAGAAGTGTCATTGCTCTTTTTCAACCGACACTGATAATTCTCTCCATCTGTCTCATCGCGTTCTAATGTTCTCCTCCGTCTCCTTCTCTCTATTTTGTTTCAACTTCGAATGTGTAATTGTTTGAGCCAGGGAGTCGTAACAATTGATGTTATTTCACGACTCCCTGGTTGGAGCTGCTCTCATGATACATTGTTTGTATTTTTGAAAACCCTTTGTAACAGCGATCATGCGCTTGTACAGCTGCGCTGTGCTGTATGTGCTATGACCAGGGAGTAGTACACAACCCCTTGCACTATACTCCCTGGCTATGAGTATAATATGTCACGTGTACATGTACCGGAATGTGGTGGCGCAATCGCGCCGTGCCTTTGCTGGCCTTTGCTCCTTCCTTTTGTTTTAGGCTGCGTTTACACGGAGACGGAACGAAACGAAACGGAACGAAAAGGCGCTGGCCTCGAACCGTTTTTAAACCGTTTACATGAGAACGGCAAATCATTTAGAATCCTTTAAACGAAAACGGAAAACGGGCAATCAGGCTGGAGTTAGCAAGTGCTGGCTTGGCGCAAGGGCAGAATCTAACACGTTAGTTGGAGTTGGCATGTGCTGGTGGGCGCAAGGGTTGGATATTTCCCGCAAAATATAGTCCCACACGGATTGGTTTCCATGACCGCGCTTCGTTTCCAGTCGTTTTCACCGTTTAACTTACACGAGAACGAAAACGTTTTGAAAAGGTTTTCAAAACACTTTGAAGTGTGTTTCCATTTCGTTCCGGTTAGGTATTGTTTTTGGGCGTTGTCCTGAGTTGTCGTATAAACGATAGTAGAAAACGAACGATTTCGTTCCATTTTGTTTGGACTTCGTTGTCGTGTAAACGCAAATCGTTGTCAATCGTTGTCGTGTAAACGCAGCCTTAGTTACGGTTATAATTTGTTCGTATTTTGTTAGGAATTTCCCAACAGGTAATGTTGTCTTTTTACTGCGAACCCTAAATGTGACTTTGTGAGAGCGATGGTTGAAGTCTTTTGCGAGGAGAAATCCAGAGCGTCTAATGGTGTCTTGTCCCATTTGCGTTCGAAGAGTGTGCCTGTGGACGTGGATCGGATTTTGAATTCCTGCCCGGAACACGTATTTTATGAAAGGTCAATCTATGGAATCATGAAAGACAAAATACAGGGAAGGTGCGTCGAATTAGAAAGAAGTATTGGTACACAGTCAAATATAGCCATAGTCAAACGCTTTCGATAGAATAATCATCAATAATTTCTAATGGAGCAAGAAAAAGAACATTTGGAACTTGCGATGAGTTCCTTTCCTTTGTCTAATTTGATTGGCTCAAAATAAGAGTTTCACATCAAATAGTGAAAATATCGTACTGGAAGACAACACACACTGTACGTATGATTAAAAGAAAGGGAGACTGGGCCAGACAACACTCGGCCGCTTGTCCGCTGCTAGGAAATAAAAAAATAAAAAGGGCACAGTACCGGTAGTATGGGATGAGAAAGCATACAACAGGGCTATGATCCTAGTCTTAGCATCTCCGCATGTATGTGAATGTGTGGGAATGTATCGAAGTTTGATGGGTGGAATGATCATAGAACCTTCATCTCTCGGCCACAAGAACACACTCTCTTCCGGAATAGTCATTTATACAATTAATAGAAAGATCATGTTGACTGGATTGTTGAGACACTGGTTTGGTCAGGAATACTTACTCTAGTATTATTATCGCTTTGGGAATACAGAAACACGTTGGGAAAAATCATTTACTTCTGTAATGTTTTAAAAAACAAGCGTGTTGGAGACAGCAGTTATAATATTATAGCAACAAGGATGATCAATATCGATGTAAACATATCCTTATAATTATGTCTACATGCATGAGTGAAAAGTTAAGCGATGATTGCAAGGCATACAATGAACAAGAAAGAGAGCATTCATTCTGGAATAGTCATCTGCATTGGGAATGCTCATCCACACCGAGCATACTCATTTCTATTGGGAGTATCCATCCACATTGCAGAAGAAGAGGTCCGTTGTCTCCTATATGATGTTCCCTAGTAAGACAAACCACAGCCAACATACATTACTTCAGGTCAGAAGAAGTCTAGCAATGTGGATCTGCCGGGGCTACCCCCTAAAACATCATCTTGATCATTGCCTGGGAGTGCCATGTCCAGTGCATTCGAATGAAAATGCAGAGCAGCCTACTGAACCACCTGGCAAATATTCCTCTGCATTAGCAGAGAAATCTGCACTTGAAATTCTTGAAGTGCTTGGGTAGGATTTCTAATTGTTTCCTTTTTTCGGAATTTTTTTGGTAGGCGTGAGTGTTGAAGTCTTAAAAGAGAATAATATTGAACGGTCTCTGCTAGGATGACAGTGCTGCACCATAGCTCAGTGGTTAGAGCATTGCTGGCTTCAAGCAAACGTTCCTGGTTCCAGTCCTGGTAGTGACAGTCAATTTTTTCTTCAGAACTTTCGATTTTTTAAGTACTACTTTCTCCGCGATGGGAGCTGAAATATTTGAGCTGGTGCGCATTTTCCTTACTGATCGTGTCATGGTGAGTTCGACTAGCTGTGATCACTCAGGCGTAACCACCTGCACATTTCTCTGGTTCAACCCAGCGGTGTAAGGTTCGAACCACATGAACACAATACATATTTTCAATAATAACCCTTTTTTAGGGCAGGGCGCCCCTGTGGTAGAACCCGCTCGTTGCCTACTACATCTACTCATCCCCATCACTCAAAATACTGATCTCTGTTCGCGCCGGAGCAGGCGTACAAATGAGTTCGCTGAACGAACTCCAACGCTTGGCTCATGCTGGTTGAGGAAACAACAGGCAAGAGCCGTGCAGTGATGCACGCGCGTGCACCATACCAGTGATACTGAAACAGAGGGCACGCTGTGGATTCGCTCAAGGAAATCGGATTATCCTATTGGATGTTGGTAGAAACAAAAATTCCCAGCACATGATAAATCAGCCACAGCAGGCAGCAGGCACCTCGTGAACACCAGGTGGCATTGTGAATCAGTGTCGCTCCTGGATGGGCTAGCATGCACAGGGAAGAGTGAGCTCCGTTGTGGGGAGCAAACCCTTCGCTGAAAAGTCATCGCCGAAGTCACTGCCACTATTTCGTACTGGTGTGCACAGGGCAGGCTGGCGACTTTGTAGTTGGTTTGAAGTGACAGCGTCGTGAATGACCGAGGGTCCTGCACGTCTGTTCCAGGAATGATGCTGACTCACGCTGCTATCTGTTGTTCACGAGGCGTTTGTCGCGCTGGAAACGGAGCGTCTCTGTAAGTTTGTAACCATGGTGATGGTTTGGTCAGGAGAGCACTATATAAGTGGTGCTCCTCAGATAAAATCTTCCTTACCCTACTCAAACTCAATTGAGGCGGGGTGAATTTCCTGAAATAGTGTTTGTTGAGCAGGGAGCGGTGCTTTCTTGCAGGTCGGCGGAAAAGCTGAAGCTCCAGTGTCGGAAGCAAACCCTTTCCTAATACGAACGTCCTGAAAAGCGTTTAAAAAGACCCGGACCATGAAGATGTTTCCTTTTCCCGGTTCACAACAAAAGATGACGTTTCTCACCATTGTGAACTTCCTTCCCACCACTGTATTCCAGGCTCCTGTTTGTTGACGGAACATATTCACAAGTCAACGTCAACTTCCAGCTGACTATCATTTCCAGTGCATACACACATAATTATCACATACACTTCTTCACTCTCTTCGGAAGCGGAAAGGCGGTTCTTGACCAGAGAGTTGTACGACTCCTTTTTCTTGACCTGCCCAGTACGCGAACCCGTCGAATTTGTTTTCTTCACTCTCTTACATTTCATCTCTTCGTTACCTTGTTAATGGGAAGAAACTCCCCTTACGGATTTGCAAAATAAAACAAAAGTTCAGTAAAAGAAGGTCAACAACTTCACTTTGTCATTTTCCATTTTATCAAGTGCATTGTGACTCATCTCATGGTGGTGTATTGTAGGAAGTAGCAAGGATCATTTGATTCGCGCCGCAGGTATTCACACCGAGATCATGGACAGAGAGGTTCTGCAAAACGAAAATGCGTACAAACTGTCGCCCTACGTCATGAAGTGAGAAATGTCGCACGAACTTTCGCAAAGCTTTGAACACGAAATGAACTTTCGTGGGAAATTTCGTGAGATCAGAACATGGTGTACGTGCACTTGGCATGTGCAAACTACGAAAATTTGCAGACCACAACGTTTGTGCGAAAATTCTTACACATTTTTGCAAGACCTGTCACGAAACTTCGTTCGAAATTCCGTTTTGCGGAACCTCTCTAATAGATGTCCTTCGTGGCGTTCTACCCAAGTGTTGCCATTATCTGTTGCAGTTATTCTTGCAGTTGTTCTTGTCCAATTTCTTCTTCCAGCTGGTTGTGCAGTTCTGAAGCATTGAAGAAAAATTGAGAGGCCGATTTCATCTGAACAACACTTACTTATGCAACGTGGTAAATTCTTCCAGATGCCATCCGGCCCGCAGGCCACTTCTTCCTTGAGGGTGTGAAGTTGATAGCCTGTCTCACATGTAACATGCAGATCCTTGCTAATGGATCGGTATCCAAGTAGATTGAGCTGCGCTTCATCAACTCTGCATTCTGCAAAGAGGAGGAAGAAAAACAGGCAGTTTTGTCAATTCGAAGACACGCTAAAACATTGAAATCGACTACACTCGAAGATGTCCGAGAAAAGATTTATCTTTACCTTTGGTACAGTCGATTTTTTGCACGGCGCCTGGGTGACTGAGTCTTAAAACGAGACTTATATTGTAACAGGACTTGCAACTAAAGGTGAAGTAGGCACCAGTTTGCACTTACCTGGGATACCTTCAATACAACGTAATTTATCGCCACTTCAACTCGTCGAGTGACGGAAACCCGTGAATGAAGTAAAAAGACGACAATCTGACAAAGTCATGCTGAACTTCATGCAATTTGTGCATTAGAACGACAGCACAGCAGCGCAGTTAGTGAGGGATAGAATTGCAATTCCGCCTAATAAAAGACTACAAGCAGCTATTCTCTGCTGCCGAATGTTGCTGCATCGGCCCCTTATTGAACTATTACAATTATTCATAAAAATCACCATGGAGTGCAGTAGAGCGTTTTTTAGCTCTGGTTTTCAGTGGGGTATTTTTGGTAAGGTGTGCCCATTGTGGCTAGACTTTGCAATAATGAGCCCAGGAGTTATCGGTGTAGATGTTCAAGACCAATTTGTCGATCCTAATCCAACTGCTGGCTCAATAACAGAGTCAAGCTCTCAAACTTCTATTGCGCAGCTCATAGAATTGTTCCAAGCCAAACGAAGCGCAGCGGAAGACAGGGAGAAGAGGCTTGGGGTTTGCATAGACCTGTTGACTCAACAAGTACAATCTTTGACGCCGATGACCACCAATGCTACTTTGCATTCGGTTGAGTCAACATCAACTAGCTTGGCCGCCATTGCCAGTGCAGGCGCGAAGAAGAAACATAAGCTCACAGCAGAGTGGAAGCAACAACAGAAAAGACGGTACAACCTCTAGTACGTTGGCGTCGGTGGAGACCCCGCTTGGTTCAATCAGCGACTTTCAAACGGATTCAAATAGTGATTCCCACGGCACCAAGCATGGTTAGGTTACAGCTGGCGATGCAAGTGATCCGCTTTCCCATCTTCAAAAGTTTGAGGAATTGTCCGAAGATAGTGATTACAATGGTGCACAGTGGGAGGTCGTCGCATCGAAGAAAACCAACAGAGAGAAAGAGTGTCCTGTCCATAGGCGATTTAAAGAAGGATATGTCAGTGGGGCAGCTGGAAAACTTCCTTGTGAGCAGAGCGGATAGAGCTGGTGTCTCTGTTCGTGTCTACAGCTCCAAAGTTTTTTTCAAAGGCAGACTCGTGATCTGCACGGATTGTTATAAACTCTAGCACCAGCGGTTTTGTTCAACACCAAAGCTTCTGGCCCAATCCAGCGTACACCAGGCAGTGGAAGTTTGAAGGCAACAAGATGCCCCAACATGAATCCAATTATCCCGGCTCCAATTCCGTCGGCGACGAGTCTGTTGGGAATGGACAGGCTATGGACTGAATCATCACCCATGGAGCTGTCAGCAGCAATTGTGTTTCTGAACGTGTGTAGTTTGCGCACTAAAGTAGCTGAAGTCAAGGAGTTCATGTCCTCCAAAGACATACATCTGTTTGGAATTGCAGAGACCTGGCTGAAATCTTCAGTAACTGATGGCGAGATTTCAATTCCTAACTATAATTCTATCGTTTCGTAAAGACCGCCAATTGCATGGTGGAGGTGTGTGTGTCTACTGTCATAAGTCGCTTGCAATACGTGGCAGGATCGACTTGGAATGTGAGACCTTAGAACTGGCCTGAGCTTGGCACTGGCGAGCAGAGAATACTTGTTGCATGTGAATACCGACCACCGAACATGCGTACTGCTTACTGGGAAGATTTCGAGGAGAACATTGATTATGCTTCCCAAGGTCGTCAATAATCTATTGTGCTTATTGGTGATCTGAATATTGACCTTGGCAACACGCAAACTGGTTCCCCATACATCGCATCCTCGCCCGCTTTGGCTTACAGAACTACGTGAACGCTCCTACCAGAGTCACGAGTCACTCACAATCTACCATAGACCTATTCCTGTCCACCACCCCCATTCAAGGTCCTTCTGAAATTGTGTACCTGGATATCAGCGACCATTATGCTGTCCTAGCTCGTCTTCCTTGCAAATCTAGCTCAAGACGCCAGAGGGAAACAATGACAAAGAGCTGTCGCCTTCATCATGTGGATTGGAATCCTTTACAAGTTGACCTAGCCTCTACGCTGAACTCATCATTTAATGAGGATTCAATCGATAGCATGGCATGCTCTGTCACTGAAAAACCTCTATTTCATAGAGCAATGTGCTACAGCAGATCAGAAGAAGCTTTGGGCAGTCATGAACACCGTAACAGGCAGAACGAAGAGTCGGCACGCACCACAAGTAACTGTCACAGAGCTAAATGATGCATTTGGAGCCATTATCCATGATCCCCATCAACCAGCCACATTGCCAATGCCAGCTGGCCCAACTGGCTCAGTGGGATTGACATCTTTCACTGCAGGTCAGATTCCTGATGTTTCCACGTGATTACAGTGCATCAACCCCACTAAAAGCTACAGCCTAAGTGTGAATTTATTTTACTTCTGCTTGCAAAGGTTGGGCTTAGGCTGTTAGATAGGTCGTCAAAACCTCGTTAGTTATGTCCAGTGGTTGTCTCTTTTTGTTTGTTTGTTTGTTTATTTAGAGTCGAAGAACAAACAGGCAAATTTGCCTAATTACATGATATCGACTAAAAAGGAGAATAAATTATAAAAGGCCAATGAAGGTAATGACACTGAGTAGAGTGGGTAGTAAAGTATTACTTTGTTAAAGCCAGTTAGGCCAGTAAAGGAAATAATAGTACAGCGGGCAGTGGCATTACTGAAAAGCAGCATGTGCTGGGAGGGATCGCATGAATCGGTGGTACTGTGGGATTTTCCTGATGTCGGGCTGGAGCCTGTTCCACAGTGATACACATTGGAATGAGGCAGAATGTGTGCCAGCGGATGTCTTAGTGACTGGAAATTTAAGTGCTCGATTTCCCTGACTACGTGTAGCACGGCCGGCATTAAGAGGACTGAACATATCGGTAAGCAATGTGCTGCATTTACCCTGAAGGCAGCGCCAAGTGTAGCCAAGCAGCTTGTGGCAGTACATAACTTCTAGCGAGTGCAATCGCAATTGGCAATACAGCGGCGCAGATGGTGATGCAAATGGAGCGTTGTAAACACAGCGGACTGCGCGCTTGAGTAGCCGCTCTAGGCGCTCGAGCTGATGTGAGGTGAGGCCAGCAGAGAAACAGTTGCTAGCATACAGGAAGTCAGGAAGGATCAGGGACTTCAGGTATGTGATGCGGCACGGGAGGGGCATGCAGCGCCTGTTTCTAAACAGGACAGCTATTTTACAGGCAGCTCGCTTGGCGATCTGGTTGACCATTGTGGTCCACTTTAGATCTTGGTCCATGTGGACACCAAGATACTTTGCGGATTCTACTTGTGCCAGCTGAACTCCAGAGCACATAACGCTGACACGAGGATTCACAGAACGATGGGCAGGGATGAACAAAATCTGGGTTTTACTCTCGTTTAGTACCAGGTTCCTGCTGGCAAGCCATCTGGCCAGGTGTGTAACTGCAGAAGACATATTGCGTTCCAGCTGATGTTTGTCCCTGCTACTAATATAGAGCATGATGTCATCTGCGAACTGAACTGTCCGCACACCATACGGTTGCACTTCAGCTGCCACACCACGGACATAGAGGACAAACAGCAGAGGACCAAGTACGGAACCCTGGGGCACACCACTGCTGGGCTGGAATACCTTGCTGTGCTGGTTCCCAGTGACAACTCTTTGCTGCCGGTCACTTAAGTAGTCTGCCAGCCAATTCAGCGCACTTCCACCAACACCAATACTGAAGAGGTCGCGGATGAGGGTGCCATGTTGAACCTTGTCGAATGCCTTCGACATGTCAACAAAGGCGGCGCAAGTTGATAGTCCGGAGTCTTTGGCATTGGCAAAGGCCTCTGATGCCATCACAACAGCATCCTCTGTTGAGTGCTGTTTCCGGAATCCGAACTGGCAATCTGGGTAGAGGCTGTGGGTGGTCAAGAATTCAGTGAGTTGCGAATGTACGATGCGCTCAAGGATCTTTGAGATAATCGGCAACAGAGAAACAGGCCTGAAATTGGTGGCCTTAGTAGGGTCGCCGCTCTTGTACACAGGGGTGATATTTGCAAGTTTCATGGATAGTGGAAATCTCCCTTCGGAAAGTGACTTGTTGAAGATGAGAGTTACTGATGGAGCTAAGAGGTCAGAGCATGCTGCTAGTACAAGAGCAGGTACGCCATCACTGCCCGTGGACTTTGTCGTATCTACACTGCTGAGCAACTTGCGTACACATGCGATGGATACTGGCTTGAAACAGCAGAGATCAGTACTTGCATGCGGACCAGAGGGGATGGACAGCACCTTTGGGCGAGTCGCATCGGTGACGATGTCCGCAAACACTTGGCCGATTTCATCCGGGGGGCATTGAGGAGCAGTGTGGGTCCGTGTTCTGCCTGATACCTGGTTAATCACTCTCCATGTTTGTCTTGGCTGACCTTCCGCATTGGCAAACTGATCCTGATAGTAGCAGGCCTTGAGTCGTCGGTTAAGCTGGTTCACATCACGTCTGGTCTGGCGGAAAGCTTCATGGTCCACAGGGTTGCAGGTGCGTAGCCATTTGCGGTGGGCCCGGTTTCGACTAGATATTGTGGCCAGCAGGTTTGCATCCATCCAAGGAACATGTTTGCGTGTTTTGGTGCGGCGGGTCCTCAAAGGAGCATGTTTGTCTAGGATATCCAGGAACTTCTGCAGCCATCGAGTCCACATCTCATCACACGATCCATCCAAGGAGCACAAGTTTGCAGCCACGAGGTCATTGCGAAACATTTCCATGTTGATGCCTCGGAGGTGCCGAGTCTGCGGTTGAGCACTCTGGGGTGCACAGTCAGCAGTGGTTGCCAGGGTAGAGATGACAGCCGAATGGTCACTAAATGATACTGGGGAGACAATGGTTGGGGCTCTGCACAGCAACGTACTAAATACTAAGTCCAGGGTGGTTTGTGATCCCGTAATTCCGATTCTTGTGGCCTGACTCACACTTTGTGACAGTCCGAGGGTATTCGCGATGTCAGATAGATAGGAGAGTTGACCACTCTGGCAGCTATAGTCAACATTGAAGTCACCACAGATTATGACATCCTTTGGCTCCCTCATCGCACGAGTGAACGTCGCTTCCAGGGCCTGCCAGTAAGACACTCGCATATGAGGTGGCCGATACAGACAGGCAATGAGACAAGGCTTCGGCTGGGCCTTCACCTCTACCCAGCAGCACTCAATATCCTGTGTGGCAAGATCTGGCCGGGGGTGGCATTTCAGTCCGACATCAGTGTATATACACACACCACCACCCAAGTTCCCGCAACGGTCTAGGCGATGTAGGGTGTAACCTGGTATGGACATTTCTGCTGTTGTAATTGTACCATCGAGCCAAGTTTCTGAGACAGCTATTACATTGGGCACACAAGTAGAGGCCAGTTGCATTAGATCCTGCAGCTTCTGGCGGAGGCTGCAGATGTTCAGGGACAGTACTTTCAACGTGGAATGTGGACTAGTCATGATCTAATAGATTGTTGGTGGTCTTTTCGCATCTCTTTAGCTGGCATGATAGTTGCATCAAACCTGGTCTCGGTCACAACAGCGATGTCTACATTGTGGTGTGTGACAGTGTGGACAAATTCTCCAAATTTGTTTCCTAAGCTAAAAGCATTAGTCACCAGGAGGCGCAGTGACTGGGTCGAGGAGGTAGGTGGTGCTGTGGGTGTTACATTATAGTTATAGTTCTGCATTTTTTTTTTTTTTTTTTTTCAAGTCACGATTAGGCTCTGGCAAGCGGACTAAATCGTGAGCCTGGAGCTAGATTTGTTGGTTTCCGGGAATCCTTCTTCTTCCCCCCAGTTGCCAACTCTGGTGAGGACTCAGTGCTGGCATTCCTACCTCGTCGTTCAGGCGTGAACCAAGTGTGGATCGCTTCGGTGTTGATGTTTGATGCCACTTCTGATAGGAGTCGCTCTGTCCGTTCTAGATCTCGCTCTGCAATGTCTACTTCGACGTCCGCGAGGGGAGTTCTGGGGTGTGCTGTCATGCTTGACAGCGATCCCTGTGCGGACGACATGTCTGGCTCAGTTAAGTCAGTATCTGTCAGGTTGTTCAGGGCTGAAGTAACCTCAGTAGTCCCCTCATCGACTTTCGTAGTTTTCAAATTCAAATCCGTTTCGAGCACTTCAGTGCTGACTGCGGGTTCTCCAACATTTGACCCCACAGGAGTTGCACTCGTACTACATCCAGTACTCGAGAGAGTACTCGGGCTGGTGCTGGGCCTTCTGCTGGAGCGTGCCGAGTCTGGCGACTCGTTTTGGACTCCGGTCTGTACGGTAAGTTCACCAGGTTGCCCTCCGACAGTTGCAGTTGCGCTTGTTCTGGTGTGCGCGGTTCGCTTGGCGTATGTCGTTCCTGTGGCGAGTTTGCAATCTGCAGCGATGTGTCCCGGTTGTGAGCATTTACGACAGGTTGCAGGCTGGCCTTCGTAGCGTACACGAAACAAGTTGTTCGTAGATGTTTTCACATACGACGGAATCTGCATGTTGGGGCGAAGAGAGAATGTGGCGAAGCGGATACCAGTGGCAATGGCGAGCCCTGACTTCGTCTTGACAAATCCATGGCGAAGAGGCCCAACGGCCGATCCAAAGACACCCAGGCTTTCGATAATAACGTCGTCCTGGACCCAGATAGGCACATCGTGAATTTGGATTTCCACGGAATCAGGCACCAGTTGAGTGACGCGCACTTCCACTGACATGAGATGGAAACCGTTTCGGCAAAGTCGTGTCAGAGTGTCTCGGGAATGAAACGTGGCCTTGCAGCTCAAGTTACTGGTCAGCTGCACGGATATCAGGTCGGAGTAGCCATGTTCAATCAGGGCCTCAGCAACTTCGAGGGTTTTCGTGTGCAGTGGAACGTGGAAAGTCCCCGTGTTCCTCTTTAGAACTTTCGGAGAGACCGAATTCCAACTGCGATTTTCGCCGGACGTGGGCATTTGGAACGCTCTAACTATCTACTACCTAATTTTAAACTATCCAGCCCCTACCCTGCTCCAGACCGGCCTGCTGCCGGCTGGCTCCTACAAAACCTGCGAAAAACTACGGAGCTCAAAAAAAGCTAACTGCACTATACACAGGTTTTACTGTAGTTCTCTTGTTGTCGCACTAAATGTCAAGCTTATTGAGCTTTCTCGCACTGGCACCTTTGTGTCATTATTGCTATGTGTATAGGTCACGCATTTTCGCTGTTACTTTAGCTATCTTCTTCTTTGCGCTGTTTTCCCACCTCCTTACTGTACTTAATCCACTGTTCCTGTTCCTTTTCCTTTGCCTGTATTTCACCTGATGAAAAGGCTTGAAAGTATACTTGTAAAACCAAAAAACTTTCAAGATATTCATAAAGAGCCTGACGTGTGTCCTTTTTTATGAGTATTATCGCATTTTGTCTCAGAGGAAACTGTTTACTGTTCATATTTGATCATATTCACCTATCATACTACTGTAATACTGTCGTAGTACGTTATTTTGTGTACGTCTTGTGTATGCCATGTTGGTGCATGCGCATGTTGCTGGGATGGGAGAGCAGTCTTCGTCTTGAGTTCATGATGTCTTCGTCTTGAGTTTGTCATGTCTAGTTGTGTTTCGTCGGCGTGTCAATACAGACTCTTCTAAATGTAGTTATCGTCGTCTCTTTGTACAAGTGTGGAGATGGCACGGGACTGGGAGCAGGCAGAGAAAAGCGAGTTACAACATTGGTGGCAGCGGTGATAGAAATTTGTTGTCAACTTTTGGATTCGTCCTGCGTAGCCTTCGCTTCCAGTTCCCGATGTCATCTCCAGTCGTACTATCGTCACAGTTTTGTCCGTCTTGAAGAAGTTCGTCCGTCGTCTCCGTCCTTCATCATTCGTCTCTCCTGTCTCTTGGCAGTCGTCGTCACTGATGGTCCCGGACACGACGTAAAACTGTGCTCAGAAGAAAAGCTTAAAAAAAGAAGAAGGACGGATGGTCCCGGACACGACGTAAAACTGTGCCCAGAAGTGAGAATGTCGACGCTGAGCAGCCCTCCTGGAGATGGTGGACGACATGGCAGACGGCGTGAGGAGTTTCGCTGGTGAGAGGGTACGTGTGTTGTTGTGAACGTGAGGAGTATGTGAGTTTTGTATTTTCTGTTCTCCCAACATTTTTGTTCATTATTATTTGCTCTCCTCGAGGGTAAAGAGGCGCCCGCACAGCACGTGTGTTCAGTTCGTTTTTTTGATTTGCTCTTCTATGAGGATAACTAGAGGCCCCCACAGAGCCAGTGGATTCTGTTCTTTTTGTTATTCCTATGATTTGTGCTCTCACATTTTAGAATTTTTGCGTGATCGTGAGGTGGTGTGTTGAGTGAAGTAGTTAGAGTTTTTGAGGTTATCAGCTCCCACACGTGTGACAGCGATCGTGGCTGGTGTTCTGGGTGGGCGGACAGAGTTTTTTAATAATCTGCAGTGCAGGCAGAGGTTTTATTTATGGGTGTGACTGGTATGGTATGATTGAGTGATTTGTGTGATCTTTTCCTCTTTTTACTCTGTTTATTATTAGAATCGAGGACGATTCTAATCTTGGGAGGGAGTTATGTTGTAGTACGTTATTTTGTGTACGCCGTGTGTACGTCATGTTGGTGCATGCGCATGTTGCTGTGGTGGGAAAAGCAGTCTTCGTCTTGAGTTCGTCATGTCTAGTTGTGTTTTGTCGTCGTGTCAATAAAGACTCTTCTAAATGTAGTTATCGTCGTCTCTTTGTACAAGTGTGGAGATGGCACGGGACTGGGAGCAGGTAGAGAAAAGCGAGTTACAACAATACTAATATCATACTACAGTATACGAAGTAGTGGTTGCGACTTCGGCGATGATTTGTAAGAAAGGTTTGCTCCCCACACCGGAGCTCGCGCTATTCCGCCGACTTGTGTCAAGATAAGTGTCAAGTAAAGTCGGCGGAATAGCGCGAGCTCCGGTGTGGGGAGCAAACCTTTCATACTACAGTATTTCCCCGTAAGTTAGTTCTCCCCAATGACTTAGTACCGCCCTATAAAAAATACACTTTCCACTGCCGAGGTTATCACCTCGAAAGACAGTTCCCCCCGAAAGATAGTAAGTTCGTACCCGTCCTACATGTACAGACACCGTACAGTACATACATCATATGCACGGACACTAGAGTTGCGCAGGCCTCCCATTGCGTGTCATTTACCCCCGATAAAAAAGTACTCCCCGAAAGATAGTACCACCACCGAAAGTTAGTACTCATGTGGCTGCTAAGTTCGAAAGTTAGTACGTACTTCACAAAATGTGTTATTTTGCCCGTACAAGAGGCTCAGTTTTCCGTGTGAAAAAAAAAAAAAAAAAAGTTAGTACGTACTAACTTACGGGGTAATACCGTATTATACAGCCAAGTAGCTGTGGCATCATTTATGATCCAATGCCTGCACCTATGGTGAAGTAAAATAAGGGTAACATTTTTTATATTGCAACACCTCAAGACTCGGTTGAGAGACCAGTCAATGTGAGGAGAATAGCACTGAAGTTGCTTTTTTTCTTCCTATTATTCACAAACCCAACTCGTAAAATAAATAATTATGTGGACGAAAGCAAATAGGTACTAAGTAGGGGCTGAACTGGGGGGGGGTTCCAATTGAAGCTGATGATGATAACACTTACCAATTATGCACAAGAACATCAAATTAGCGGGGTAGACATTGTCAGCGTAGGATCGCGAACTGATTACTCCATAATCTACATAGAAGATAGAGATGTCCCCAAATACTGCCCAATTTGGTCCCCACGCCAAGTCACTCCCGTTCAACGGTAGGTCCAGGGTTGAGTATGGCAGTGTTCCATTTCGCTTCTGACAATCAGATCTGATGGTCGCTACGGATACATGTCCTGTCCTGTCAATGGCGTACACGGATTCTCGTAACCAATGGAATGTTGCTGCAGAAGCAGATTTTGCAAAGCAAATTAATCAACAACGCAAAACAGATTATTGGATAAAATTTGTGCATTCCGCACAAGCCCACGTTTGTGCCAATCATTGACAGTGCTATTCTCCTGCGATATGATCAAAATACTGTCTTGTGCAGCATGTCATGCGATGGAATGGTTGCCAACAAGACATGCAATTGAATGGTTGCCAACAAGACTTGAAATGGATGGGTTGACAACAAGATATGAAATGGACTGGTTGTCAACAGGATCAGAAATGGAATGGTTGCCGACAAGACATGAGATGGATGGGTTGACAACAAGATATGAGATGGATGGGTTGACAACAAGGTATGAAATGGAATGGTTGTCAACAAGATCTGAAATGGAATGGTTGCCAACAACACATGCAATGGATGGGTTGACCACACGATATGAAATGGAATGGTTGTCAACAAGATAAGAAATGGAATGGTTACCATCAAAATATGAGATGGATGGATTGACAACAAAATATGAAATGGAATGGTTGTCAACAAGATCTGAAATGGAATGGCTGCCAACAAGACATGAGATGGATGGGTTGACAACAACATATGAAATGGACTGGTTGGCAACAACATATGAAATGGAATGGTTGACAACAAGACATGCGATGGAATGGTTGACAACAATACATGAAATGGATGGGTTGACAACAAGATATGAAATGAAATGGTTGTCAACAAGATCTGAAATGGAATGGTTGCCAACAAGAGATGAGATGGATGGGTTGACAACAAGATATGAAATGGATTGGTTGTCAACAAGATCTGATATGGAATTGTTGACAACAAGACATGAGATGGAATGGTTGACAACAAGAAGGAATGGCTGACAATCAGGTACCAGAAAGAAGGATTGATAAGAAGACATTCTTCCTGACCTCAAGACAACTTACGAACACATTTGTCAATCTTATGCCACCAGTGTACTAGTCCTATAATAGTCGTGCAGTACGGCGTGCCCTGTGGTACATTACTGTGGCCTGCTCTGCAAACAACAGACCCATCTCTGTAAACCTGCTGGTACGCTCCCAAAAGGTTATTGGCTCCATTGACCACGCAGTCTGGGAACACGGAAGAACATGAAAACGTACTGAAGTCGCCTAGAGGCTTAGGTGCTATCCGGCATTATCGATAATTTTCACAAAACGAAAAAGTGTACCGTATTTTACCGGTTATAAGTCGACCCCGGTTATGTAGTATGAACTCTTTTACGCACTTTACTTGTATGCATGCACGTGCCGTTGCGACACGTGTTCACGCCCACCATGTGGTCTTTACACTCCGAGCATGCGGGCCCCTCAGGTACGCATGTGAGGAACTGATCATGCTTGTTCTGGTTTTCGGGAGTTAGGAGTTTGTTTGCACGAAATGAAGTAGAAGCCTTTGCGGTGTGTGTAGTTCTGTTGTTGTCGGACCTGGATGGTTGCTGTGCGATACACCCAAAACAGGTTATAGGTTGACCCCCGTATCCAGAGATCTTAATTACGTTTTTTAAGTTTTTGCCCAACGAAGCACTGCTAACTGCTCCCTGCTACTAACACATGAACAAATTACATAAACACTCCTCATTGGATTCTGAAACATCCAAATCCTTGGAAAAGGCTATAAACTTGGTAAAAATGCATACACATGGTGCACTCGTGTATTCAGTGCAGGTTATTTTTGGAAGATACCGATAATTCCCGGTTAAAAGTCGAATCCCGGTTGTAAGTCGACACCCACCTTTTCTCCTGCTATTTTCAGTCATAAAGGGTCGACTTATAACCGGAAAAATACGGTAGTTAGGACCCCCACCCACCCACCCACCTGAATGAAAAATAGATTTACTTGACAGCAAGAATACATTGATGTCTCTCATATCAATATTTTTCAAAAACGAAACTCCCCTTGACCCACCCACCCATAAACGAAACTTTTTTCTCTTCGTGGGCACAAAACTCGTTCCCATGTGTTTTTCTATTTTTACATTATAACTGGTTAAACAGGACATGCTTTGAGAATCGAATCGCTAGTGTCACCCTGTAGACACGAGACTTTTTTATTTTTTTGTATTTATGGATTCTCCACAGGCCTTAGCCTAAATCGAGGGAGTCTCCGTCAACAGCTTATGAAGAAGAAGCTGAGGAGAAAAATAAAAATAGGAAATAGAATGATGCGGGGTGGTAGTAATATAACACAGTGCTCTATGACATCGCTACTCTACGTGGAAAGAAACCAGAGGGCTCATACCGGGTGATAGCAAAGTATATGCGGACGCTTTGATGTCCCAGTGCTGTACACTGCCTGCTGCCGCTTTCTCTATGTAGTATGACCAACTAGCTAAGGTCAGCATGAACGCATCCATAATGAGTGTTTTACACAAAGTGTCTGTAGTCTTCGCTGGCAAACAGTGCCCAATACCTTAAAAAGGGGCAGAGCTTACCACAAAGGGCAGAACAACAGAGACCAAAAATCCTTCTCGTGACTCCGAGTTTCGTGTTTCAAAAAACTTTGTTTCTGATGAGTGGTTTTTGAAACACGAAATTCGGAGTCACGAGACGGATTTTTGGTCTCTGTTGTTCTGCCCCGTGTAATGAGTGTCTTAGCAACTAAACTTGTCAACCAAGTCCGCCATCGGTGGCTCGAGCATTCCCAGTTTGGCACATCATGTGATGCCCACCAAGCAGTGACAGCTGCGACAGGCAGCGACAGCACGCAAATTCAACATCTTGGGCTTCTGCAGGCTACAAGCATGTATGGCACCGAGTGTGCTTGCAGTGCAGAAACCGGCAACTCATTGGGTGAGAGATGTGTTTAGCACGTTGCAAGACGTTGAACTTTGGACAAAAATAGTCTTGCAATGTCATGCAAGAGTACACAACAGGCATTATTTTGTGTCACAAGCTTCACATGTTGCTTGCATATCCATGTGGTAATGTTGTGGATCGTTTCACAGAGCCAGGCACATTTTTGGTTTGTTTTATTTGAACTTGCAGGACCAAACAAGCAGAGATACTCAACAACAAGGTTGAGCCAGGAAAGGCACACGCACGATTCACATATTAATTACACCCATACTAAATTGAGCCAGCACACGCAAAAGTCACCCTTAGTGACATATTTTTAGAAACTGAGATGACAGTGGATAAAGGTAGATGGATTTATGCAGAATTCAATGCAAAAAATGTTTGAAAATTCTTGAGTAAAACTTGAGTTACGGGTCTTAGAAAATAGAGCATTTTCCCTGATATATCGCACATCACACGAAAACAGAGAATGTTTGAAGTGCGTTTTTCTCAGTTTGAAGTGCGTGTCACTAAGGTCGATTTCCGCGTGCGCTGGCTCAATTATACTGCTGCTGATGTATCCAAGTAGAACTGAACAAAACATCATTGTACTAAACCAGGCGCGTGTAATCAGACTGCAAGAAGCCACCAAAGCCACACACCCAAGAATCTATGCATCTCACCTGCCCGGTAACCGCTTGCAGGTGGATTGACTGCGCAGAACAATACAACAATACACAGAAGGTTCTTGGCACGCTTTGTCTGTGCAGACGCCGAGACCACCAAGGTCGGCTGATCACCAGGGCCCCGCCACCACTTTCCGCATTCATTCGGGAGCATAGTGGACTTAGTAAAAAAAGGAAAAAAGGAACTTTCTTTTAAAAGTCACATCTGCTAGCAAGGAAGAACCCATGGTACATATGGAACTTGACTGGTGAACCATAAATCCATGCACCACACACAGCAACAACAGGTGATGGAGGAAAGAACGTTCCAACGCCTCTTCACCCCGTGGCAAGTAGTCAAGAACAGAACAGTAAAGGGTACTCTGGCAAGTAACATGTCACAACACTGATTATCCCTACCATTTCATGTGGACGTGTGCCAGCCTCCAATATGATGTAGACACTTGTTGGAACATAGACTCTGTCATCCTTCATGTATTAAAACAAACATGGCTGCTGGATTTAGGAGCCACTGCTTGAAGTTGTATGAATAACAGCAGCACGAGCATTAGAAATCTCTCCAATACTGTCTCAATGCCACACTCCGTTTGTGGGATCTTGATTCTAGATTAAAATCTTGGCTTTACCAAGGCTGTGTTTACATCAGAAATTTCAACTCGGGTCGAGTTCACCCCGGGTTGAAAGTCTGTACGATAGACGAAATAGGTGAGCGTTCACATGAAGACAGTTGACCAAATACTGATATGCCGCCAAAAGTCCACTTCTAGAGTCCAGGATGGTCACGTGAATATTTTCGCGCGAAATTATTTACATGTGCAGTGCTGTTCAAATCTGGCGCGAGATACACACAGAAGTACGTTAGTACGATTTCTCACCGCGGGTCAAGCACAATGCGTCATGTAAACGCGCCATTAATTTCGTGTACAATGCGGGTTGAAATCCGACCCGGGTCGAACTCAACTCGGGTTGAAACCTCTCATGTAAACACAGCCCAAGCGAAACAAGCGACGAGGAGACAATAGTCGTAAAAATGGCAATAAATAAGCTCAATTGTTGAAAGTCACATGCAAGAAAAAGTTATGGAAAATAACTTTCATCATTTTTCGCTGTTGCCATGAGTGCACAATTGACCTTATTTATTGCCAATGAATCAAGAGAGGATTGTTTTTTCACCATTAGCTTTTCAAAGGAGCTTGGTATTATTCTCTAGAGGAGAAATTTCTTATATGGTCCAGGAAAATAGATGCCGTAAAGGTTCCCGCTATGGCCCTTGTAATTTGGGTATTTTAGCGATGCAATTTAGTAGGAAGCTCAGGGTTCCGAGGCCGCCCGAGAACAACACTCCCGCGATCCATCAACAACGATCTTAAAAATTCCAGATCCACAAACTCCCTCACATCACACGAGGATCTAGTTGCACTGAGGCAGCTCGCCCAGGATCGTCGAAAGTGGAAGGAACTAATGTGTGCTGTGTGTAATGGCTGAAGTTATACAATTACAATAGATACCCTTAACAATAATAACGGATACAATTACACTAGATACCCTCAACAATAATAACGGATACAATTACACTAGATACTCTAGATACTAGATACTCGGTACTCTAGATACTAGATACTCTAACAATTTTATCAAACATTATGATAATTACCACATCAAATGCTGCGGAGACCTATCCAGAATCGGCAATATGCTGGCCCTGGCCTGGGGATCTGCAACTATAATCAGCTTCTACTTTGCAACACTAACGGATTAGTCCCCTTTGTCGATTGATGGATCAATCGGTGGATTCGGCTCTGTTTTTCTTTCCTTTCTTTCTTGTTTTGAATTGTACGTTGAACTCATTGGATTTCTTTGTATTCTGTATCTCGTTATCGTTATATTTCCCTCTAGCCCTCTCGCTTAGGATGAGCTTTCTTTTTTATGGCAGCTTAAGCGAAGGCTATATACCTGCTTTATGCAGGTTGATGCCAACGCGAACAAGCAAAATAATAAATATAATAATAATAATTTAGTGATATTTGGCGATGATGGCCATTGTGTTCCTGGTAGGGGTGAAACGATTAGTTCGAATATTCGAGTAGTCGTTCGAAAATTTCAAACGAGCGAGTATTCGAAATTTTGCACTCGATGTTTATTTTTTATTCATTTTTTTAGTATTGGCATTCTATTTTTTCAAAAAACTTCTGTTGCACCGCTCATCGACTGGTATGCATGCGTTATGCATGCATTTGAGTCAGTATTTTATGACTTGGACGATGCGATCACCACGGCAAGTAACGTTAGTTTGTTATGAGATCATGAAAGTACTATTGTACTGGTGAAAATCAGTACTTTACACAAGACGTTGGCGGCTTTTGTTCTATGTTCACAGATAATTTCTTCCGAATTGGTCGAGAACTCACAAATCTAGTGCTATTGAATTTTGATAAAATACTCGAAATAATCGGATACTCGATCGAATATTATGAATGAGTGATCGAGTGGTCAAAATAGATACTCGTTTCACCCCTAGTTCCTGGATGTAGCCCTGATTCGATGTGGTAGTGATGTGAAGACAACTCAGGTGAGGTAATGTTGCCATAGCGGTGGTTTGTTCTTAGCTCCATTGTGGACACTGCACCAGCGCTCGTTTGGACCCAAAATCCAGTCGCATTTTGGGTCCCGGTTTTGAGGTGGTCCCCAGTTCCAAGGCGTCGAAATCGGAAAGATGACCCAGCCCTGCTTTTCTGATTTTCTCAGACATGCTCCCTTCTACCGCTATAGGGGTATGGCATTCAGCCACTGGGCAAATTGCTAAAAATATGGCAAATGGCCAGTTCCACAACTTTAGAGCTCTGGCAACTGGGATTTTCAACTTTTTGGGAAATGGAGGCCCAGACTACTACCATCACATTGACTAACTTGATACATTACCCAAAAGAAGAAGAAAGGCATCATATGACTCGCAAGTTCGCCCAAATTGTGTAAAATACGGCAAAGTCGGCAATTTGAGCCGAAACATCGCGTCAAAAAGAAGAAAAACAAGAAGCATCACATAACAAGGCTGGATTCGAACCCACTACCTCTCGCGCATGACGCAGTGACTAACTGGCTGTATGCTCGTGTAGCGACCACCCCTGCCTGTACACTTTTAGGTGTAAAAAATTAATAGTCATTAATTTTTTTATGTAGAAAGGAAAAGGACATATGGAAACGAGTTAAGAGTAAATCTCCACCACTGTAACTAGATACTATATACAGTCAGAAAGTGCAACAACTAGGCACAAAACTGACTGAGTACTGAGTTTTGTGCCTAGTTGTTGCACCTTCTGACTGTATATAGTATCTAGTTACAGTGGTGGAGAGTTACTCTTAACTCGTTTCCATATGTCTTTTTCCTTTCTACATTTATTATTGGCTCAATACCCGAGTTTCAAATTTTTTCAATTCTTATTTTTTAATTTTTTTATTCTTACGAGTTCAACCCTGCTTTTTCAAACGGTTTTATTGTAATAATAATACTTTTTACCGCCCAGGACCACACAAAGTCCTTGGCTACAAAAAAAAATGAAAATCTCTCCAAATCTCTCCAAACCAAACTTCAAATTCCTTTCCAAATTTTCGCCCAAGAGGGCATCTTCAGGGATATGTGACTCCTGTGAACAAAACAACAATATAACTACAGAAAAAGGTAATAATAATAACGTGGCAATATACCAGGAACATCATAACTAGTGCTAAGAATTGAGACTAACATTGAAGATAATGTCACATATTCAGAAACAAAAACCGACCCTACCCACAATTTCGCACGCCAGGTAATAGCCTAAAAAACAAATGTCTCAACTTGCAAGATCTCAAGTCAGGTGATGATGGGTCAGCGTGAAGTGTATGTCTCAACTGGTGTGATTGCCAATTAGATGTGCAGGTGACGAGGCCAGAAAGAGAGAGAAAGAGAGAGACAGACAGAGGAAGAGAAAGAAAGTGTGCGTATGTATGTGTTTGTGTGTGTGCGTGTGTGTGTGTGTGTGTGTGTGTGAGCGTGCGTGTGTGCGTGTGTGTGTGTGTGTGTGTGTGTGTGTGTGTGTGTGTGCGTGTGCGTGAGTGCGAGCCTCACGGGTGGTAATTGCATCCATTCGATGAGATGGTCTTGCCCCCAGTAACCATGAAAGGAATTTGAAGTTTGGTTTGGATAGATTTGGAGAGATTTTCATTTTTTTGTTGCCAAGGACTTTGTGCGGCCGTGGGCGGTAAAAATTAAAATCATGACAAGGCTACAGAGGAGTCACGCCATTCTTATTAATAATAACACTACTAATAATAAATAAATATATACAATATACTAGTAATCAATCAGTACAATGCAAAGATACCGCTAGAAGCAGTATGCGTAGTAGTCTACGGCCAAGATACCAGAAACCGTATCAAACTCAGCACGGGGTTCGAGGTACTAAAACGATTACCACACTAAGTCAAGAATTGACCATTACATCCCTGGCCCCGGCCAACCCAATTCTTCCTCGCTATTTCTCCTCCTTCGCACATTTTATCTCTTACTGGCCTCTGGATATCGTCAGAATAAATATTCGAAACATGTCCTGGTCCTCCACTTACGTTCGCAGATTGGGAAGTTGACCCAGTTTCCCCGGTGGCAATAGACGCGCTCTGGATTTTTCAGTGTGTGACCTGGTTTACACTGTGCTGAACCATTCTCGGGAATATTGAGAACACCTGTGCTATCCACCGGCGCAGCATAATTACATATTCCTAATCGAGTTAACAGAGATCAGCACAGCATGCACAACAGCGATGATTGGGCAACAGCTGCATACACATTAGCTTTTATATTATTTGGACAAGTTACTGGGTGCGATGCGCATTAATTTCCACAGCAGCAAGCGGACACATATGCCGCATTGGATATGAAGACCCTTGGCGTGCTTCAGCAAAGATCTTTCTTTCCACACTTGAGCAAGTCAACGCATGGGTAGTATGCCCAGCAGTCAGGTTTGTGACTTGCAACTCGAACTTTGCACTGAATGATCACCAGAAAGTTAGCGATATACCTTATTCGATAACGTGATTTTTGGACTCGCCTCCAGGGAGTTGTCGTAAGTTGGGGCCCTCGTACGTGAATTGAGTCGCAAGAAATGCCCAGTTGGTACAAGGGAATAGTAAAATACCGGTATTTTTCTACTCCTATGTTCCCACGCCGAGTCCACTGTGCACTGAGTGCACGGCTTTTGCCACTCCCTGGTTCCCGGGACCCCGGTTCACGTGATTGTGACGTTTATCGTATTATAAAGGTATATTATTGTATATTATTGTACAGCATTGCATGAATCTGCCTCTCAGGCATTCGGCACATGCAGTCGCCCACAACAACTGATCAAGACATCTGATCCTACCATTCGGACACTATCCGAACAACAGAAGCAGCTGCACATTTTAATCAACAGAGAAAACAATAAGGACAAGAGACAAGCACTGAAATCAAATCGGAATAAGGTGCTGCAGAAAATTCGATCTCTCCTAAAGACCCAAGAAGACCAGTTCTGGCAGGACAAAGCCAACGCTGTTGACGCCAGGAGACCCGACGCCAGAAGCACATGGCCCAAAACCAGTCATCACCATGCTCCATCATCATCTCGATAAACACTCAAAGAGGGCCACATGCCTTGGGCTGCACGCCGACAACTACTGTGGTCAAAATAAAAACAAGACGGTCTTTGCGTACCTTCCTTGGCGCGTGATGGTTGGCCTGAACACCAAAATCGACCTCAATTTTATGCGCGTTGGACATACCCGGTGCTTCGTGGATGCCGGATTTGGACTCCTGAAGCAAAGGTGCCGCAAAGCAGACGTAGACACAGTGGAGCAGTTGGCAAGCGTGGCAAATGAGTCCGCAGCCATCAACCAGGCCGTAACGTTTTCCTGGCAGTGGCGAGCTTGGGATGATTTCTTCAAGCAACACTTCAAGCCTGTCAAGAACATTACGTTCTTCCAGACGTGTTGCTTCGCCGAGGCCAAACCAGGAGAATTTGAAATGTCTAGGTCTGACCAGCAACCAGACAAAACGTTCAAGCTTCTAGCCTTAGCGCCGACTCAAGCATTCGATGCTGCTACACTCCCTCCAGTGCTTGAGCCAAGTGGAATGTCAGCAGATAGGGCAATGTACCTCTACAAACACATCCGTCAGTTTTGTCACGAGGAAAGCCGGGGTATAACCTGCCCAGCACCGCCGATAGCTCCTGAGAGTGCTGCAGAAGAAGAACAGGACAGCTGAACAGATACAAACAAGCATTTTACTGCTTGAACCACCTCCGATACAAATTCCGGAAAATGTAGTGAAATTGCATGCATTTTTCTGTTGACCCACTCTTGGTTATGAAGCCGCGACGCTGTCAATGTTGCTTTTCTTGCGCTTATATTGCTTTTTGGGATCACCCAATGCCAGTAGATGACGAAAACACAAAAAGTTCACTTTGTGAAAAAATCACCTTAAGTTCCATTAAGTTGATTGTTCCAACTAAGTTCGGTAAGTTCCATTTTCGCTGATACTGGGCCACATGGAGAACGAACTACAGTCGACCTACCCTTATAATGATATTTGTGTCCGGCCAAGAAATATTGTTATAAGGGTAATATTGTTATAGGGGTACAGTGAATTTGGCTAATAAATAACGACTGCGGATATAACGACAATTCGCTAATAACGACTGCGGATATAACGACAATTCGCTAATAACGACTGCGGATATAACGACAATTCGCTAATAACGACTGCGGATATAACGACAATTCGCTAATAACGACTGCGGATATAACGACAATTCGCTAATAACGACTGCGGATATAACGACAATTCGCTAATAACGACTGCGGATATAACGACAATTCGCTAATAACGACTGCGGATATAACGACAATTCGCTAATAACGACTGCGGATATAACGACAATTCGCTAATAACGACTGCGGATATAACGACAATTCGCTAATAACGACTGCGGATATAACGACAATTCGCTAATAACGACTGCGGATATAACGACAATTCGCTAATAACGACTGCGGATATAACGACAATTCGCTAATAACGACTGCGGATATAACGACAATTCGCTAATAACGACTGCGGATATAACGACAATTCGCTAATAACGACTGCGGATATAACGACAATTCGCTAATAACGACTGCGGATATAACGACAATTCGCTAATAACGACTGCGGATATAACGACAATTCGCTAATAACGACTGCGGATATAACGACAATTCGCTAATAACGACTGCGGATATAACGACAATTCGCTAATAACGACTGCGGATATAACGACAATTCGCTAATAACGACTGCGGATATAACGACAATTCGCTAATAACGACTGCGGATATAACGACAATTCGCTAATAACGACTGCGGATATAACGACAATTCGCTAATAACGACTGCGGATATAACGACAATTCGCTAATAACGACTGCGGATATAACGACAATTCGCTAATAACGACTGCGGATATAACGACAATTCGCTAATAACGACTGCGGATATAACGACAATTCGCTAATAACGACTGCGGATATAACGACAATTCGCTAATAACGACTGCGGATATAACGACAATTCGCTAATAACGACTGCGGATATAACGACAATTCGCTAATAACGACTGCGGATATAACGACAATTCGCTAATAACGACTGCGGGTATAACGACAATTCGCTAATAACGACTGCGGATATAACGACAATTCGCTAATAACGACTGCGGATATAACGACAATTCGCTAATAACGACTGCGGATATAACGACAATTCGCTAATAACGACTGCGGATATAACGACAATTCGCTAATAACGACTGCGGATATAACGACAATTCGCTAATAACGACTGCGGATATAACGACAATTCGCTAATAACGACTGCGGATATAACGACAATTCGCTAATAACGACTGCGGATATAACGACAATTCGCTAATAACGACTGCGGATATAACGACAATTCGCTAATAACGACTGCGGATATAACGACAATTCGCTAATAACGACTGCGGATATAACGACAATTCGCTAATAACGACTGCGGATATAACGACAATTCGCTAATAACGACTGCGGATATAACGACAATTCGCTAATAACGACTGCGGATATAACGACAATTCGCTAATAACGACTGCGGATATAACGACAATTCGCTAATAACGACTGCGGATATAACGACAATTCGCTAATAACGACTGCGGATATAACGACAATTCGCTAATAACGACTGCGGATATAACGACAATTCGCTAATAACGACTGCGGATATAACGACAATTCGCGAATAACGATAGAATTTCCATGCCCAGAGCAAAGTCCCATCCAACTGTAATACATATAATGGGACTTCGGGTATACTGACACTTCGCGAATAAGGACACTTTTCTGATGCCCCGCCGAGTGTCGTTATAAGCGAAATTGACTGTAACTGGTTCATTCATACACATAAGTCATAAGTATATGTTATCGCATGGTTGCAAGGGCCTTATGGCATATTATTGCCCCGAGAGGTTAGCCCAAGGGCTGTAGGCCCGAGGGCTAACCTCGAGGGGCAATAATATGCCATAAGGCCCGCAGCAACCATGCGATAACAAATTTATCACATGGCCCACAGAGCAGACCATTGGGCTGCTGTTGAAATTGGCCCAAATGCCAACACATTATGACCACAATGTATATTGATGTGCTATCATTATCAAAACAGGAAAAATGAAGATATTTCTCCTACACCCTAACAAAAAGTCTGCTACAGGCCATCAGAGAGTATACAGTACTGAAAGACGGAGACAGAAAAAAAGTGCCGGCACCGCATCGTCATAGCAATAGACATGGCAACGACAATAAATACAGCAGAACCATAATTTCAGTTGAAAAATTAAGAGTGCTACCACAAAGAGTTTCTTCATGTTTACATGTGTATCAGGAAGTTGTCAGATACAGTACTGCAACAAGTACAAGTATTTGACGACACCCTGGTGTGTAATTCTGAGGACAATTTTTCAGCCATCAACCAGGCCGTAACGTTTTCCTGGCAGTGGCGAGCTTGGGATGATTTCTTCAAGCCTGTCAAGAACATTACGTTCTTCCAGACGTTTTGCTTCGCCGAGGCCAAACCAGGAGAATTTGAAATGTCTAGGTCTGTCCAGCACCCAGACAAAACTTTCAAGCTTCTAGCCATAGCCCCGACTCAAGCATTCGATGCTGCTACACTCCCTCCAGTGCTTGAGCCAAGTGGAATATCAGCAGATAGGGCAATGTACCTCTACAAACACATCCGTCAGTTTTGTCACGAGGAAAGCCGGGCTATAACCTGCCCAGCACCGCCGATAGCTCCTGAGAGTGCTGCAGAAGAAGAACAGGACAGCTGAACTGGTAAAAACAAGCCTTTTACTGCTTGAACCACCTCCGATGCAAATTCCGGAAAATGTAGTGAAATTGTATGCATTTTTCTGTTGACCCACTCTTGGTTATGAAGCCGCGACGCTGTCAATGTTGCTTTTCTTGCGCTTATATTGCTTTTTGGGATCACCCAATGCCAGTAGATGACGAAAACACAAAAAGTTCACTTTGTGAAAAAATCACCTTAAGTTCCATTAAGTTGATTGTTCCAACTAAGTTCGGTAAGTTCCATTTTCGCTGATACTGGGCCACATGGAGAACGAACTACAGTCGACCTACCCTTATAATGATATTTGTGTCCGGCCAAGAAATATTGTTATAAGGGTAATAACGACGGCAGCTCCGTCAAAAAGACTCAAACGAACCGATCGCAACTTCAGTGATGGTTTGTGCTGCCATGTCGTCGGATGCAATGGTCAATGGTTATGTTCGGATGGTGAATCGGTGGTTCCATGCCTTGTGGCACAGGCAGAACACCAAAAAACCAAGTGAGAAGATAAGCGCCAATTTTAACTTGGCGGACCAAGTATATCTGTGCTGCGGGGATGAGTTCACAAAGAACGAAACAACATGCTGTCCGCAGATTGAGTAACTTTCTTGAATTTTCGACTGAGTTGCTTACTGACATGTAAAATAATCATGTATATAGTGCTTTGTGATCGTGGCTTGCTTCAAATATTCGTATTTCTTTCCTGAGACAAGAGTGAAGATAAGCACCAATTTTAACTGGGCGGACCAAGTATATACATACTTTTTCAAGTATAATATACCCAAAGCGGTAGACAGCAAGCTCAGTGTTTCGGCCGTAAATGCCTCATCAGTACTACTACGAGCTAAATAGGCCGAGCTACCAGCCATGGTGCAAAGGAGGCACCACAGACATTTAAAAGATAGCGCGTTGCTCTAGCGCCAGAGTGCTCAAACTACAAAAAGTAGCGGGCAATGTCTTCTTAGTATGCCTTCTTGGTAAATACACAATATATTTGACTACTTATATCTGACTCCTCACAACTTCTTGGACTTAGAAATGGTGACAAAAAGAGAAAATGAGAAAGCTGTCACGGGAATTTCCAGGACTCTATCAGGCTGCACGACAAGGCGAGAGAGACACTACCCTTTCCCGCCGCCCCCTGTTTCTGCTCGAGAAAGTGACATGCGTCAGTGGCTGAGAATCCCCCCCCCCCTCTCCCGCCTTATCTCGTCTTGCTCTCTCTTTTCTTGTGTGTTCAGAGGATCATGATGATTGCGAACCACAGTCAGAGGTCAATGCTTATTTGGCTGATGATTCCACCCGTGATCCAGTGATAGGTAGAATACGACCACCGGTCAATATCGTTCCGAGTGGGACCTCCATTATGAACTTTGACAATTGGGTTTACAAAGACACGCAGACTCCTGTTAACCGCAGGTTGACTTTATCCGGTAGAATGTCCTTTTCCTCGGATTACGTGATACATACAGCATCAGGCCGGGACTACTGGAGTGGCGCCTCCTTAAAAGAATATTCCAAGCCTCAAGTCATCGAGATGTACTTTGGTAGGGCAAAGCATCCGCCACGGTGCAAGGTTACTGTTCAGATTCTTCGCCACCGTCCCCCATATTTACGCAATCCTCAGCCGAAGTACTATGCCACGGAGAAGGGAAATTCCCGGGTGCAAGTGGGCGCGCTGGACTTTGCAGTCGCCTCTCCCGCCACCGGCCTGTCAAACCTGTCGGTCTGCGGCGGTGACAATGCAACCGTAGTGCAGTGGTTATCTATTACTCATGTATCAGGGTTGCAGTTTCTACTGGATGTTGTTTTTCCTGTAGCAGCTGCTCCACCCCTTGGACGAGTACTCCGTATTGACCTGTGCATGGAAGATGATGCAGAGAATAAGGTGGCAAGGGTTGGAGCACATGACTATACAGCTCTGCACAATGCTCACTCACTAACCAGCATCAGCATTGAGATACATTCCGGTGAGTAATGTTGCCTTTCGTGTTTTCCGGAATATGAGCTGCGCTTTAACCTTAACCCTTTACCGGTCTACCATAAGCGAATCGATACTATAGTATCGGTACGTTTGGCCCTCATTTTGTTGGGGTCTTGTTGCTAGGAGACAGCTAAAATGGCGCTCTACGCGTAGCTGAGGTCCAAGGCTTTCTGACAATGTACAAAACAACCATGCTTACCATACAAATTTTCGCAGTATCCATCGACTGAAGTTTGTTGAAATTAACACAGAGGACTCATTTATCGAATTAAAGGAAGTCTCGACCGAAGTTTTCTTTGCAGCAAGATAATGACAACTTCTTTTGCAGAGCTTCCTGGTAAAACATAGTCAGTTTGTAGGCATCACAGTCGTTCTCGTACCCATATGACCTTCATGTCAGCTTTCTACAAGTATGATGACCTGAAAAAAACGAAAATAGTATGGACTCGCTGGGGTGGGCGTTTGCTGCGAAGTGTGCGTTTGCAGCAGGCTTTTTGGATGGATTGGATTGGATTTTTATTTATAGTGGTGACTATAACAGACAATTACCTAATAACAATAGACCCACTCGACTTTATGGTACCGGTATAGGTCCAATGTCATTACGGCAATTGGTAGGGGCTGACAGATGTTGCTTGATTTACGAAGTGTGATTCTTAGCTCCGTTGGGTGTTGTCTCCTCCAATGTCCCGTCATCTTGCCTCTTCACGGCACCACCACTATCCGTCTCTGTCTGTTTCCGCGGCATTCCACATTTTCTGACACTGGCCGTTGTGTGTGCGATCCCCAGTGTCCTTTCAGCTACGTCTCCTCCATTGCGGTTTTCTGTTGAGCTTCTTACTCCAACTTGTCCGGTGTCCGATGTAGAGGTTCGTTTTCGCGGTCTACCAGGTTTTTGAATATTCACTGTTGTTGTCACTTCCGTTGTCCCCTTGGAAAACGCGATTCCGCGGCCGCGGCAAATTTCGCAGAAGTTGCCATCGTCCGCGGAAATCACAGAATCCACAGTTTTGTTCGCGGAATCTGACTTTTTTTAGGGTACATTACTAAATGTACTACTTGTACTCAGAAAGCAGCAGAAAAACTACTTTGCGATCTGTTTGAGCACATAACATGTGACATTTCCCTTGCCAGTGTAGGTCTCTCCAAGATTCTTCACTCTCATTCGGTTTGTGACTGCAAAGGATAGTATGAAAAGTGCTCCTTCATGCGACTAGATGTCATATCCTCTACGAGGAGGGTGAAAAACTTGCAGAAAGTGCCGAAGATATTTTAATGTTACCGCAGAAACCCCCCTCTTCCCCGCGGAATTTGCCGCGGAATGTTGAATTAATGGCCGCGTTTTTCCAAATGGACAGACTGCCCCACGTGAGAGTGCTCAACTACTACAAGAGCAGGAGCGAAAATACTCAATCTGCGTGCTGTTTCGTTCTTTGTGAACTCCCCAGCGCAGCACAGATGCGCTGATGAGTTAAAAAAGAACGAAACAGCATGCTGTCCGCAGATTGAGTATATATATATATATATATATACCCAATGCTGTAGACAGCAAGCTGTTTCGGCCATAAAGGCCTCATCAGTACAGCTACGAGCTAAATAGGCCGAGCTACCAGCCATGGTGCAAAGGAGGCACCACAGACATTAAGGTAGCTCGTCGCTCTAGCGCCAGAGTGCTCAAACTACAAAATGTAGACAAAATGTAGACAAAATGTAGACACAAAGACACACTCAGACACAAAGGATCTCCAAGTTTCTCAGTGTTGCTACTCTGAGTTTCGTGCAAAAGCACTCTTCAGGCAACTTACTCTTCTCTCACATCAGTATCCCTTTACATACCAGAAAAGACGAAAAGAAGCACCCTAGGTGGGAATCACAGGTGGAGAAAAGGAGCACGCTAGCCAGTCTAGGTGGGAATCATAGGTGAAGATAAGTGTGGCAAGTGTGGTGGTGTGAGCAATCGCGCAGGCCGGGTGGCACAGAATTGTCAAAGCATGCATGGGCATTGAAGGAGGCAGGTGAAGACGTCAACATCTCGTGGAGAATCAGGCAGAGATCCAGCGCCTACAAAAGAACCTCGAAGCGGTGCAACCTATGCCTATCGGAGAAGATCGCCATAATGAAGAGTGACAAGGCATCGCTCCTCAACACCAGATGCAGCCTGGTCACAAAATGTCGCCACAGCACCAAGTACCTCCTATCGGAGGTGACCTGAACTGTAGACTGCGCTTGCTATCTGTTACACATATACAGAACTTCTGCTATCTAATGTGCATGCATCCTACTGCCACACTTCACTTTATGCACACCACCCGGCCTGCGCGATTGCTCACACCACCACACTTGCCACACTTATCTTCACCTGTGATTCCCACCTAGACTGGCTAGCGTGCTTCTTTTCTCCACCTGTGATTCCCACCTAGGGTGCTTCTTTTCGTCTTTTCTGGTATGTAAAGGGACACTGATGTGAGAGAAGAGTAAGTTGCCTGAAGAGTGCTTTTGCACGAAACTCAGAGTAGCAACACTGAGAAACTTGGAGATCCTTTCTGTCTGAGTGTATAACCCCGCTCTGTCTTAGGACATTGAGCACTTTTTGCCGACGCAAGAAATACTTCTATTGTTCTATATATATATATATATATATATTTAAATAGAGACGTAGGCGAACAAAATTTGTATACACACAACAACAAGGTTGTCAGTTTCATAACACTAAACGCTTTTCACCCATTTTCATCAGTAGATACATGGGAATGAGCAAGAACGAAAACGAAGCCAGAATTTATACTGGGGGTAGAGAATCAGCAAGAATATTCTTACGCGCCTCAAGTTCACACTACACTGAATATCCTCTTGCTAAGCTAGAGGATATTCTGTGTTCTAACGGTTACCCACTCAAAGTAATCAAGCGAGTCATGACAAGCGTTCTTGAACCTAGCCCAGATACAGCTTCTGCACAACTTGAATATGCAACGCGTATTATCACAAAATTGCCGTGGAAAGGGCAAAATTGCATTGCCTTCCGCAAAAAGATTAAAGCTGCAATTTTGAACTGCTATCCTACAGTATCCCCCATTGTAATTTATACAACCAGGCCCGCATTCAGGTCTATCGCGAAGGATGTTTCACCAACTCTTGAAAATAGTAATTTTATTTATAAGTATGCGTGTCGCTGTGAGCGAACGTACGTTGGTGAGTGTACAGAACTATCACATGTCACATGTTGCACGTTGATACTATTAGTGTATTGTAGTTACGATTTGTGTACAGAACTGTCACATGCTGCAAGGGCAGTATTGTTAAGACCTGCTAGGTCGCTTGCAATATTGGTGCGGTGCGTATTACTGCTATGCATTTCGCGAGTGTAATATTTATTTGTTAGTCTGTTAGATCTGTTACATCACGAGTGCATATCTGTTACGTCTACGTCGACACATTTTACGATACAGTAATTGCTATGCGTGTTCGTACCACGACATGTTCACGAGCGGAATATCTTGTGAATCGTGCTAATTTATTATAAGTAGAATTGTTGACACACTAATTTGGTTGCAATGTACATGTACTTACTAGTACTTGATCCGTTGCATTATCGCCATCCGCGGCAACTCCGCTACGATCTACTTGGCGAAACTTACTCTCGCTGACAGGGTGTGCTGTCACCCTGTCGCTGGGTGCAAGCACCCCTTGACAGACACTGTTTTCCAATTCTTTAGTCTTTCACTTCAGCAGATTGCTAGTTTCTGTTTTGTTCTGCATTCAAATTATTATTGCTTTTCTTTTTGTTGCACCTGCACTCCGCGCTGCACGTGCACGCGGACTTTGGCAGTCGCCATAATTAGTATCTCTATGGCTACGATGATTCATGCATTTTCTGTACGCTGCATTTTCTCTCTATGCCACGTCGTTGTGTACATGCATGCGGCGCAAGCCAATGCATGCACGCGGGCACGTTTTGCTGAGGACAGCGATTTGAGAGAGAGTGTTTGTCAAGTTTGAGAGAATGGTGGTTAGCTTCTTGCCCAGATTAGTGACAGTTGTGGTTGTTGTTTGCCTTTGCGTTTTCCTGGTTTCATTCTCTGCATTTTTAGTTGTGTTCCATGTCTGCATGTTGTTTTCCGAGTGTCAGTTCACTACACCAGAGTTCGAACAGTTAGAATTTAATACAGTCTTCACCGAAAGGGAAAGAGTCCTAAACATCTCTATTTAAATATATATATATATATACTTGGTCCGCCAAGTTAAAATTGGCGCTTATCTTCTCACTTGGTTTTTTGGTGTTCTGCCTGTGCCACACGGCATGGAACCACCGATTCACCATCCGAACATAACCATTGACCATTGCATCCGACGACATGGCAGCACAAACCATCACAGAAGTTGCGATCGGTTCGTTTGAGTCTTTTTGACGGAGCTGCCGCCGACGAACACTTCCGTCAGCGCAAGAAAACCCTGCAACCTCCGCTCGAGTCCGTAAAATAGGTCAGGATGTTCGCATTTCAGAGCGATGGAGAATACAGTTTCTGTCTACTTCCAGCTGTCTGATGGCAAGGATTGTTTACTCCGGGGAGGTATAGAAAAGCTGAAAAAGCACTTCGCGAGCTTGAATTTCAGTGCTCGCACAGTACAGCGCATCACCAGCAAATCGCTGACGAAGAAACTGCAGCTCATGTCGATATCTCCAGTAAGTGAGACCAATCCGGCGGACACACTTTGAAGCTCACAGAGGACAGGGCAAAGGAACTAATCAGAGAAAACACCAAGTCCTTAGAGAAACACTCGTGCAAAGGACTTTCAGGAAACTAGCCGAAAAGTCTGGTGCATGGCGTTGTAGGTGCAATACGAGCGCACAGGTGCTACATCAAGCGGAAGCTATCCCTGCGCTGCATGTAGATCTTCAAGCACTAGCGGCTCGCGTGGGTACGGCCTTACGGGTGCTGATCAGCAAGTACGACAAGCGCAAGAGGCGATTTGAAAAAAGGACACTGATATGGCGTTGCCTTTTTGTCTCAAACAAAGACGCATTATTGCGACGAACGGGGATAACACTTACAGTCAACATGCGGGCAGTCTCTCTCAGCTTCTGATGGGAAGGTGACAGGCACGCACTGCCTTTGAGCGTGATTCGAGACGAGGAGAAGTGGAACAAGCTATGAAACGACCCGTGCAGCAGCTGTCCGGATCGTATGTTTTGAGCTCTTCCTCCAGCGACGATAGTGGCGAGGAGGATGTGTAACTTTCTTGAATTTTCGACTGAGTTGCTTACTGACATGTAAAATAATCATGCATATAGTGCTTTGTGATCGTGGCTTGCTTCAAATATTCGTATTTCTTTCCTGAGACAAGAGTGAAGATAAGCACCAATTTTAACTGGGCGGACCAAGTATATACATACTTTTTCAAGTATAATATACCCAATGCTGTAGACAGCAAGCTCAGTGTTTCGGCCGTAAATGCCTCATCAGTACAACTACGAGCTAAATAGGCCGAGCTACCAGCCATGGTGCAAAGGAGGCACCACAGACATTTAAAAGATAGCGCGTTGCTCTAGCGCCAGAGTGCTCAAACTACAAAAAGTAGCGGGCAATGTCTTCTTAGTATGCCTTCTTGGTAAATACACAATATATTTGACTACTTATATCTGACTCCTCACAACTTCTTGGACTTAGAAATGGTGACAAAAAGAGAAAATGAGAAAGCTGTCACGGGAAATTCCAGGACTCTATCAGACTGCACGACAAGGCGAGAGAGACACTACCCTTCCCCGCTGCCCCCTGTTTCTGCTCGAGAAAGTGACATGCGTCAGTGGCTGAGAATCCCCCCCCCCCTTCCCATCTTATCCCGTCTTGCTCTCTCTTTTCTTGTGTGTTCAGAGGATCATGATGATTGCGAACCACAGTCAGAGGTCAATACTTATTTGGCTGATGATTCCACCCGTCATCCAGTGATAGGTAGAATACGACCACCGGTCAATATCGTTCCGAGTGGGACCTCCATTATGAACTTTGACAATTGGGTTTACAAAGACACGCAGACTCCTGTTAACCGCAGGCTGACTTTATCAGGTAGAACGTCCAGTTCCTCTGATTACGTGATACATACAACATCAGGCCAGGACTACTGGAGTGGCGCCTCCTTAAAAGAATATTCCAAGCCTCAAGTCATCGAGATGTACTTTAGTAGGGCAAAGCATCCACCACGGTGCAAGGTTACTGTTCAGATTCTTCGCCACCGTCCCCCATATTTACGCAATCCTCAGCCGAAGTACTATGGCACGGAGCAGGGAAATTCCCGGGTGCAAGTGGGCGCGCTGGACTTTGCAGTCGCCTCTCCCGCCACCGGCCTGTCAAACCTGTCGGTCTGCGGCGGTGACAATGCAACCGTAGTGCAGTGGTTATCTATTACTCATGTATCAGGGTTGCAGTTTCTACTGGATGTTGTTTTTCCTGTAGCAGCTGCTCCATCCCTTGGACGAGTACTCCGTATTGACCTGTGCATGGAAGATGATGCAGAGAATAAGGTGGCAAGCGTTGGAGGACATTACTATGCAGCTCTGCACAATGCTCACTCACTAACCAGCATCAGCGTTGAGATACATTCCGGTGAGTAATGTTGCCTGTCGTGTTTTCCGGAATATGAGCTGCGCTTTAACCTTAAACTACCCGGGTACCTGTTTGCTGAGCTGCTGATCCGTTAGCAAACGAGTACCCGATAGTCGTGTTTGAGGGTCCGGGACAGAGTTATGAGCTGGTTTGTATAGTTAAACAGTTTGATGTACAGTTTGAATGTGTTGTTGCTTGTTCGATCCTGCTGCATATGGAAATTTTGACTGTTTTGCATGTACCGTATTTCCGCAAATAAAATACCGTCCTCGTATTCAACGCCTTCCTCGAATACAAGGCCGGGGCAGGGGGCGATTGAAAAAATACAAGACCGTCTCCGATTAGAAGACCGGGCCTAAATGAGTCTTACGGCTGTGTGCTCAAAATTGTGGCAAAAATAGAAGACCGTGCTCAAACTGTGTAGAAGAAAATGGAAGAACGGGGCTAAAACCATGTGGCGAAAAGTAGAAGACGGTGGGGGGGGGGGAAGGGGGTGAAACTGGGTTGAAAGAATAAAAGACCATCCTTGAATACAAGACAGTCCTCAATAGGTCTTTTGCCAAATAAGACACACAGTGACTTGGCGGGGCATGGCATGCGTACTGAATGCGTGACCCGGGCACACGATACATGCAGAGCATCACGAGTCACGAGAGCTCTTGTTCCTGAACTGCAACAATCAATCACCACGTTTGGCGTGTACTCACCCACGCGTCGAGAAAATGATGACTTTCTTTTTTGTTTTGCTTGTGTATTTCAAAAACTATGTTTCTTCAAGCGATCGCGATCGCGATCGACATTCTAGAATAGTAGAGAGGTTTTGCAGAGCAAACGTTCGCAATGATTTTCGCGTTCCGGGTTGCGAAAACTATTGCGAACGTTCGCTCGAAATTTGTGTTTTGCATGTTTTTCGCCCCAAGAAATTTTCGCGTGCACTCGCTTGTTTGAGAAGTACAGTGAGTGGTCTTCATCCGATTATTTTTGTTGTTGCGAGTGGTGGCACCTAGAGTCACGGCCCGAGACGAGAGCTCCTTGACTGCCGTGTCCATGGCCGGAGACCCACAGACAAACAGGTTGGCTTGTGCCGTAATCTGGCGCATCAACACCTGAAATTCAAAGACGCATCGATGCATCGTTGATGTAACCGACTCTGAGCAGTGAGAAGACGAGCAGGCAGGAGATGGTTCCGGAGATGAAGCAAAACGGGTTGCCACAAGTATAGCCTAGCTAGCACCCGCGGACCAAGCCAAGAGTAGAGATCAAGCACAAACATGAGGACTGAGGGTGGCTCACCGTGCACGAACAGTCCACAAAGAGCGAAAACAACTGAGAAAGTTTGCATGTATCTCGGTCCAAGAAATTTTCGTGTTCACTCGGTTGTTTTTGAGAAGACGTCTCCATCCGATTATTTGTTTGTTGCGAGTGGCGGCACGCGCACCAGGTACCCTGAGTCACGGTCTGAGACGAGAGCTCTTTGACTGCGTCGTTGTCCATGGCCGTAGACCCACAGACAAATGGGCCGGGTTGGCTTGTGCCGTAATCTTGTGCATCAACACCTGAGATTCAAAAGGCATCATTGATGTAACCGACTCTGAGCAGTGAGAAGACGAGCAAGCAGGAGATCGGAGATGGTTCTGGAGATGAAGCAACACGGGCTGCCACAAGTATCGGAAAGCTAGCACTCGCGGACCAAGCCAAGAGTAGAGATAAAGCACAAACATGAAGATCACCGTGCACCAGGCTGACCAGGCAGCGGTCCACAAAGAGCGAAAATTACTGCGAAAATTTGTTTCGCGTTTCCTGCAACTTTCGCGTTCAAAACTGCGAACGTTCGCACGAAGTTTCGCTTTTCGTGACGTCAAACGAAAATTCGCGCGAACGTTCGCTTTGCAAAACCTCTCCAATATAATGAGGACGGTCGCTGGATTTTCTCTGCCTAGTTCTCGTAAAGGGTTTAATTTTGTTTTCTAGAACATCTCTCCAGATTTTTAGCCATGGGAAAGGCGATCACTGCTGCGTCCGCAGTGCAACAGCGACCGACGTTCAGACAAAATACTTTGCTCCATGCGTTCCCTGCTAGCAAGGAATCGAAAACTGGCGAAGCTAAGAGCGTGAGCAGTGACGAGTTGGACACAAGAAAGTCTTGGAGTGCCGCCATTCGTCGAGATGAGCGGAATGGCTACGGTTACCATCATGCCCTACAATATAGTGGTGTGTTCTAACCATTTCACTGATGAATACTATAGTCGCTATCAACAATATCCAAGTGGAGTTCAGCCTGGAGATTTAGCTCGGTTTGAAGACTCTGACATTCAGTACTACACTGGTTTTCCTTTGCTTGCTGCGTTTGATGCATGTATTCAATTTCTTCACCTGGATTATAAGAGAATCATTCCTTTCGCAGTAAACCAGTGGATGCCGATTCCCAGGAAAGGAAACCCTGTGATGAACAGAAGATTAAGTTAATTGGGTTGGAGAGAGAACTTTTTCATGACCATGGTTCGGCTTCGCCACGGCACAGACATACGAGTGCTGGCTGATCTGTATTTGATATTATACTGGGACTGTGAGCTGTATAATCACAACAATGGTCAACTTTATAATGTACATGTACCTCCGACTTGGAATGATACCTATCTGGCCGCGTCTTTCCCAAGTGTCAGAACGATTGCTGGATGTTTTCAAAAAGCTGCATCCTACAACATTCATGATCATAGATGCTACACCCAGATGGTGGTGGGGCGTTTACCTCCAAGTCATTTACGGGATCCACCAGTGACCACGAGCTCACAATCACAAGCCACTACTTAGATCTTCTGCCAGTAGCTGGCTATGGGACTTTGATTATGGCAGACCAAGGATTTAACATCCAGGATCTCTTGATGCCACATGGCGTAAAGTTGAACATTTCCCCGTTCAAGTGATCCAAGCAACAGATGGCCTTAAAAGACGTCCAGAAAACGCAACAAATTGCCACGTTACGAATTCATGTTGAGTGTCTGATGGAGCGAATCAGGGAGTTTTCTATCTTTTCAAAGATCATTCCAACAACTCTTTTCCCTATCATCATTCAGATATGGATTGTTCGCTGCCTGCTCCCAGTAGTCCAGGTTCCTTTACTTGCTGAAGCAAATTATGTTTTCCATCCAACACATATGGCCGATTGGTTTGCAGGCCTGCCTGCGAATCATGAGGTCCCGAGTTCAAGACCCGCGCTGGTAGCAGGGAGCGTGTAAAAAAGACTTTTTACGCTTGTTGAACTACGCCGACACCCACGGTCAACTGGGTACTCACAGCTTGGAGTGAGAATAACAAGGATGCAGTTTACAGGGTTATGGGCCGTTACACGCCCGATTTGTTGAGAGACTAACCTCCTCTCCCCTGACTCACTGCGGGTGAGGTCTGCATTCGCCACTAAGGTGAACAGGCATAGTGGTGGCCTGCGGATGCGAAGACTAGTTTGTGTGTTTCTGAACATTCAAGCGATGCCGACGCGGATCCCGCGAATATTATTATGCCAACTGTTGTTAGCATTGCATGGAGAATTGCATGGCGAATTGATCTTCAGCAACACGAATTTTGTCATACCTGAACAATCATGCACAATACGGAGCAGCTAATGACTTAGTGGGTATAAATGTGGATAGTATGATATAATTTAGATTGCAATTATTTGCAAAAGTGCAATGAATAATAATACCAAATAAGTAAACAGTTTCCTCTGTGACAAAAATGCGATAACACAAATAAAAAGGACACACTTCAGGTTAATTACAAACATCTTGTATTTCACCTGAAGAGAAAGCTTGAAAGTATACTTGTGAAGACAAATAAATTTCAAGATGTTTGTAATGAGCCAGAAGTGTGTCCTTTTTATGAGTATTAATAATAATACGTGTAGAAAGGAAAAAGACATTATGGATACGAGTTAAGAGTAACCCTCCATCACTGTAACATGATACTACTGTATACACTGTACATCCTCGTTAAATGATGAATTCAGTGTAGAGGCTAGGTCAACTTGAAAAGTATTCCAATGAACACGATGAAGGCGATGGCTCTTTGTCATTGTTTCACCCTGGTGTCTTGAGCTAGATTTGCAAGGAAGACGAGCTAGCACAGCATAGTGGTCGCTGATATCCAGGTACACAATTTCGCAAGGACCTTGAATGCGGGTGGTGGGCAGGAATAGGTCTATGGCAGATTGTGAGTGACTCGTGACTCTGGTAGGAGCGTGCACGTAATTCTGGAAGCCAAACGGGTGAGGATGCGACATACTGGGTGTGCAGAACCAGTTTGCGTGTTGCCAAGGTCGACATTCAGATCACCAATAAGCACAGTAAATGATTGACGACCTTGGCAAGCACACTCAGTGTTCTCCTCGAAATCTTCCCAGTAAGTAGCACGCACATTGGGTGGTCGGTATGCACATTCAACAAGTATACTCTGCCCGCCAGTGCCAAGTTTACGTCATAGTAGTTCTAAGGTCTCACATTCCAAGTCCAACCTGCGACGTTTTGCAGGTTTTGCACGTTTTGTTGTGTGCAATTGACGTCTGTTCTTTCCTCTCTCTTTTTTTGTATTTCTTCAGTGCCGCAACGTTGTCCAACTGTGCCATATATGGAGTATATAAGGAGTGCAGAAAGGAAAAGTTTTGATAACGCTGTTTCATATTGCAAAAGTATGTTTCAACGGAGTACACTTGCCTTGCCCCGAAATCGAATTGAAAATGATTGCCTGCTCAGCTTCTACCCAACAACTACATTCTTTATGGGAGGATTCGTATACAACTCATCGACGTGGCTTGATCTTGGGGGGCGAGGAATTTCTTGGACAAACTTTGCACCACATGAACCCAAGGGTAACATTCATCCGAGGGGCTGTTTAACCATGTGGAGTGAATATTCCGGGAAGTGGGATGACGACCAATGTGGCAAAGAACTTCACTTTATTTGCCAGAGAGGTATGGCATATTTGGTGTCAATGGTATCCGCGTTTGCTGCTTGTGCAACTTATATCAAATAGACTACCAGTGTGTGTATATTTCTTTTCTTTTTGTGGGGAAGATGCAAATGGGAAAAGGGAAAAGCCGAAAGCAAATATTGACAGTCACCACAAGGACTCGATCAAACCTATAATCTATTTATTCCACATCCCATAGTAAGTACTTGCCAGTCACTACAAAGCCAGGCACATCCACACATGTGCACACACAAAAACACACATAAATGTTTCAGACCCCGAACACACACACACACACATACACACACGCACACACACACACACACACACACACACACACACATACACACACATGTGCACACACAAAAACACACATAAAATATGTTTCAGACCCCCAACCCCCACCCCCCCCCCCCTCCCCACACACACACACCCCACACACATACACACACATACACACACATACACATACACACACGCACACACACACATACATACACACACACACACACACACATCCACACATGTGCACACACACACACATATCCACACATGTGCACACACAAAAACACACATAAATATATATGTTTCAGACCCCCAACACACACACACACTCACACACACAAACACACATGTGCACACACAAAAACACACACACACAAACACACACACACATACACACACACATACACACTCACACATACACACACACACATACACACGCACACACACACACACACACACACACACACACGCACACACACACACACACACACACAAACACACACACTCACATACACACACACACACACACACATACACACACACATACAGTGAACCGAGGACAATAGAGAGGTTCCGGGGTACGATTTTTCGTGCCAAAATCCGTGTGGGCGCTACGGATTTTTTCGAGGAGTGCTCCATCTGGAAGAGACGACAAGTGGTAGGATGTTTGCTTTGAAATCTCGTCTGGGGTTGATTTGCCGGAGGCTGAGGGGGATGCTATGTGTTGTTGTTTTTGAATTATTTATTCTCACGATGGCACCATCGCCAATAAGAGATAAGTTTATGAGAAGGTGAGATGCTGTGGGTGGGGCTGTGGGTTATGCAATTGGAAAGTGATTTACATCACTTTGAATTTTACAAGTATGGGAGAGGGTGAGCACTGCATGAGCAGATTGAGTTAATCGGCAGTGAGCAGATTTCTTGTTTGAAAGCAGGTCGGGAGGAGACGTCACGAATGCTAGCAGAGAGGGCATTGTAGTATTCTAGGGACTTGTACAGTGGGGAGTCTTTACAGCGATCGGTTCTGGAGGGTGGGAGGTGCCAAGTGCGTCCGTGTCGAAGGCTATACTGGGCCGTAACTTGAGCGGGGTGTTGAGCATGCGCATGAAGTACAAAATAAGAACTGTTCAGTATGCTTCACAAACAATGAATGAATCGATCTGCCCTAGGCCTTGGTGCAGAAGGGTGAGTTGTCAGGCAAAGCTGTTGCAGCTCTTCGCTAGTCCTTTTCTTTACCCTCCAGCGACTAAGTCTGTCAAGCTGCAGCAAAGGCACTGGACCTGAAAGCTGTGATGGCCATCGGATGGAGAGGTTGTCTCCGTTAGCACAGCCTCAATGGGCAGCGGGATCTGGGATACCAGGCTGAGCAGCAGCTCATGGCTCCCGAAAGAGCTGCCTGGAAGGTGGTTTGGGTTCTACGGACATACATGTAGTCATGGGAGTTTTGGAAGGGGGAAGACTCATGGATAGCCCACTGGAGTCATGCAGAAGAGCTGTTATTGTGCCTCATTGACAAATGTAGTCGCTAGAGGATAGAAAAAGGACTAGCGAAGAGCCGCAACAGCTCTGCCTGACAACTCACCCTTCTACACCAAGGCCTGGACCAGATTTTTTTACTATGTTCACATACCCAACTCATAAATAATACAGAAAGACAATGGTACTGAGACATGGACAAACGTGACAACTACTGAGAAGGGGCTGCACAGAGATGCAGCAGTGATGGTGGGGCGGCATTGATGGCTCTGCCGACCTGAGGTCTCGGCATCACGGCCAGAAACACGCACCAAAAACAAAAGATAGAGCTGTAAGGGTCAGCAAAAATTAAAAAGAAAGCAAGGGCAAACAACAGCTAGCACTAGTGTGCAGCGCATTCGTAGCAATGGGAGTCATTGACGGGGCACTAGAATGTAGGTGGGTCGAGAGGCAGAATGTCCGTGGACCATCGCCAATCCTGTCGGCGGAGGTATTCGTTGACGTTGCACTTAAACTTTTGAAGATTTTTGCGAGTTGGGGCGGAGTCTAGAAAAGCTGGTGGCAGGGAATTCCACAGCTGGAATGCACAATGTGGGAAGCTGCGGAGAATGGTGTCTGGTGCTTGATGCGGTAGGGGATTTCGTAGCTGGTAACTGTGGCCGGCGGCCATGCGGAGATCGTTTCGAGTGCGAGTGGCGTCACGGGGCTCAAGCCTTGGTGGGAGGACTGCTAGCAATTGAGTCGGACCGGTGATGAAATGCAGTTTGTACGTGTATGTTAATGCACCAACGTATCGCCGTAGGCTGAGGCTCTGGAGCTCCGTCCCGAGACCAATGATGCGCAATGCACGGCGTTTGTTGTTGTTGTATACTTTATTTATAGTGGAAATCAAAACAGGCAAAATGCCTAATAACATTGGACCCACTGTGAATAACATGTTAAAGGATATTGTGGAAAAGTAGATACAAGAGAAAAAGAGAAAGGAAAGAAAAAAAAAGGAAGGTTGGTTGCAACGAACAGATATCAATCCAGTGAGCATTGGAAAGCCTATGTCGCTGATAATATAATTATTAGGGCTGAAACGATCATTCAATAACTCCTAACGATCAACCAATATCATTTTAACGATCGATATATTGGTTTTATCGATTCTTGTCAGCTCTATCGAACACCAGTTTATGAAGAAATTCTATGATACCTTTGCTACGTTAGAAATTTGTGGCACCGCACTGTTGACATCTGTAGATATCTGGCTCGTTTTGTCAACACGAACTACTCAAGTAGAGAGCTTCATGTTGTTTCTAGAGCGAAGAATCTTGTCGTCACTCTCTGGCAACTGCTCTCATCTCCGACTTCTCCCACGAATGAACTGAAAAGGCAACGTCTTCTCTCCCGATCTCTTTCAAAGACACAAATCAATTTTACTGCACTTGAAAGTACATGATTGTACTCGTATTCACTATCGGATGGAGTGCAAGGGCTAGAATACTGTCACTAATATGCATGCATAAAAAATCGTTAGCACTCGTTTTGAACACTAACAATTATCGATTGCACTCTTAACGATCGATATGCGAGTTATCGGTATAATTGTTTCAGCCCTAATAATTATACTGCAAGGCTTGAGATTAAAATCCAAATACCTATTTGAACATCTTGCTGCTGGTGGCAATCTATTCCACATAATGGCTCCAGCGTGCGTTAGGCGCTTAGCAGAACGAGCAGTGCTAGCAGGTGGGACCACAAGCAAGTTGCTTTGGCCTCCCCGAGTGCGAGTTGAGGGCACGACAGCAAAAAAGGACTGAAATAGGGTGCTACATGCATCATGTAAACATCGCCAGATGAAACAAAACATATTCAAGTGCACAGAAACCTGTAGATCACATACATGCATTCGATTTAGCAGGGGAGCAGTACTGGTCCACGGTGGCGACTTGCAGACTGCCCGAGCGGCACGTTTGAACAGCCTATGTAGCCGTTGTTCCTGGGCAACTGTCAAATACGGGTAGTAACTAATAGAAGCATACAAAAATTCAGGCAAAATGATAGATCTGAAGTAGGTGAGTCGGCATGGGTATGGCAGCGAGGAAGCATGTCGCAGCAGGACAGCAATTTTGCCGGCAACACGACGAGCAACATGGTCCACCATTGTGGTCCAACTCATGTCCGAGTCAAAATGCAGGCCAAGGTATTTGGCAGATGTGACTACTGGTGGGACTTGTGAATTGCATACAACATTGATGTCGAGGGCTGCAGCTCTATGGTGTGGTATGGCGAGTATCTGCGTCTTGGTCTCGTTAAGGATCTGTCCACATTTCTTCAACCAAGTGGCCAGGTACTGAACTGCTGCAGTGAAGCGCTGGGAGACAACTTCTGGCTGTGGACTGCTCGCACGCAGCGAGATGTCATCAGCAAACTGAATAGTGGTGACGTCATGAGGGGCAAGGTCGCCGGCAATATCCTTCACATACAGAACAAAAGCAAAGGTCCGAGAACTGACCCTTGAGGAACCCCTGACTGGCTGTCATAAGTTGTACTTCTGGTTTTTCCTGTCTCCACGTATTGCCGGCGATACATCAAGTAGTCTGAAAACCATTGCAAAGCAGTGCTAGTGAGACCCAGTTCAAAGAGGTCCTCAACCAGAATGCTATGCTTTACCTTGTCGAAGGCTTTCGACATGTCGACAAATGCTACTCCTGTGTGCTGCCCGGCGGCTTGTGCTTCATTGATGTTCTCTACAGCTAGCGCTAAGGCATCTGCTGTGGAATGCTGGTGTCTGTAACCAAACTGACTAGTATGGGGTCTACCCCGCGTGGGGGCATTCAGAGCCGCCAACAACTCGTGGTGTTCTTTCTCCCGACGACGGCTGTCCTCGACCATTTGTTCCAGAAACTCCTGCATCCATGCAGGGCTGTCCGGTTCCTCCCAGCTCTCCTTGGCTGGTGAGGCCGCCGCAGCAGAATGTTTTTTGCTTGTGTCCCATTATTTATAGACTGTTCATTGCGCCAAGTTATGTTCATTCAAGCTCACATCAACAAACGACATTGGAGAGATCAAACTTGAGTTGTCACCAAGTAAACAAAAGCAAAACTGATGATCCGTCATCACCAAAAACGGCCATCTAACTCCAACCCAGATCTAGAACAGGTACGGTGGAGATTCTCCCAAGGCAATCCCCACACATGACCTGATACAGAATGATATTGTACACATACATCACAGCGGGAGAGAGAGAGAGAGAGAGAGAGAGAGTGTGTGTGTGTGTGTGGGGGGGGGGGGTGTTCGGTGTTCGCTAGTGTCTGAAATGTGAGCATGTTTCAGTGGGCGCGCGTGATGTTCTACAGCTAAGGAGACCTATGGCTATTTCTATGTTCTCTCTGTGTTCAAAGCTTCAGATGATGATGAATGTGGCAGGAGCACTCACAGGTGTTCCAATAACGCCACCTGTGCAAATACAGAAGGCAATGGAACGGTTTGTAGTAAGTGCACTTTCACGAATTGTGGCAGTTTTGCCCCCATACAAAAGCACATGCGCTTATAGGCGAGTTTCTTTGTCATATTTGCTAGCAGTTGCAGGTTGATTGCGCTGACATATAGCCCGGCGGCACAAGCGCTTGTACATGTGCTTGTGTTACCAGTATGATTATAACGCAAAGTCCACTGCAAACGCCCACCCCATTTTTGCAAGATCTGCTGGCCTGTACACACTGACCCCATGCACTGTCACTAGGCATCAGCGGGTAATGCTAGCATTAAAACTAGCATAGTGTTCGCGGGTAATGCTAGCATTAAAACTAGCATAGTGTTCGCAGAGGGGGGCATTGCCCCGGCATAATGAGGCATTTTTTGGAGAAACTAGCATAATTCGCGATTTTCAGCATCTCATGGCCAGAGAGTCGTAAAATACAGTACTCTCTGATCAACCGCAAACTATACCATTGCGTACAACGATGTTGCCTTTGTTCGAGTAGAAGTAGTCTACCAACGACCAATCAATTTTTGCGCGCATATCTTTATACCTACTTTGGAAACAGACATTTTCGCGTAATCTTCTGCGATTCTTTTGCTGTATTTGGTCTTTTTGATCATATATTGCTAGCATAAAAGGCCCTACAGTCCGTTTCAAAAATATACTTCCTGCGCGTCATCGAAATTGTGGCACTTTGACTTTTGACATAAAACGGGGAATTTACTCACCAGCACTCGTACCAGAGGCAAGGAATTGGACATAGGCGATAGTCATCAGTATAGGATGACGGCAAAGTTCTATTGTCTGTTATTGGAAGCTGAGATCTTTGAACTAGACGCGATTTCTTCTCTGATGTCGCTGCGATGGTAATTTCGACTCGTTGAGATCAGTCAGGCGTTGCAGCCCGCACATTTCTCGTGCTTATGGCCATTCACTCAAGCCTCATCACTGTTTTACCTTAGCTGGGGTGAGAATGACTTCGTGGAACAAGTAGCAGCGCTTGGAGAAACATCACGGGGTCAGCAAACTAAATGTATGCAACAGCGATAAAATTCATCGTTGTCGCTCTGGCTGAGACACTCAGTACATGATTGTACCTGCAAGAGCCGTGTAGACTCTACACGTAGTGCTAGTGATGCACGCGCAGATGCCGTACCAGTGATGCAGAAAAAGAGGGCGCGCTGGACGTGACAGTACACTTACCTGCATGATCTGTGACCACACAGCTAAAATAAATGGGCATGCCACGGCTAAAAAAAGTTCATTTCAAGATCGAGGTGATTCCGCCGATGGTAATCAACCTCGCAACGATCGTGTATTCTTACTTCGTTGGTGGTGAAGTAGAAATCATCCAGAGCTAGCAGACGACAAGCATAGCAGGTCTTGTCCTGTTGAGAAAGTCAAAGCGTTTGAGATGAGGCGCGACCAACTTGCAACCTTCCTTGAATTATTTTGGAACGATATTTTTGCGTCCATTGACATCAACGACGACGAGGCCTTCATCTCTGCGTGAAATTTCTCAGTCCAACTGTCCTGAAACGTTACTCTAGCCTTCAGACTATCATACTGTGTAATAAGTTTTGAATGGTTTAGCTTATGGCGTTGTCAGTAACAAGTGACAAGTCACTAGTCAAACTGCGACAATTTCGATGACGCGGAGGAAGTAGACGCGTACCTAGGCAAAAACCGCTAGGCCAGCATCTATACCACATAAACTTCTGTGATCACTTTGTGCAAAAAAATTCTAAATTGGGCGTTTGCTATCCGATCGCTTAAAAGCTATATGAGAGTAATTGTGAGGCGATCCTGAGCAATATTCCGAAAAATCTCAAAAAGCTCCAGCCAAATTTGAACTATTTCAAAAACCCAGCGCGTCTATATTTTTGAAATGGACTGTAAACTAGCATAAAAATCATTAAAACGAGCATAATATCCTGTTTTTGCTGGCATTCTGAAAAGCATAATCGGCTGAGTTTACTAGCATTACCCGCTGATGCCTAACTGTCACCCCTACTGTACCAAAGTGCATCTCACACCGTAGCGCGAAGAGCGGATTGCTAAGGTAAAATTTGTCCACTTTCCTGGTATCAAAATCTCTTTGGGCACTAGCTACGCGTACACGAGCTAGCTAGTAGCGGTTTTATGATGTTGGTTGTTTTATTACGCAGATTCAAATGTGAGTTTCTACCGAATAACAAAGTAGCGAAGACCAGAGTATTCATCATCATCATCATCTGGGTTGCCGAAAAAACTAATTCTAGTAAAATATAATAATAAAATAACGAGAGAGCTTGGAAGCTCAGGGCCCTACGCTATGCTTTTTTGCCTTGATGACCTAGACAAAAAAAGCAGAGGGATGTTATAAATTCTTATTCCCGTAGCTATGCAGAAGACGTTACTTCAGTAACGTCTGGCGCTAGCCAGGGTCCACACAGCTTTAATTTGGTATTTGTGTGTTTGTGTGTTTGTTTGTTTGTGTCACGTCTGGCGCTATCCCGTATCTGTCCCGTACTGTACCGTACCAGCAAAGACAGCTGGCCACAATATTTTTGTTTGTTTGTGCCATTGACATGCCTGGCGCTATCCCGTACCTGTCCCGTACCATCAAGAGTACGGTACCAACAAGAGAATGAGTATATATGCGAAGTGTATCGGGGGAATGCATTCAGTGCAGTAACATTTTGTGTGGATTTGTGTGCGAGGCCGAGATCCCACTAGCAGGCTGGCTGGGCCGCCTGTCGACCAGCCCGGGAATCGCATGTAGGCAGATAGCATAATAATTATAACGTTTATACAGTCATGTAGATGTATAGCAGGGAGTCATTTTATGTAAACGACTCCCTGCTGTATGGGGAGATTTTCTGGAAAGAAATACAAAGTAGGGAGACGAGTAAATGCAATCAGAATGGATGTTAGTTGCCCACAGTATAATAATAAGAAGAAGATAAACTCCCGTGATCGGCAGAGTCAGCGCCGGTCACAGGAAACGTCAGGACAGACATCCCGTCGACTCCAGAACGCCCGTGATCGGCAGAGTCAGCGCCGGTCCCATAGCTATGCAGAAGACGTTACTTCAGTATCTCATTGAAACGTTTTTGCAATACAATGATGTAGCTAATCAAAGGAAAAAGCATTTCCATCAGTTCTAGCAACATGCACGAGGAGCTAGGCAACAAAACATAGCGCAGGGCCCTGAGCTTCCAAGCTCTCTCGTAAGTTTCTACTTTTTGTTTTTAGACATAAACCTGGGATTCGAACCGGCACTATCGCCCTGCATGCATCCCCCGATACACTTCGCATACATACTAATTCTTCCAAGTTGCTTCACGTTATCATCTTGTATTTGAAAGCCCTATTTGAATATGCATTGTGGCCAGCCGTCTTTGATTGTACGGTACGGTACGGGATAGGTACGGGACAGGTACAGGACTGGTACGGGACTGGTACGAGACAGGTACGGGACAGGTACGGTCGAGGGTAATACAAAACCATCTACCGCCTTGATGATGGCAAAAAAAGAAAAGGGATGTTATAAATTTGTCAATTCTCCTATTTTTTTCAGGCATTACCTGGGATTCGAACCCGCACTATCGCCCTACATGCATTCCCCCATACACATCGCATTCATACTCATTCTTCCAAGTTGCTTCACGTTATGATCTTGCGTTTGAAAGCCCTATTTGAATATTGCGGCCTGCTGTATGTGGCCAGCTGTGTTTGATGGTACGGTACGGTACAGGACAGATACGGGATAGCGCCAGGCGTGACACAAACACACAAACACCAAATTAAGGCTGTGTGGACCCTGGCTAGCGCCAGACGTTACTGAAGTAACGTCTTCTGCATAGCTACGGGAATAAACGGCATTATGCAGCTGTGCAAGCTGTAGATGCACAGTGTGACTGCCCGGCATCTCTGTCAGATGCCAACTGGCAATTCTCATGCAGAGACATACCAGTCCACGAAACGATATTGTCAGCAAAGGAAATCTTCGGACGATCACGCTTTCTCTTACCATCCACGACACCAAACATCACGTCACGTACAAGCTCGCAGCCAGATGGGCGACATGTGTGCCCGAAATAGGTCAGTTTGCGTATCTTGACCCTGGCTAGCAGCTGTCTCTGTACTCCCAACTCCACCAGGATACTGTCGTTTTTCCGCTTCTCCATCCAGGATACTCTGGGCAGACGTCGGTAGCACCACATTTCTGCTGCCTGTATTCGTCGTTCATCTGTCTTCCGGAGAGTCCAACTCTCAGCTCCATACAGCAGGACAGACCACACAGGGGCACGCATTATCCGGATTTTCAGCTGTCTGGAGATGTCATGGTCTTTCCAGATGTCAACTAACTGCAGCATACGCTCTTTCACCACAGCAATTCTTGACCGAATATCGAGGCTGCAATCACCGTTTGTTGTCTTCCAGGATCCCAGATACTTGAAGCTGCTCACCTCTGCAATTCGTTCTCCATCGACCACAAGTGGCGTTGGAGAAGTATCGTTTGCACCAGCAGTACAGGTTCCGATATGCATGATCTTGGTTTTGGACAGATTCAGTGATAGAGCATTGCAGGAACCAAATACACTTCTGACTGTGTTTCAAGCCATCATTTCCAAATCAAGCTACGTGCAAAGGCAAGGGTTTTTTCTCGACCATTTCATGTTTTTATACAAGTTAGCAGCGACTTTGTAGGTGTAGGTTCTGACTTCTGTGACATCCCCCCTCCCTCCCCCCTGTAAAGTGTTGGACTTATACCTGCAATACTGCGAACGGTCAAGTCGTTGAATGACACTTGGTCAGAACAATCACCGTTCTGTTCTAAAAGCGCAACATCGTGGCACTGCAGAAATTTCATGATTGGAAAACCAGATGGATTCTATGGCATTATCACATGGCCCAGTGTCAGCGAGAATCGAACTTCCGGTGAAAATCATTTTTTCGAAAAGGAAAGAAAATCGCTCGGTCGACTGCGTTCATCTCATGCAACAAAGAGTTCAAGCTCAAAGACAACAGAATCTCCTTCACATCAACAGGGAGAAAGATCACAATGGCAGGGCGACAGTCAGCTGTACAAGAAGTTGTAGAATTGCCTGCAACAGATGCCTTGCTTCTTGCTCAGCACGATGAAATATTCCATGAAGGGCAAGCGCTCGAGATTGATTCTGCATCGAGCGAAGAATATTTGTTTGCAGGAGCACTAGCGGCTGAAGAGCCGAGCAGCAACGATGGGGAGAACTTGGAAGACCTAGACCCTGCTGATCGCAATACTGCTTCGCTCGGAGACGCTCAGCGCGGTAAGAAGCGTAAGGGAGGTGCAACTGAGCCTAAAACGTTGGAGAAAGTTCTGGCGGAGTTGCATTTTTCTGTTGACCCACTCTTGGTTATGAAGCCGCGACGCTGTCAATGTTGCTTTTCTTGCGCTTATATTGCTTTTTGGGATCACCCAATGCCAGTAGATGACGAAAACACAAAAAGTTCACTTTGTGAAAAAATCACCTTAAGTTCCATTAAGTTGATTGTTCCAACTAAGTTCGGTAAGTTCCATTTTCGCTGATACTGGGCCACATGGAGAACGAACTACAGTCGACCTACCCTTATAATGATATTTGTGTACGGCCAAGAAATATTGTTATAAGGGTAATATTGTTATAGGGGTACAGTGAATTTGGCTAATAACGACTGCGGATATAACGACAATTCGCTAATAACGACTGCGGATATAACGACAATTCGCTAATAACGACTGCGGATATAACGACAATTCGCTAATAACGACTGCGGATATAACGACAATTCGCTAATAACGACTGCGGATATAACGACAATTCGCTAATAACGACTGCGGATATAACGACAATTCGCTAATAACGACTGCGGATATAACGACAATTCGCTAATAACGACTGCGGATATAACGACAATTCGCTAATAACGACTGCGGATATAACGACAATTCGCTAATAACGACTGCGGATATAACGACAATTCGCTAATAACGACTGCGGATATAACGACAATTCGCTAATAACGACTGCGGATATAACGACAATTCGCTAATAACGACTGCGGATATAACGACAATTCGCTAATAACGACTGCGGATATAACGACAATTCGCTAATAACGACTGCGGATATAACGACAATTCGCGAATAACGATAGAATTTCCATGCCCAGAGCAAAGTCCCATCCAACTGTAATACATATAATGGGACTTCGGGTATACTGACACTTCGCGAATAAGGACACTTTTCTGATGCCCCGCCGGGTGTCGTTATAAGCGAAATTGACTGTAACTGGTTCATTCATACACATAAGTCATAAGTATATGTTATCGCATGGTTGCAAGGGCCTTATGGCATATTATTGCCCCGAGAGGTTAGCTCAAGGGCCGTAGGCCCGAGGGCTAACCTCGAGGGGCAATAATATGCCATAAGGCCCGCAGCAACCATGCGATAACAAATTTATCACATGGCCCACAGAGCAGACCATTGGGCTGCTGTTGAAATTGGCCCAAATGCCAACACATTATGACCACAATGTATATTGATGTGCTATCATTATCCCTACACCCTAACAAAAAGTCTGCTACAGGCCATCAGAGAGTATACAGTACTGAAAGACGGAGACAGAAAAAAAGTGCCGGCACCGCATCGTCATAGCAATAGACATGGCAACGACAATAAATACAGCAGAACCATAATTTCAGTTGAAAAATTAAGAGTGCTACCACAAAGAGTTTCTTCATGTTTACATGTGTATCAGGAAGTTGTCAGATACAGTACTGCAACAAGTACAAGTATTTGACGACACCCTGGTGTGTAATTCTGAGGACAATTTTTCTTCTTCTTTTTTCAGCTCCAGATAGCTGTATTTTTCATTGCAAAACATTCCTGAATTGTTGTGTTTGTTGTTCAAGCAAAGGTGAAGGCAAAGGACAGATGAGCCTGGTAAGAGTTTTGCGTGGCACATGAAGACCACACACAGGCAGTGACTTTGCGAGGATCTGAAAACGCACGACGCCGAGTTGAATTTGTGTTATTTCAAATAATTGTTTGTGATCACAGTACCACTTCGAGCAGAACTGAATCTTATCCAAAAGCTTACCGACGGTCAGGCTGCCAACATGACTGAACAAATGATCCCTGCAAGCACCACACGGCAGACGTCCGAGGCCACGTCCATTGCCGGGATGTCCATCTCCAAAAAGAATTCCATCTTCGTCTCAACAACAACACTGCGATTCGTCGTAGAGTCGTACATTCTACAGAGTCGTCGTAGTCACGCGAGGAAAGCTGAGATCGCCACTTTCGACCACGCGTTCACATGTCACACTGCGCCGTACAGTCACCATGCCCATCATGTTCACATCCCGTAGATTTCACGCGTACAGTCTCAGTCAGGGTTGTCACTGACGACGGGCTTTGGACGCGGGCGTTGGACTGATTTATTGCCCGCTCATACAGACCAGTGATTGGCCCGATCCAAGGAAACCCTCACGTGACATGTGATAATGCATGAATTTGGACCATTTTTTACGCTCTTCATAGGGTCAAAAACCTATGTACATGTACATGCACGTTATGCACACAGCAAGGTGCCCACTGGTCCCCCCCCCCCCCCCCATTTGAATTTCGTCATGTCACAGCGACTTATCAAGTGAAGCTTGCCCTACCTTGACAGTGGACTGTACATATTCCCTGCTGGATATTGTTATAAATTGGAAAATGTCGATTGGTCAGCCCATTTTATATTGTTATAGGGGTAATATCGTTACAGCAATATTGTTATAGAGGTAAGGCAATAGGGAGGTTTCGCTCTACGGAATTACATATGAAAATAACGTATGAACTGCACGGAATTTTCATACGTAAAAATCAGAGCTGTTGGGTTTCGCTCTACGTGATTTCTCCACGACTGCTAAACATGCGTTGTTGCTTTGGAGACGCGTTGGCTGCATGCGCCCACCGCATGCACCATGAACCGAAACCGCGTTTTCTATGATATTATGCACGTGGTGTACGGTGTGTGTACCTTGTGCGGAAAATGCGAAAAAAATATTTCAAAAAGAGGACCCAACGTAGGAAAGAGCTTTCCTACGGAAATCCGTAGAGAGATTTACGTTTGAAAGTTGCCCTCGCTCCCCGACGCGTACGACATACGGATTTTCATACGTAATTACGTAGAGCGAAACCTCCCTATTGTATACAAAAGTCAATGCAGTGATTTGGTTTGACAGAAAAATATCGTTATAGGGGTAATTTCGTTATAGGGGTAATATCGTTATAGGGGTAATATCGTTATAGGGGTAATATCGTTATAGGGGTAATATCGTTATAGGGGTAATATCGTTATAGGGGTAATATCGTTATAGGGGTAATATCGTTATAGGGGTAATATCGTTATAGGGGTTATCAATATAAGAGTAGGTCGACTGTAATAACAAAGATGACTCATTTATCGAATTTAAGGAAGGCTCGACCGAAGTTTTCTTTGCAGCACGATAATGACAACTTCTTTTGCAGAGCTTCCTGGTAAAACATAGTCAGTTTGTAGGCATCACAGTCGTTCTCGTACCCATATGACCTTCATGTCAGCTTTCTACAACTATGATGACCTGAAAAAAACGAAAATAGTATGGACCCGCTGGGGTGGGCGTTTGCTGCGAAGTGTGCGTTTGCAGCAGGCTTTACGGTACCGGTACCGGTATAGGTCCAATGTCATTACGACAATTGGTAGGGGCTGACAGATGTTGCTTGATTTACGAAGTGTGATTCTTAGCTCCGTTGGGTGTTGTCTCCTCCAATGTCCCGTCATCTTGCCTCTTAACGGCACCACCACTATCCGTCTCTGTCTGTTTCCGCGGCATTCCACGTTGTGTGCGATCCCCAGTGTCCTTTCAGCTACGTCTCCTCCATTGCGGTTTTCTGTTGAGCTTCTTACTCCAATTTGTCCGGTGTCCGATGTAGAGGTTCGTTTTCGCGGTCTACCAGGTTTTCGAATATTCACTGTTGTTGTCACTTCCGTTGCCCCCTTGGAAAACGCGATTCCGCGGCCGCGGCAAATTTCGCAGAAGTTGCCATCATCCGCGGAAATCACAGAATCCACACTTTTGTTCGCGGAATCTGACTTTTTTAGGGTACATTACTAAATGTACTACTTGTACTCAGAAAGCAGCAGAAAAACTACTTTGCGATCTGTTTGAGCACATAACATGTGACATTTCTCTTGCCAGTGTAGGTCTGTCCAAGATTCTTCACTCTATTTCGGTTTGTGACTGCAAAGGATAGTATGAAAAGTGCTCCTTCATGCGACTAGATGTCATATCCTCTACGAGGAGGGTGAAAAACTTGCAGAAAGTGCCGAAGATATTTTAATGTTACCGCAGAACCCCCCTCTTCCCCGCGGAATTTGCCGCGGAATGTTGAATTAATGGCCGCGTTTTTCCAAAGGGACAGACTGCCCCACGTGAGATTGCTCAACTACTGCAAGAGCAGGAGCGAAAATACTCAATCTGCGGACAGCATGTTGTTTCGTTCTTTGTGAACTCCTCCCCGCAGCACAGATATACTTGGTCCGCCAAGTTAAAATTGGCGCTTATCTTCTCACTTGGTTTTTTGGTGTTCTGCCTGTGCCACAAGGCATGGAACCACCGATTCACCATCCGAACATAACCATTGACCATTGCATCCGACGACATGGCAGCACAAACCATCACTGAAGTTGCGATCGGTTCGTTTGAGTCTTTCTGACGGAGCTGCCGCCGACGAACACTTCCGTCAGCGCAAGAAAACCCTGCAACCTCCGCTCGAGTCCGTAAAATAGGTAAGGATGTTCGCATTTCAGAGCGATGGAGAATACAGTTTCTGTCTACTTCCAGCTGTCTGATGGCAAGGGTTGTTTACCCCGGGGAGTTATAGAAAAGCTGAAAAAGCGCTTTGCGAGCTTGAATTTCAGTGCTCGCGCAGTACAGCGCATCACCAGCAAATCGCCGACGAAGAAACTGCAGCTCATGTCGATATCTCCAGTAAGTGAGACCAATCCGGCGGACACACTTTGAAGCTCACAGAGGACAGGGCAAAGGAACTAATCAAAGAAAACACCAAGTCCTTAGAGAAACACTCGTGCAAAGGACTTTCAGGAAACTAGCCGAAAAGCCTGGTGCACTGCGTTGTAGGTGCAATACGAGCGCACAGGTGCTACATCAAGCGGAAGCTATCACTGCGCTGCATGTAGATCTTCAAGCACTAGCGGCTCGCGTGGGTACGGCCTTACGGGTGCTGATCAGCAAGTACGACAAGCGCAAGAGGTGATTTGAAAAAAGGACACTGATATGGCGTTGCCTTTTTGTCTCAAACAAAGACGCATTATTGCGACGAACGGGTATAACACTTACAGTCAACACGCGGGCAGTCTCTCTCAGCTTCTGATGGGAAGGTGACAGGCACGCACTGCCTTTGAGCGTGATTCGAGACGAGGAGAAGTGGAAAAAGCTATGAAACGACCCGTGCAGCAGCTGTCCGGATCGTACGTTTTAAGCTCTTCCTCCAGCGACGATAGTGGCGAGGAGGATGTGTAACTTTCTTGAATTTTCGACTGAGTTGCTTACTGACATGTAAAATAATCATGTATATAGTGCTTTGTGATCGTGGCTTGCTTCAAATATTCGTATTTCTTTCCTGAGACAAGAGTGAAGATAAGCACCAATTTTAACTGGGCGGACCAAGTATATACATACTTTTTCAAGTATAATATACCCAATGCGGTAGACAGCAAGCTCAGTGTTTCGGCCGTAAATGCCTCATCAGTACAACTACGAGCTAAATAGGCCGAGCTACCAGCCATGGTGCAAAGGAGGCACCACAGACATTTAAAAGATAGCGCGTTGCTCTAGCGCCAGAGTGCTCAAACTACAAAAAGTAGCGGGCAATGTCTTCTTAGTATGCCTTCTTGGTAAATACACAATATATTTGACTAATTATATCTGACTCCTCACAACTTCTTGGACTTAGAAATGGTGACAAAAAGAGAAAATGAGAAAGCTGTCACGGGAATTTCCAGGACTCTATCAGGCTGCACGACAAGGCGAGAGAGACACTACCCTTTCCCGCCGCCCCCTGTTTCTGCTCGAGAAAGTGACATGCGTCAGTGGCTGAGAATCCCCCCCCCCCTCTCCCGTCTTATCTCGTCTTGCTCTCTCTTTTCTTGTGTGTTCAGAGGATCATGATGATTGCGAACCACAGTCAGAGGTCAATGCTTATTTGGCTGATGATTCCACCCGTCATCCAGTGATAGGTAGAATACGACCACCGGTCAATATCTTTCCGAGTGGGACCTCCATTATGAACTTTGACAATTGGGTTTACAAAGACACGCAGACTCCTGTTAACCGCAGGTTGACTTTATCCGGTAGAACGTCCAGTTCCTCTGATTACGTGATACATACAGCATCAGGCCGGGACTACTGGAGTGGTGCCTCCTTAAAAGAATATTCCAAGCCTCAAGTCATCGAGATGTACTTTGGTAGGGCAAAGCATCCGCCACGGTGCAAGGTTACTGTTCAGATTCTTCGCCACCGTCCCCCATATTTACGCAATCCTCAGTCGAAGTACAATGCCACGGGGCAGGGAAATTCCCGGGTGCAAGTGGGCGCGCTGGACTTTGCAGTCGCCTCTCCCGCCACCGGCCTGTCAAACCTGTCGGTCTGCGGCGGTGACAATGCAACCGTAGTGCAGTGGTTATCTATTACTCATGTATCAGGGTTGCAGTTTCTACTGGATGTTGTTTTTCCTGTAGCAGCTGCTCCACCCCTTGGACGAGTACTCCGTATTGACCTGTGCATGGAAGATGATGCAGAGAATAAGGTGGCAAGCGTTGGTGCACATAACTATACAGCTCTGCACAATGCTCACTCACTAACCAGCATCAGCATTGAGATACATTCCGGTGAGTAATGTTGCCTGTCGTGTTTTCCGGAATATGAGCTGCGCTTTAACCTTAACCCTTTACCGGTCTACCATAAGCGAATTGATACTATAGTATCGGTACGTTTGGCCCTCATTTTGTTGGGGTCTTGTTGCTAGGAGACGCGTAGCTGAGGTCCAAGGTTTTCTGACAATGTACAAAACAACCATGCTTACCATACAAATTTTCGCCGTATCCATCGACTGAAGTTTGTTGAAATTAACACAGAGGACTCATTTATCGAATTAAAGGAAGTCTCGACCGAACTTTTCTTTGCAGCACGATAATGACAACTTCTTTTGCAGAGCTTCCTGGTAAAACATAGTCAGTTTGTAGGCATCACAGTCGTTCTCGTACCCATATGACCTTCATGTCAGCTTTCTACAACTATGATGACCTGAAAAAAACGAAAATAGTATGGACCCGCTGGGGTGGGCGTTTGCTGCGAAGTGTGCGTTTGCAGCAGGCTTTTTGGATGGATTGGATTGGATTTTTATTTATAGTGGTGACTATAACACACAATTACCTAATAACAATAGACCCACTCGACTTTATGGTACCGGTATAGGTCCAATGTCATTACGGCAATTGGTAGGGGCTGACAGATGTTGCTTGATTTACGAAGTGTGATTCTTAGCTCCGTTGGGTGTTGTCTCCTCCAATGTCCCGTCATCTTGCCTCTTCACGGCACCACCACTATCCGTCTCTGTCTGTTTCCACGGCATTCCACGTTTTCTGACACTGGCCGTTGTGTGTGCGATCCCCAGTGTCCTTTCAGCTACGTCTCCTCCATTGCGGTTTTCTGTTGAGCTTCTTACTCCAACTTGTCCGGTGTCCGATGTAGAGGTTCGTTTTCGCGGTCTACCAGGTTTTCGAATATTCACTGTTGTTGTCACTTCCGTTGTCCCCTTGGAAAACGCGATTCCGCGGCCGCGGCAAATTTCGCAGAAGTTGCCATCATCCGCGGAAATCACAGAATCCACAGTTTTGTTCGCGGAATCTGACTTTTTTTAGGGTACATTACTAAATGTACTACTTGTACTCAGAAAGCAGCAGAAAAACTACTTTGCGATCTGTTTGAGCACATAACATGTGACATTTCCCTTGCCAGTGTAGGTCTCTCCAAGATTCTTCACTCTCATTAGGTTTGTGACTGCAAAGGATAGTATGAAAAGTGCTCCTTCATGCGACTAGATGTCATATCCTCTACGAGGAGGGTGAAAAACTTGCAGAAAGCGCCGAAGATATTTTAATGTTACCACAGAAATCCCCCTCTTCCCCGTGGAATTTGCCGCGGAATGTTGAATTAATGGCCGCGTTTTTCCAAAGGGACAGACTGCCCCCGCGAGAGTGCTCAACTACTACAAGAGCAGGAGCGAAAATACTCAATCTGCGGACAGCATGCTGTTTCGTTCTTTGTGAACTCCTCAGCGCAGCACAGATATATATATATATATACACACAACAACAAGGTTGTCAGTTTCATAACACTAAAAGCTTTTCACCCATTTTCATCAGTAGATACATGGGAATGAGCAAGAACGAAAACGAAGCCAGAATTTATACTGGGGGTAGAGAATCAGCAAGAATATTCTTACGCGCCTCAAGTTCACACTACACTACCATAAGAATGTATGGAGCAGTGGAAAAATGCGGGAAACAACACATGAGGGAAATGCAGTACCAGAACAAACACGTGATAAAGTTGTATCCCCCATTGTAATTTATACAACCAGGCCCGCATTCAGGTCTATCGCGAAGGATGTTTCACCAACTCTTGAAAATAGTAATTTTATTTATAAGTATGCGTGTCGCTGTGAGCGAACGTACGTTGGTGAGACATGTCAGCGATTCTCGGAAAGGATCAAGCAGCATATCCCAGACAAGCTGTACAAGAAGCCGCCTGACAAACGTGTGGCAACAAGTGATAGCGCCATCACAAAGCATTTGCAGGCGCAACCTGAATGCATCCCGCAAGAACGCAACAGCAGCTTCAGTGTCATCACACCAGCCCGGAACAGCGCGCACAGATTCACACTGGAGGCGCTGTACATTCGCAGTTTGAGGCCAGAGCTGTGTCGACAAAAGAAGCACATCAAGGTGCTGCGGCTGTTCAAGCTGCAACCGGACTGACAACTTTATCACGTGTTTGTTCTGGTACTGCATTCCCCTCATGTGTTGTTTCCCGCATTTTTCCACTGCTCCATACATTCTTATGGTAGTGTAGTGTGAACTTGAGGCGCGTAAGAATATTCTTGCTGATTCTCTACCCCCAGTATAAATTCTGGCTTCGTTTTCGTTCTTGCTCATTCCCATGTATCTACTGATGAAAATGGGTGAAAAGCTTTTAGTGTTATGAAACTGACAACCTTGTTGTTGTGTGTATACAATTTTTGTTCGCCTACGTCTCTATTTATATATATATATATATACGACTACACCATAGCTCAGCGGTTAGAGCATCGCTGGCTACAAGCGAGGGTCCCTGGTTCGAGTCCTGGTGGTGACAGTCAATTTTTTCTTCAGACTTTTCCCATTTGTCTCTTTCCCTCAAAACCAGTCAATATATATATATATATATACATGGTACGTTCGGGCCTGATTGGAAATTTTTATTTCCATTGCTATCAGGTTCGGCCTCATTTCCTCTGTGCTGCGCTGACGAGTCCACAAAGGACGAAACAGTTCTGTCCGCAGATTGAGTATATATACTCAATCTGCGGACAGAACTGTTTCGTCCTTTGTGGACTCGTCAGCGCAGCACAGAGGAAATGAGGCCGAACCTGATAGCAATGGAAATAAAATTTCCAATCAGGCCCGAACGTACCTTGCCAGAGTGCTCAAACTGACAAATCAGTGAGCTCTGCATAACGCAAACAGCAAAGGCACTACCCCACGCAAGAGTGCTCAACTGCTACAAGAGCAGGAGCGATATATATATATACACACAACAACAAGGTTGTCTGTTTCATAATACCAAAAGCTTTTCACCCATTTTCATCAGTGGTTACATCAAGTGAAAAATTCAAAGAAGATAACCTAATGTTAAATATTCAGAAAACACAATATATTACAGTAACTAAAGCCGACTCCTCTTGGCGATCTGTCAAGCTGCTTGGCTCTTTGTTAGGGTCCGCAGAGGATATTCAGGCAAGAATAGGTGCTGCGAATAGAGCGTTCGGCTCCATTTCGTGGAAGCGTCATAAACTGAGCTCCAGACTTTGTATGTTCTCTGCCCTCATTTTGCCTATCCTGTTGTATAACTGCGGACTGTGGGCCCTGACACAGCAACTCAGTAATCGGCTGGACGCATGGCACCGCAGAAAATTGCGGTACCTGCTTGGTGTGGTGTACCCTCACCACATGTCGAATGCCAAGGTGTACGCCTCAACGCGACAAGGCCCAGTCAGCACTACCTGTCGCAGACGTCGGCTGCTCTGGCTGGGCCATGTTGTTCGCGAAGGACGTAACTCAGCGTCCTACCAAGCACAGGAGATGGCAATTAATACCCGGGACATCAAGCGCCCACGTGGCCGACCCCATCTCAGATGGATTGACAATATTAAAAGTGATCTAAAGCACGCCAATATTGATATTTCTGACTGTTTTGAACTGGCTCTAGACAAGAAAGAATGGCTGATGCTTGTGGAAAAATGTGCTGCGCTTGCGTAGTTGTTCTTACTGCGATACGTTCTAACAATAATGAGATGCCTTTTGTCGGCTCTTCTGCCTGGATTTCGTTGACAGATGCGTTAAGCCCATGGATCCTTCCATGAGTGACATGCTAACTGTAACTATTATATTATTATTATTACATGGGAATGAGCAAGAACGAAAACGAAGCCAGAATTTATACTGGGGGTAGAGAATCAGCAGCCCAGTATAAATTCTGGCTTCGTTTCGTTCTTGCTCATTCCCATGTAACCACTGATGAAAATGGGTGAAAAGCTTTTGGTATTATGAAACTGACAACCTTGTTGTTGTGTGTATATAAATTTTGTTCGCCTACCTTTCTGTTTAAATATATATATGCTGCGCTGATGAGTTCAAAAAGAACGAAACAGCATGCTGTCCGCAGATTGAGTATATACATAATATACTAACTGGTTTGAGGGAAAGAGACAAACGGGAAAAGTCTGAAGAAAAAATTGACTGTCACCACCAGGACTCGAACCAGGGACCCAGTATGAATATATATACTAAAACCCTGAATACCGTTAGCAAGACAAAGTACGAAAAGCTCCTCACGGACAACGTAACGGCCAACTGCAGACAGGCCCCGGAATCAATGTATGCGGAAATAAATCAGGAAGCCAAGCAACTTGCCCAAAAACTCAAAATCGACGACCGAGTGGACGTAATGGCGAAGTCGGAGGCATTCGTCACACTCAAAGATCATAAGGCTAGATTCCAAAACAACCTCCCTTGCCGGCTCATCAACCCCGCGAAATCGGAGCTCGGCGTTATCAACAAGGCAATACTGGACAGGGCAGTCAGCGCAACCAGAGCAGCGACCAGTGTCAACATTTGGAAAAGCACCGCATCAGTCATCGAGTGGTTCAACGGTATTGACAACAAGAGCAACCACACGTTTGTATGCTTCGACGTAATAGAGTATTACCCGTCAATCACCGAAACCCTCCTGACTAAGGCCCTCGATTTCGCCTCGCTGCACACCACCATCACAAACGAAGAGCGACGGATCATAAAGCACGCTCGAAAATCGGTCCTGTTCAAAGATGGCCAGGCCTGGACCAAGAAAGATAACAACACATTATTCGACATCACTATGGGATCCTATGATGGTGCAGAGGCATGCGAGCTAGTCGGAGCGTACCTTCTCCACCAACTCTCCGAGCACCTGCCCAAGGAGCAGATTGGCCTGTATAGGGATGACGGCCTCGCTGTCATGGAAAATGTGTCCGGCAGCGCAGCCGAACGGCTGAAGAAGAAACTCGTGGCAGTCTTCTCGGCAAACGACCTACGTGTGACCATTGAAACTAACCTGAAAGTCGTGAGCTTCCTCGACGTTACTTTCAACTTGTCCACTGGAGGATACCGGCCCCACCGTAAACCAGGTGATGCCCCACGGTACATCCACACCCACTCCAACCATCCACCAAACATACTAAAGCAACTACCTGCCGCCATCAGCAAGCGCGTCTCAATGAACTCCTCGGATGCCGATGCCTTCAGCCAAGCAGCACCGATGTATAATGCAGCCCTGTCCGCAAGCAGATACACGGAAACGATCCAATACATCGAGCCGGAACAAGGCAAAGGAAGAAAGAAAAAGAGAAAAAGAAAACGCCACATTACTTGGTTCAACCCACCATTCAGCCGCAACGTGCAAACCAATGTGGCTGCGACCTTCCTGAAGCTGATTGATCGCCATTTCAAGAACACCCCGCTCGCAAAACTGTTCAACCGCAACAATGCAAAAGTCAGCTATTGCTGCATGCCAAACGTCGCAGCCTCTATCAGCAGTCACAACAAGCGCCTCCTGACCAAAGCTACACCTGAAAAGCCATGCAACTGCAGAAAAAAGAACGAATGCCCACTGGACGGCCGCTGCCTGGCATCACACATTATATACGAGGCACATGTCACCAGCCAGGATGAGCGAAAATTATACATTGGCTGCGCAGACACTGAGTTCAAAGCCAGATACAACAACCACACCACGTCGTTCCGACATGAGAGATACCGTACTAGCACCGAGCTGTCGAAACACCTCTGGGAGAAGAAACAAAACCACCAGGACTACCAGCTCAGATGGCAGATAAAGGAAAAGGCCAACTCCTAAAGCACCGCCACAAAAAGATGTAACCTGTGCACAGCTGAGAAAACATGGATTCTCCTTGGCGACGAGACCATGCTCAACAAGAGAAGCAAAGTCATCGCAAAATGCCGCCACGCTAACAAGTATCGCCTAGCCAACTTCACCGGGGTCACATAACAAGCGAGAATAGCACGCTGCACTCCGGCCAACGGACGTGACAACCTACCTCACTTGCAACGGTCACTTCCATCAAAAATTGCTCGAATACGATTGTCACTTTGTACAAAGCCCACACTCACAAGCTTGCCACTTGAAAAGCATACTGACAACTGCGCTGCTTTCTAACACTTGTCTTTCTAACTAAGTTACTTTGCGCCTGACACTTTGGGCTTGGCACTTTTGTGTCTGCGATTGCTGCGTGATGGGTATATCTAGCATTGTTTTTGCATGCCCGGCTTTAGTTGTTTGTTGCCTGATGATTGATTGTTCAAGAAACTCTGAGTAGCAACAGAAAGAACGTGTACTTGGTGAGGACTATACTGGATTGTATATATACATATATATACCCAATGCTGTAGACAGCAAGCTGTTTCGGCCATAAAGGCCTCATCAGTACAGCTACGAGCTAAATAGGCCGAGCTACCAGCCATGGTGCAAAGGAGGCACCACAGACATTAAGATAGCTTGTCGCTCTAGCGCCAGAGTGCTCAAACTACAAAAAGTAGCGGGCATTGCGCGATGCAGCAGCACTAGAGCAGCCTACTGAGAGTGCTCAACAAGGCAAAAGCCGAGGAGCGTGATACCCAATGCTGTAGACAGCAAGCTGTTTCGGCCATAAAGGCCTCATCAGTACAGCTACGAGCTAAATAGGCCGAGCTACCAGCCATGGTGCAAAGGAGGCACCACAGACATTAAGATAGCTCGTCGCTCTAGCGCCAGAGTGCTCAAACTACAAAAAGTAGATACTCAATCTGCGGACAGAACTGTATATATATATATATACTTGGTCCGCCAAGTTAAAATTGGCGCTTATCTTCTCACTTGGTTTTTTGGTGTTCTGCCTGTGCCACACGGCATGGAACCACCGATTCACCATCCGAACATAACCATTGACCATTGCATCCGACGACATGGCAGCACAAACCATCACAGAAGTTGCGATCGGTTCGTTTGAGTCTTTTTGACGGAGCTGCCACCGACGAACACTTCCGTCAGCACAAGAAAACCCTGCAACCTCCGCTCGAGTCCGTAAAATAGGTCAGGATGTTCGCATTTCGGAGCGATGGAGAATACAGTTTCTGTCTGCTTCCAGCTGTCTGATGGCAAGGATTGTTTACTCCGGGGAGGTATAGAAAAGCTGAAAAAGCACTTCGCGAGCTTGAATTTCAGTGCTCGCACAGTACAGCGCAACACCAGCAAATCGCTGACGAAGAAACTGCAGCTCATGTCGATATCTCCAGTAAGTGAGACCAATCCGGCGGACACACTTTGAAGCTCACAGAGGACAGGGCAAAGGAACTAATCAAAGAAAACACCAAGTTTTTAGAGAAACACTCGTGCAAAGGACTTTCAGGAAACTAGCCGAAAAGTCTGGTGCACGGCGTTGTAGGCCCAATATGAGCGCACAGGTGCTACATCAAGCGGAACCTATCACTGCGCTGCATGTAGATCTTCAAGCACTAGCGGCTCGCGTGGGTACGGCCTTACGGGTGCTGATCAGCAAGTACGACAAGCGCAAGAGGTGATTTGAAAAAAGGACACTGATATGGCGTTGCCTTTTTGTCTCAAACAAAGACGCATTATTGCGACTGACGGGGATAACACTTACAGTCAACATGCAGGCAGTCTCTCTCAGCTTCTGATGGGAAGGTGACAGGAACGCACTACCTTTGAGCGTGATTCGAGACGAGGAGAAGTGGAACAAGCTATGAAACGACCCGTGCAGCAGCTGTCCGGATTGTACGTTTTGAGCTCTTCCTCCAGCGACGATAGTGGCGAGGAGGATGTGTAACTTTCTTGAATTTTCGACTGAGTTGCTTACTGACATGTAAAATAATCATGTATATAGTGCTTTGTGATCGTGGCTTGCTTCAAATATTCGTATTTCTTTCCTGAGACAAGAGTGAAGATAAGCACCAATTTTAACTGGGCGGACCAAGTATATACATACTTTTTCAAGTATAATATACCCAATGCGGTAGACAGCAAGCTCAGTGTTTCGGCCGTAAATGCCTCATCAGTACAGCTCCGAGCTAAATAGGCCGAGCTACCAGCCATGGTGCAAAGGAGGCACCACAGACATTTAAAAGATAGCGCGTCGCTCTAGCGCCAGAGTGCTCAAACTACGAAAAGTAGCGGGCATTGCGCGATGCAGCAGCACTAGAGCAGCCTACCGAGAGTGCTCAACAAGGCGAAAGCCGAGGAGCGTGATACCCAATGCTGTAGACAGCAAGCTGTTTCGGCCATAAAAGGCCTCATCAGTACAGCTACCTTTTCAAGTATAATAATACCAATGCTGTAGACAGCAAGCTCAGTGTTTCGGCCGTAAATGCCTCATCAGTACAACTACCAGCTAAATAGGCCGAGCTACCAGCCATGGTGCAAAGGAGGCACCACAGACATTTAAAAGATAGCGCGTTGCTCTAGCGCCAGAGTGCTCAAACTACGAAAAGTAGCGGGCAATGTCTTCTTAGTACCGTATTTTACCGGTTGTAAGTCGACCCCGGTTATAGGTCGACCCCGTATCCGGAGGTCTCAATTCTGCGTTTTAAAGTTTTCACCCAACGAAGCACTACCAACCACTCCCTGCTACTAACACATCAACAAATCATGTAAACATTCCTTATTGGAGGGTATAACGTCCCAATCTTTGAAAAAGGCCAATAAACTGGCAAACATGTGTACACGTGGTGCACTCATGTATGCAGGGTAGGTCATTTTTTGTAAGATTCTGATAGTTCCCGGTTATAATTCGAATCCCGGTTGTAAGTCGACCCCCACCCTTTCTCCTTCAATTTTTATTGGTAAAAGGTCGACTTACAACCGGAAAAATACGGTATGCCTTCTTGGTAAATACACAATATATTTGACTACTTATATCTGACTCCTCACAACTTATTGGACTTAGAAATGGTGACAAAAAGAGAAAATGAGAAAGCTGTCACGGGAAATTACAGGACTCTATCAGGCTGCACGACAAGGCGAGAGAGACACTACCCTTCCCCGCTGCCCCCTGTTTCTGCTCGAGAAAGTGACATGCGTCAGTGGCTGAGAATCCCCCCCCCCCCCTCTCCCGTCTTATCTCGTCTTGCTCTCTCTTTTCTTGTGTGTTCAGAGGATCATGATGATTGCGAACCACAGTCAGAGGTCAATACTTATTTGGCTGATGATTCCACCCGTCATCCAGTGATAGGTATAATACGAGCACCGGTCAATATCGTTCCGAGTGGGACCTCCATTATGAACTTTGACAATTGGGTTTACAAAGACACGCAGACTCCTGTTAACCGCAGGCTGACTTTATCCGGTAGAACGTACAGTTCCTCGGATTACGTGATACATACAGCATCAGGCCTGGACTACTGGAGTGGCGCCTCCTTAAAAGAATATTCCAAGCCTCAAGTCATCGAGATGTACTTTGGTAGGGCAAAGCATTCGCCACGGTGCAAGGCTACTGTTCGGATTCTTCGCCACCGTCCCCCATATTTACGCAATCCTCAGTCGAAGTACAATGCCACGGCGCAGGGTAATTCCCGGGTGCGAGTGGGCGCGCTGGACTTTGCAGTCGCCTCTCCCGCCACCGGCCTGTCAAACCTGTCGGTCTGCGGCGGTGACAATGCAACCGTAGTGCAGTGGTTATCTATTACTCATGTATCAGGGTTGCAGTTTCTACTGGATGTTGTTTTTCCTGTAGCAGCTGCTCCACCCCTTGGACGAGTACTCCGTATTGACCTGTGCATGGAAGATGATGCAGAGAATAAGGTGGCAAGCGTTGGAGCACATGACTATACAGCTCTGCACAATGCTGACTCACTAACCAGCATCAGCGTTGAGATACCGTCCGGTGAGTAATGTTGCCTGTCGTGTTTTCCGGAATATGAGCTGCGCTTTAACCTTAAACTACCCAGGTACCTGTTTGCTGAGCTGCTGATCCGTTAGCAAACGAGTACCCGATAGTCGTGTTTGAGGGTCCGGGACAGAGTTATGAGCTGGTTTGTATAGTTAAACAGTTTGATGTACAGTTTGTGTTGTTGCTTGTTCGATCCTGCTGCATATGGAAATTTTGACTGTTTTGCATGTACCGTATTTCCGCAAATAAAAGACCGTCCTCGTATTCAACGCCTTCCTCGAATACAAGGCCGGGGCAGGGGGCGATTGAAAACATACAAGACCGTCTCCGATTAGATGACCGGGCCTAAATGAGTCTTACGGCTGTGTGCTCAAAATTGTGGTAAAAATAGAAGACCGTGCTAAACCTGTGTAGAAGAAAATGGAAGAACGGGGCTAAAACCATGTGGCGAAAAGTAGAAGACGGTGGGGGGGGGGGGGAAGGGGGTGAAACTGGGTTGAAAGAATAAAAGACCATCCTTGAATACAAGACAGTCCTCAATAGGTCTTTTGCCAAATAAGACACACAGTGACTTGGCGGGGCATGACATGCGTACTGAATGCATGACCCGGGCACACGATACATGCAGTGCATTACGAGTCACGCGAGCTCTTGTTCCTGAACTGCAACGATCAATCACCACGTTTGGCGTGTACTCACCCACGCGTCGAGAAAATAGTGACTTTCTTTTTTGTTTTGCTTGTGTATTTCAAAAACTATGTTTCTTCAAGCGATCGCGATCGCGATCGACATTCTAGAATAATATAATGAGGACGGTCGCTGGATTTTCTCTGCCTAGTTCTCGTACAGGGTTTAGTTTTGTTTTCTAGAACATCTCTCCAGATTTTTAGCCATGGGAAAGGCGATCACTGCTGCGTCCGCAGTGCAACAGCGACCGACGTTCAGAAAAAAATACTTTGCTCCATGCGTTCCCTGCTAGCAAGGAATCGAAAACTGGCGAAGCTAAGAGCGTGAGCAGTGACGAGTTGGACACAAGAAAGTCTTGGAGTGCCGCCATTCGTCGAGATGAGCGGAATGGCTACGGTTACCATCATGCCCTACAATATAGTGGTGTGTTCTAACCATTTCACTGATGAATACTATAGTCGCTATCAACAATATCCAAGTGGAGTTCAGCCTGGAGATTTAGCTCGGTTTGAAGACTCTGACATTCAGTACTACACTGGTTTTCCTTTGCTTGCTGCGTTTGATGCATGTATTCAATTTCTTCACCTGGATTATAAGAGAATCATTCCTTTCGCAGTAAACCAGTGGATGCCGATTCCCGGGAAAGGAAACCCTGTGATGAACAGAAGATTAAGTTAATTGGGTTGGAGAGAGAACTCTTTCATGACCATGGTTCGTCTTCGCCACGGCGCAGACATACGAGTGCTGGCTGATCTGTATATGATAATTATGCTGGGACTGTGAGCTGTATAATCACAACAATGGTCAACTTTATAATGTACATGTACCTCCGACTTGGAATGATACCTATCTGGCCGAGTCTTTCCCAAGTGTCAGAACGATTGCTGGATGTTTTCAAAAAGCTGCATCCTACAACATTCATGATCATAGCTGCTACACCCAGATGGTGGTGGGGCGTTTACCTCCAAGTCATTTACGGGATCCACCAGTGACCACGAGCTCACAATCACAAGCCACTACTTAGATCTTCTTCCAGTAGCTGGATATGGGACTTTGATTATGGCAGACCAAGGATTTAACATCCAGGATCTCTTGATGCCACATGGCGTAAAGTTGAACATGTCCCCGTTCAAGTGATCCAAGCAACAGATGGCCTTAAAAGACGTCCAGAAAACGCAACAAATTGCCACGTTACGAATTCATGTTGAGTGTCTGATGGAGCGAATCAGGGAGTTTTCTATCTTTTCAAAGATCATTCCAACTCTTTTCCCTATCATCATTCAGATATGGATTGTTCGCTGCCTGCTCACAGTAGCCCAGGCTCCTTTACTTGCTGAAGCAAATTATGTTTTCCATCCAACGCATATGGCCGATTGGTTTGCAGGCCTGCCTGCGAATCATGAGGTCCCGAGTTCAAGACCCGCGCTGGTAGCAGGGAGCATGTAAAAAAAGACTTTTTACGCTTGTTGAACTACGCCGACACCCACGGTCAACTGGGTACTCACAGCTTGGAGTGAGAATAACAAGGATGCAGTTTACCGGGTTATGGGCCATTACACGCCCGATTGGTTGAGAGATTAGACACCCTTAGCAAACAACGGTAACGCTATTTTTTACGGTACTCGTACCTTGATCACCCAAATAGCGTTCAAGCTGCAGCGTATAAACGTTATGGGGGCTGATTTATCGTTGTGATCAACGGTACGTGTTTTAGCCAAATATTGCATAGTCCGTACGCATTTCAACTTGTATCGCGTATATGGTGACAAAATAGTTGTACCGCGCGAAATCAAAGCTATTCTTGTGGCAACAGCGAACTAAAAATAGCGTGCATCTTGCTAAAGGTCGAACCCAAATCACGGTATTTTCCCCCTTACGATAATACCGTTACAACATAACGTTTTTTGCTAAGGGTGTCTACTAACCTCCTCTCCCCTGACTCACTGCGGGTGAGGTCTGCATTCGCCACTAAGGTGCACAGGCATAGTGGTGGCCTGCGGATGCGAAGGCTAGTTTGTGTGTTTCTGAACATTCAAGCGATGCCGACGCGGATCCCGCGAATATTATTATGCCAACTGTTGCTAGCATTGCATGGCGAATTGCATGGCGAATTGATCTTCAGCAACACGAATTTTGTCATACCTGAACAATCATGCACAATACGGAGCAGCTAATGACTTAGTGGGTATAAATGTGGATAGTATGATATAATTTAGATTGCAATTATTTGCAAAAGTGCAATGAATAATAATACCAAATAAGTAAACAGCTTCCTCTGTGGCAAAAATGCGATATTACTCATAAAAGGACACACTTCAGGTTCATTACAAACATCTTGTATTTCACCTGACGAGAAGGCTTGAAAGTATACTTGTGAAGACAAAAAACTTTAAAGATGTTTGTAATGAGCCAGAAGTGTGTCCTTTTTATGAGTATTAATAATAATACCTGTAGAAAGGAAAAAGACATTATGGATACGAGTTAAGAGTAACTCTCCATCACTGTAACATGATACTTTATACAGTCAGAAAGTGCAATAACTAGGCACAAAACTGACAGAGTACTGAGACATTCGACATCCTGACACCTAGCTTCAACACATCTCCGTAGCGCTAACCGACAGCCTTCCAACTTGGAAGGTTCAAGGTTATGGAAAGACCAAAGAGGGGAAGGCAAGCGCAACGGAAACAATCAAAAGCTACAGTCCCAACGGAACAAAGAATGTCGATTGTTACTGGACGATGACGAGACCAGTAGGATATTTGACAAAGCGGTCTAACTACAATTCGAAGCAGCAAAGCAGCACACCACCCAACTTGGGTGGGTCATAAATATCAAAGATGAGTAAAGAAATGGGAAGCTTTGCGAAAACGAATTGTACAAGCCGAAAGCCAAACTCCTACAGTACTCCTCATGCTTGACATTGTGATGGACTAGTTGACTACAAAACAAGTTGTTTCACACGACTAGTCCATCACAATGTCATGCATGAGGAGTACTGTAGGAGTTTGGCTTTCGGCTTGTACAATTCGTTTTCGCAAAGCTTCCCATTTCTTTACTCATCTTTGATATTTGTGACCCACCTATATCCTTGTATATCCTTTTCAATTTTTTTGCAACATTGTTGTGTGGCTGTTATGAGATTTTTTTTAATGATATAAACATCAGCGGGGAGTTTGCAGACTACAGAAATTGCATGATTTTAGCGTATAGCTCCATCTGCTGATCGTCCTACTGTGGATGGCAAAGCTACACACTCTTCTTAGTATTCATAAGTTGAGGGAATGGAAAAAATGGGACAGTCTGAAGAAAAAAATGACTCTTACCACCAGGAATCGAATAAGGGACCTTTGCTTGAGGCCAGCAATGATCTAACCACTGAAATTTGGGATGGCTGTCACCCCAGCCGAGACCGTTCAACGTGTTCCTCAGACGTCGAAACTCACACTTCCTGTGACACTGAACGGGCTGTTGGGATGCAGCCCTCACTGTATCCACACACTACCTGTGACACTGCTTACTCTCTCTCTCTCTCTCTCTCTCTCTCTCTCTCTCTCTCTCCCTCCCTCCATCCCTCTCTCTCTCTCTTTCTGTGTCTCTATCTCTCTCACTCTCTCTCTCCTTTTCACGGTCGCTCTCTATCTCTTTGTCGCACTCCCTCTCTCTCCCTCGTTGCAGATTTCATCTGTGAAACCGGTTCTCATCAATGCTCGTCAAACAGCCGGTGTTTGGTACAAAGTCAGGGCCTCACCTGCCAGTGTGCCCATGGCTTCTCTGGGCCAACATGCACAAGTGAGTGACAATCCATCCATGATGCATGCATGTTGCCATGACAATCCATCCATGATGCATGCCTGTTGCCATGACAACGTCTAATGGCAAGCTGCTCTCCGCATCATAACAGGATTTAATAACAAGATTCCGGCCTGTCTATCAATAAAGAAGCAATTCCTCCTCCACCCCATGCGCTCTCTGGCTGAGCTCATGACCCAGCAGCTTGACTACAGGTTGTACACTCCCACAGAGAAATATGGTTTTCCTCCTTGCAGCGGTGCTTCGACCACTAACTTCTCGTCAGGGAAGAATAATGCTGAGAAGACGAATGCTGAGAATACAGAATTAATTGATTGCACACATCGCTAGCGCTATTGTTCTTATCCAATAACTATTGTTGAGTTCGAAACAGGACGGCTGACGACACATTATCCAGACATTACAACGGGAACAGGTAGGTTGGGGGAACGACATTTATTATAGACGACGAGACAAGAGACCAAGACGAACGAAACGACTACATTGAAGAGTGAGAAAAGAGATCAAGTCTGAACGGCAAGATAAAGGGCCTGGGTAGCTATGGCAAATATGGGCACGCAAGTAGCTACCCAGGCCAACGGAACAAAAGGAGACAAAAGGTGCGTACGCAAGTGCATGCAGGCCAGCTAGAAAAGGTACGGGAGGAGGTACCTAACACTATTGTTGCTGTTTTTGAAACGGTCATTGTCTCTATTCTGAACGTCTAAATCCTTAATTTGTTTCCCATTTCCCTGTAGTCACGACACTCCACTCATGATTGTGACAAGAGAACGTTTTGGACATACATGTAATACTACTTTGGTTGCAACGTTTGTGATATGAGTGCGCATTTGATATTATTCATCGCCATATTAATTGATTGCCTTGCCCACTACTGGTGTGTTTCGTCCTTTTGCTAGGTTGGCATGGTAACATTGGCCAGTGCCAGGGTAACGAGTACATTGTGGTGTTGCCGGATTACTCAGTGTATGCCGAGAAGAGAACGGCGGAACAGGCAACAGCGGCGTGCTCCGCTTACGGACTCTACTTGCCACCGAGCAAAAGCGTGTGTCTCCTCTCCGCACTTGCTGCCTTCGCTCAAAACGACAGTCATGAAAGTTTCTTCATGAACAATGCCAGGACTCTGGTTTATTACCATGGCTACCAAACCAGCCCGACTGGTCCTCAAGACAAAGGACGGTTTGTCTGTTCAGGTAAGTGGCAGTGAACCAATAGAGAGGTTCCGGGGTACGATTTTCCGCGCCAAAATCCGTATCGGCACTACAGACTTTTTCGAGGCGTGCTCCATACGATTTTTTCGGCACAGAGAATCCGTGTGGACTGGCTTTCATACGAACCATGTTTCGTATGGAGATTTTGCGTCATCGAGTGCAGAAAAAATGTTCGCGTACAAATTTGGTACGAGAAGATCGATTTTCCGCGGGAAGTTTTGATTTCGGTAAAAAATTTCAAAATAAAAAGGCATCGCACTAGGAATAGGACGTGTTTGCGATCGTAACCTAGGCAATGACAGCAAAGACATGTTCCGTACTCTGGAACATTTCACTGTTCGAAAACAAAGTATAAAAAACCGAGCGCCTCTACGGATTTTGGCACGAAAAATCGCACTTGCTACCCGCAGTAGTAATTGTGTGTGTGTGTGTGTGTGCGTGCGTGCGTGCGTGCGTGCGTGCGTGTGGTGTGTTTTGTGCTGGAGGTGAGTGGAAGGAGATTTTTGAGCTCCGGTTTTTTAGAAGTTTTCTTCCACGGGCTGGTCTCCAGCTCCGGCTGGGGCCAGCCCAGAAGAGTTATAGACTCACAGTAAGTAGAGTAGCTGTGCTGAGCGAGGCAGCCGTCATCTTGCTGCCGCGGACGAGGACAATTCAGCGTCGACAACATGGTCACCTCGGATATGACCACTCGCGCTGACCCTCGTCCGCCTGAGCGCGGAGGAGTTGCAAACCCCCGCTCAGAGCTTAGCTCGCAGCATGCACCAGCCGCTCGGAGGTTCGTGCTGTCTCTGGGAACCTGGAATGTGAGGACTCTTGTTGAGTCCGACGGCGACGTGAATACGGCTTCAAAATTTCAAAAAAAATCAAAACATTTGTTGCGGGAGGAGAAGAAAATTGACCTGGTTTGTCGGCAGCTTGGACGTTGCGGAGTGGATATCGCAGGTCTGCAGGAGACCCTTTGGTTCGGCACGGCTCAGTACAGCGTTGGCGACTCTCTCGTGTTGGCGAGTGGACGCCCTACTCCGACTGCGGATGACTCTGGACGTCGTGGTGAAGGTGTGGCGATATTGCTGCGCGGAAAGTGCAAAGACGCCTTTGTCAGCGGCGGTTCGGAATGGAAAGGACACAGCTCGCGACTTGTCTCCGCGAAGGTAAAGTTCGAATGTGGTCGTAATCGTTCAGTATCTTGCATTCATATCGCTGTTGCGTATGCACCAACATTCAGTAGATCACGTGAGGAGAAAGCTGCGTTCTATGAAAGTTTGCAGTCCTTCCTTGATAGTGTACCCAGGAGTGACCAGTATGTCAGACTCGGCGATTTCAATGCTCGTGTTGGTGTTGGTACTGCTGGAGACGAGTGGAGCCGCGTAAGGGGTACACATGGACATGGCGTCATGAATTCTGCTGGAGAGAATTTACTAAACTTCCTGGCCAGAAACAGTGCGCTCATCTGCAACACCTGGTTCAAGAAGAAGGACATCCACAAGCACACGTGGCACCATCCCAGGTATGGGCAGCCTCATTGTATCGACTACTGCATTATTCCAGAGTCATGTCAGCGTCAATGTCTGGATTGTCAAGTTCTCCGCTCTGCGGAGTGTGACACCGACCATAAGTTCCTTGCCATGAGATACCGCTTGGCGGCGGTGCCCAGTTTCCGCAGGCAAAGTAAACCAGCCAACAAACCCATCGCTTCCGCAGTCCTAACGGCTCCCTCCAATGATGAAGTGCGAGCAAAATATTCCACTAGTCTTGATGCTGCCTTGGTTCAGAACTGGCCAGATGAGCTATCTGTGGACGGATGCTGGGCTGCGTTGAAAACTACGGTGGCGGACGTCGCTCAGAAATGCCTTGGCAGAGAGCGGCGCAAACAACCAGACTGGTTCCAGGACAATCGACCGAAGATTGAGGCTGCCCTCCGTGAGCGAGACGATTGCTACCGAGCCTGGATGTCGACCAACAGGGCAAGTGATCAGAAGCTGTATAAAAAGGCCCGAAGTTCAGCTCGCCGTATCGTTCGTCAAGCAAAGCAGGACTGGCTGAGAAAGCAGGCTCGGGACTGCGAACGCTTTAGTCTAACATCTAAGGGAGGCTGGGAGTGCGTCAAGAGGATCCAGACTGCACTTGATGGATTGCAGCCCCGCAAGACAGCTGCTATCAAGAATGCGCAGGGTGTTGTGTGCGAGACACCAGAGGCAACAGGTACGCGATGGCGGGAGCATTTTGACGGTGTCCTAAACGTGATCAGTGATTTTGTCCCAGATGCCATTGCTTCCATTGGGCAGCTACCGATTTGGCTTGACCTTGAGAACGCCCCAGCCTGCAGCGAGATACACCGTGCTATGCGAGCACTTCAAAATGGCAAAGCATGTGGCCGATCAGAGATAACAGCGGAGATGCTCAAGTGCGGCTCTGAACAGGTGCCTAGGTTGGAGATATTGTTGGCTGAAGTTTGGCGGACGGAAAGGGTTCCTCAGGATTGGGCAGGCGCCATCTTAATCCCAATTCCCAAGAAAGGTGATCTTAGTGACTGTGGTAACTGGCGAGGCATCGCGCTTCTAGACGTGGTCGGCAAGCTGGTGGCAAGAATAATAGCGGATCGCCTGCAGCTGGTTGGAGAGGAATACCTGCCTGACTCCCAATGTGGTTTTCGCCGTGGTAGGGGATGCTCAGACATGGTGTTCTCAGTACGCCAGGTTGCCGAGAAATTGCATGAGCATTCATCAAAGGGCTTTGCGGTGTTAATCGACTTGCGCAAAGAATCCGATTCAGTACCTAGAGCAGCCATGTGGAGGGTTCTCTCCAGGCTCGGCGTGCCGGATAAGCTGATCTCCATCATTCGGTCGTTCCATGAAGGCATGTCTGCATCCATTCGTCTCGGCGCAGATCTGCTCGACCCTTTCCCGGCGGGAAATGGCCTACGTCAGGGATGCACTATGGCCCCGATCCTGTTCAACTTATTCATGGGTGCGGTTGTGGAAAAGTGGCATGCTACCATCGCCAATGACGAGGATATCGGTATCCAGGTGTCGCAGTTTCGCAGAGACTGCTTGTTCAATACGCGTCTCAGAGAGTGTCGCAGGGTGACTATCACGGAGTGTCAGTTTGCGGACGATTCATCACTGTTCGCCAAAACCTATGGCGGTGCTGAAAGGGCCTTGGCCACGTTTCGACAGGTTGCAGCATCTTTTGGCCTGTCAGTCAATCTGGGCAAAACTAAGTTCATGCCTATGGGCGTTGGTGTGGTGGCGTCGGATATGTTGCCTTTGGGTGGAACCGTCGAATGCGTGGACAGCTTTCGCTATCTTGGCTGCCAGATCACTCCTCATGCTAGGAGTAGCTTTGATGTCTCTCGCAGGATCGCCGCAGCTTCGGGTGCATTTGGCGCATTGAAGAAAGCTGTGTTTGCGAACTCGGAGTTTCCTATCGGTCTCAAGCGTGTTGTGTACGGAGTCACTGTGTTGGCAGTACTCCTCTATGGTGCTGAGAACTGGACACCGAGGCAACGGGATCTCCAGCGTCTGGAGTCGTTTCACCTGCGATCTATACGCATGGTCCTGGGCATCAGTAGGGCGCGCCAGATGGACGAGCACGTGACAACCCTTCAGGTACGGCAGTGGTGGGGTGACATGGAGCAGGTCTCTGACAAGGTCCGGCGCCGTCGTCTCCAATGGCTGGGCCACCTGGCTCGCATGGATGACCGTATTCCCCGCCGATTGCTCTTTGGTGCCTTGCCGTCTAAACGACCTCCACATGGCCCCCGGAAGAGGTGGAAAGACCCAATCAAACATGACCTGACGGCGGTGTCCATTGGCATGAATGAGTGGCTTGAAACAGCAGATGATAGGTCTGAGTGGAGAACCAGGTGTCAGGATGGAGTCTACAGTGTGGTATGCTCTCGTGTACAAGTACAACCTGCCGTGAAACCACTCCTGTGTATGGTCTGCACACGCCGTTTCAGCCGTCCTCAAGACATCGCTAGACATAGTTGCACATCCAGTCGCTCCGCAAAGGCAAAAAACAAACAGTGAAACAGCCGTTCACGTCCCGCCGGACTCGCAGGGCCTCATGACGCGTCCCGGAGACAGCACTCCTCCAAGTCGCCCCGTTTGGGGACACATAGCCAATCGTGGCAGTGGGCGAAGGAAGGAAGGAAGGAAGGAAGGTGTGTGTGTGTGTGTGTGTGTGTGTGTGTGTGTGTGTGTGTGTGTGTGTGTGTGTGTGTGTGTGTGTGTGTGTGTGCGGGTGTGTGTGTGCGTGCATGCATGCGTGTCACAACTCGCATCCTATTTTTCAAATCGTGTATGAACGAGTGGTAAATTTTCGTGTTAGATGAAATTTGGGTCAGTAAATGCCAGCTCACTCTTCTACTGCCTTTTCGATTGTCACTTATTTTTTTGGAGAAGGTGAAGGATTGTCTAGGACCTTCCACTGAGCGATAAATCAGAAGATAAAGTGCCAAGAAAGAAACAAAAGAGACACATTGTTCAAGGCGACATCCTCTCAGGTTCACGAAGGCAAAAATCGATGAGTACGAAGACTCGCGTATAAGTCCAGGGCTTGTAATCTTCACCGCTTACATGACATTATAACCCCTGGGAGTTGGATAAGCTCGGTGATCAAGGGTAAGGCTAGTTTAGCTTGGCGTGAGCTGAATAAGCCCACCTCACCATGTACCCGCGCTCTCTAAAATGACTGTGTGACAGATAAAGGCCAGCTAGTCGCAAGCCTAGGGTTGAATACGCCCGGGCATATTTTTCTCATGAAAACGGCTTCTCACTCCCAAACCAGACTAGCTATACGCATGCACCACTCTCACGTGACTAGCACTCTCGTACAGACGGAAATAGATTCTTGCACTGTCTGACAACGCATATCTTACTCTTGCATGCACCACATACCATACATGTCACCTACATCACCACATACTCACACATACACTTGACCATAATAATTATTATAACATCAGAAAAGGCAAGAACCAAATACGACAATTTGCGTAAATATAAATCGAATCAAACTTACCAACATTTCAACCGATGCATGCCAGGGTATGTAGTGTGGTTTGTGTACAAAAAGCGGGAAAGAAAGAAATGGGATTCTTTGGCAAGAAAAAAGTCACTTTGCAGCTCTATGGTGCAGACCAGGCTAGAATCAGTGGTGATCAATTCATCAGCCTTGAACGCTGTCGAATGATGTAATGACAAAAACAAGTTGCTATGACTAGGATCAAGAGTACATGCAAACCAGAGTGTGCAGCTCGGATGGGTTGCTGTCACGGCGGAATTCCGTGATTACATCATTTTATTGATGTAGTGCGTACAAGCAGGATTCAAGCAGGTCTCTTTCTGCACAACTGCAGCTCAGTTGTACGCACTACGCCATTTCCCGCCTCAGATCTGCGCCAAATATGATGTAATCACGGAATTCCGCCATGACAGACACCCATAGCAGAAAAGGCCCCAAGCTGTACACTCTTGGTTCCATGTAGTCTTGCTAGGATCGCTTGTTGGCTATCATCAATTCAGGAATGCACCTTTTGCCATAGAATTTTGCATCACGTCAAAAATAACATGCCACCTCTATTGATTTCGGAGCAGCACTCTCAAAACTTAATGGTTCCTCTGATCTTCTTTTCAATTATCCACGTGTTTACTGTCTGCTTGTGTAGTGAGTCACTTTTGCACTCTTTTCCTGCCAATCCTCTTTTCCTGCACACAGCTGACGTCTCCAGAAAGAAAATCGTCTCTAACATCTGCAATGATGTAATGTACTACGTTCCGAGAATAGCCTCTTCGACTTTGCCATCTGCCATGCAATGGACTACTGCTAAGTTAGCTTGCCAAGGGAGTCTAGTTAAGACTTCCACTTTATCACCGTGTGGTGTTTTGTTTGCGAAAAAAGTAAATACTTTGTTTGGAGTGGATACATTTAAGATCTGGTCATCTGAACAGGATGTGTCCATCAATCTCAGAGCTCCTGCAGGAGAGAACTCGACAACACGAGAATCCTCTGCAGCTACTTTCCTGCCACTGTGTCAAGGTGAGATATGAGGTTGTGTGTGTGTGTGTGTGTGTGTGTGTGTGTGTGTGTGTGTGTGCGTGTGTGCGTGCGTGCGTATGTGCACGTGTGTGCATGTGTGTGCGTGTGCATGTGTGCTTGCATGTGTGTGTGTGTGTGTGTGTGTGTGTGTGTGTGTGTGTGTGTGTGTGTGTGTGTGTGTGTGTGTGTGTGTGTGTGTGTGTGTGTGTGTGTGTGTGTGTGTGTGTGTGTGTGTGTGTGTGTGTGTGTGTAAGAAGTGGTTGCGGGACAATGTTGTGTCCGACATGAAAGACCGCCAACTAGTGGACTGATACGGCCTAGCCCAGGATCTCAGAGAATGGAGAACAGCATGCAGCTCCAGTTCTCCAACCGAGCTTGTCACCTTAGACTTCGTTTGCAGCTGTGGAACGAGGTATTGCTGCCGCCAGGACTTGACTTGCCACACTGTTGGGGTAGGTAGCTTTGACACTAACCAGACAGACGGCTAAGCCAAGCCAGTGCGAGGGAGTGTAGTTCTTAATCTCCAGGCAGCTAGCTGTGTAGGCCTTTGTGTGCCAGTGGAGTTTCACACCTTTCTCACCTCTCTCTGCTCGCTCTTTCTACTCAACTCTGCTAGTTCTTAGTTTTTCTTTCTCTTTCCGTTTTTCAACTTGAACGGTATGCTTTGCATCGTCTACGCTCCGGTGTTCCTTGTGTGAGTATAGTCTGGGTTTGGTTGGCATGTCGAGCTTAGTTGGTTGTGCTACAAAACAACCACATGTCTCCTCAGTGGAGCATAGAGTCATTAGGCCAAGAACAGGACTCGATTGTTCTAACATTCCAACTTGTCGTTTTCTCTTGTCTTTTCTGGTGCATTGCAGAAGCTTGGTGTGGACAACCCACAATACTAAATGGGCAGGCAATGGTAACTTCTCGGATAGCCCGGTTCAAGTGCAACAGTGGCTTTAGGTTGGCTGGAATGCCATTTTCGGTGTGTGCCAATGGGACATGGATGTTCAAGAGAGCATGCATACGTGAGTGTGTTGCGCTAGGTTATGTTACAGTAAAACCTGGTTTAAGCGACCTCTCGGTTTAGCGACTATCTGCTCTTAACGACCGTTTTTTTTTTCATGCACGGACAGTTCTACACAGATACTGTGGGACCTGGTTCTAAAGACTACTGGTCTCTAATCCTTTGCGGTGCATCAGTCACTAACAACCGCTTTTCCTTGCACCGTGGGGTGGTCGCTTCAACAAGGTTTTACTGGATTTTTATTCCAGTAGCTATGCAGAAGACGTTACTTCAGTAACGTCTGGCGCTAGCCAGGGTCCACACAGCTTTAATTTGGTATTTGCTTGCTTGTTTGTTTGTTTGTTTGTGTGTTTGTGTCACGCCTGGAAATCCCAAGCTCTCCCGTATTTGTCCCGTATCTGTCCCGTATCTGTGACTACAAATGCTCTACAGGATTGTACATAACAGCTGGCCACAATATTTGCTGGCTCCAGTATCTGTCCCGTACCGTCCCGTACAAATAGCTGGCCACAATTGTCATCGTATTATGTATACGACTCCCTGATGTAGAGGGAAATTTGAAAAGAATAGGGAGACGAGGAGGAAATGAAATTAGAATGGACGGTAGTTGCCGAATAGGTGATAGGATGCGTCAGCAAAAACATACTTTAGAAAAGAGATCCCGTCGTCTCCAAAACAAGCGTGAACGGGCGATTCAGCGCCGGTCACAGGAAACGTCGGAAGAGAGATCCCGTCGACTCCGGAACGCCCGTGATCGGCAGAGCCAGCGCCAGTCCAAGGAAATGTCAGGACAGACATCTCGTCGACTCCAAAATAAGCGTGAACGGGCGATTCAGCGCCGGTCACAGGAAACGTCGGAAGAGAGATCCCGTCGACTCCAGAACGCCCGTGATCGGCAGAGTCAGCGCCGGTCCAAGGAAATGTCAGGACAGACAACCCGTCGAGTCCAGAACGCCCGTGATCGGCAGAGTCAGCGCTGGTCCCAGGAAACACGAGGACAGACATCCCGTCGACTCCAGAACGCCCGTGATCAGCAGAGTCAGCGCCTGTCACAGGAAACGCCAGGACAGACATCCCGTCGACTCCAGAACGCCCGTGATCGGCAGAGTCAGCGCCTGTCACAGCAAACGTCGGACGACACAAATGCAGGAAATGAGCATAGGAGGCTTAAAATCGTGCTGATTCGCCTCGTGCTGCTGCAGCTGCGCACATGGAAACTCCAACCGGCCAAAGTTTAATGGCAGCAAAAAGTTTCGTTTCGAGATCGGCCAAAGTTTATCATCGGCCGAAATTTGTTCATTTTCAGTATACGGAGATAAAAAGAAGGAGCAAACCAAAAGTGGATGAAATTAGAGAAAAATAACAATCCGCAATAAATTCTCATATTCAAACTGATTGAAACGTTTTTGCAATACAATGAGATGGCCAATCAACGGAAAATTTCCATCAGTTCTAGTAACATGTACAATGAGCTAGGCAAGAACCATAAAAGCATAGCGTAGGGCCCTGAGCTTCCAAGCTCTCTCGTTTTACTTCACCATAGGTACAGGCAATGCTGCAGCCTTCTTGCTGTGGATCAGTATGATCATAATATCAGCTTAGGATCACTACAGGAAGTGGTTTCAGAGCTGACAGCTCTTCCCCATTCACTCTTCAACCATATCAAACTCTTTTACTAATCAGATATTAAAACAGAGAGGTTCCAGGCTGTCCAAGAGAGTGTTCAATGCCGAAAGGTAGAGCTGGTTCAAACAATAAGAGGACAGAAAAGTGCTTTAACTCTGAGTTTCACGCACTAAGCGATCATCAGAAAACAGTACTGCTTTCCGATGATCGCTCAGTGCGTGAAACTCAGAGTTGAAACACTTCCTCTGTCCTTTTATTGTTTGTTCCAATCAGCTATTACAATGTTTGGGCACACTCACGTATGCAGCATACCAGCAGGGGTGTAGCAGCCGGTCCGGCCGGTCCGGCTTTGGCCGGACCACTTTTTCGCCCATAAGTGCCCCGAATGCAGGCTTTTGCACCCTAAATTCAAATATGTCCCGGGGACACCCCCAGACCCCCTCCAACCACACCACCTCCAACGGCGGTGCTACGCGCCTGACCAGACCCTATAGTGCTCACTCATAGAAAAATCTTTGCACCGCGAACGAACGGGCACGTGTTTTTATATTGCATAACCAATTCGGGATATCACTTCGAATAACAGTTACACACCTGATGACCTACAAAACATTGTAGGTAAAACTAAGCCTAGCGAGAGTGCCTGGGCTTTCAAGCACTCTCACTATTATAAAAACTGACAAGGTTCAGGGAGTTGAAATCGGAAACGTAAGAGGAAAAGTGTGACTACAAAAGTGTGACTGCAACCATACTTGCATGTGTACTTTACCAAGAGCGGCTTCTATTCAAATCGTGCTTCTGTGTAACAGAGCTTGGAAAAATCGGCTTCTATTCGAGTCATGCAAACCCAGGCACCCTGATGACACTAACGGCCACTGCTGCTCTACCACCAAGCCATGTTTGAGTCACTAGCCCAGCAGTCACCAGTCACCATTTCCACAGAGACTGATCATAACAATGTTTTTTTAATAATACATAGTGAGCATGATGATGCAATGGCCCACATACGCAACAAGGCCAGGAGTCCTAGCATCTAGGGAGACTCCACGAGGCTACAGTTCTCGGTATGATGTGTGTTTCAACCCTGGATAGTTCCACATGATCCGTGCTCTACGCAGCTTGCAAACGTGATCATGGCCATCATGACCTGCTGACTACTAACCCAGCCCAGTAGTAGTAGCTGTGGTAGTAGTATTTATTATTTTACTTGGGTATACCCAACAGGCCTATGGCCTTCTTACAGGGTGCCCAAGGAGAAATTGTGACCAGCTAGCACGAAAAGCAGGCAGAGTACGCTGGGATCGAATGTTGCTTCACCATTTGACAGGAGTCATAAATCAGGGCTGCTCTGAAGGTAACTGGAAAAGGCTGTGTGCGAGCGAAACCTTCATTGTTTGGCTTTAAGGTTGCCAGTGTGGCGGTTGTCCTTTTATGCTAGGACTCCCTGCATGCAACTGCAGAATATAATTATGCACAACGAAATCAGGTTCACAAGGGTTCAAAATTCCCTCCATGTTTATGAACATCCATAAGGATTACTGTTAACTGATTCTAAGACAAGCCAAGTCATCTTTTCTGTTTACTTACATCCAGTATCTGCATTTGTTTGTTTTTTTTTGCGTCCAGCTTTGAAACAAGGCGAACTACCAGTTCCCAAGATTTCCCGTGAGTTCAATTTTCCTGTGTTCACTTCTAATCATGTGATACGTGATGCGTTCTAAGACTTCTTGAAGTTGTTTTAGAATATCATTATCAGTGTCAGCCACCTTATGCACACTCGGCCCTAGTATATTGTTACATACGTGCATAGTGTAATGGTGTGCTGCAAACTGCCCAAGAGAGCCGGGCAAAAGAAAAAAAAAAGGTCCTGCAAGTCCTTACAATTAGGTGTATTCTCTATTTGTTTGTTTTTTGTTTTCTACAAAGAACACAAACCCGGCTCGAGACAAAAGACCGAACAAGAAAGATAATGTACAGTTAAGCCTGGTGCAAGTGACCTCTGGTTTTAGCGACCATGTGCTTTCAACGACCGTTTTTCAATGCATGGCCAGTTCTACACAGAAACTGCACCTGATACAGCGGCCACCTGTTTTGCTCGACCAGTGACCGAATTTTAGTGTACCAAGTGCCATATTGCACCTGCACACAGCGACCAAACCTAACAAAACGTGCCATCTTGGCTGTCAGGGTTGACTGGAACACGGTTGAAGCGGGCTCTGACGCAAGTGCATGCAGTGGACAGAAGTGACAAGTGACAATGCAGGACGCGCTGCATGCACTGGAATGAGGTGTGCTTTGCATGCACGAAAGTAGTCTATGCTCTACACCTGTCAATATGAGTACATGGAAGTACAATCATGCACATGCATGTACACAATCCGATATGCCACTAAATGCGGGCACGGATGTATGGGATCTGGTTCTAAACGACCGCTTTTGCTTGCACCGTGGGGTGGTCGCTTAAACCAGGCTTTACTGTACCTCTTACTGTGTCAGTGAGTTTAGAGGGGGGGGGGGGGGGAGGCAGTTGCCAGGTTGTGGAAGACAGGGTAATTCTGAAGGTTTACCTCTCTTGGACAGGGGAAATACAACTTTTCTCTAGTGTTTCTTCATTCAAAATTCTTTTAAAAATGCTGTTCCATTTCATGACTACGTTATGGCAATTTGTCTGTTCTTTGTTCACAGTTCACCTATATCCGTCAGCTCTCCGTAAGTACATCATGGCGTCACGTTTTCAATTCTATCAAATTTCCCGGAATTAGCCCTAAGAGAGGTACCTACAGCTCTGCATTTGAGACCCTACAGTCCATTTCAAAACTATAGACGCGTACCTAGGCAAAAATCGTTATGCCAGCATCTATACCACATAAAATCTGTGATCACTTTGTGCATAATTTTTTTCCAAATTGGGCGTCTGTTATATCAATCATTTAGAAACTATATGAGAGTAATTGTGGAGCGGTCCTGAGCAATATTCCGAAAACTATTCTCAAAACGTTCCAGCCAAATTTGAAATATTTCAAAAACCCGACGCGTCTATAGTTTTGAAATGGACTGTAGGTCGGCAGAGCTCCCTAAACCTCACCACCTCTGCCACGATTCAGGTTGCGCTTGCTTCCCTTAGCTACATCTCATGTTTGGCATTTAAGTGGTCTTTGTAAAAATAAATAAATAAATATGATTAAGAAAGGAAAAGGACAAAATGTTATGAGTTATGACAAACTGTCCACCAATGTAACCAGATCTTATACAGTCAGCAAGTGTGACAAAATGGCACAAAACTGACAAGGAGTACTGAGACATTTTGCGACCTGACACCTAGCTCCAACACTGACTGTATAATATCTGGTTACGTTGGTGGACAGTTTGTCATAACTTGTAACATTTTGTCCTTTTCCTTTCTTCATCATAACTTTATTGGCTCACCATCCGAGTTCAAACGAGAGAGCTTGGAAGCTCAGGGCCCTACGCTATGCTTTTTTGCTTTGATGACCTAGACAAAACAAAGCATAGGGATGTTATAAATTCTTAAAAAATTCTTTTTTTAAAGACATAACCTGGGATTCGAGCCCACGCTATCGCGCGCCCTCCATGCATCCCCCGATACACTTCGCATACATACTAATTCTTCCAAGTTGCTTCACGTTATGATCTTGCATTTGAAAGCCCTATTTGAATATGCATTGTGGCCAGCCGTCTTTGATGGTACGGTACGGGATAGGTACGGGACAGGTACGATCGAGGGTAATACAACACCGTCTACCGCCTTGATGACGGCAAAAAAAGCATAGGGATGTTATACATTTTTCAATTCTCCTATTTTTTTCAGCCATATCCTGGGATTCGAACCCGCACTATCGCCCTACATGCATTCCCCCATACACTTCGCATTCATACCCATTCTTCCAAGTTGCTTCACGTTATGATCTTGCGTTTGAAAGCCCTATTTGAATATTGCGGCCAGCTGTATTTGGCCAGCTGTGTTTGATGGTACGGTACGGTACGGGACAGATACGGGATAGCGCCAGGCGTGACACAAACAAACAAACAAACACGCAAATATCAAATTAAAGCTGTGTGGACCCTGGCTAGTGCCAGACGTTACTGAAGTAACGTCTTCTGTATAGCTACGGGAATAAATAAACGAAAGAGCTTGGAACCTCAGGGCCCTGCGCTATGCTTTGTTGCCTAGCTCCTCGTGCGTGTTGTTAGAACTGATGGAATTGCTTTTTCCTTTGATTAGCTACATCATTGTATTGCAAAAACGTTTCAATGAGATACTGAAGTAACGTCTTCTGCATAGCTATGGGACCGGCGCTGACTCTGCCGATCACGGGCGTTCTGGAGTCGACGGGATGTCTGTCCTGACGTTTCCTGGGACCGGCGCTGACTCTGCCGATCACGGGCGTTTATCTTCTTCTTATTATTATACTGACGGCAACTAACATCCATTTTGATTGCATTTACTCGTCTCCCTACTTTGTATTTCTTTCCAGAAAATCTCCCCATACAGCAGGGAGTCGTTTACATAAAATGACTCCCTGCTATACATATACATGACTGTATAAACGTTATAATTATTATGCTATCCGCCTACATGCGATTCCTGGGCTGGTCGACAGGCGGCCCAGCCAGCCTGCTAGTGGGATCTCGGCCTCGCACACAAATCCACACAAAATGTTACTGAACTGAATGCATTCCCCCGATACACTTCGCATATATACTCATTCTCTTGATGGTACCGTACTCTTGATGGTACGGGACAGGTACGGGATAGCGCCAGGCATGTCGATGGCACAAACAAACAAAAATATTGTGGCCAGCTGTCTTTGCTGGTACGGTACAGTACGGGACAGATACGGGATAGCGCCAGGCGCGACACAAACAAACAAACAAACAAACAAACACCAAATTAAAGCTGTGTGGACCCTGGCCAGCGCCAGACGTTACTGAAGTAACGTCTTCTGCATAGCTACGGGAATAATTCTGCAATGTGGTACAGTACATCCATGGTTTACATGGTTTCCTTGGTTTCCATGGTTTAGGTCCTAGTAGCATACAGGCAATCTCTGGTCGCATTAGTCAGTCAGCTTTTATACACGCAATGTTACATACATGCAGTCATCTCTCCTGCTCTTCATGCCCTCTCAGTGTGCATGGTGCTATCCTCGGTAGCCATTACTCAAGTCAAAAATTCCAAACAACAAAGGGGTTACGGCTACTTATTACTTATTACTGATAGTATTCCTCTTGAAAGCTAATTGTATGGCATTTCGGCTTTATGTGTACTTTATAAATATATCCTAAACACCATTTTAAAAGGACAATGATACAGGGCACATATTTCTCATCTGACAAATCAAATGACGGTTGTGCGTCTAGTGGCAACGTCAAGCCAGTGCATTCAGTCTGAGGCAAATAATTGCTTCGCTTCCAAAAGAGATATGTTGAGAAGTAAAAGATAATCCCTAATGTGATGTGACCATAGCTCTGAAAAGGGTCCATTTCACATGGATTCCCAGGTATTTTGATAGAGTAATCATCTAGTGAAAGTCTTTTTTTCAGTTTCAATGGGATTGTTTGTAAAGAACTATGTCTATGTGGGTGTATATCAAGCAGATTTGCATACGGGAAAATCTTGCGACGGCCGTACATGGTGTGTGCCCACCATGTCCCAACTATGGCAAGATGACGTGAGTATGTTCATCTGTTCTGTGTGTGTTCACTGCTACAGATCAGGATGCATGCAAGGGAACCTCTCACAGTTGTCACAAGGATGCGCTGTGCTTAAACACACACAGCACTTTTACTTGCACTTGTCTTCCAGGATTTATCGGCGATGGAAGGCACTGTCAAGGTCGATTATTTTATCGGTGTGTTCAAATTCTTAGCGCTCACAGCAACACCACAACCAAACCTAGTTGAACACGGCTTAACATGACCATGCAGAACACACAGGCTGCTCACAGCACATCCAATGCAAGTCAGTTGGGGTGTAAAAAAACACAGTAACGTTAGCTGGATTCATGGCCGCATCATGTGTTGAGGAACACATCAAGCAAATACTTCATCAGCCTTGCAAGCCGTTGAATGGTGTAATCCCAGCACAAGTTGCTATGTCTAACATAGCTGTTCGCTATCATTTCTTCCGCGATAGGCAGGTCTGTGGTCTGAGGTCTGAGGTGTGTGTGTGTGTGTGTTTGTGTGTGTGTGTGTGTGTGTGTGTGTGTGTGTGTGTGTGTGTGCGTGTGTGTGTGCGTGTGTGTGTGTGTGTGTGCGTGTGTGTGTGCGTGTGAGTGTGCGTGTGTGTGTGTGCATGTATGTGTGTTAGTGTATGTGCGTATGTATATGCCCACCGCCAAGGCGAGTGAGGTTGTTCATTCATTCTGCCTGCATTCAGTCCAAAACATGGCTTAACACCCCCCCCCCTCCCGCACCATGCCAAATCCCCCATCCCCGCCCCTACCCCTCCCCTACCCCTACCCACCTCCTGCCCACCACCTCCCCACCATGCCAACTTTTCCTCTCCCGAGTAGTGTTCATGCCACCACCACTAGACAGAATCAATACGTACATCAAGGAGGAATCTATGGCCTTCATCTCCAGATACCACTGTGCTTGATCACGAAGATAACCAGACATCAGCGACAACAACTGGAATGAGTTCTGGCTTATTCTGATGCTGCTCTCGTCTATCCCTACCTTCGCAACACAACTGGCTCGGACAATCGACTCGCCATGATGCTCCTCTCAATCATACTCCCTGAAATTCTACATTGTATCATAGTTCCTGCTGTTAAGCCTTGCCTTCTTTTCATTTTGCTGACCTTTGCAATTCTATCCGGCGTTGCGGCCAAAAACACGCACCAAAAAGAAAAGTTTTGTTTTTGGTGCGTGTGTTTGGCCGCGATGCCGAGACCTCAGGTCGGCAGAGCCATCAATGCACTACCACCACTGTTGCGTATCAGTGCAGCCCCTGGTCAATAGTTGTCACGTTTGTCCTGGGTCAAAACGGGTTTATTCACAAACAAAACAACATGAAAAGAAGGAAGAACACCAAAGATACAAGGGATGAAACTCGGCGATGAAATCAAAATGAAAATTTGAAATCGTCTTATTCGAAGAAACTCGAGGCAAATGTAACAAGGTTGTGTAAAGATTCAACTCAATCCGTTGACGAATGCTTTGAAAGATGTAAAGTTTGCATGAATGATTCACGCTGAGACTTTGGCACGCCGAGAACAACAAAAATAAATATGTCACGTTTGTCCTAGTCTCAGTACCATTGTAAGAAAATGTTTGTTCCTCACTGTACCGTTGTCGATTCTTTATTATTTTCAAGCTGGGAAAGTGAACATACTGAAGTAGTCAAAAATATGTTCTATCCATGCACTGCAAGATAGCGGACTATCTCTTCTACCATTCAGGACAAGTCTTGTAAAGTATTTCACACGGTTTCTTGAGTTAAACTCCTCAAGCTCCGACACGAAGTAGCGCTTCAGTCACCAATGTGCCAGACACAAATGCAGCATGATCAGCATGTATGTGTGTGTGTGTGTCCGCATGTGTGTGTGTATGTGTGTGACGGTGTGTGTGCGTTTGTGTGTGTGTGTGTGACGGTGTGTGTGTGTGTGTGTGTGTGTGTGTGTGTGTGTGTGTGTGTGTGTGTGTGTGTGTGTGTGTGTGACGTTGTGTGTGTGTGTGTGTCAATTTCACTTCAAGCCATTTAAAGAACACTGTCTTCAGACCAGCATGCACCTTCATGTGCATGCTGCAACTCCGCACTGTGCAGCCAGTGCGTACCGCACTCCCAGCACAGTCCGTGAACTCTGGACTGTGCAGCCAGTGCGTAACGCACTCCCAGCACAGTCCGTGAACTCTGGACTGTGCACTCGCGTTTTGAAAAGAACAGCATTTCTTGTTTACTTTCTTGCTCTCATCCAACAAGAAATGAGGCATTTTTTCGAATTTTCCCTCATTGTGACCGGCCCCTTACTAAGTTAGCAGCCAATAGTAACAGTTCCTATACATTTCGTGCAAGAAGGACATGCAAAGTCATGCAATTCACAGCCAGTACACTACAATACTACACGCGCAGCATGCGCACTCAGGGTTCTAGCCAGATCAAAATAGTAGGGGGGTGGGCATGGGAAGCAGTTACCCGATATCCCATTTTTCCACTTTCCAATATTGTCTAGCCACGCCAAATGCAATGTATGGGGAGAGTCCCTGACTTCACCCCAGACAAATGTGCCTTTATGAACCATCTATGCATGAAAAACACGAAAATCGGAAAATGAGTAGGGGCGGCAATTTTTCACAGGGGGGGGGGGGGCGCAAAAAAGAGTAGGGGGGGCGCTGCGCTCCCCCCCCCCCCCTCCCCTACCCCCCTTTGGCTAGAACCCTGGCACTTACCGCTCTACATGCAAAACAGTCAAAATTGTCATATGTAGCAGGAAGAAACAAGCAACAACGCATTCAAACTGTACATGGAATTGTGCGACTATGCAAACCAGCTAATATTATCATACTGTACCGTCGTACCCGACAAACGGGTACTCGCTTGCTAACGGGTCAGCAGCTAAACAAACGGGTACTCGGGTACCCGGATCACCCCTTTCACCCCTACTTCAAAATACCAGTGCATCTAGTGTCTGCTTCTTGCAAAGCAGCATGCTGTCTATACTGGTTACCCCAGCAAGTGTAGGGTGTGCATAGGTAACTGTATTGGCCGTTTTATGCCGATGTACACCGTGTGGTGCAGACCAGGTGAGCCATTGGTGGTCGATTCACATGGCTTCGCCAGTTGTGTGGATTAGACAGTTATCTGGCGCAAGTCTTGATCTGTTTCATTCAGATCTTGTTCCCTATCGTTGCTATAAGAGAAAATCTGTGGGTTCACATCCAGTGCATATGCAGATTTGTGTGCTTCTCTTTCGACGGGCGTATACATGGTACATGGTGTGTGTGTGTGTGTGTGTGTGTGTGTGTGTGTGTGTGTGTGTGTGTGTGTGTGTGTGTGTGTGTGTGTGTGTGTGTGTGTGTGTGTGTGTGTGGGTGCGTGCGTGCGTGCGTGCGTGCGTGAGTGTGTGTGTGTGTGTGTGTGTGTGTGTGTGTGTGTGTGTGTGTGTGTGATATTCCTATTCCTCGTTGCAGCTTGCACACCTCCACAGCTAGAGACAAGACCAGCAGGATATGAAGGAATTGCTCAGAACGGAACAACAATCTGCCAGAAAGGATGGTTTCCAGAAACCTCCAAGCCAGCAGCATGCTCAGAGAGTGGTATCTTGCAGCCGACTAAATGCATCTGTATGTGATTAACAGTTACAATTCTGATTGCTATCCTTTGACTTTCTTTAAATTTTAACGTAGAATCTGCGACAAGTTTGGCCATTAGAACATTTTGAAACGCTCCACCACTCCACACTGCCATCTTGGTCCACATTCACACCACAATTGTCCGGAAATTCATTAGGTAGATGTTGCATATCCTCCAGACAGTTCTTTCGCTCATTGAAAGCTCCTCAGTGGAGGTAGATAACTCACGATATAACCCGGCACACATTGGTTTGAGGGGAGTTATAGACGGGAAATGCTTGGAGAAAACACATGACGGTCACCAGCATGACTCGAACCAGGTACCCTTGTATGTAAGTTTGTGCGCTCATGTGTGCACGTATGTTTGTGTCCGCGTGCGCATGTGTTTGGGTGTGCGTGTGTCTGAGGGTGTGTTTGTGTATATGCATTCGGAGGCCTGCTACTGGGCGTTTGTGGCAATGTGTGGTGTGCCTGCTCTCCTATCTATTATTACCTGGTATTTATTTCTAATTTGCTCTGTTGTGCTCCTGCTAATTTTTTCTCACTTCGTATTTTTTCTGTTTGGCGCGCATGAGCAGTGCTGAAACCGAGACCCTTGGTCGGTTGAGCTGCTCTTGCCCAGCCTCCACTGCTTCGGCTGCCATCCCTATGTGTATCCATGTGCGTTTTTGCCGGTATTTGCACCATGATGATTTGTGGCTATTGTGTAAAAAAAAACCTTGCTCATGAGCCGGGATACTCTAATCAAGCTAGTAGCATGAAGACAACCGCTGCTGGTATTGGCACTATTCTCGTAGATCGTTTCGGCACATTCCACTTTACGATCTTGATGGCTGGCTTCGCAAAGAACGTTCGTTCTGTCAAGGCGTTTAAGCTATGGTGCAGTTGTCATCCAAGCATAGCATAATTATAATCAACATTTCATGGCTCAATTTTGTCAGAGCGTCCTGCTGATGCCCTTTCTTTCTCTGTTTGTATTTCCCTTATGCAGCTGCATCTCAGTACCACAAGAATGATCTTTATGTCATTGTGCCAACTATCCCCTTTTCCCGCGACCTGCTGAGGATGAGTCATTACAATGCCACCAAACACTGCATAGACATATATGGATATGACGCAAGACTGTTGGACTTTCAAAATGCTTTTGAAGTGGAGACTCTCTCCTTTGTGCTCGGGAAACTTGGTGCTGCCGCCGCCAAAGACCTATTCTTCTGGTCTCGACAATCCAATGAATTGGCTTTTAATGGATATACTTTTGATACTCATTACGCCTTCGAGGTGAATGGCAACCGGCTAGGACATAGTGAGGCCAGGGACAATTCGAGGGAGCTTCCATTTGCCTGCTTAGCCAGTAAGTAGTATGAACTCTCAAGTATGAGTACAGGGGCGTACCCGCCGCTCCGGCCGGTCCGGCTTTGGCCGGACCACTTTTTCGCCCGACCACGACCACCATAGTAAAACAATGCCAAAAGTGCCCAGAATGCAGGATTTTGCACCCTAATTTCAAAAAAATTCTGGGGGGAGATCCCCCGGACCCCCGGGCCGGACCACCGCCAACGGCGGTGCTACGCGCCTGGAGTAGTGGTTTGTGTTAGTGTCTGCTTTCCTGCCTGCAATGATGAGACCAAGAGACAGTTACACTTAACTGACAATCAGCTCTAGCGCATCTTGGATGCGCACTCCAACAGACTTCCAGCTTGGAATGTTGGGTGCAGTGAATGGGATTTTCGGTCTTTGACCACTTTCTGGTGAGCTGATCTACTCACCTCCCACCGCTTTAGGAACTGCATCTGTGCCGTGATCCTTGAAGGGTGGTGGCGTTCCTACAGATGCGGAAACCCGGCTTCCAGCCGAGTCCCACGTGAACCGTATTTTTTTGTTTGGAATGTTGTATGTCAACATTTTTTTACGTTCTGAGGAGGAGGCAGGGGCTGGGTCTAACCTAAAATAATTCGTTTGGTGAAAAAAGGTTCGATATTTAAGGATGGCCCCTTAAAAGGTGCAGATGTACGGTATGTACACCAATAGCCAGTTGTTGTCATTGCTGTTGTGTGTGGTGTGTTAATCTCTGGTAACTCTATTAGGAGTATGCAATAATGCTGTGCGAGTGGATAGCACAGGTGTTCTCAATATTCCCGAGAATGGTTTAGCACACTGCCTGCCAGGCCACATGCTGAAAAATCCCAAACGCGTCTATTGTCACCAAGGAAACTGGGTCAACTTCCCAATCTGCGAACGTAAGTAGAGCAACCTGAACATAATGTTGTTGTTCTATTTTTAATGTAAGGCCACACCGTTTTTTGTCTATGTTTCGCTTCCCCCGCACGCGTGTATTTCACAGCCGGAGTTCAAAAACAAAACAAAAAACCGAACATGATTGTTACAGGGAAACTATTATGTTGACATCATTTATTTTGTCGCATGATTGTACTCCGCTTGCATACATGTACATGCACCTGTGTGTGCGTGTAAGCTGGTTCCCAAGTCACACAATCATCATGCCGCCTGTGGTTAGACCACAAGCATGCCAGAGGCGTGGCTTCCCATCCAGCTGATAGTGCTGACACAGTTTGGCCAGTTGTTACAAATCAGTAGAGATTGCATTGTGCAATAAACTTACCCTGCGACATTCATTGTATTGAAATTACACTCATGTATTCATGTATGAATTAATAATTATTCTTCATGTACATGTACATGATCAGTTCCAGGTCTTTATTGCTCCACTGTACATGTACACACATGCAATGCAAGTACACTGGGTTTTTTTGGATGGCATTTTTTCGCCCTCCCTCATTGATTTCATCGAATAAGGTGACGCGAAACATAGAAAAAAGCGGTGTGGTCTATAGTAGAAGAAGAAAAACAAGGAGACGAGTTATGAAGCAACTATCCTCAGCTGTAACAAGATAATACGCAGTCAGTCAGTAAGTTGCTTCATAACTCGTTTCCTTGAGGTTTCTTCTATTTTCCATTTCTTACTGGCTCATTATCCAAGTTAAATTTTATTTTAATTCTCACAGTTGAACAAGCATGGTTGCCTTTGCACTAGAGGATAACCCCAAGCTCCTAAGAAAAATCAAAATTAATGATGAAAATCAAGCTTCCACAAGGAAAACCAAGACCAAAATCTAGAATCAAGAGGCCAGGAATAGAGTGCGACACTGAAACCGTGTTGTGCGAATTCTTTATCCTGATGCTGCTGGTATTTCCACAGCTTCAAGCAGTGGCTCCAAATCCCGTTAAATCCATGAAGGGTGGCAGGGCATATCTTCCAACAAGTGGCTGCATCATATTACTGCTGTTATTTGTTATCACTTTGTCCCTTTCTCTTCTTTGTTCATTTTTCAGTTGCAAGTTCAGTGTTAGTACACGCATTCGTTATTGCTCTCGCTTACATTGATAAAATTCACACTTGTAAATTTCACTGCTGTTGTTCTTAGTGTTATTTCTCTAACTTAGATTTTCTATAATAGTTCAATTTTGTTTTCATTGTCCTTTAGTACAACGAAGATTCCTGATGAGTGTTGTACGAAAACTTGTTTGAATCCTCATTTTCTCTACACCGTTTCTTCACATTTTCATCGTTTTATTGCACATTGTCTCCACAGTTTTACATTACATGAATAAAGTGTACACAAATGTCGATCCAGCTTGTATTACTGATTGCGGTTATCAGATTATTATTATTATTATGAAAAGACCCAAAGGCAATGTGCCTATCGAGGGGTTCGTTTGATTGAAAGAACAGTACTACTACTAGTACATGTAGATGTATGTACAAAGACAAGTAGGGAAATGGTGGAGATAATAAGTGTTGGAATGGACTCGGATGGAGAGCCAAGATTTACTTTATACAAAAGAGAAAGGACCAAGGAACTACAAGTTACGCTATACTGATGAGCTGAGCATGAGCGGATTGTTTAGTAACCGGTGGTGTTAGTGGACAGTATAGCGTAACTTGTAATTCCTTGGTCCTTTCCCTTTTGTATAATAAGTGTGTGTTTCGGGGTAAACAAGTTAGTTTTTTACGATAGGATTATATTCACACTTGGCCATTGTAGGCAAATCATAAGAACTACGACTTCTAAAGGATGCTGCATGAAAGTAGGCAGCTGCGAGATACGTATCTCGCGCATGCTCTTGCATGGCTACGTAATGCATTACATCATAATACAACATCCCCTTCGTCATAAAGGAGTTTAACAACCTACATAACATACCGTACGTATATGACGGCGTGTTCACAATATAGAACATAACATCCAACAATAGCTCTATGTACAAGGTAACAATCATGAATGGCACACGACGGCGTGCTAACAATACAGAGACATAGTATCCAACAATAGCTCTATGTACAATATAACAATGGCACCTCAGCTACTGTGACATAAGCGAACAGGTCCATGAGGCCTCTCTGGCCCTACACATCCAGGATTGACCTGGGTGCGACTGCGCGGCCAGACCGTGTTCGATACAGCTGGGTGGCAGGTTCAGCAGGCTGGCTGACGTCACACGGTGACGGCGGCTGAGACTGGCTAACGTCGCTCCACGGCGACGGCACGTCACTCGGCGGCTGAGGGCCTGCGAGACTGGCATCCGGCGGGAAGTGGACCCGCCTCTCTCTGAGGTGGGTACGGTTGCGCCGCACTTCTGTCCCATGGTCAGGCTGCACCATGTATGACCGTGGCCCGTTGACAGACTGGGTTACGATACCAGGTTCCCACAGGTGCGTGGTCGGGCTGCGGATGCCGACGTGCTGACCAGGAACTAGGGGGCGGAGGGACTGCGCTCGCTGGTCATGGTGTACTTTCTGCTGGTCCTGCTGTTCCTCGAGCTTTTGTCGGATAGCCTCGTCCCGAGTGTCGCGCTGGTGTTTGCGAGGCAGGTTGTCCTGTACCTGACGACCGAACAGCATCTCGGCCGGCGACGGTAAGCCCTGGCACACTGGGGTGGCGCGAATGCACAGCAGTGCTAAGTGCGGGTCGGTCCCGCTCTCCCTTGCCTTCTCGAGAGCTCTCTTAGCGATCTTGACTTGCGATTCGATAAACCCGTTACTCTGCGGGTGATGTGGCGACGACGTACTGTGGCGGAATCCATATTCGGCAGCAAACTCCGCGAACAGATGGCTGCTGTATTGCGGCCCGTTGTCCGACTTCAGCACGGCTGGGATGCCGTGCTCACCGAAAATCTCCTTGAGGTGCTGGATGATGGCCCTGCTGGTCGCTTGTCCGGCAGGCAGCTTCCGGGTGATAAAGTACTTGGAGTAGTAGTCGGCGGCAATGAGGTATTCTGACCCGCCGAGGTAGAACAGGTCCGTGCCTAAGGTGTGCCATGCCCTTGGCGGAATATCGGGCTGCATCAGTGGTTCCTTGGCTTGACTGCTCTGGTGGCGCTGGCACGTCGTGCAAGATGAGACAGTTGCTTCGATATCCTTGTTGATGTCCTTCCAGAAGACGGACGTTCTGGCTCGCAGCTTGGTCTTCTCTATGCCTTGGTGGCTGGCGTGCAGCTTGCTGAGGATTTCCCCCCTCATTGGCGGGGGAATCAGGACGCGACTGCTCTTCAGGATGAGACCGTCCTCGGTGCTCATCTCGTCGCGGAAATTCCAGTACGGGAGCAGAATTGCCGGCACCGCGCTCCTCTCTGATGGCCAGCCACTGAAGATCATCTCCTTCAGTGCTGACATCTCGGCGTCTTTAGCCGACTCCTCGCGGATCCTCGTCATCGCTGCATCGCTGAATTGCGGGAACACGGCGTGTACACTGACGTCGAGGTCCTCAATTGGCTCTGTTTCCTCTGGCGACAGTCGGGATAGCGCGTCTGCGATCGGAATGTCCTTTCCGGGGCGGTACTTGATGGTCATGTCGTACGGCTGCAGCTTCAGCAGCATGCGCTGTAGACGCGGCGGGGCTGCGCGGAGGTGCTTGAGCTTGATTGACTCCAGCGGCTTGTGGTCGGATTCTACTATGAATGACTGACCGAATAGGTAGGTGTGGAATCTTTCACACCCGTATACGACAGCTAAGAGCTCACGCTCAATATTGGCGTAGCGAGACTCCGTCTCGGTAAGCTTCTTGCTGGCGAATGCAACAGGCTTGTCGTCCTGCAGCAGAGTGGCGCCGAGACCTTTCATGGAAGCGTCGACTTGTAGTGTCGTTGCCTTGCCTGGGTCAAAGTAACTGAGCGTTACTTCTGTCGAAATGGCGGCCTTGACCTTGTCGAAGGTGCGCTGGTGGCTGTCTGTCCAGGCGAACGGTGTATCTGGCTTGGTCAGCTCACGCAGGTGCGCGGTCAGTGTGCTGGCATTCGGTATGAACGGCCTCATGTACGTGACTAGCCCGAGGAACGTCTGGAGCTCGTCCTCGTTCTCGGGGTGCTCCATCTGCTTCAGCGCTGAGACCTTCTTCGGGTCGGGCTGTATTCCGTCAGCGCTGCAGATGATGCGGAAGAACTTGATCTTGTCCTCTTTGATGCGGCATTTGTCTGGGTTCAACTTGAGACCAGATTGTTCGCAGCGAACCATCATCTGGTGCATGTTGAGATCATGGTCCTCGTCTGACGTCCTGTATGTGACGATGTCGTCTGCGATGCCGGTGACGCCTGAGCACCCTTCGAACGTCTGGTCGATCCTTGCTTGGAAGACATCTTGCGACATCTTGAGGCCGAATGGCATGCGAAGGAATCTGTAGCGCCCGAATGGTGTGTTGAAGGTGGTGAGGTAACTGGATTCGTCGTCGAGCTCCACATTCCAGTACCCACATTTGACGTCGACAATCGAGAACACTTTGGCACCTCTCAACTTCGGGGTGATCTCCTCAATGGTGGAGACCACGTGGTGCTCTCGCAGGATGGCGTGATTGACGTCCTTGGGGTCTAGGCACAGGCGTAGCTTGCCATTGTCTTTGAGGCGGAACACGAGGCTGTTCACCCATGCTGTTGGTTCGCCTTCCTGGATCTTGGTGATGATGCCGTTCTGGATCATGTCCTCCAGCTCCGTCTTGATCTCGTCTCTCAGTGCGATGGCGTGGAGGTGGCGTGGAGGGTGTACAACCGGGACGACGTTGGGGTCCACTGTGATGTGGTATTTGCCCTGGAATTTCCCAATGCCATCGAAGCACTTCGGGTATTGCTTCATCAGGTCATCCTTGTCTCGGATGCTCGCTGGCTTCTCCTGGACAGCGCAGTTCAGCGTGACTAACTGCAGGGCTGCCGCTGTCGGAAGGCCGATGATAGCAGTGCCAGGGCAGTCCGTGATGTAGAAGTCAGCGAGTTGACTCTTGCCATCGTAAGAGCACGGAATAGGACGGGTTCCGCATTGCTTTATCTTGGATCCGCCGTACGCTGTGAGGGTGGTACTTGACGGCTTCACGGACTTCGGCTTTGGGTATCCGTTTGGTCCGACGTGCTGGGGAAACATTTGGCAGAACACTCTCAGCGGCAATATATTGCCCTGGGCGCCCGTATCCACCTTGGCTCTCAAGGTGGCCGGTCTGTTGGTGTTGTCCAGGCTGACATTGAGGGTCGCGAACACCTCTCGCTCTAGTGGCGGTTGGTGACGCTCGACGCTGTCGATGATGACGGCGTCGAAATGCAGTGCGTCGAAGCGTCTCCGTGGGCTGGGGCTCCTCTGGGGGTAGCGCTCCCACGGGCTGGGGCTCCTCTGGCGCCAGCGTCCGCGTTGCTGGCCCCTTCCATGTGCCTCGTCTCTCCCCTGCGAACGGCATACGTTTGCCCAGTGATTCGCCTTCCCGCATTTGTTGCAGGTGGAGCCGTGCGCTGGGCACTTGCTTGGGTGGTGGGTTCGTCCACATTTGCCGCAATCTGCGTGTCCCACAGATTTGGAAATGGCGTGAACCGTTTCAGGTAGACGGCTGCTGCTGGTGGCGGTGGACAGCTGCTCCATGTGGCGCTGTGTTGCTTCATAAGTACGGGCCTTGTCAAGCGCTTCGTCCAGAGTCAAATCACTACCACCCTCCAGCAGGCGTTCTTGCACTTTCGAGTGCTTCGTCCCCACGATTAGCTGTTCTATCAGGTGATCGTTAGTCTCCTGAGCGTCCCTGAACTTGCACTTGGACGTCTTCTTCTTACACCTCGCAAAGTAATCATCTACAGACTCGTCGGGTTGCTGGCGGTATTTCTGAAGCTCAAACCGAGCCAGTCGTGCATTTACCCGTGGCTGCAAATGCTTATTAAATTTCTTGAAGACGGCAGCTACTTTGGATTTGTCGCTTGCATTATCCCACTCGAAACTATTGAAAGCATCAACACCAGTTCTCCCGATCCATTGCATGACATAGGCGACCTTTTCCTTGTCGGACTTGTCGGAAAAGGGCCCTTGGAAAACTAGAAGGCAGTATTGTTGGAACCGCTCGAATTCATCAGGTAAATCTGCGGCTTGCCAATCCATCGACGGCGGGGTAAATCCGGCTGCTTCTGCCATTTTACCTCTTGCACCGGTGGCGCTACTGCGACAATTCTAGGGCGTTTATTTAGTTTACTTCTGACACCATGTTTCGGGGTAAACAAGTTAGTTGTTTACGATAGGATTATATTCTCACTTGGCCATTGTAGGCAAATCATAAGAACTACGACTTCTAAAGGATGCTGCATGAAAGTAGGCAGCTGCGAGATGCGTATCTCGCGCATGCTCTTGCATGGCTACGTAATGCATTACATCATAATACAACAGTGTGGTGATATATTGCTTGCCCGAACACCCCTTATTTATTATTGTTCTGTTCTTGACTGCTTGCCACCGTCGGGGTGAAGAGTTGTTGCTGCTGGGTGCGGTGCCTGGATTCATGGCCCATCACTCCAGTGCTATACAGTCAACGTTGCGTATAACCACACTCGGCCGGGCATCAGAAAAAGTGTCCTTATTCGCAAAGTGTCGTTATACCCGAAGTCTCATTATATGTATACAGGTAATATGGACTTTGCTCTGGGCATGAAAAATCTGTCGTTATTCGCGAATTTTCGTCATATCCGCAGTCATTATTAGCAAGTTGATTGTATGTACCAAGGGTTCTTCCCTGTTGGTAAGCATTCAGAGGAACATCAAGCCTGAGCCTGGGGGAGGGCGGGAGGGGGCACATGCACCCCTAAATATTTTGACCTAGATTCAGCATGCACATAATGACCATGAATGAAGTGTGTGCACTGCTGAGGCTGTCATGCCTACCTATCATTATCTTACACAAAGTATTGAAATCCTTTGGCATGGTGTGAGTCCAACCAAACACTGTTTGCACCGCTTCTGCAAGTTACTGTTTACCTCCTGTACGTAATACACCACCGTCCGGCGACAAAGAACGGACCGCCGAAGAACGGACCGCCGAAGAACGGACCACCAAAGAACGGACCACCAAAAAATGGACCACCAAAGAACGGACCGCCAAAGAATGGACCGCCAAAAAACGGACCGCCGAAGAATGGACCACCGAAGAACGGACCACCAAAGAACGGACCAACAAAGAATGGACCACCAAAGAACGGACCGCCAAAGAACGGACCGCCAAAAAACCGATAGCCGAAGAATGGACCGCCGAAGAACGGACCGCCAAAGAACGGACCGCCGAAGAATGGACCGTCGAAGAACGGACCGTCGAAGAACGGACCACCAAAGAACGGACCACCAAAGAAGGGGACCACCAAAGAACGAACCGCCAAAGAACGAACCGAGGAAGAATGGACCGCCGAAGAACGGACCGCCAAAGAACGGACTGCCAAAGAACGGACTGCCGAAGAACGACCCGCCAAAGAACGGACCGCAGAAGAACGGACCGCCGAAGAACGGACCGCCAAAGAACGGACCGCCGAAGAACGGACCGCCGAAGAACGGAGCCCCGAAGAACGGACCGCCGAAGAACGGACCGCCGAAAAACGGACCGCCAAAGAACGGACCGCCGAAGAACCGAAGAGCGGACCGCCGAGGAACGGACCGCCGAGAAACGGACCGCCGAAGAACGAACCGCCGAAGAACGGACCGCCGAGGAACGGACCGCCGAGGAACGGACCGCCGAGGAACGGACCGCCGAGGAACGGACCGCCAAAGAAAGGAACCGCCGAAGAACGGACCGCCCAAGGACCGCCCAAGAACGGACCGCCGAAGAACGGACCGCCGAAGAACGGACCGCCGAAGAACGGACCGCCGAAGAACGGACCGCCGAAGAACGGACCGCCGAAGAACGGACCGCCGAAGAACGGACCGCCGAAGAACGGATCGCCGAAGAACGGACCGCCAAAGAACGGACCACCGAAGAACCGAAGAGCGGACCGCCGAGGAACGGACCGCCGAAGAACGGACCGCCGAAGAACGGACCGCCGAGGAACGGACCGCCGAGGAACGGACCGCCGAGGAACAGACCGCCGAAGAACGGACCGCAGAAGAACGGAACCGCCGAAGAACGGACCGCCCAAGGACCGCCGAAGAACGGACCGCCGAAGAACGGACCGCCGAAGAACGGACCGCCGAGGAACGGACCGCCGAAGAACTGACCGCCGAAGAACGGATCGCCGAAGAACCGACAGGCTAGAATGTCACCAATTTTTAATTACGGTCTAGCCTGCATTTTTTGCAGATAAGAACGGAAGCTGTAATGTACGCTATAATGTACACTCAGACGTATAACTCTGCATGAATGTACATGTAAGACTGTACCATCGAATAAGAACGGAATCGATATGTTAGCTAAAAATTGGAAAGGGCTAGATTAGAGCCCTGACCCCCCAGTTCTTTGGCGCCCGACAGTGCTGTAATGAACCACTTGATCTGCGGACAGAACCGGTTTGTCCTTTTGTGCAGCATGGAAAAATGTGGTCGTCAAAGCAGCGTGCTGTCTATACTGGTTACCCCAGCAAGTGTAGGGTGTGCATAGGTAACTGTATTGGCCGTTTTATGCCGATGTACACCGTGTGGTGCAGACCAGGTGAGCCATTGGTGGTCGATTCACATGGCTTCGCCAGTTGTGTGGATTAGACAGTTATCTGGCGCAAGTCTTGATCTGTTTCATTCAGATCTTGTTCCCTATCGTTGCTATAAGAGAAAATCTGTGGGTTCACATCCAGTGCATATGCAGATTTGTGTGCTTCTCTTCCGACGGGCGTATACATGGTACATGGTGTGTGTGTGTGTGTGTGTGTGTGTGTGTGTGTGTGTGTGTGTGTGTGTGTGTGTGTGGGTGCGTGCGTGCGTGCGTGCGTGAGTGTGTGTGTGTGTGTGTGTGTGTGTGTGTGTGTGTGTGTGTGTGTGTGTGTGTGTGTGTGTGTGTGTGTGTGTGTGTGTGTGTGTGTGTGTGTGTGTGTGTGTGTGTGTGTGATATTCCTATTCCTCGTTGCAGCTTGCACACCTCCACAGCTAGAGACAAGACCAGCAGGATATGAAGGAATTGCTCAGAACGGAACAACAATCTGCCAGAAAGGATGGTTTCCAGAAACGTCCAAGCCAGCAGCATGCTCAGAGAGTGGTATCTTGCAGCCGACTAAATGCATCTGTATGTGATTAACAGTTACAATTCTGATTGCTATCCTTTGACTTTCTTTAAATTTTAACGTAGAATCTGCGACAAGTTTGGCCATTAGAACATTTTGAAACGCTCCACCACTCCACACTGCCATCTTGGTCCACATTCACACCACAATTGTCCGGAAATTCATTAGGTAGATGTTGCATATCCTCCAGACAGTTCTTTCGCTCATTGAAAGCTCCTCAGTGGAGGTAGATAACTCACGATATAACCCGGCACACATTGGTTTGAGGGGAGTTATAGACGGGAAATGCTTGGAGAAAACACATGACGGTCACCAGCATGACTCGAACCAGGTACCCTTGTATGTAAGTTTGTGCGCTCATGTGTGCACGCATGTTTGTGTCCGCGTGCACATGTGTTTGGGTGTGCGTGTGTCTGAGGGTGTGTTTGTGTATATGCATTCGGAGGCCTGCTACTGGGCGTTTGTGGCAATGTGTGGTGTGCCTGCTCTCCTATCTATTATTACTTGGTATTTATTTCTAATTTGCTCTGTTGTGCTCCTGCTAATTTTTTCTCACTTCGTATTTTTTCTGTTTGGCGCGCATGAGCAGTGCTGAAACCAAGACCCTTGGTCGGTTGAGCTGCTCTTGCTCAGCCTCCACTGCTTCGGCTGCCATCCCTATGTGTATCCATGTGCGTTTTTGCCGGTATTTGCACCATGATGATTTGTGGCTATTGTGTAAAAAAAAAACCTTGCTCATGAGCCGGGATACTCTAATCAAGCTAGTAGCATGAAGACAACCGCTGCTGGTATATTGGCACTATTCTCGTAGATCGTTTCGGCACATTCCACTTTACGATCTTGATGGCTGGCTTCGCAAAGAACGTTCGTTCTGTCAAGGCGTTTAAGCTATGGTGCAGTTGTCATCCAAGCATAGCATAATTATAATCAACATTTGATAGCTCAAGTTTGTCAGAGCGTCCTGCTGATGCCCTTTCTTTCTCTGTTTGTATTTCCCTTATGCAGCTGCATCTCAGTACCACAAGAATGATCTTTATGTCATTGTGCCAACTATCCCCTTTTCCCGCGACCTGCTGAGGATGAGTCATTACAATGCCACCAAACACTGCATAGACATATATGGATATGACGCAAGACTGTTGGACTTTCAAAATGCTTTTGAAGTGGAGACTCTCTCCTTTGTGGTCGGGAAACTTGGTGCTGCCGCCGCCAAAGACCTATTCTTCTGGTCTCGACAATCCAATGAATTGGGTTTTGATGGATATACTTTTGATACTCATTACGCCTTCGAGGTGAATGGCAACCGGCTAGGACATAGTGAGGCCAGGGACAATTCGAGGGAGCTTCCATTTGCCTGCTTAGCCAGTAAGTAGTATGAACTCTCAAGTATGAGTACAGGGGCGTAGCAGCCGCTCCGGCCGGTCCGACTTTGGCCGGACCACTTTTTCGCCCGACCACGACCACCATAGTAAAACAATGCCAAAAGTGCCCAGAATGCAGGATTTTGCATCCTAATTTCAAAAAAATTCTGGGGGGAGATCCCCGGACCCCCGGGCCGGACCACCGCCAACGGCGGTGCTACGCGCCTGGAGTAGTGGTTTGTGTTAGTGTCTGCTTTCCTGCCTGCAATGATGAGACCAAGAGACAGTTACACTTAACTGGCAATCAGCTCTAGCGCATCTTGGATGCGCACTCCAACAGCCTTCCAGCTTGGAATGTTGGATGCAGTGAATGGGATTTTCGGTCTTTGACCACTTGCTGGTGAGCTGATCTACTCACCTCCCACCGCTTTAGGAGCTGCATCTGTGCCGTGATCCTTGAAGGGTGGTGGCGTTCCTACAGATGCGGAAAACCCGGCTTCCAGCCGTGTCCCACGTGTACCGTATTTTTTTGTTTGGAATGCTGTATGTCAACATTTTTTACGTTCTGAGGAGGAGGCAGGGGCTGGGTCTAACCTAAAATAATTCGTTTGGTGAAAAAAGGTTCGATATTTAAGGATGGCCCCTTTAAAGGCGCAAACGTACGGTATGTATACCAATAGCCAGTTGTTGTCATTGCTGTTGTGTGTGGTGTGTTAATCTCTGGTAACTCTATTAGGAGTATGCAATAATGCTGTGCGAGTGGATAGCACAGGTGTTCTCAATATTCCCGAGAATGGTTTAGCACACTGCCTGCCAGGCCACACACTGAAAAATCCCAAACGCGTCTATTGCCACCAAGGAAACTGGGTCAACTTCCCAATCTGCGAACGTAAGTAGAGCAACCTGAACATGTTGTGAATTAATGTTGTTCTTTATTTAATGTAAGGCCACGCCGTTTTTTGTCTATGTTTCGCTTCCCCCGCACGCGTGTATTTCACAGCCGGAGTTCAAAAACAAAACAAAAAACCGAACATGATTGTTACAGGGAAACTATTATGTTGACATCATTTATTTTGTCGCATGATTGTACTCCGCTTGCATACATGTACATGCACCTGTGTGTGCGTGTAAGCTGGGCCACAAGTCACACAATCATCACGCCGCCTGTGGTTAGACCACAAGCATGCCAGAGGCGTGGCTTCCCATACAGCTGATAGTGCTGACACAGTTTGGCCAGTTGTTACAAATCAGTAAAGATTGCATTGTGCAATAAACTTACCCTGCGACATTCATTGTATTGAAATTACACTCATGTATTCATGTATGAATTAATAATTAATTTTGATGTACATGTACATGATCAGTTCCAGGTCTTTATTGCTCCACTGTACATGTACACACATGCAATGCAAGTACACTGTTTTTTTTGGATGGCATTTTTTCGCCCTCCCTCATTGATTTCATCGAATAAGGTGACGCGAAACATAGAAAAAAGCGGTGTGGTCTATAGTAGAAGAAGAAAAACAAGGAGACGAGTCATGAAGCAACTATCCTCAGCTGTAACAAGATAATATGCAGTCAGTCAGTAAGTTGCTTCATAACTCGTTTCCTTGAGGTTTCTTCTATTTTCCATTTCTTACTGGCTCATTATCCAAGTTAAATTTTATTTTAATTCTCACAGTTGAACAAGCATGGTTGCCTTTGCACTAGAGGATAACCCCAAGCTCCTAAGAAAAATCAAAATTAATGATGAAAATCAAGCTTCCACAAGGAAAACCAAGACCAAAATCTAGAATCAAGAGGCCAGGAACAGAGTGCGACTGAAACGGTGTTGTGGGAATTCTTTATCCTGATGCTGCTGGTATTTCCACAGCTTCAAGCAGTGGCTCCAAATCCCGTTAAATCCGTGAAGGGTGGCAGGGCATATATCTTCCAACAAGTGGCTGCATCATATTACTGCTGTTATTTGTTATCACTTTGTCCCTTTCTCTTCTTTGTTCATTTTTCAGTTGCAAGTTTAGTGTTAGTACACGCATTCGTTATTGCTCTCGCTTTCATTGATAAAATTCACACTTGTAAATTTCACTGCTGTTGTTCTTAGTGTTATTAATTCTCTAACTTAGATTTTCTATAATAGTTCAATTTTGTTTTCATTGTCCTTTAGTACAACGAAGATTCCTGATGAGTGTTGCACGAAAACTTGTTTGAATCCTCATTTTCTCTACACCATTTCTTCACATTTTCATCGTTTTATTGCACATTGTCTCCACAGTTTTACATTACATGAATAAAGTGTACACAAATGTCGATCCAGCTTGTATTACTGATTGCGGTTATCAGATTATTATTATTATTATGAAAAGACCCAAAGGCAATGTGCCTATCGAGGGGTTCATTTGATTGAAAGAACAGTACTACTACTAGTACATGTAGATGTATGTACAAAGACAAGTAGGGAAATGGTGGAGATAATAAGTGTTGGAATGGACTCGGATGGAGAGCCAAGATTTACTTTATACAAAAGAGAAAGGACCAAGGAACTACAAGTTACACATATACTGATGAGCTGAGCATGAGTGGATTGTTTAGTGACCGGTGGTGTTAGTGGACAGTATAGCGTAACTTGTAATTCCTTGGTCCTTTCCCTTTTGTATAATAAGTGTGGTGATATGTTGCTTGCCCGAACACTCCTTATTTATTATTGTTCTGTTCTTGACTGCTTGCCACCGTCGGGGTGAAGAGTTGTTGCTGCTGGGTGCGGTGCCTGGATTCATGGCACATCACTCCAGTGCTATACAGTCAACGTTGCGTATAACCACACTCGGCCGGGCATCAGAAAAAGTGTCCTTATTCGCAAAGTGTCGTTATACCCGAAGTCTCATTATATGTATACAGGTAGTATGGACTTTGCTCTGGGCATGGAAAATCTGTCGTTATTCGCGAATTTTCGTCATATCCGCAGTCATTATTAGCGAAGTTGATTGTATGTACCAAGGGTTCTTCCCTGTTGGTAAGCATTTTTTTTTTTTTTTTTTTTTTTTTTTTTTTTTTTTTTGGGAACACAGCCCTACAAAGAGACATGTGGAGACAAACACAAGACAAGACACAGGGGATGTAGGGACGACGTGCCGATGTACAGGGAGCAACTCGACCGACCAGGGGTCTCGGCGTTAGCGTTGCAACCTGGCATCGAAAAAAAGGGGGGGGGTGCATGGTCAGGTAGCAAAAATAATAATTTGGTGCGAGAAAGGGGCGCTAGTATTGCACCAAATAATATAAATTAATACGTGTAATGACTAAACCAGAAGGGAAAATGAAGAAAGAGGACAGTAATCATAACAAGCAAGTAGTAGTAGAGAGGTAAATACTAAATGGGTCTCAAATCTCAATATCATCGTCACAGGTACTGTGTGGACCACAGCCATCTCTTTCGGATTAGATCCTTACATACGTTGACCTTGAAGGTTTGGAGGCGTCTTGAATGAGGCTCGTGAAGCAGGAGGTCCGCAGGCAGGTTGTTCCAGGGTGTGATGGCGAAGAAGGGGAAGGATCGCAGGAGGTAGTCAGGGGCTGTGCGAGGTGGTGTCCACTTCAGCTGAAAGGCATGGTGCGTCTGACGTGTTTGCCGTGTGCACATGCTAGCTACGGCAGGGGGCTTGGTTGGTGGCAGCATGGCCTTTACCTGGGGAGGCCCTGGAATGTAGTGCAGCTTGAACAAGTATGACAGGGCTGCCACCATCCGACGAAGCTGAAGACTTTGGAGGATGGTTCCAGGTCCCAGGAAATGCAGGGCACGTTGCTGAACCTTGTCCAGCTGGGCCATGTTAGTTGCGGCTGCGCTCGACCAGGCCAGTGGGGCATATTCAAGTAGGGGTCGCACGAATCCCTTGTAGACCATCACTCGACCATGGTCGTCCAGGATGGGTGCTGCCTTTCGTAGGAAACCCAGCCTTTGGGAGGCGCGCAGTGCAACACTGCGAGTGTGCGCTCTGTAGGAGAGAGTGGGGTCGAGCATGACTCCCAGCAGCTTCAGGGTATCTGTCTCCTGGAGTGCTTCACCTCCAAAGGTGACTGGTGGAGTGCAGGGGGGAACGTGCTTGCGATGTAGAGTCATGCGCTGTGTCTTGGCTGGCTCAAAACAGATACGCCACTTGCGGCCCCACTCCTCAAGACTGTTGAGGGACCCTTGGAGGGAGGCGGTGGACTGTTGGAGATCGTCAGTTGGCTGTACTAAGCTGTAGAGTGTGGTGTCGTCTGCAAAGCTGCTCAGCTGCGTTCCTGGAGTTAAACATTGTTCAATGTCACAGGTGTATAGAAGGAAGAGGCTGGGTCCTAGGATGCTGCCTTGGGGGACACCAGCCTGGATGGGTTGAGCATCTGACGTCTGGCCTCCAACCACAACGCGGATGTTTCGGTTGGTGAGGTAGTCCTGTAGCCAAACAAGCAGGCGTCCGTCGACGCCGGCCTGCTTTGCTTTGTACAGCACTCCTGTGTGCGATACCCGGTCAAACGCACCGGCAATATCCACGGCGAGGACCTGGACACAACCGCCAGTACTTATGGTGTGGACCCATTCATGTTGGAGAGCCGTTAAGATATCTGCGGTTCCTCTACCACGTCGGAATCCAAACTGGCTGTTTGGCAACACCTCATGCTTCTCTAGGTAGTTAACCAGTTGCGTGTTTACAATGCCCTCCATGACTTTCGACATGATCGTTAGCAGTGATATTGGTCGGTAGTTAGATGCCAAAGATCTGGAGGACCGTTTGTGAACTGGGACAACATGGGCAAGTTTCCATGCCCCGGGTTGCACACCGGCTAAGAAGCAGAGGGTGAAGAGCTTTGCCAGTGGGTCTGCAAGTTCAGATGAGCACATCTTGAGCACACGAGCAGAGATGCCATCCGGTCCAGTTGCTTTTGATACAGCCAAGTTCGCCAAGTGCCGTTTGACCGTTGCTGCGCGGAAGTGAATGTGCTTTAGCGTGGCATAGGCAGGTCGTTGCAGGTCAGGCAGGTCAGCAGCACAGAGGTCGTTATTGCCAAGGCTACACTTGTTCGCAAAATGCGCTGCAAAGCACTCGGCTTTCTCACGAGAAGAGTGGAACTCTTGTCCTGCAGGGTTGGTCAGCAGGGGGATGTCAGAGCAACGTCCCTTGCCTGCTGCGCTCTTGATGGTTGACCACCACTCTTTGTCCCGGAGGGAACCTGCAGTAAGCTTGTTGCGAATTCTACGTTGATGTGCTAATCGCGCTGCATGACACGCTTCCACTTCGTGGTTAACAGTTGTGATGTACTGGACCTTGTGGTTATCGTTGCGGGGATTGCGTCGCCACAGCTTCCATGCCCGCTCCTTGGCATGATTGGCATTAGAGCAGTCCGGTGTCCACCATACAGGGTTGGATTGGTGCACCACAAGCTCTTTGGATGGTATGAACTGTTTCATTCCATGCATGATGACATCAGTTACGCGCTGACAGGACTGCTCCGCACACCCATGGATCTTGGCGGGCCAGTCTATGTTGCGGAGGTAGGCTCTCAGGCGGTGCCAGTCAGCAAGGGCGTATTTCCAAACCTGTCGAACAGCAGGATCTTCGCGTCGTGGATGCTGTTGGAGAAACTCGGCAATGATAACGGCATGATCAGATCGTCCGAGTGGTGCATAGGCTGTGGTGCATACGGGGTGTGAGAAATCGGAGATGATAAGATCGAGAGTATTGTTGCCGCGGGTTGGCTGGGTGACATGCTGGACAAGATGATGTGCTGCGCAGACTTCCTCCAGGCATTCACCGGCTCGGGTAGTCTTGCTACTCTGTAGCCAGGCTGAATTATGCACGTTGAAGTCCCCTGCAATTATCACATTGCTGCCAAGACGGCGGACATCATCCAAAGTGTTGTCTAGGTAGTCCATCAGGCTGGTGTCTGTCTCTGCACAAGAGCCAGGCCGGTAGAGCGCACCCAGAACAATCTTTGTTCCGGAGTGCATTGCCAGGGAAATCCATAAGAGCTCGTGATCACGGCAATCTATATCGTCGTGGTGGGTAATGGATAGTTCACTCCTAGCCCACACTGCCACACCGCCACCATGGGCATCTCGATCCTTCCTTATAGGGGGTGAGTATCCTGGGATGGTCAACTCATGGGAGGAATTATCTGAGCAGAGCTTCGTTTCTGTTACTATTGCCACGTCTACATTATACTGCAGGATTGCATGCTGCAGGGCACCTATCTTGTTGCTCAGGCTGAATGCATTAGTCACTAGCAGTCGCAGAGGTCTGGAATCCATCATTGGGCATGGGAGGACTGGGCATCCTGCTGGGGTGGCTGCGCATCATGCTGGTCATGTTGTGGCGCAGATCCGTTTGATCTCTTCAGGTCTCCAGCCTCTGGTGGGGAAAGGTGGGAGTTTCTCCGTTTTTGGCCACTGTGTAGTGGAGTGGAGATGAAGTCTGCCGGTGGTGGTGGCGGCGGTGGTGGTGGCGGCGGGGAGGAGGAGGACGTTGAACCCGGCTGCTGTTGTTGCTGTTTAGTCAGAACACTGGCAGAGGTGCTGTTTCTGCTGCTGTGGCTGCGACTGCTGGTGCTGCCCTCATAGCTGGTTTCTAAGAACCTCCATGCCCTGCAGTACACGGGCCTTGGCCAGAAGTTGGGCGCTGTCACTGTGGAGAGTGAAGTGGCATCGATGGTCACTCTTGCGGAAGCACGCCCACTTTCTGACAGCCATATACTGCAGGTGTGGACAGGAATGGAGGCGCCCAGAAACTCACTCCTGGTTTTGATAAATTGCCTGAAGTGGCTCTCAGTGCTATCTGTGGCGATATTGCCCACATACACCACAGCACGCTTGTTTTTGGGTCGTTCTGAGGAGACAAGCTTCCATGAGTCATCCTCAATAACATGGAAGACTGGCTTGGATTCGGTCACATCTGTCTGGGACTTGGTGGGGATGGCATCCTGGTCGCCATCCCCTGCACACTCGTCACTGCTACGGGAGATGTTGCAGGGGACGCTGCCATCCTCTTCACACTCGTCACCGCTACGGGAAATGTTGCTGGGGACGCTACGGGACATCGTGGTGTCATGCTTTCGAGTACCTGTACCCGCACTGCCTGCTTTGGTACGCCTACGCGAAGGTTGATCCGCTCCCGTACCCTGCTGTGTTTGAACTGGCCTTGGGGTGGCTTTTCGCAAGGCAATGGCGGATTCTCGGAGAGACACTAACTCTTCATTCACATCTTTGAGCTGCCTTGACAGCTCGTCAACCCGTTTGTTTAGGCGCGTCTCCCGATCAGCCGATTCCGAGACAAATGCGGCCAATGTTTTCAGGATTTCTACTACAGATACCTCAATGCCCGGCAACGACGCCATCAGCCTCAGCTCTTCATCACTCAGGGCAGTCGCGCGAGTGTTTGTTCTCGTGGTGGCCCCAGGCATGGCGGAGGTCACCAATTTCTACGAGCACTACTAAAAAACCTTACTGCTACCCTACGGAAACTACCTCCAGTCCGGCCTGATGCCGGCTGGGCTCTACCAAAAAAGATTTACGGGAGCTTCAAAAAGTGCAACCTACTCCTACTGAACTAGGGACGTGACATTCAGAGGAACATCAACCCTGGGCCTGGGGGAGGGCGGGAGGGGGCACATGCACCCCTAAATATTTTGACCTAGATTCAGCATGCACATAATGACCATGAATGAAGTGTGTGCACTGCTGAGGCTGTCATGCCTACCTATCATTATCTTACACAAAGTATTGAAATCCTTTGGCATGGTGTGAGTCCAACCAAACACTGTTTGCACCGCTTCTGCAAGTTATTGTTTACCTCCTGCACGTAATACACCACCGTCCGGCGACAAAGAACGGACCGCCGAAGAACGGACCGCCGAAGAACGGACCACCAAAGAACGGACCACCAAAAAATGGACCACCAAAGAACGGACCGCCAAAGAATGGACCGCCAAAAAACGGACCGCCGAAGAATGGACCACCGAAGAACGGACCACCAAAGAACGAACCACCAAAGAATGGACCACCAAAGAACGGACCGCCAAAGAACGGACCGCCAAAAAACCGATAGCCGAAGAATGGACCGCCGAAGAACGGACCGCCAAAGAACGGACCGCCGAAGAACGGACCGTCGAAGAACGGACCGTCGAAGAACGGACCACCAAAGAACGGACCACCAAAGAAGGGGACCACCAAAGAACGGACCGCCAAAGAACGAACCGAGGAAGAATGGACCGCCGAAGAACGGACCGCCAAAGAACGGACTGCCAAAGAACGGACTGCCGAAGAACGACCCGCCAAAGAACGGACCGCAGAAGAACGGACCGCCGAAGAACGGACCCCCAAAGAACGGACCGCCGAAGAACGGACCGCCGAAGAACGGACCGCCGAAGAACGGACCGCCGAAAAACGGACCGCCAAAGAACGGACCGCCGAAGAACCGAAGAGCGGACCGCCGAGGAACGGACCGCCGAGAAACGGACCGCCGAAGAACGAACCGCCGAAGAACGGACCGCCGAAGAACGGACCGCCGAGGAACGGACCGCCGAGGAACGGACCGCCGAGGAACGGACCGCCGAGGAACGGACCGCCGAGGAACGGACCGCCGAGGAACGGACCGCCAAAGAACGGAACCGCCGAAGAACGGACCGCCCAAGGACCGCCCAAGAACGGACCGCCCAAGAACGGACCGCCCAAGAACGGACCGCCGAAGAACGGACCGCCGAAGAACGGACCGCCGAAGAACGGACCGCCGAAGAACGGACCGCCGAAGAACGGACCGCCGAAGAACGGACCGCCGAAGAACGGATCGCCGAAGAACGGACCGCCGAAGAACCGAAGAGCGGACCGCCGAGGAACGGACCGCCGAAGAACGGACCGCCGAAGAACGGACCGCCGAGGAACGGACCGCCGAGGAACGGACCGCCGAGGAACGGACCGCCGAGGAACAGACCGCCGAAGAACGGACCGCAGAAGAACGGAACCGCCGAAGAACGGACCGCCCAAGGACCGCCGAAGAACGGACCGCCGAAGAACGGACCGCCGAAGAACGAACCGCCGAGGAACGGACCGCCGAAGAAGTGACCGCCGAAGAACGGATCGCCGAAGAACCGACAGGCTAGAATGTCACCAATTTTTAATTACGGTCTAGCCTGCATTTTTTGCAGATAAGAACGGAAGCCGTAATGTACACTATAATGTACACTCAGACGTATGACTCTGCATAAATGTACATGTAAGACTGTACCATCGAATAAGAAAGGAATCGATATGTTAGCTAAAAATTGGAAAGGGCTAGATTAGAGCCCTGACCCCCCAGTTCTTTGGCGCCCGACAGTGCTGTAATGAACCACTTGATCTGCGGACAGAACGGGTTTGTCCTTTTGTGCAGCATGGAAAAATGTGGTCGTACCTGATAGCAATGAGTTTTTTTTTCAAAGCCGAATTTACACCAGGCCTGAACGCACCTTGCTAGAGTGCTCAAATTGACTAGTCAGTAAGTTCTGCGAAGTGCAAACTGCAAAAGCACTACCCCACGTGGAAGGAATCTTCTACTACTACATAGGTAGGGTCAAACTAGTCAATCTGCGGACAGAATATTCTGTGGCCTATTCTGTGCTTTGTCGACTCATCAGTGCAGCACAGAGAAAATGAGGCCGTGTAGTAATGAATCGCTATGTTGTTATCGGACCTGCGGATATTGAATGGACCACATTTTGCCAGGGGATTTCAGGCATCTATCTACAACGGATGGTGTAGTGATGAAGTGTGTGGATATGATTTAAGTTAAAGATAGTTGCTTTGTGTGTTGTTGTTCCATTGTTGTGCACAGTGAATCCGCCTGCAAAGGATTATCATGCAGGTGAGATACATAGATTGTCGTGTGTGACTTTGATGGCTTCTTGCAGTCTGATTCCACACGTCTTGTTTACTACATGAGTAGAGATGGGGGGGGGGGCAGTCTCGGCAGCGGTGAAATTCTGAATATATTAAAAAAAAACTACACTGGCTGCTACTTTGAGGGCTACGTGGACCCTAGCATCCTGTCCCTGCTGGGGTTCAGGCCTGCAGGACCCTGTGAGAGACCTGGGTATGTGCAAGTAGTGTGTGCTCAAGTAGCTTTGGCATTTTACGCGTACACGATGGATGGGAAGTGAAGTGTTGGTGTATTTTGTAGAGACCAGAGCCGCAGCTGCCACTTTCGGTTATCATTAAGCAAAGCACGTTGCCACCAGAATGCATCAGAAAGGAGTGTCGCAGGAGAAAACCTTTGCATGCATTGTCAGTTCAGCTGATTTTCTTTGCTGCATTTAACATGGCCCATGCGCAGTGTGTGTACTTTGCACAATGCTGCTATGAAGCCAATGCATTCACTTGTCACTAACAGGGGCGTCGAAACTGGTGCGGCCAAAGCCGCATTAATAATTTCATCTTGTGACTTTTGAAGCAATGGAATATGGGCTATTTGGGCCCAATTTCCCTAAATCTTTAACAGGGGAAGACCTTCCACCTATTCATATGGCCGCGCCAATGTCGAATGCCTTCCAACGCGCCTGACCAAGCGCGTGCCACTCCTGGTAGTCTCTTTAATCTGTTACAGGGAGTGGGGGTGTTTGGAATGCATGCTACTGCAGGGCATTGAAAGCGTCACTTGAAAGCAGGAACAGTACAAGTGCTGTGGCCAGTTCATCCAGAGATTGGATTTCCCCGCAATGTTGTTTAACTGTAAGCAGCTGGATCACTTGAAATCAGTTATAACACCACTGCTTTCCTAGCTATTTTAGATGCAAAGTTGTTGTTGTTGTTGTTTATTTATTTTACATCGCATAGCAAACGGGCAGTTCTGCCCAATATTATGAAAGCGATGACAACCAGTAAGAAGAGTCAGAAATGAAGAGAAAATAAATGAAAATAAAAATACGAAAACGGAAGTAGCAATGAGGGGAGGCAGGGTCAAGACGAGCAGAAAAAAATGGATCTCAAATTTACAAGTCGGGTCATCGTAGCATGATTCTATCGAGTCTCATCAGCAGGTTACGAAAGCCATTACATTTAACCGAAGTAGAATACGCGTAGCATGCGTTTGAATTCACGGACAGATACTATGGACTTCATGCAGTCGGGCAGGCCATTCCAGAGTCGGCAGCTGGCTAGAAGCGGTCGGCATGCGCCAGAAGCACTGTGGGCCAGGGGGAGGGGAAGGTTGCGTCCCAATTGACCTCGAGTGGTCATGCCTGTCGGCGGGCCTTGCAATACAATTCGGGACGACAACAGCTCACTGACGATTCCAGAACGGATTCTAAATGTCAGGAGTCGGAGCTTGCATTCCCCTCGTTCCAGCACTGGGCAGACACCCAGCCTGGTGTACAGGGGAAGAGTGTGGGCCAATGGGTGCTCATCGGCCACGCAACGGATGCAACGTTTATCCAGTTTGGCTACTGTGTTCCGCTGCTCAGCGGACAGTCCTGGGAGAAACGCATTCGACGCATATAGAATATCCGGTATGACAAGGGCAGAGTAATACAGCATCGCCTGCCGCACTGTTAGGCAGTGCCGGATCTGGCGGAGGATCCTCAGCTTCATAGCCGTGCGTCGGACGATAGAGGTGACTTGCGTTGACCAGCGAAGATTTTCGTCCAGAGTGACTCCGAGGTAGCGAGCCGTACTGGTCTGGGCAAGAGGCGTGCCAGTGCAAGTAATGTGGAGGTCGAGGTGTGCCTGCCGTCCAGCTTTGATTGCAAGCACTTGCGTCTTTCCGGTGTTGAGGATAAGCCCTTTGGCATCGAGTAGCCTGGCGACAGCCGACACTGCTGCGGAAAGGGTGATGTTGATGGCGTGAGCGCTAGCGTGGCTCAGGTACAGCATGATGTCGTCCGCGAACATTAGTGTACGCACCGGGTCAGCTACTGATGCGACACATCTCGTGTAGATCGCGAATAATATCGGACCAAGCACGCTTCCCTGGGGGACACCGCACGTGCAAGCTGTTTCCTCTGAGCGTGTACCGTTGGCAGTGACCACACACTGGCGTCGTGCGCTGAGGTAGTCCGCAAACCAGTCCAGTGCCGTAGAGGAGACACCAAGTTCGAAGAGATCCTGGAGCAAGGTCTGATGTTGGACCTTGTCGAAAGCTTTGCTCATATCAATGAGCACCACGCCGGTATGCAGGTGCTGGTCTGCGGCTTCGTAAAATTGATCCACAGCCAACAAGACTGCGTCCTCTGTGGAGTGGTGGGCTCGGTAAGCGAATTGCTCGGCAGGAAGGAGGTCATGTTCGGTTAGGAGCACACAGAGCCTTTTATGCACAATCCTTTCCAGGATCTTTGAAACAACCGGGAGCAAAGATATAGGGCGGTAGTTCTTAGCAGTTTCGGGGTCTCCTGCCTTGAAAATGGGGCGAATATGGGCCAATTTCAGCATCATCGGAACCTTTCCCATGGCCAGTGACGCGTTCATCAAGATAGTCAGTGACGGGGCCAGGACCCGAGCGCAGTGTCGCAACACATAGCAGGGAATTCCGTCGCTACCCGTGGCCTTCCTCTCGTCTACCTTCAGTAGGAGAGCAAGCACTTCTTCGCATGTGGCTGGTTCGAAGCGGTTCAACCCATCTGCTATACCCGGTCCCTCAGGTTGGGATAGGACATCAGGTCGCTGCGGATCGCTGACAACTGAACTGAATTGGGCATTGAGGGCAGACGCAGTGAGCCGAGTAGGAGTTGACGATTTCTTCCGACCGCAGAGGTCGTTGAGGACCTTCCAAGCTTTCCGGGGGTTGGATTGACACGTGTCCAGTAGTTGTGTGTAGTAGGATGATTTCAGCTGACGAGCAAGCCGCTTTGCTGCTTTGCGGGCATCTGAAAATGTGTCGTAAAGTTCCGTGTCCGTAGGTTTTCGGAGCCAACGATGGTGGGCATGATTTCGTTCGCGGACTGCATCATGGTAAACGGCCGTTTTCCATGGGGATCTTGTGAGAATCTGATGTCTAGAGCTGGATAAGCGGTGCTGCTGGACAGGAGCATGCCTGTCAAGGAGTGAGGTGACCTTGTCATACCATAGCTGCCACATATCTTCCAAGGATTTCGCCGTGCTGAAATCTTCTAGACGAGAGTTGACCAAGTCCTGGCAGAGCTGCGGAAGATTTATTCCTCTGGTGTTTCGGCTAGATCTGAGTACTGGCACGGTTGGCATTTCGAAGGCAAGGGTAGCCAAGATGGGGAGGTGGTCACTGAGGCTATGCGGGAGAACGCGGCAAGAGCCCACTGCACCGTCCTCAGCCAATAGGAGGTCTATGGTGGTTCTGGACCCACCACGTCCAACACGCGTCGATTCAGTGACATGGTTCAAAATACAAAAGTTACCGCAGAAGTGTTGAAGATGCGTCAGCTGGGCGGCTCTGGAAGACGATGTGTCGATATTGAAATCTCCGACCAAAGCAATAGGCGTGCCGGCCCTGGGCGCGTGGACTGAGTCCACAGCGTCAGTCAGCTTGTCCCAGTACGAGACCAGCGACCCAGGAGGTCGGTAGACTGTGCCGAGGATTAGCTTACCATTGAGGCCGTGAACGAGGAGAAAGAGAAGTTCAAGATCACCACGAGCAAAGTCCTCTAGCCGAGTAACATGAAGTGAGCTCCGTACATAGGCCGCTACTCCACCACCGAAGCCAGGTCTGTCTTGACGGATAAGTTTATAGTTTGGGATGTTGACAAGGCTGTCCGGGGTCTCTGAGGTCAGGAATGTCTCGGCGAGACACATTATGTCTATGTTGTGCTTGTGGATGAATTCCTCGACCTCGTCCTTCTTGTTAAGCAAGTGACAAATGTTGAGGAAACTAATCTGGAGGCCCGCTATCTCAGACTGAGAAGCACTACTAGCACTGGTGATCGGGGGTGGTTGAGATCTAGTACCTAAACTATGATGCTGATGCAAAGGGTTACGGGATTGAGTGAAAAGACCCGGAAAAAAGGGGGCCGCATTAGGATTAAGGTCAGACATAGGTGAGAATAATGATAAGAAAGTTATAGCGTGGATATACTAGAATAGTTACCTTGCAGGACACTGTGGCCGTTAGCAGCTTTCTCTGCGGCAGCGGATCATCATGTTGACTGCTGCGGTTGTCGGCTGGGGATACTGCTCACGGGTGAGGACGCGGGGATGGAATGTGTGTTTACCTGAGGCCAGGGTAAAACCTTCCTCATCCGGAGACGCATGGGCCGCTTTGCCCCGGGATGCCAGCCGGAACGCTGGTATAACAGGTGTAGTTTGGCTACTGGGAATCCTGGATCCCTGCTTCTGCTCTGGTTGCTGCTGCTGTTCCTGCTGCTGCTGCTTAGGCAGTGGTAGCCGCGGCTGCTGGGGATCGGCCTGCTGCCCTTGGGCTGGTGCATGACGTGCCTCGCTGTGGGGAGTTGCCGCACCAGTAATGCCATGTGCGTCCACTGTTCCAGCAGTAATGTCCGCGGACGCCACTTGCTGCTGCTGCTGCTGCGTGTCGTCACTGAGACCAATTTCCGGACTGGAAGTTTTCTCCCAGCCACGCTTCTTTCCCTTCGTACTCAGTACGGGGCAGTCCCTTGCCTCATGACTTGGCTTGTTGCAGTGCCAGCATGTTTTAGCCTGTCCTTTGTGCCATGTACGCAGTTTCAGCTGGCCGACTGCTACACACGAAGGTACGACTGTACGCGGTAGAATGGTGACGTACCTGGTGCCGGTTTCAATTTCGAAGTTCTCAACCCAGAATTTTCCTCGCTGAGGGACCCCTATCACTGAGCCAAATTTCAGGAATGAGGTTGCGACAGCACTATCCGACAGGGAATGGGGGCATCCAAATACATGGACGCTGACAACGTCAGCGCCACTGATAGTTAATTGAACGGGCTTACCAGCAACAGAGATGCCTTGGGAAAGCACACGATCCCGGACCGCCAGGCTCGAGACAGTTACTGAACAAAATCCACGACGGCCGTGGAGGTCGATCTGCAGGATGTCAGAGACCGCAATTCCGCTGCTCATGAGGTTGTCTATATAGAACATGTGCTGGCTTGGCCAGTCATCTTCAAGCTTGAAGGCAAATGCAGTAGAGACTGCAGCTCGGTTTTGGCCTCCCGCCTCCATTTTTGAAAAAAAAAAAAAAAAAAAAAAAAAAAAAAAAAAAAAAAAAAAAATAATAAAAAAAAAAAATAAAAAATAAAAAATAAAAAAAAATAAAATAAAATAAAAAAATAAAAATAAAAAAAAAAATAAAAAAAAAAAAAAAAAAAAAAAAAAAAAAAAAAAAAAAAAAAAAAAAAAAAGTGACTCATCCACTGTGCCATGCCATAAAAGTCAAAGTCCACACAGAAGTTTCAATCTAAATCCACTTGTTCGCCCTTCCTGCTGGCCTGTGAGTTTGTTAGTATAGTACTTATTCCTTCATTTTTCAAAACAAACTTTCAATAAAAGTGTCATTTCCTTTCAAAAGCCTATGGCAAGAAGCTCATGGCTTTATAACTGAGACTGGCTTTATAATCGAATGCACCTCCCATGGGTTTATAGGTGCGAACATACGGCAAGAAGGTTGCACTGGTGAGAGCTGTGCAACCTGCCGATGACGATGCACAACAACAGCGGCTGCCAGTTGAGAATTTCCAAACTCCATGTGCATGCCGACGCAGGGAAGGCACCGCCTGTTAGTGCAGCATTGTACCCAGTGTCACCTACATGATCAACTCGAGCAACTTCTGTTCCACTGTAAAAGCTGAAATGTTTTATTTTCGGTAACTTCGGTGCCGAATTTTTTACCGAAAATACAACGCAACGAACATTCCGGTGTAGTACTTGTGCACTTCATATATATTACCTGGAATAGGGATTACCGAAAATTTCCCTCCACTGAGCCGCCGATTTTGGAGGATACCGAAAATATTACACCACTCAAAATTTCTGCTTTTACGGTGTCGGTGTGTAGTGCTAGAATATTTGCAAACTAGCAGATGTTTTTACTCTCCTACACATGAAAGGACCCATTCATGTCGTACAGTGTGGTGAGCGCCTGCGATCTAATAATGTTGAGGCAATTTTTTAGTATTTTTAGTATTTTTTATATCAAAGCAATACATGGCTGGGGTAGCCAATTACCACTTTGCGTGGCAAATGCAGGGTTTTTATAGCCAACTACATGTTGTTGTTGTTGTTGATTTCTATTTTACTTCGCAAGGCCAAACGGGCAATGGTGCCCAATTCTATCGAAGCGAATTTCAAAAGGGAGAGAGCTACGGGGAGAGAGAGAGAGCGAGAGAGAGAGAGAGAGAGAGAGAGAGAGAGAGAGAGAGAGAGAGAGAGAGAGAGAGAGAGAGAGAGAGAGAGAGAGAGAGAGAGAGAGAGAGAGAGAGAGAGAGAGAGAGAGAGAGAGAGAGAGAGAGAGAGAGAGAGAGAGAGAGAGAGAGAGAGAGAGGGAGGGAGGGAGGGAGGGAGGGAGGGAGGGAGGGAGGGAGGGAGGGAGGGAGGGAGGGAGGGAGGGAGGGAGGGAGGGAGGGAGGGAGGGAGGAGAGAGAGAGAGAGAGAGAGACAGAGAGAGAGAGAGAGAGAGGAAGGGAGAGAGCGAGAGCGAGAGAGAGAGAGAGAGAGAGAGAGAGAGAGAGAGAGAGAGAGAGAGAGAGAGAGAGAGAGAGAGAGAGAGAGAGAGAGAGAGAGAGAGAGAGAGAGAGAGAGAGAGAGAGAGAGAGAGAGGGAGGGAGGGAGATGATAAGCAATTTTGCAGCGTCAACAGAGCGATTTTGCAGTGTCAATAGAGCGATTTTGAAGCGTCAACAGAGGGAAAACAGAGAGTTCATAGGCTCACAAGCACGCAGAGAAGAGTAAATGACTTGGTGTGTGGACGGGAAAAGTCAGCCAGATCATTCATTGCAAGGTGTAGGGGATGGAGGCAAGCTTAAATTGCTGGGCAGCCTTGATCTCCCATATGTGCGTGTTCTTTCTTGCCAACAGGCTGTAAAGTTGCATCAGACATTGCCAACCGCTACATGAAGGTTTACAGGGATGGTTCAGTTGTTTGCAAACCAGGCTACTGGACTTATTATTACCAGAATACCGAACCGTTTTGCAATCACGCACGGGGGGATGTGTGGTGGACTATTGGCAAATGTGTCTGTAAGTTGTCTGGTGTCCAATTAATATTATGTGTGCTAGTCGCCCAGTATTTTCATTATCATCAAATTCATCACAGTTGGAACGTACTTCGTTAGATAGTTCATGTGTGTTGCGTGTTTATTTTGCCCATACTTATGATTTCCGCCAAATTTGGTGTGCCTGCCATTCGAAGATGCCGAGACCTCTGGTTGGTTGAGCATGGCAAGCCCCACCAGCACCATCTCAGCCCACGCTAGCCCCATGTGCCTGCCGGGGAGTTGTGCATCTTGTAAAAAATGGTTTTAGTGTGGTCGTGTAAAAGAATTAACTGCTTACAAAAATGAACGCTCATATTTTCACAATCATAATATGGGTTTCAACTTGAACCTGGTACTAGGGCTGAAACAATCGTTCAATAACTCCTAACGATCAACCAATATCCATGAACCTTGGAAGGCCATTGGTTAGCGCTATCAAGCAGTGCTCAAGCCGACTTTCATGCCGTGGAATGTCTCAGTACTCCGTGTTAGTTTTGTGCTAGATTGTGCGCGTCTGGCTGTTCAAAATCTGGTTGAGTTGGTGGACTCGATCGCATAACTTGTGCCCACAGTTTCCAAGCTACAAAAAAAATGGTTTCCACCTTATCAGTCACTTCAGTCCTTGTCTTGCCTTTTTTTTCCTTTCTGCAGCGACAATCAAGTGGATTACTGGATCTCTATTTACGTTGTACATGCACGGCCAAGGCGACAATCTACACGACGATGTTGACGGAGCCGTCAGTGTGTGTAGTAATGCAAACGGTAAACTAGCAGGTTTTACTGCTAGTGAGGCAGAAAGTGTGGCTAGTACTTTTGAGTGGTACACACCGTGGACACTGTATGGTAGTCCCAATCACTTCTATTATAAAAGTGGGAAAGGAGCCAATCTTGAAAATTACACTATTCCTGTCCCCGAACATCAAAATCATCCAAGGAAAATTGTCTGCTTGGTCGGTAAGAACGCTATTAATTTTTCTAGATCAGATCAATTCTGTAGGTTTGCTCCAACAGTTCAATGTACAAATAAGGAGAGGGACGACGGAAAGAGAGAGTCGAAACAGAGCAGGAAAGAAGTGCGGGTAGACTTGGAGAAATACCACTTGGAGTCCGTGTGCTTCTGGAAAGGTGTGTTGGAAAATAAACCGTTGTGTTGTTCAATTTTTGAAAGGAGAGAGGTGATATACCCAAATAATCGTCGTTGAAAGACAAAACAAGGTGTTTAGAAAACTATCCTACATTCATATCCTCAACAAGATTTGGAGAAAGCAGGGCGGGCATATCACATAAGTAGCAGGGAGGGCATATAACATATGCGGTGAGCTTGAAGAAACCATACTGTTCTCTACTAGCTTTTGCTCGTTTTCGTTGCGCTTGCCTTCCCCTCTTTGGTCTTTTCCATAACCTTGAACCTTCCAAGTTGGAAGGCTGTCGGTTAGCGCTACGGAGATGTGTTAAAGTTAGGTGTCAGGACGTCGAATGTCTCAGTACTCTGTCAGTTTTGTGCCTAGTTATTGCACTTTCTGACTGTATATAGTATCATGTTACAGTGATGGAGAGTTACTCTAAACTCGTATCCATATGTCCTTTTCTGTTCTCTACTATGATTACTTTTTTTGAATCAGCGGACTATAGGCAATTGCCTGCATGCTGTGTAATCAACTGAAATTCCATTATTCTGTTCAGATAACGAGAGAGCTTGGAAGCTCAGGGCCCTACGCTATGCTTTTTTGCCTTGATGACCAAGACAAAAAACGCATAAGGATGTTATAAATTCTTTAAAAATCCTTTTTTTTAAGAAATAACCTGGGATTCAAACCCGCACTATCGCGCGCCCTGCATGCATCCCCCGATACACTTCGCATACATACTAATTCTTCCAAGTTGTTTCACATTGTGATCTTGCATTTGAAAACCCTATTTGAATATGAATTGTGGCCAGCCGTCTTTGATGGCACGGTACGGTAGGGGATAGGTACGGGACAGGTACGATCGAGGGTAATACGACACCGTCTCCCGTACTGTACCGTACCATCAAACACAGCTGGCCACATACAGCTGCCCGCAATGTTCAAATAGGGCTTTCAAACGCAAGATAATGACGTGAAGCAACTTGGAAGAATGGGTATGAATGCGAAGTGTATGGGGGAATGCATGTAGGGCGATAGTGCGGGTTCGAATCCCAGGATATAATAATAATAATAATAATAATAATAATAATAATAATAATAATAATAATAATAATAATAGCACATTTCGCGTAGTAGAGCACTAAATAAAGAAATTCAGTGTTTTTTCCGCTTCTGTCTTGTGAGCATCATCAGCTAGGTGTAGTAGAATCTGATACCGATTTCTCGCCGGGTGTCGAGCTGCACAGTTTCCTCCAGTCTGTCTTGTCTGCTGCTTGTTGTCGGCACCTGGAAAGGTCTTCCATGGTCTTCATTGGCACACCCAGCTTATTCAGCTGAGCAACCAGACTTGTGGCCAGTGTCAACCTTGGCCGTCCACGAGGTGCTTTGTTGCCCTTGTCAAAATAGCCGCTCATGGCTACTTGCGGTGGCGTGTCCGTGTCCATCCGTAGCACATGACCGGTCATTCGTAGTCGCCTACATGCAACTGAATCCCAGGATATGCCTGAAAAAAATAGGAGAATTGAAAAATGTATAGCATCCTATGCTTTTTTGCCGTCAGATACGGATAGCGCCAGGCGTGACACAAACAAACAAACAAACACACAAACACACAAATACCAAACGAGAGAGCTTGGAAGCTCAGGGCCCTACGCTATGGTTTTTTGCCTTGATGACCTAGACAAAAAAAAAGCATAGGGATGTTATAAATTCTTAAAAAAATTCTTTTTTTTAAGACATAACCTGGGATTCGAACCCGCACTATCGCGCCCTGCATGCATCCCCGATACACTTCGCATACATACTAATTCTTCCATGTTGCTTCACATTATGATCTTGCATTTGAAAGCCCTATTTGAATATGCATTGTGGCCAGCCGTCTTTGATGGTACGGTACGAATAGGTACGGGACAGGTACGATCGAGGGTAATACGACACCGTCTCCCGTACCGTACCATCAAACACAGCTGGCCACATACAGCTGCCCGCAATATTCAAATAGGGCTTTCAAACGCAAGATCATAACGTGAAGCAACTTGGAAGAATGGGTATGAATGCATGTAGGGCGATAGTGCGGGTTCGAATCCCAGGATATGCCTGAAAAAAAAATAGGAGAATTGAAAAATTTATTACATCCCTATGATTTTTTGCCGTCAGATACGGGATAGCGCCAGGCGTGACACAAACAAACAAACAAACACACAAACAAACAAATACCAAATTAAAGCTGTGTGGACCCTGGCTAGCGCCAGACGTTACTGAAGTAACGTCTTCTGCATAGCTACGGGAATTAAAGCTGTGTGGACCCTGGCTAGCGCCAGACGTTACTGAAGTAACGTCTTCTGCATAGCTACGGGAATAAATATCTGATATAGCTCTGCACTGGTTGTACCCTACCTCCACTTCATAACGCCGCTATTAATCCCATATTCTTTCTCCCCGACACGAGCACCAAAACCGCCTCCACCAATCACCGCCAGCACGGGACCTATACAAAAACGAAAACAATGACTAGGTGTAGGAAAGACGATACCAACACCGATACATTGCCATACGGCCATGGCCAACTGCTCCTGCCTCAAGCCTCCCCCACGTCCATCCCAAGAAAAAAACTATGTCCTCAGCACTAACTTGGTGTTTTGACACATTTTTTCTAATTTCAAAAAATGTAGAACTTTCTCTCTGCATGGAGACAAACTTCCTTCTGCCAGCGGAGAGGGCTCAACACAATAATATGGAGCACTATTACAAACAAAAGACACAACAGAGGTTTACAGATTTGTCACAAGTCAGAGTTTCTTGCTCAATGCAATCAATGAAATCAATGCACAGCTATAGTCGCCTGATGATTGCATTGAGCAAGGAACTTTCTCTCTATGTACAGAATACACCGGACCTTGTTTAAGACGACCGCTCAAGGGACTTTTAAAGTGTGGTCTCTGTAAACAGGTGGTCTTCTTATCCAGGGTCATTTGACTGGGAACGGCATCCCTTGGTCCTGGCTGCAGGGGTCTTCTAGGACAGGTGGTCGCCTTATCCGAGTGGTCGCCTTGACAGGTTTTACTGTAGTAGTAACCACCAATGTCATAGTGTTTATGGGAATCTAAACACTGCTATAAAACCAAGGCGTAGCCGAGGTTTTTATAGACAGCGTTTAGTGTTTATTCTACTTGCAATGTATACCGAGCTTCGTTTTCGGCCTGAAATACTGATCCAAAATGGCTATTTTAGTATCCCTGTATGGGTTTTTTTTACTAGAGCCACGTACATGTAAACCCGTCATGTGTGAGCCATGAATAAGGGGAGTGGTGGCGTGGTCTGGGATGCTCTGCCGACCTTGGGTCTCGGCTTCATCACAACCAGGCGCGCCAATAGCAGAGAGAGAAAGAGAGGGAGAGAGAGAGAGACATAGACAGAGAGAGAGAGAGAGAGAGAGAGAGAGAGATGGAGAGAGAGGTATAGTATACTATTATGTGTAGGCAGCATTGCGTGTTGCAGACCTAAGACACATTTTCCAACCAACTTCTGCATCAACACCCTGGTGGCTGGGTGGTCAAGATAGGTGCTTGGGAATCTTAGGGTCGGAGGTTTTGATTCCTGCTGAAACTTTCTTCTATTCTATTTTTCTCTTTTTAATTGGAGAGAAAATTTCCAAATCCCTTGAAAGTCGAAAAGTTACAACCTCTAAGTGGGCAATATACCGGTAGCAAAGAAAGGGAAATAAAAAAAGGAATTAGTGGAGGTTAATATGAGCTGGGTATAAACCATTTCAAATACCAGTTTATATACCAGTCTATACAGCAGTCTGTATTCTCTTCATCAAAGTACTATGTCGTACGGAAAATGGGAGTCTGGAGTGTTATGTGGGGGAGAGAGGGGAGTTTGTATTCAAGCTCAGTAAAAACAGATAAACTCTGTTATTGTTCCTTCATACCAAATCACCCATGCGGTGGTGGTATTCCAACTGGTGATCATCACGGGAAAACAATCTCGGTACACTTACCCACTTTCTTTGCCTTGACGTGTATATGGAATATGAGTGCGCAGTTGTATTGCTATTTTTAAAGTACATTTTTTATTATTTTTTTATTTATTTATTACAGCATCTCATAGCACAGTGAGAACACCGGCCAATACAAAGAGAGAGGGTGTTTGATTATTTATATCTTGTTATTCGTTGAATTATCTTTGCCAGTAAATCCTTCTAATAAGATGGCAACGGAAAAGTTTTAAAAGGATACATAACCTGTAGACAGGGTGTGGGTATTGCGTGTGCAACTTGCCATATTTATCGCGTTGATTTCATTTCGTCTCCACGAAAACTGTTTGAATGAAGTAGAGTTAAGAATTCGCCCTCCTTCTGCAGGTATCGGTGTGATCAAGAGTACATAACCAAGAGTGTGCAACTCGACGATCCCCCAGCCCAGGGCGGAATTTTTTTATGACATCAGTCTTTGGCGGTGGTTTGGCTCACTGATGCCACCATGCGTAGCCAGGGATCAAAGTACAAAGAATTTGTACATTACGGCTACGGTAGTCGAAGCAGAACAACGGACAATAGATCGATGTGTCTTGAACCCGACGCACTCTCACCATATCTACAAAACAAGCGCGGGAAAGCATACCCACTTCATCATACTTCTGCCAAAGAGTGACACAATAAAAAAATTTTCGCCGTGGGTGAACCCATCGCAGCTCAAGATAGGCGCTCTTGGTTATGTACTCTTGGGTGTCGTGTGTGTCTTCAACTCACTAATCCTGTCTACCCTTGAATCTTGCCCGTGCAGAATGTAAAGTTGACCCGTCACAGCTCACTCTGCCAGGGTACGTTTCCATTGACAGCAAGACATGGGATGTTGTCTGTCAAACCGGGTACCATGTTCACGTTCTGAGAAGCGCAGTGACTTGTGGACAAGATGGCTTCTGGAAGAACTTACCGTCTTGCATCAGTAAGTGCCTGTTCCCGCTGGAAGGAGGTGTTTGGATTGTTGTGTTACGCACCAAATAATAGCACAGGCAATTCGCAAGGAGGGAAATGAAATTGCAACTGTGACACGAGGAAAACATATCTGATTAGATAATTCGCGCCATTCTGAAGACTGGACTCTACACTTGACCTGCTCACAACTGCCATCCAAAGAACACACGAGTAATCCATAGAACCTTCGGCAATTAGTTCGTTATAGCAGAAGTTCGTTATAACAGAAATGCACTCACACCATGCAAGGAGCAAGTCATGACTGGAAAGAGGCCCATGATGGCATGGGTGCACTTGGTTTACATGCCGACCTACAAGATTTGGTTCGTTATAAACGAAAACTCTTTGCTATAAAGGGTCAATTTTGTATGGGTTTAAACAGGGACATGGACAAGGGTTCGCTTTATCATGAAATTTGCTATATGCGAGTTCGTTTTAAGTGCCACTAGCCACTAGCCAGTGTTTCTCCCGGTTTATTGCACCCACTCTGATTGATAACACACACCGGTAGTACTGTCTCTCTCTCTCTCTTATTGGCTAGGGCCATCGTGAGAATAAAGATAATAATATAAAGTGGACTCGGCTGTACACTGAGCAGCGTGGACATGACACATCAAGACTCTACACTCAGCGTCACAACACATAACCGCCAAGGACCGTACACTCAGCGCCCCGGGCAAGCCACAGAAAACTAATAGTAGAGAGGTTCTGCCAAACGAAATTTCGAACGAAGTTTCGCGACAGTCCTTGCGAAAGTGTGTACGAATTTTCGCACGAACTTTGTGTTCTGCACATTTTCGTAGTTTGCACGTGCCAAGTGCACGTAGCCATGACCCAATCTCACGAAATTTCCTATGAAACTTCATTTCGCGTTCCCTGCAAGTGTCGCGTCCAAAGTTGCGAAAGTCCGTGCGAAGTTTCACTCTTCATGACGTAGAGCGAAAGTTTGTACGCATTTTCGTTTTGCAGAACCTCTCTAGTAACGAAGATTGGAAGCCGATTTGCAAGGATTTCGAACATAGATTTCTTCGCTCAATATAACATGTTACAGTGATGGCTGCGTCCCTTCAGCCTGTGTGAGTTTCAAAGTCTGAAGAAAACGTTGACCAAACGATGCTGGGATGACGCCTACACCATACTAGTCCATAGGTCAGTGGTAGAGCATTGCTGGCCATAAACAAGGGTCCCTGGTTCGAGTCCTGGTTGAGACACTCAATTTTGTCTTCAGAATTTTCCCTTTAAAAATTTTCCTCAAACTTAGCAGTAACCTAGCAACAGTCGCGTATGCATATCGGGGCTCACCACGTGCTAGTTTATACGTGAAGTGTGTGGGTTACAGTGAGGGCTGCGTCCCACCCGCCTGTGTGGACTCACAGGAAGCGTGAGTTTCAAAGTCTGATAATATTGAACCTGCTTGGATGAAAACCACCCCATGGGTTAGCGGCAGAGCATCGCTGGCCATAAGTGATGGTCCTCATTCGAGTCCTTACCTTTTTCTCTATTTTTTATACCATTCCTTCAGACGTATGAGTACCAAAGCGATTATAGTTTTTGTTTTTGTTTTTGCATTTTTGTCTGCCCAGGAGACACTGTGTAAGATAAATCAGACCGGTTTGTCGGCAATGTCGACGAGTATTCCCAACATGGAAGAGTATTCGCAATGTGGAAGAGTATTCGCAAGGTGGATGAGCATACCAAAAGTGAATGTGTGTTCTTTGTGGGAAGTTGAATTTGCTATTAATATTTTATCTACGCTTTCATTATCTTTCTCTGCATGTCAGCCCGTAAACGTACTAGGAGATATTTACTGTCTGATAATACAATTCCTATCGCATGTGTCTACTATGTAATGCATGTCATGCACTGAACTATAATATTTCTTTCCTGGTTGCCGATGACGTTGTTGAATGCTTGTTCAGCTGACTGTCACCACGGCCAGGCTCGTGTTTTGTTCAAGTACGGTGTAAATGTGGGATTCCATTTCAATTCCTACTCAATTTTCTAAGACATCTTTCATTGTTGTCAAGTTGGAAGAAGCTGTGTTCACAACTGGCGCGTGTACGAGTGAAACAATGTGTTTGTGCGTGTTTTTCCTGGTTTTGTTTTGAAGTCATGCGTGTGGAACGCGCCAAAATGGAATTTCTCACTTGTTGGAATTTTCAGCCCATATCAGGCACCCACCGGCGCACATGCCGGTCACTTTAATTGGCGGAGTAAAAAAGTACTCGGAGACGTTACACGCTCTAAATACGACTCGAATTGCTGTTTCTTTGTGCGTTTGGGCAGGCGTGAACCCTGCGCCAAGTGTGTAAACAGCTTAAGGTTTTGTGTGTGTGTGTGTGTGTGTGTGTGTGTGTGTGTGTGTGTGTGTGTTTATGTCTGGGTGTGTGTGTTTGTGTGCGTTTGTGATTGTGATTGCTATCGGTCATTCTCATGCCCTGGAGATCGTGCTCGTCACAAATGTGTGGCTAAGCGGGCCAAGCCGATTGTCGAGCAGCGAGGGGCTTGTCACTGTGGGGATTGTGGCGTTGGTTTCGTAGCAAGGGTGGTCTAGCTGTGCACCGATATTCCGCGCCTCAGCCTTCCGAGCCCTGTCGAGTCTCTGCACAGGATGCCTGCTCTGCTGCATACTGTGCTGTGTGTGCCTGCTGCTTTTGGACTGTGCAAGGTCGCGGTCGTCACCGGTGCTCGAGGACTGACCCTCGCCCGACTGCCCAGCAGCGTAATCCGTTCACTCATGTACACAGTATTCGTGTGTTCTCGCCGGTTCCGTTTGCTCTACCACCTCCGGCGTCATCAGGCTATGTGGTCCGTCTTCCTCTCTGATGCCCCTCCGGGGCCAACGTGACCCCTGTGGCAGTGGCTCTACAGGACGGGATGTGTGTGCGTGTGTGTATGTGTGTGTGCGTGGGGTGTGTGTGTGTGTGTATGTGTGTGTGTGTGAGTGTGTGTGAAACGGCACAATTGCAAGCCTGGCACGCGACCAACAGTGAGGGAGCGTCTGGAGTTCAAGTTATGCTGTGCATGCGGCAAGAGATATCGCAGGCAGCAGGATCTGCAACAGCATGAGGCCAGATGTTCTGCCGCAAAGCTATGATACTACCCCTTTGTTCCCCTCCTCATGAGGGCAGCTTAGCCGTTTAACGGCACCTGTATGTCAAGGTCAAGGTGTGTGTGTGTGTGTGTGTGTGTGTGTGTGTGTTTGTGTGTGTGTATGCATGCATGTGTGTGGATGGGTGTGTTGATGACCGTGTGTCTCATACGATCAATCAGTTGTTCGGTTGGTTTCTCATTGAGACATTTTGGGTTCAATTCCCGGCAACAATTAGCAAACATATTTTTTATTTATTTTTCTCAGTCTCCTGATTTTTTCCAGCGTTACGGCTGCTAACTTACACACAGTTCCTGCCGAAGTATGTGTTAGGAAAGAGGGGGAAATACCAATAAGATGGGCAGTCGGAACACAACAATTCGGGGTATGCACAAGACTGTAAAAAGGAAAAGGACATGTGGATGTTCCGGCCCGTCCGCCGATTCTGCTCATCCTAAGATGGGCAGGCGCTCATGCCGATCTTAGGATCAGATCAGGTTCCATCAATGGAGATCCCGCGCGCGGGCCTTTTTCACGTGGAATTGTTTTCCCGTGTGTAAATTAAAAACGTGCGTTTATATAATTATATTGGTGCATCTCAAGTCGATCGATCCGAGAATGGGCCACCTCAGTGCCCATCCTAGGATGGGCATTAGCTATTTTGCCAATCTTAGGATGGGCAAAATCCTTGGACGGGACGGAACATGACACCCAGCACCTGAGATGTTGATTCTGGCACGTCAGAGCGTACTGCCTCTGGGAGGTGTTGAATGATTATCATATCGTCTGCACTGAATTATTCTATCTCCTCTGCTTGCCTTCATATACCTGCGTTTTTCTAATCTCCTTATGTTGTCTGATGATTGGTTTTTGCCATGAAACTCTGAGTTACAACAAAAAACAGCCCTATATACTTCCTTTTGTGTACCTCTTGCGTACTACGCTCTGCCCATTCCGGGCATTTGAGCACTATTGCAGGTTAAGGCGCACACCCTCTGTGTAACTAGATACTACAAACAATAAGAGGACAGGGAAAGTGTTCTATCTCCGTGTTTCACGCAATAAGCGATCATCAGAAAACAGTTTTTAACTTGACACTACATGTAGTCAGAAAGTGCAATAACTACAGGCAACTTCTTGTATATACCGGTATTAACCCTTTGGAGTCCGTAACTTTTTTGCTTCCGCAGAATTTGTGGCAGTCACGAAAATGCGCACTCCATTTCCAACATAACTTTGGTTCTACTTCACCGATTTTGAAGATCTTGGGCTCGTTGGAAAGCTCTTGATGAGAGAAATACAATGAGCCCAAACTCGCCAAGAGCACTATTCATTGTCCGCCACAACGCGCCCCAAACGCGAGTCAAGCTCCAGATCTGAGACGAAATTGGTCTCCTGTAGCCATTTCACTGAATCTACCTCGGAACTGTTCAAATGTTTTCGAATAGAAGCTTACCTTGCCGTGACTTCGCGCCGCGCCGGTCCTGGCACTTGCCGCCTGTCATGAAGCCGGGAAAATCCCTTTTTTTCACGCACTGCTGACTCGCAGCACGCAGGGCAGAAAATTCGAAATGTTTGATCGCTCGCCGCTCACTCAAACTTCACCGGAGAGACTTCGGACCTGTTTGAGGCGATAGATGAGAGTTTTCTCTACCATCTAGACCCTTCGATTGTTGAATTTGGTCAAGATTTGGCCGAGAACCGAAAGTTTGACTGCGCCCACATGCATACAAAATGCCCATGGTTCGAAATCGAACCATGGACTCCAAAGGGTTAAAGGCAGAACAACAGAGACCAAAAATCGTTCTCGTAACTCCGAGTTTCGTGTTGATACACACTCATCAGACCATAAAACATAATAATGCTATTTGCTAGTTATATAGGGTAATTCGGAGTTACCAGAAAGATTTTGGTCTCTGTTGTTCTGCCTTGTGTAGTACGCTCTGCCCATTTTGAGGTATTGAGCACTATTTGCAGCAAGGACTCAAGACACTTTGGCAACTAATTGTACATTATTATTGGCTCAACATCCGAGTTTCAAATTCTCCTGTAACATGGACGATTTCCCTTTCCCCTGAGAAGCATTGATAGCCAAAGATCAGTGTGTGCATATGTACATGTATGTGTGTATGCGAGTTCGACCTGTCACAAAACACGATTCCGCAACCAGTCCGGCAGTTTCCACTTTGCCCCAAGACCAGTCACTGGAAAGGAATTTGCACAGTAATATGAAAGTATAGGTTTGTGGTACAAAAAAAGCTGTTGATGGAGCCTCCATTATTAATTTTATTATTCTCAATCCATGGACGACAAACAGTCATGTAGTGTCAACCAATGCAATGAATGAGAGCTACCAGCCGTGGAATAAAAAAGAACAAGAAGGCAAAATGCACGCGCAAAATGTGGACACAAGAGGAGCAGAACAATGAAGACAATAGAGGATTAAATAATTGACGTGGAGACAATAATTTCAAAATAGCAATAAATAGGATCAATTCCGCCGTCATCACTGCACATCAACGAAGTCATGTCGTCTATTTACTTGCATTTATTTTAAGCGGAAATACTCTACTGAAGTACACTTGTAGGAATCAGGTCGACTGAATGATGCTCGGCGCAAGCGCTACGTAGATGTACATGTAGAGTAAAACCTGGTTTAAGCGACCAGCCCAGGGTGCAAGCAAAAGTGGTCGTTAAAGCCAGGTGGTCTTTAGAGCCAGGTCCCACAGTGTCTGTGTATAACTGTAGGTGCATAGAAAAGCGGTCGTTAAGAGCAGGTGGTCGCTAAACACAGAGGTCGCTTACACCAGGTTGTACATGTAACTAGAATCATACCTTCATGACTTCGTTGATGAGTAGGGATGACGGCGGAATTTATCCTATTTATTACGATAGAGGAAATGAGAACAAGAAGTTGATGCGACTTCGGCGATATACTTGGGGAATTGTGTGTTGCTCCCTACATGGGAGCTCGCGCCTTTCCTGCCGACTTGAATTCTCACTTGATTGACTCAGGACTGCCGTCCAGAGCACACGAGAAGTCCATCGAACCTTCCACTCGGCAAACCTGCAAGAAAGCACCACTCCCTGCTCAATACACAGTGTTTCGAGGAATTCACCCCTCATCAGTTGAGCTTGAATAGGGTGAGGAAGATTTTGCCTGAAGAGCACCACTTCTTTAGCTATGATATGACGCAGTGAGCAACAAGTGACATGATTGTATTGCAAATACTAATGAAAAAGAAAAGAAAAAGAAAAAGGCCAAACCCTGCCCAGCCAGTTATGTGGACATACGGGGGTTGCCATGGCAAATAGTACCACTTCTACAGTCATATAATTATGTAGAAGTGGTGCAACCCTCACCAGTTGAGCTTATAGTATTCTCCAGGCGAGAACATCACCAGGGATACAAACTTACAGAGACGCTCCGTTTCCAGCACGACAAACACCTCGTGAACACCAGATAGCAGCGTGAGTTAGTGTCGCTCATAGAGGTGCTGAACAAGCGCTGAAGACCATTGGCCATTCACAACGTTCTTGCATCTAAACCATCTAATTCTCAAGCCCGCGCTGTTGTTGTCGCGTTGGAAACGAAGCGTCTCTGTAAGTTTGTATCCCTGGTGATGTTTTGCCTGTAGAGCACTATAAGTGGTGCTCTTCAGGCACAATCTTCCTCAGCCTACTCAAGCTCAACTGATGAGGGGGGAATTCCCCCAAACACTGTGTATTGAGCAGGGAGTGGTGCTTTCTTGCAGGTTTGCCGAGTGGACGGTTCGATGGACTCTCGTGTGCTCTGGGTACGGTCCGGCGGATTCTACCGGCAGAAAAATTGGCAGAATTCGGTACTTTTTCTGGTACGTTTCATGCATGTTTGGTATGTGGATAAAGAAATGGAGCAGAATTCGAGGAATGTCCACCGTAAGGTTTGTATGGTTCTGCCAAGTTTACTGCTTTTCGAGCAGAATCTGCCACCTTTTCGAGCAGAATCCGCCGGTCCCTAGCTCTGGGCGGCAGTCGTGAGTCAGTCAAGTGAGAATTCAAGTCGGCAAGAAAAGCGCGAGCTCACATGTAGGGAGCAACACACAATTTCCCAGAGGAAATGAGGAAATAAAAAACCTTTTACTGACAGGGGAGTTGTTGGCCTTTATCAATGCTGGTTTGGGAGCTTGCACATCATTGTGAACCTGATGAAGGCAATTTGCCGAAACGTTGGAATGATTATTGTGAAATGAGTTGAACTATTGCAGTGTTAATGGAAGAGAGCGTTTGTGGAAGGCTGTTGTTTAGCGCTTCAGATATGTACAATCATGTATTTGACCTGTAGGTGTCAAGTCATCGAATGTGAGCAAACACACGTTGGTGGCCAAAACGTTGGTCCGACTGTGGCCTGGCCAACTGGACAGGTGGTGCCGGGCCTGCTTGGAATTAAATAAAAAGGAAAAAACACAGATTTGTTCTTATTCCGAAACGAACATATGTCCGTACACTAGCACACGGTGCTGTTGCCTTCGAGTTTCATTCGAGTTTCATTTGAGTTTCATTTGAGTTTCATTCGAGTTTCATTCGAGTTTCATTCGAGTTTCATTCGAGTTTCATTCGAGTTTCATTCGAGTTTCATTCGAGTTTCATTCGAGTTTCATTCGAGTTTCATTCGAGTTTCATTTGAGTTTCATTGATTCGAGTTTCCCTGACTGGAACTGTTACTTGCACAGTTGCAGCTGCGCAAAAAGGTACAACACAGCTCTGACAGCACTACGGTCCGGAATGCCGTCTGATTGCCGAGCGATGCTAGCCTGTCCTGGCTGACACCGTGACACTGGTTTTCAGTCCATGATCACGTAGATCTACTATTCTACTGATGTAGTACATGTACATGTAGTAGATGTACATGTACATGTACAATGTACATGTACAATGTACATGTACATGTACAATGTACATGTACATGTACATTGTACATGTACATGTACATTGTACATGTACAATGTACATGTTGTAGATGGTCAGCAGAACTACATCATGTACTTGACTGGCCTCACTGTACTGGCCCTCACTGTACTGGCCCTCACTGTACTGGCCCTCACTGTACTGGCCCTCACTCCTCAGTCACAGACTCACAGGCCAGCGGGACGGGTGAAAGGAGTTTTCTATTGGTCGGGCCATACCCTCGCCTAGCCTGACCACATAGTCATTACTGTATTACTATTGGCAGTAAACAATTTTACATTTTAAACACAGTACTACTGACAGTTGCAGTGTAAACACATTGCTTTCTCTCTTTCTTGCTTTCTCTCTTCAATTACTTGTGTGTTTATACTGGAATTGTTTTCTGCCCGTAAAAGTGATTTGGTCAGCAGTAACCACACATAATAATAATTGATGTTGTCCAAACAGTTGGTCCAGCCATGACCTAACCTGTCTCTTCACGCGCAGACCTCTCTGTAACCAATGGCAACTACCCTCTACATGACCAAATGCAGTGACCAGTCCAAGGTGCCGCGAGGGGTCGAAAACAAGTCTTGCATTCCGGACGGCACGCGCAGTCGCGCACACACACACAGCGCCTGCAAGAATACGGAGAGTGAGTCATCGCCAAAAAGGAAGCTGTCATTGCCTGTCAAACCCTCTGCTCAACTGACATAATGTTGACATAATCTGTAATGCATAATGCATTAATGCCTGGGGTTACATTGAACTGCAACGGCGGTTACGTCATTTCTTTTTTTATCACGCGATTCTAAAGCCATAAGGCATAAACCTAAAGCGTAGTGTACATGTAGTAGTAGGGCGAGATCTAGTCTAGAGTTCACGCTTCACCGCCTGCTAGCCAGTATAACTTACAGCTAGCTGTACAGCTACAGGTGAAGCTTTAGCCGCGGCTAGCTAGCCATGCCAAGATGACATGCATCGACAGTGAAGCTGGCTACAGCGAGCTGAGCTCGTGGCCTGTGCTGACGATCGGGCGCGCATATAAAACGACCATCATAACTACGTAAGATGTAGTGCTCTTTGAATCCAGTAGGCATTACCGTCTAGTCGGATTCGGTGTGGAGCGAGCAGCGCTCCGGGATTCGTTTTAGCCTTTCTCTAACCTCCTACGCTATACCATTGGTGTACGCCCTGATAGCGGAAAAGCTTTTGATTCTTCTCAAGTGTGTGTACGCCCTGAAAGAGATGTTTTTGGTTTTGATCAACTGACTCTGTAAGACCAGATATTATAACATTAAAAAAAATTTAACGATTTTTTTAATTCGTTTAAAAAATCGTTCGATTCGTTAATACTGCTCTTACGTACAGTAGCTGTGAGTAGGTGTATGCGACCTTATTCGTGTATGATCTACCACTACATTCCACTGGCTCACGATGCAAGGGAAAGTAATGAAACAATTCCAGCGCCTGCTGCGCAACGTCAAGAGCTTCAGCGACGACCAGGTTGAGGTTCTGCTGGACGGTTTGGACTTCGACCAGCCCCTGAAGCACTTCAACATCAGGATTCGGCCGAACGGCGGTCCGTATCGCGGCGGAACGTTCGAGTTCTTTATTTCGCTACAAGACGAGGGTCCTCCCAGGGTGTTCTGTGAAACACAAGTAAGTCGGACTACAGTCAACTTTGCGTATAACGACATTCGGCGGGGCATCAGAAAAGTGTCGTTATTCGCGAAGTGTCGTTATACCCGAAGTCTCATTATATGTATTCAGGTAGAATGGACTGTGCTCTGGGCATGGAAACTCTGTCGTTATTCGCGAATTGTCGTTATATCCGCAGTCGTTATTAGCTAAGTTGACTGTACTTGAATAGAGAGGTTAAAATGCACGTTATTTCCGTCGCGACGTGCAATTCACGTCAAATTTGGCGTAAAACTCCAAAATTTCGACGTGAGCTGCAGGTCACTCGTGGTGTTTTTCGACACGCGAGCCAAATATCGCTAGCTGAACTTACGCGTTACGTCAGAAATAACGTGCATCTTAACCTCTCTACTGAACAAAATCTGACCCTAATTTTTGTCAGCGGTGCGGCCGTGATAAGAACGTATGCTGCCTTAGCCCCAGAGATTTTCAGAGACAATTGTCCATAAGGTCTTACGATTGTGTGTGTGTGGGGGGGGGGGGGGGGGAGAGCAAAAGACAGTGCTAGAACACGAATACTAGAAATGGGCAATGTGCCGGGTCAGTTTCATCTTTGGCTACCACTGTAAAGCGCGAAATTTTCGCGGCGTTTTTAGTTCGCGTTTTCAGAATCCGGACAGGTTTGCTGCGAGGTTTTAATTTTGCGATTGCAGAATGGCATTCTTGCTAAACCTGTGGCATTCTTGCTAAACCTTTCATGGATCTCCTTTTGGCGCTGTCTAAATTTCGCGATTTCCACGCAGTCGCGAATTTCGCACGAAGTAGACAATCGCAATATTTTCACGGTTTACAGTAGAGTAAAACCTGTCAAGGCGACCGCTCGGATAAGGCGACCACCTGTCGTTGAAGACCACTGAAACCGGGACTAAGTTAGTAGTAGTAGTAGTATTCTTTTATTT
>NC_088654.1:6702242-6709742 GCF_964019385.1 Sycon ciliatum | reverse complement strand
TATAACGACAATTCGCGAATAACGACCGAATTTCCATGCCCAGAGCAAAGTCCCATCTAACTGTATACATTTAACTTCGGATATAACGACTATCTGAATAACGACAATTCGCGTATAGCGACATGCTTTTAGTGCCCCGTGGTCATATTCACTGCTTGAATAACGACTTTCTGGGCTTTTGACAGCTATTTCAAGTACCTGTCAGTCAAGTACATGTACCTCTCATGCAGAAGTACCAGAACCTATGGTGATAAAAGGCAGCCAAGGGGGGGGCTTTTTTCCTTTTATAATGTTGGCTTCAAAATTGTTGGATTTACCAGCACACCTATATTATGTATACAATGTACATGTAGTTGTACATGATTGTACAGTAATCATCATACATGTACATGTACATGTCTCTGGCCCTGTAGATGGCTCAAAAAGGCATATTTTTCAATTCATTTCCCTTGCATACTGAATTTTTAGTTCCTTGCAACTGCAATATGAAAATAAAGTACACATTGACATAGAGCAAGACAAGAGCTTGATTTTGATATGCATATCATACTATACAAAATATGGGTTCACATACATTCAAATGGGACTTCGGTTATAAGGACACTTCGCGAATAAGGACACTTTTCTGATGCCCCGCCGAATGTCGTTATTGGCGAAGTTGACTGTACAGCTAACTGACCACAGTGGCTGAGCCCTATACCTGTTGTACCATCGGCAAAAGCTTTATTGCTTGTTTTGACCGTCTGGCACAGTGTCTATTGTTCTCCTGACTGGCCGTTATTCCCTCTCTCTCTCTCTCTCTCTCTCTCTCTCTCTCTCTCTTTATCTCTCTCTCTCTCTCTCTCTCTCTCTCTCTCTTTCTTCCTCCCTCTCTCTCTGTCTCGTCTCTCCATTTCTTTTATTTCTTGTTGCTATTCAGGTGATCTCCCTGGAACGGCGCCATTCTTTTGCCGGGGAGTTGGTCAATATCAATTTCGATCTCTATATGCTGAATGAGCTGACTCCGCCTAGCTGCACCAAAGCGCCGCAGCCCTCTCTTGTGGAGCATGAACCACCGTCGTCGTCTCCACTCCGTCATGTGCTGTCCTGCGGTGACGTAGCCCGCTGCCAGCTACCGGTGATGCGGGCCAATTGCTACACAAACCCGCGCCACCGTCGGGACATGGACGGATATTGTACGTCGGACACGGACTCCAGTGACACCGACTGTGATACTGACTACGACCACATGACGGATCACGAACGCGACGACGGCGGAGACGACGATACTAGCAGCGTTCCCGCCGGAGACGACGATACTAGCAGCGTTGCCGCCAGAGACGACAATACTAGAAGCGTTGCCGCCGAGAGTTTGACCTTCCACGAGCGCGTCTGCACATGCCATCTCCTGGGCAGTGTGTCGGACAGCAGTGGTACCAGCGTGGACGCCTGCCCGGGAATGGCCAGTGCCAGCAGCCCTGCTCCAGTCGCTGTCGATAGGAATAACATCAAACGCATCGGCCGGCAGTTGACGAGCCTTGTAATGGGATTGGTACGCTGTTTATGATCATCGTTTAGACTGTCGCTTTTTTACCCTTAGAACAACCAGTTGCTAGTTTGTCGGTGGTTCTTGTCAAAGTTTTGAGCGTATACATGTTGAAAGTTTATAAGTCTGTTGAGAGAGAAATAGATGTGATCCAAAACATCCACAGTACACGAGTCCAGAAAGGACGAAACAGTTTTGTCCGCAGATTGAGTAATATCTATTATACGCCCTGTGCCTTGAAAGCCAAATATCTCTTCCTTATTTGTGTTTGCGTGTGTGACTGCCTAAGCAGTGAATTGCGTTGTTTGATACTTTTCTCGTAAGCTCAAGTCAGTCCAGGGGCAAGTTCGTCAAGAAGCGTGTGTTCCTCATTGGAACAACCAACTATTACTTACTTCATGATCAACTTTATATTATAATTATAATGCAATAAAGAAAATAAGAGATGCAGACGTGGCCAGTTTAAGAATTTAAGAACATTACAGGTCGTCCCCCCCCCCCCCCCCCCCCCGCTATAACCAATCTGGTTAGTACATAAACCCCGTTAGTACACACATGTAAGATATCTCAAGTCCTGGACGAAACGTGGTCACTTCCTTACAAATTTTGTCGGTTAGTACAGTGCCGGCAACTGAAATCCGACCCCTGACCGGTGCGCTCACATCGCAAAGACCCAACACGGGAATGTAAAACTACGAAAATAGAGACCGCTAGAATGTGAACGCGCCGCTCAGGGGTCGGTTTTCAGTTGCCAGCACTGTACATTGTACATACATTTACATGTAATTCGTTAGTACATACCAGTAAATAATGTACATATTAAACATTTCTGCGTACCCGCATGCCACCTACCTCTTTTTTTTGCGGGGTAACGGCCTCTTTTACGGGCAAGATAAAGTCATGTAGACGTGAAAAAATAGAGATGCCATGAAAGGTAAAATATAATTTTATTCAAGTACAATACATTGGAAAACTCCAAAAATTCCACGTAAAACGGACGAAATTCAGTTCTCAATGGCCGATGCCTACCCCAGCACCATCCTGCTTCGACAGGCCTGTCAGGCGCCTTCTGGAGCCGCGTAGCCGGAGGTCGACTGCATGGAAATCGGCAAATTGGTTGCGAATTCGCACCCAAGCCATGATGGTTAAAATTGGCTTGTCCCACTTGAGGGCGAGGCGACCAGCAAGTCGCTTCTGATAGCTGGCGTATTCGCGATGCAGCACCCCATCCGTGGAACAAACCAGTGGTGTGAACGACCCACGGAGGTCCTCCGAGGCCTGACGGTACTTCTTTTTCTTCGCGTTCGCAGCGCGGTTGGAAGTAGCTTCCCAGGATGAATGGGAGTAACTGGGTGCGTTGGCATCAATGATGCGATTATCAAAAAACGCCACCCTGTTATCCTCCCACACACCCCGGGCAAGCCAATCTGCCCGAAGAGCAGGCTGCCCCATCCGATCACCCTCCGGCACCATGATCGGCTCGACGACAACACCGCCGAATGCCATATCAGCTAGCTTTGCATCGCTATCACGTAGATCATTGTGGCCTCGCTTGATAAGTCCTCCTTTCGGGCAGTCAAGGCCATGCTGAAGGGAGAAGGGCTTCCCGCAACCATCACATTGCGCTGGCAGGGCAAGCGGCTGCCGACCATAGCGGATAGCAAGTTGATCTCGAAATTCTGTACCCGATAGATCATACCCCTCGCGCTTCAGGGGCAACACCGTAAGCCATCCGGAGGCATTTCTCCATACGATGCGGGAGAGGGTGCGCTCCTCAAGCTGTGGCAGGTCAGTGAGAATTGATTGACTGATTTCAGCGGAAATCACATCCCGTTCCCTGCTGATTTGGCTTGTGATGCGGCGACAGTGAGCGCTGTGATCATTTATGTTTACGGGGTTACCATATTTGATGGAGTTGCGCAGGATGTCAGTTGCGTTTCTCGAGTTCTGGTAAGCCTGGGGTGCTGTGTGAACAGGATCGGCCAAAGCCAAGCCACCATACTTGACTGGCAGGGCGAGGAGCTGGTGTTCCCGAGGAAGAACCTCCCGCCCAAGGATGGCTGGGGCAAATTGCTCCAGGATGACGTCTCGAAGTGGAGCAAACTCCTCTTCAAGACTCTGGACAACACGCTGGAGGTATGACCACTTACATGAGAGCGAGCGATTCAACGCACAATACGCGGACTGGGGATATTTCCTGGCAGCAGCGGCAAGGCAATTGACACTGCTCACCCACGTCTCCACTCTCTCCTTGACGAACGATTTCACTCCGTCAGGTTCACTGATACAGCCTCCTAGGAATTGGGCGGATCTGGCTACTTTGATGTTCAGATCCCCAAAGATATCATTAGCTTGCTGAACGAGATCCGGGGAAACAATAATGATACTCTTTGTCGGCTCAACTTGGTAGCCGAAAGCTTCACCCTGATCGATAAGGCGGTCGAGCCACTTCCTGATGTTGCGCAACCGTCCCGCACAAGAAGAATCATCGGCGTACCAATTTTGGGTGTGCTGGCTGGGTTCCTTCAAACTCTCAATCAGAGGGTGCAGACCAACGGCATACATTAGCATAGCCAGGGGACATCCCTGAGTAGTACCTTCCCGGCTGAGAAGGGTATGGACCTCAGGTGTACAGGAGCCTTTCAGGATGATCACAGCGTACCCACGGTAGGCGTTGAATAGAAACCTTGCGCATCTCGGCCAGAGCACCCGGCAGTTCCATAGGGCCGCGGGACGGCTTAGCGAGTTAAATGCATTAGCTGCATCGACAAGAAGGAGTCCTTCGCTGTCATCCTCGGTGAAAACGTCGCTCATAGCATGAACTGTTGCCTCAATCCCAGCTTTTGCACCCGAGCATAGCTGGTCAGCCCCACAGACATCCTGGACATCAATTCCCGTAGCAAGGGCCATGGCCTTTGCCTCAATGCGCTGCATGCATTCACCCACTCCGATTGGCCGCACTCCTGGTAGCTTGTCCACTTCAATGCCTCTCCGAGCAAGGAATGCTCGCATGTTGCACCAGGGCACGATTCCATTTGCATGTCGACGGGTTGAGGCAGCCACAGCTTCCCGCAGGCGACCGCTGGCGTTGCCATGGGATAGCAAGAACGTTCTCCACTGCTCAGAGGTGGTCCCACTGGGACTGGCACTGCCGAAGAGTCGACGGGCCACCTGTTCAATCATTGCACCAGTGATATGAAGATCCTCCAGCAGGGGCAGATCCTTGCATTAAAGGAATGCTCTTGGATCGGCGGGTTGTTCCTCCGGGTGTTTCTCTTGCAGCACATCGTACACGGTCCTAGCAAGTGGGCCAGCCTTGCCATGAGCTTCACCACCGGGGTCCAGTACACCTCCACCACATCGATCTGTGATTAGACGCACCGCAGATCTGACCCTGCCTTCGAGCATAAGACGGTTGAAGGTCCGCTCTATTTGCTCTGGCGACATAGGAAACATGCTGGTCAGCAGCTGAGTATCACACAGTCGAGCCTCACGCAATAGTTCAGAGAGGTGACCATTCTCCCACATATCCATCCGTCTTGTGAGGAGTGGCCGGATGGCCTTTCCTTTGCGAATAGACTTGTTATGTTGCAGAACGAGAGCAGTGAAAAGAAATTCACACCCTGAAGGTTGTTGGCTATTGTTGCATTTTTCTATTTCTTCAGCTAAAATGTTGACGAAGCGTGTTCCGACCCCTCCGTCGGGCAGGCCATACTGCTTTCCATGCAAAGCTACCGCTTTCCACCACATTTGCCTGATTTCACAATCCGGACCACCGTCGGAGTTGACCAGTTCAGCGCCAAACGCTCTCTGGAATTTTGCGCTCAGGAAGGCAGTATTGACTGCATCATCATCAAATTCAACTGTGGCCTCGGGGACGGCGGTGTCGTCGGAGCCCGGTTCGACCATAGGTTGGGCCTGCGATCCGGCAAGTTCCGTCAACAGCTGGACCTCAGAGTCAGAGGGTGACGCCGCGAGTTCACCTACAACACGTTGTAGCGGCGGGTTAGCCGGCCTCGGCGTGTCCCCAGCCGTTGAGACAGTTTCCGTTGAGACAGTCTCCGCTGCGACAGTTACGACAGCTGTTTGAAACGGTACGGTTCGGTTTGAGCATTTCTGCTTCCTGTCAGGAGTGCAATTAGTGCGGGAGCGACTTTCCTGTCGGCATGTGCAATTTGTTCGGCAGGTCCCATTCCCGGAGCAGGGGCAGCACCGGCGTCCTTTGGGACATGGACCCTTCTCGCTACTCTTGTCAGCCATGCAGGCAACGCTCGCCACGACTACACTCGCATACAGCAAAGCAGTACGCGCAGAACAGCGCAGAACAATCGAAGCAGAAGCAGTCAGTCAGAGCATGCAGTCAGAGCTACAAAACCCCTAACCATCTCCTACGAAGATACCTGTACATCACCTATCTGAACAGTACATAATTATTATTAGTATTTGTTGGTCTTTTGGCCGTCCAGCGGAGGCACCTCGTGTCTAGTTTCTACTTGCGGACGCAATCAGCGCAGAAATCAGAGCGCACAGAAACCGACAAAGCGCTGTTTTTTCCGAGTGACTGTACGCGTACAGGCTGGGCATGTAAATGTAAACTGTAGAATCTTCGCTGATTGTGACCGTTATATTTTTTATGTTACATGTACAATGTCATGTACAAAATCGAGGGAATCAAGAATATCACCAGCGAGACCGAGTTGTTGGAGGGTGACCATGGTGACTGCTCCGTCAAGGTTTGGCTCTAGTCTAGACCAAAGCCACCGCTTCTCCCAATGACATGATTGTACAATGTCATTCACATGTACATTATGTACTTGCAATCGCATTTTTATTGTGGCTGCTAGTACTAGTAGTACAGGTCATGTCGTTGGTCGACAGCATTAAACAAGGACTTTAATAGGTGGAGGACCAGTGAGACAGTGAGATCTCGGGATACCGACCAGTGAAACAGTGACCTTTCTTGAACCATGCACGGTTGGTAGATCGGTGCACAGCTAGACCACTCTCGCTACGAAACCAACGCCCACAATCCCCACAGTGACAATCCCCTCGCTGCTCGACAATCGGCTTGGCCCGCTTAGCCACACATTTGTGACGAGCACGTTCTCCAGGGCATGAGAATGATCGATAGCAATCACAATCACAAACGCACACACACACACCCACCCACACATAAACACACACACACACACACACACACACACACACACACACACACACACACACACAAAACCTTAAGCTGTTTACACACTTGGCGCAGGGTTCACGCCTGCCCAAACGCACAAAGAAAACAGCAATTTGAGTTGTATTTAGAGCGTGTAACGTCTTCGAGTACTTTTTTACTCCGCCAATTAAAGTGACTGGCATGTACGCCGGTGCGTGCCTGATATGCGCTGAAAATTCCAACAAGTGAGAAATTCCATTTTGGCGCGTTCCACACGCATGACTTCAAAACAAAACCAGGAAAAACACGCACAAACACATTGTTTCACTCGTACACGCGCCAGTTGTGAACACAGCTTCTTCCAACTTGACAACAATGAAAGATGTCTTCGAAAATTGAGTAGAAATTGAAATGGAATCCCACATTTACACCGTACTTGAACAAAACACGAGCCTGGGCGTGGTGACAGTCAGCTGAACAAGCATTCAACAACGTCATCGGCAACCAGGAAAGAAATATTATAGTTCAGTGCAGGACATGCATTACATAGTAGACACATGCGATAGGAATTGTATTATCAGACAGTAAATATCTCCTAGTACGTTTACGGGCTGAAATGCAGAGAAAGATAATGAAAGCGTAGATAAAATATTAATAGCAAATTCAACTTCCCACAAAGTACACACATTCACTTTTGGTATGCTCATCCACCTTGCGAATACTCTTCCACATTGCGAATACTCTTCCATGTTGGGAATACTCGTCGACATTGCCGACAAACCAGTCTGATTTATCTTACACAGTGTCTCCT
>NC_088654.1:6639742-6699742 GCF_964019385.1 Sycon ciliatum | reverse complement strand
AGGTGCCGGAAGACAGACACTTTGAAACTTTGCAGCCGTTTCTGGTCAGGTGGCTGGCTGAGGACGGCGGGTGGCAGGGCATTCCATACAGGGACAGCACAGGCGGGGAAAGCTCTACGGCAACTTTGCCGGCTATTGACAGGTAGCCCTGTCTCAAGCTGGTAGTTATGCATGTCGAGACGGACGAGAGAGAGACGAGTGGGTCGAACATGGGCTGGTCGGGGGGCTTGAGTGGGAGGCAAGAGCTGACGAAGTGGGCTGGTAGGATTGGAGCACAGTAGCTTGTAAATGTAGGTACACGCAGCTACCATGCGCCGGATAGACAGGCTTTGCAGCATTGCGCCAGGGCCAATCAAGTGGAGGTCTGAGCGCTGCGTCTGGTCAAGTCGCTGCAAGGGACAATCTGCTGCGCCCATCCAGACCAATGGGCAGTACTCCATTACTGGGCGTACAAACCCACGGTACACTGTAGCTCGGCTGCGAGAATCCAGGAGCGGCGAGGCCTTCCGCAGGAGCCCGAGACGCTGGCGTGCTCTGATGGCGATGGTACGGAGGTGGTTGCGGTGGGAAAGTTGGCTGTCCAAGGTTACCCCAAGAAGCTTGAGGTTACTCTCTCCATTCAGGGGGACACCCGCAAACTGTACTGCTGGGAGGTCCCAGGCGGGGCGGTGATGGTCAATAGTCATGGCCTGGGACTTGGCTGGCTCGGACGCAATTCTCCAGCTGGTGCCCCAATTCACAAGGGCATCGAGAGCATTTTGCAGGACTGTCGAGCTGTGGTCAATGGTATCCATGGTGGACAGGCACTGAAACAGCGTTGTGTCGTCGGCATAAGCGGCCAGATCTACAACTGGTGGAAGGTGGTCATCGACATCGTTTGTGTAGAAGAGGAACAGTGTCTGTCCCAACAAGCTACCTTGCGGAACACCGGCTGTGATGCGGTGTGGGCTGGACGACTGCCCACCAACGACAACACCCAGGCGCCTGTCCAGCAGGTAGTCCCCCAACCATGCAAGGAGCATGCCGGATACACCGTACTGCTGGGCTTTGTGGATCACACCTGGGTGGGAGACTCGATCGAACGCTCAAGCAATATCCACAGCAACAACCCGCACAGCTCCGCCCCCTGCAGCCACGGTACTCCAACGATGGTGTAGTAGGGTAAGGAGGTCCTGCGTTCCCAGGCCGGAGCGGAAGCCGTACTGGTTAGTGGTGAGGATGTGCTGGCGCTCAAGGAATCCCATAAGGCTACGATTGATGATAGCTTCCATGACCTTTGACAGTATTGGCAGCAGGGATATGGGTTGGTAGTTCTTTGTTGCGGACTTCGAACCCTTCTTGTGCACAGGTACAACTGAGGCAAGGTTCCACAGCGACGGTTGCCGGCCTTGGCGGAATGCTTTGCTGAAGAGCGGAGCCACAGGCCTGCACAGTTCCTCACAGCACTGCTTCAACACTCGTCCTGGTACACCATCCGAGCCAGAGGCTTTGGACGGGACAATCTTCCTCAGTTCACGGCATACCGTTCGTGGCCTAAAGTGGATGGTACTCAGACAAGCATCAGATCGCGGGCGTACATATGGGAGGCTGCTGGCATCAAGGTCATCACCAAGGCTGCATTTCGCTGAAAAGTAGCGGGCAAAGCTCTCTGCTTTGTCCTTACTGGTGGTTAGCTCCTCGCCGTTTTCCTCCTTGAGGGTAGGGATGTCATGGCTACGCCCACACCCACCGGCACGCTTGACAGTGGACCACCATTCACGACTGGATAAACCACCCGCTGCGAGCCTTCGACGGATGGTTGCTGTGTGGGTATCTTCAGCTCTCTGAAGGCATGCTGAGGCAGTGGCTGTGGCTTGGGTATAAGCCAGTTGGAGTTGTGCATCTGCTGGATGCAGACGGAGTCGCTTCCATGCATTTCGCTTCCTCTTGGTGGCTTCGGTGCACTCTGGTGTCCACCACACTGGGTCGGTACTGTGCAGCTTGAGGCTCTTGGACGGGATGAACGTTGTCATGCCCTCAGAGATCTTGCCAGTCAGCCGCTCGCATGACAGGTCAATGTTGTCAGTGATGATAGAGGACCAGTCTGTTTGCCGGAAGAAGTGCTTTAAACGTGGCCAGTCAGCCAAATTATAGCGCCACACGCACTTCGAGGTTGGATGCTCCCGGTGTGGTGGAGCACGCAGGAAGTCGGTAATCACACTGGCATGGTCAGATCGGCCGAGAGGTGGGTGCACAGTAGACATGACCGGGCTGTCAAAGTCAGAAAGGACCAGGTCCAGGGTGTTATTGCCCCTGGTTGGCTCAAGCACGTGTTGGGTGAGGTGATGAGCAGCACTGAGCTCCTCCATTGCTTCGCCAGCAGGTGTTGTCTTTGTACTATGAAGCCAGTCGGTGCTGTCGGTGCTGTGGAAGTGAGTGCCACATAGCTGTATGGAAGCCCTGAAAATGCACATCCATGGTAACGACTTCAGGGATGATTTCATAGGAAAAGTGGTTGCTCCCCACACCGGAGTTCTTGGCGTCCAAAAGCGACATTGACTCATCCTGCTATCTGGTGTTCACATCTTATTCGGCGTCCTGGTAGCAGAGCATGTGTGTAAGTTTGTATTCCTGGTGATCGTTTGGCTTGGAGAGCATCACATCATAAAGTGCACTCTTTGGGCACTATCTTCTGCAGCTTGGTGAGGGGTGAAAGTGCCTGTGTATTAAGCAGGGAGTGGGGGTGAAATTCCCTGTTTATTGAGGAGGGAGTGGTGGTGAAATTGCCTGTGTATTGACCAGGGATTAGTGGTGAAATTCCCTGTGTATCGAGCAGGAGTGGTGGTGAAATTCCGTGTGTATTGAGCAGGGAGTGGTGATGAAGTTCCCTGTGTATTGAGCAGGGAGTGGTGGTGAAATTCCCTGTGTATTGAGCAGGGAGTGGTGGTGAAGTTCCCTGTGTATTGAGTAGGGAGTGGTGGTGAAATTCCCTGTGTATTGAGCAGGGAGTGGTGATGAAGTTCCCTGTGTATTGAGCAGGGAGTGGTGGTGAAATTCCCTGTGTATTGAGCAGGGAGTGGTGGTGAAATTCCCTGTGTATTGAGCAGGGAGTGGTGGTGAAGTTCCCTGTGTATTGAGCGAGGAGTGGTGGTGAAATTCCCGGTGTATTGAGCAGGGAGTGGTGGTGAAATTCCCTGTGTATTGAGAAGGGAGTGGTGGTGAAATTCCCTGTGTATTGAGCAGGGAGTGATGGTGAAATTCCCTGTGTATCGAGCAGGGAGTGGTGGTGAAATTCCCTGTGTATTGAGCAGGGAGTGGTGATGAAATTCCCTGTGTATCGAGCAGGGAGTGGTGGTAAAATTCCCTGTGTATTGAGCAGGGAGTGGTGGTGAAATTCCCTGGAACACTGTGTGTTGAGCAGGGAGTGCTTCTCCATTGGAGGTTTGCCGTGTCGAAGGTTCTATGGATTACTCGTGTGTTCTTTGGATGGCAGTTGTGAGCAGGTCAAGTGTAGAGTCCAGTCTTCAGAAAGGTGCGAATTACCTAATCAGATATGTTTTCCTCGTGTCACAGTTGCAATTTCATTTCCCTCATTGCGAATTGCCTGTGCTATTATTTGGGGCGTAACACAATAATCCAAACACTTCCTTCCAGCGGGAACAGACACTTACTGATGCAAGATGGTAAGTTCTTCCAGAAGCCATCTGGTCCACAAGTCACTGCGCTTCTCAGCACGTGAACATGGTACCTGGTTTGACAGACAACATCCCATGTCTTGCTGTCAATGGAAACGTACCCTGGCAGAGTGAGCTGTGACGGGTCAACTTTACATTCTGCACGGGCAAGATTCAAGGGTAGACAGGAGTAGTGAGTTGATGACACACACGACACCCAAAGGTACATAACCAAGAGCGCCTATCTCGAGCTGCGATGGGTTCACCCACGACGGAATTTTTTTTATTGTGCCACTCTTTGGCAGAAGTATGATGAAGTGGGTATGCTTTTCCGCGCTTGTTTTGTAGATATGGTGAGAGTTCATCAGGTTCAGGACACATCGATCTATCGTCCGTTGTTCTGCTTCGACTACCGTAGCCGTAATGTACAAATTCTTTGTACTTTGATCCCTGGCTACGCATGATGGCATCAGTGAGCCAAACCACCGCCAAAGACTGATGTCATAAAAAAATTCCGCCCTGGGCTGGGGGATCGTCGAGTTGTACACTCTTGGTTATGTACTCTTGATCACACCGATACCTGCAGAAGGAGGGCGAATTCTAAACTCTACTTCATTCAAACAGTTTTCGTGGAGACGAAATGAAATCAACGCGATAAATATGGCAAGTTGCACACGCAATACCCACACCCTGTCCACAGGTTATGTATCCTTTAAAACTTTTCCGTTGCCATCTTTTTAGAAGGATTTACTGGCAAAGATAATTAAACGAATAACAAGATATAAATAATCAAAATGTACTTTTAAATAGCAATGCAACTGCGCACTCATATTCCTTATACTGAGCTTGTATACAAACTCCCATCTCTCCCCACACAACATATATAAACTGGTGTATAAACTGATATATAAACTCCTTTTTTTTAGGATTACACTAGTGACCTGCAGTCCGCCTTGATGGTTTTTCGACATGCACGACGGTCCCAACTTCAGGATCTCTTTCCCGTCAACGATGAAGAATACAACGTCGTCCTTTGTAACATGTGCCTTGTGCTGCACCTGGCGTTCGAGGCTGTCCTTCTTTCGCTGTTTCAGCACTCCGTCTGTCAAGCGCAGCACTCGACATGTGCGGCTGAAGAGCCCCGCGTGCCGCTCCTCCTGCGTTTTTGCATGGACATAGAATGCAGATAGCAGGGGCGACGGAACTTCACTACTGATGGTTTCCAATCGATGTTCTCCTTTCCGCGTCCCTCGCAGAGCGGACGGAACATGCGCAGCCATAATCCGTGGCACTGCCAGTGTTCTTAGAAACTGCTGCTTGAATAATGGCATCGTGATTCGTGGTCGTCCTCAGAAGAAACGTTTGGGAGTCGATTCAACAGGCTCGTGCTGATTCATTTTACTCTTACTTTGGAAAGGAGACGAACTCTATGTCTCTAAAGTCTAATGAGCAAACGGTTCTTTTACAGAGCCCGCGGTGAGATCTGCGCGCGGTAACGGTCACTAGCACTGTGAGGTTCAAACTAACTTACTTGGCGCATAGCTGTTACTTCCGATGTAACGAGTACTTCAGTACTAAACTGAAGTCACAAAGAGTGTGTGATGGTACTGCACTAGCACTGCATGCGCTGCACAGAGTCAGTGGTAGTCTTGTACTTGATCCGCACAGGTTGGTGAAAGGAAGACTCGTCGAGCCATGGTTGTGGGTTGGAATTCCAATCTCTACCCTTGTGGGGGAGAGGGGAGTTTGTATATCAGCTCAGTATAAGCATAATATAACCTACTCAGTTGATTATATGGGAAATATAAACCAATATACAAACCTCGGCTTCGCCTCGGTTTGTATACAGGTTTATATTTCCCATATAATCAACTGGTTAGGTTATATTATATACATATACACGTCAAGGCAAAGAAAGTGGGTAAGTGTACCGAGATTGTTTTCTCGTGATGATCACCAGTTGGAATACCACCACCGCATGGGTGATTTGGTATGAAGGAACAATAACAGAGTTTATCTGCTTTTACTGAGCTTGAATACCATCTCCCCTCTCTCCCCACATAACACTCCAGACTCGCATTTTCCGTATGACATAGTACTTCGATGAAGAGAATACAGACTGCTGTATAGACTGGTATATAAACTGGTATTTGAAATGGTTTATACAAGTACCCAGCTCATATTAACCTCCACTAATTCCTTTTTTTATATCCCTTTCTTTGCTACCGGTATATTGCCCACTTGGAGGTTGTAACTTTTCGACTTTCACGGGATTTGGAAATTTTCTCTCCAATTAAAAAGAGAAGAATAGAATAGAAGAATGTTTCAGCAGGAATCAAAACCTCCAACCCTAAGATTCCCAAGCACCTATCTTGACCACCCAGCCACCAGGGTGTTGATGCAGAAGTTGGTTGGAAAATGAGTCTTAGGTCTGCAACACGCAATGCTGCCTACACATAATAGTACACTCTACTATACAGGGATACTGAAATAGCCATTTCGGATCAGTATTTCAGGCCGAAAACGAAGCTCGGTATACATTGCAAGTAGAATAAACACTAAACGCCGTCTATAAAAACCTCGGCTACGCCTTGGTTTTTATAGCAGTGTTTAGATTCCCATAAACACTATGACATTGGTGGTTTCTACAGTCCGTTTCAAAAAGATTTACAATCCTGGCGATCGCCCGCGGAGTTTGGTGTCTTACCGTATGAGCACTCGAGCGCTGCCTGGAAAAACTCACTGTGAACTCGAAGAAATATTCCGCGCGAAAGCAGGAAAAATGACAACTCACTCACGTTGATACAGTCATGTACGTCTGGTTTACAACAAACGAGTTCTTCCTCGTATCGATAATGGAGTCAGAGAGGACATGTCGAAACAAAAGTGTTGTAAATGTTGACGAGCGGCATGGGTCCCAATTCGTTTTGTGACCAAAATAGTTTCTTTGAGCTGCGATGCAATTTACTCACTGTGTGACGAAAACAACATCGACACGAACTCATTCCCAAGGCCATGACTTGGCAAAGCTATCCGTGGGACTTCGACGACATTTTGAGAAAAGAAAACGCTTGTGAACGCTGATAGAAGACGGCGTTGTCTGCTAAATTCAAATAAATTGGCGATCTTGAAATACTAAAATAAATCTCTAAAAGCTACGGCGCGATTACTTCCATTATAATTCACTCACGCCATTGCAGTGTTGTGGGTGTGTTGACATGGCGTGAGCCAGTCAAGTGTCAGTCAGTTTGGCAGGAAGCGCGAGCTCCAACAACAAGTCGTTTGGTGCAGCCATCTTCTTTGTCTTGCACCAGCTTGATCACCAAAACAATGAAAAAAAAGTTTGACTTGTAGGATAGGTTGGGATTTGAACTCACAACTTCATGGTCAGCAGACAGCATTCATAACCACAAGGCCAAAAAGGAAAGGATAAATCGTGGGTTTTGATAAAAATCGATACTGGCTTCCTGGGCAAATTGTAAACCATGGGAAAAGGCCGGAAACCTGGCCGAAATTATAACTCCTTAACGGTTGGTCCAATTGTTCCGAAACCTTCGCAGAACAATTTGCCGTGTCCTAACAAGCCATTCTATGTACTTTGTTGTCCAAATTTCCCTTATCTTCATACTTTTTAAGAGCCAAACCTGATTGTAAATCTTTTTGAAACAGACTATAGTAGAGTAACACATGTCAAGGTGACCACTCGGATAAGGCGACCACCTGTTCTAGAAGACCCCTGCAGCCAGGACCAAGGGATGCCGTTCCCAGTCAAATGACACTGGATAAGAAGACCACCTGTTTACAGAGACCACACTTTAAATGTCCCTTGAGCGGTCGTCTTAGACAAGGTCCGGTGTATTCTGTACATAGAGAGAAAGTTTCTTGCTCAATGCAATCATCAGGCGACTATAGCATTGCATTGATTTCATTGATTGCATTGAGTAAGAAACTCTGACTTGTGACAAATCTGTAAACCTCTGTTGTGTCTTTTGTTTGTAATAGTGCTCCATATTATTGTGTTGAGCCCTCTCCGCTGGCAGAAGGAAGTTTGTCTCCATGCAGAGAGAAAGTTCTACATTTTTTGAAATTAGAAAAAATGTGTCAAAACACCAAGTTAGTGCTGAGGACATAGTTTTTTCTTGGGATGGACGTGGGGGAGGCTTGAGGCAGGAGCAGTTGGCCATGGCCGTATGGCAATGTATCGGTGTTGGTATCGTCTTTCCTACACCTAGTCATTGTTTTCGTTTTTGTATAGGTCCCGTGCTGGCGGTGATTGGTGGAGGTGGTTTTGGTGCTCGTGTTGGGGAGAAAGAATATGGGATTAATAGCGGCATTATGAAGTGGAGGTAGGGTACAACCAGTGCAGAGCTATATCAGATATTTATTCCCGTAGCTATGCAGAAGACGTTACTTCAGTAACGTCTGGCGCTAGCCAGGGTCCACACAGCTTTAATTTGGTATTTGTGTGTTTGTGTGTTTGTTTGTTTGTTTGTGTCACGCCTGGCGCTATCCGTATCTGACGGCAAAAAAGCATAGGATGTTATACATTTTTCAATTCTCCTATTTTTTTCAGGCATATCCTGGGATTCGAACCCGCACTATCGCCCTACATGCATTCCCCCATACACTTCGCATTCATACCCATTCTTCCAAGTTGCTTCACGTTATTATCTTGCGTTTGAAAGCCCTATTTGAATATTGCGGGCAGCTGTATGTGGCCAGCTGTGTTTGATGGTACGGTACAGTACGGGAGACGGTGTCGTATTACCCTCGATCGTACCTGTCCCGTACCTATCCCCTACCGTACCGTGCCATCAAAGACGGCTGGCCACAATACATATTCAAATAGGGCTTTCAAATGCAAGATCACAATGTGAAACAACTTGGAAGAATTAGTATGTATGCGAAGTGTATCGGGGGATGCATGCAGGGCGCGCGATAGTGCGGGTTTGAATCCCAGGTTATGTCTTTAAAAAAAGGATTTGTTTAAAGAATTTATAACATCCTTATGCGTTTTTTGTCTTGGTCATCAAGGCAAAAAAGCATAGCGTAGGGCCCTGAGCTTCCAAGCTCTCTCGTTATCTGAACAGAATAATGGAATTTCAGTTGATTACACAGCATGCAGGCAATTGCCTATAGTCCGCTGATTCAAAAAAAGTAATCATAGTAGAGAACAGTATGGTTTCTTCAAGCTCACCGCATATGTTATATGCCCTCCCTGCTACTTATGTGATATGCCCGCCCTGCTTTCTCCAAATCTTGTTGAGGATATGAATGTAGGATAGTTTTCTAAACACCTTGTTTTGTCTTTCAACGACGATTATTTGGGTATATCACCTCTCTCCTTTCAAAAATTGAATAACACAACGCTTTATTTTCCAACACACCTTTCCAGAAGCACACCGACTCCAAGTGGTATTTCTCCAAGTCTACCCGCACTTCTTTCCTGCTCTGTTTCGACTTTCTCTTTCCGTCGTCCCTCTCCTTATTTGTACATTGAACTGGTGGAGCAAACCTACAGAATTGATCTGATCTAGACAAATTAATAGCGTTCTTACCGACCAAGCAGACAATTTTCCTTGGATGATTTTGATGTTCGGGGACAGGAATAGTGTAATTTTCAAGATTGGCTCCTTTCCCACTTTTATAATAGTAGTGATTGGGACTACCATACAGTGTCCACGGTGTGTACCACTGAAAAGTACTAGCCACACTTTCTGCCTCACTAGCAGTAAAACCTGCTAGTTTACCGTTCGCATTACTACACACACTGACGGCTCCGTCAACATCGTCGTGTAGATTGTCGCCTTGGCCGTGCATGTACAACGTAAATAGAGATCCAGTATTCCACTTGATTGTCGCTGCAGAAAGGAAAAAAAGGCAAGACAAGGACTGAAGTGACTGATAAGGTGGAAACCATTTTTTTTTGTAGCTTGGAAACTGTGGGCACAAGTTATGCGATCGAGTCCACCAACTCAACCAGATTTTGAACAGCCAGACGCGCACAATCTAGCACAAAACTAACACGGAGTACTGAGACATTCCACGGCATGAAAGTCGGCTTGAGCACTGCTTGATAGCGCTAACCAATGGCCTTCCAAGGTTCATGGATATTGGTTGATCGTTAGGAGTTATTGAACGATCGTTTCAGCCCTAGTACCAGGTTCAAGTTGAAACCCATATTATGATTGTGAAAATATGAGCGTTCATTTTTGTAAGCAGTTAATTCTTTTACACGACCACACTAAAACCATTTTTTACAAGATGCACAACTCCCCGGCAGGCACATGGGGCTAGCGTGGGCTGAGATGGTGCTGGTGGGGCTTGCCATGCTCAACCAACCAGAGGTCTCGGCATCTTCGAATGGCAGGCACACCAAATTTGGCGGAAATCATAAGTATGGGCAAAATAAACACGCAACACACATGAACTATCTAACGAAGTACGTTCCAACTGTGATGAATTTGATGATAATGAAAATACTGGGCGACTAGCACACATAATATTAATTGGACACCAGACAACTTACAGACACATTTGCCAATAGTCCACCACACATCCCCCCGTGCGTGATTGCAAAACGGTTCGGTATTCTGGTAATAATAAGTCCAGTAGCCTGGTTTGCAAACAACTGAACCATCCCTGTAAACCTTCATGTAGCGGTTGGCAATGTCTGATGCAACTTTACAGCCTGTTGGCAAGAAAGAACACGCACATATGGGAGATCAAGGCTGCCCAGCAATTTAAGCTTGCCTCCATCCCCTACACCTTGCAATGAATGCTCTGGCTGACTTTTCCCGTCCACACACCACGTCATTTACTCTTCTCTGCGTGCTTGTGAGCCTATGAACTCTCTGTGTTCCCTCTGTTGACGCTTCAAAATCGCTCTATTGACACTGCAAAATCGCTCTGTTGACGCTGCAAAATTGCTTATCATCTCCCTCCCTCTCTCTCTCTCTCTCTCTCTCTCTCTCTCTCTCTCTCTCTCTCTCTCTCTCTCTCTCTCTCTCTCTCTCTTTCTCTCTCTCGCTCTCGCTCTCTCCCTTCCTCTCTCTCTCTCTCTGTCTCTCTGTCTCTCTGTCTCTCTCTCTCTCTCTCTCCCTCCCTCCCTCCCTCCCTCCCTCCCTCCCTCCCTCCCTCCCTCCCTCCCTCCCTCCCTCCCTCCCTCCCTCCCTCCCTCCCTCCCTCCCTCCCTCCCTCCCTCCCTCCCTCCCTCCCTCCCTCCCTCCCTCCCTCCCTCTCTCTCTCTCTCTCTCTCTCTCTCTCTCTCTCTCTCTCTCTCTCTCTCTCTCTCTCTCTCTCTCTCTCGCTCTCTCTCTCTCTCCCCGTAGCTCTCTCCCTTTTGAAATTCGCTTCTATAGAATTGGGCACCATTGCCCGTTTGGCCTTGCGAAGTAAAATAGAAATCAACAACAACAACAACATGTAGTTGGCTATAAAAACCCTGCATTTGCCACGCAAAGTGGTAATTGGCTACCCCAGCCATGTATTGCTTTGAAATAAAAAAATACTAAAAATACTAAAAAAATGCCTCAACATTATTAGATCGCAGGTGCTCACCACACTGTACGACATGAATGGGTCCTTTCATGTGTAGGAGAGTAAAAACATCTGCTAGTTTGCAAATATTCTAGCACTACACACCGACACCGTAAAAGCAGAAATTTTCAGTGGTGTAATATTTTCGGTATCCTCCAAAATCGGCGGCTCAGTGGAGGGAAATTTTCGGTAATCCCTATTCCAGGTAATATATATGAAGTGCACAAGTACTACACCGGAATGTTCGTTGCGTTGTATTTTCGGTAAAAAATTCGGCACCGAAGTTACCGAAAATAAAACATTTCAGCTTTTACAGTGGAACAGAAGTTGCTCGAGTTGATCATGTAGGTGACACTGGGTACACTGCTGCACTAACAGGCGGTGCCTTCCCTGCGTCGGCATGCACATGGAGTTTGGAAATTCTCAACTGGCAGCCGCTGTTGTTGTGCATCGTCATCGGCAGGTTGCACAGCTCTCACCAGTGCAACCTTCTTGCCGTATGTTCGCACCTATAAACCCATGGGAGGTGCATTCGATTATAAAGCCAGTCTCAGTTATAAAGCCATGAGCTTCTTACCATAGGCTTTTGAAAGGAAATGACACTTTTATTGAAAGTTTGTTTTGAAAAATGAAGGAATAAGTACTATACTAACAAACTCACAGGCCAGCAGGCAGGGCGAACAAGTGGATTTAGATTGAAACTTCTGTGTGGACTTTGACTTTTATGGCATGGCACAGTGGATGAGTCACTTTGCATCTAAAATAGCTAGGAAAGCAGTGGTGTTATAACTGATTTCAAGTGATCCAGCTGCTTACAGTTAAACAACATTGCGGGGAAATCCAATCTCTGGATGAACTGGCCACAGCACTTGTACTGTTCCTGCTTTCAAGTGACGCTTTCAATGCCCTGCAGTAGCATGCATTCCAAACACCCCCACTCCCTGTAACAGATTAAAGAGACTACCAGGAGTGGCACGCGCTTGGTCAGGCGCGTTGGAAGGCATTCGACATTGGCGCGGCCATATGAATAGGTGGAAGGTCTTCCCCTGTTAAAGATTTAGGGAAATTGGGCCCAAATAGCCCATATTCCATTGCTTCAAAAGTCACAAGATGAAATTATTAATGCGGCTTTGGCCGCACCAGTTTCGACGCCCCTGTTAGTGACAAGTGAATGCATTGGCTTCATAGCAGCATTGTGCAAAGTACACACACTGCGCATGGGCCATGTTAAATGCAGCAAAGAAAGGCAGCTGAACTGACAATGCATGCAAAGGTTTTCTCCTGCGACACTCCTTTCTGATGCATTCTGGTGGCAACGTGCCTTGCTTAATGATAACCGAAAGTGGCAGCTGCGGCTCTGGTCTCTACAAAATACACCAACACTTCACTTCCCATCCATCGTGTACGCGTAAATTGCCAAAGCTACTTGAGCACACACTACTTGCACATACCCAGGTCTCTCACAGGGTCCTGCAGGCCTGAACCCCAGCAGGGACAGGATGCTAGGGTCCACGTAGCCCTCAAAGGAGCAGCCAGTGTAGTTTTTTTTAATATATTCAGAATTTCACCGCTGCCGAGACTGCCCCCCCCCCCCCATCTCTACTCATGTAGTAAACAAGACGTGTGGAATCAGACTGCAAGAAGCCATCAAAGTCACACACGACAATCTATGTATCTCACCTGCATGATAATCCTTTGCAGGCGGATTCACTGTGCACAACAATGGAACAACAACACACAAAGCAACTATCTTTAACTTAAATCATATCCACACACTTCATCACTACACCATCCGTTGTAGATAGATGCCTGAAATCCCCTGGCAAAATGTGGTCCATTCAATATCCGCAGGTCCGATAACAACATAGCGATTCATTACTACACGGCCTCATTTTCTCTGTGCTGCACTGATGAGTCCACAAAGCACAGAATAGGCCACAGAATATTCTGTCCGCAGATTGACTAGTTTGACCCTACCTATGTAGTAGTAGAAGATTCCTTCCACGTGGGGTAGTGCTTTTGCAGTTTGCACTTCGCAGAACTTACTGACTAGTCAATTTGAGCACTCTAGCAAGGTGCGTTCAGGCCTGGTGTAAATTCGGCTTTGAAAAAAAACCTCATTGCTATCAGGTACGACCACATTTTTCCATGCTGCACAAAAGGACAAACCCGTTCTGTCCGCAGATCAAGTGGTTCATTACAGCACTGTCGGGCGCCAAAGAACTGGGGGGTCAGGGCTCTAATCTAGCCCTTTCCAATTTTTAGCTAACATATCGATTCCTTTCTTATTCGATGGTACAGTCTTACATGTACATTTATGCAGAGTTATACGTCTGAGTGTACATTATAGTGTACATTACGGCTTCCGTTCTTATCTGCAAAAAATGCAGGCTAGACCGTAATTAAAAATTGGTGACATTCTAGCCTGTCGGTTCTTCGGCGATCCGTTCTTCGGCGGTCAGTTCTTCGGCGGTCCGTTCCTCGGCGGTCCGTTCTTCGGCGGTTCCGTTCTTCTGCGGTCCGTTCTTCGGCGGTCTGTTCCTCGGCGGTCCGTTCCTCGGCGGTCCGTTCCTCGGCGGTCCGTTCTTCGGCGGTCCGTTCTTCGGCGGTCCGTTCCTAGGCGGTCCGCTCTTCGGTTCTTCGGCGGTCCGTTCTTTGGCGGTCCGTTCTTCGGCGATCCGTTCTTCGGCGGTCCGTTCTTCGGCGGTCCGTTCTTCGGCGGTCCGTTCTTCGGCGGTCCGTTCTTCGGCGGTCCGTTCTTCGGCGGTCCGTTCTTCGGCGGTCCGTTCTTGGGCGGTCGGTTCTTGGGCGGTCCGTTCTTGGGCGGTCCGTTCTTGGGCGGTCCTTGGGCGGTCCGTTCTTCGGCGGTTCCGTTCTTTGGCGGTCCGTTCCTCGGCGGTCCGTTCCTCGGCGGTCCGTTCCTCGGCGGTCCGTTCCTCGGCGGTCCGTTCCTCGGCGGTCCGTTCCTCGGCGGTCCGTTCTTCGGCGGTCCGTTCTTCGGCGGTTCGTTCTTCGGCGGTCCGTTTCTCGACGGTCCGTTCATCGGCGGTCCGCTCTTCGGTTCTTCGGCGGTCCGTTCTTTGGCGGTCCGTTTTCGGCGGTCCGTTCTTCGGCGGTCCGTTCTTCGGCGGTCCGTTCTTCGGCGGTCCGTTCTTCGGCGGTCCGTTCTTTGGCGGTCCGTTCTTCGGCGGTCCGTTCTTCTGCGGTCCGTTCTTTGGCGGGTCGTTCTTCGGCAGTCCGTTCTTTGGCAGTCGGTTCTTTGGCGGTCCGTTCTTCGGCGGTCCATTCTTCCTCGGTTCGTTCTTTGGCGGTCCGTTCTTTGGTGGTCCCCTTCTTTGGTGGTCCGTTCTTTGGTGGTCCGTTCTTCGACGGTCCGTTCTTCGACGGTCCGTTCTTCGGCGGTCCGTTCTTTGGCGGTCCGTTCTTCGGCGGTCCATTCTTCGGCTATCGGTTTTTTGGCGGTCCGTTCTTTGGCGGTCCGTTCTTTGGTGGTCCATTCTTTGGTGGTTCGTTCTTTGGTGGTCCGTTCTTCGGTGGTCCATTCTTCGGCGGTCCGTTTTTTGGCGGTCCATTCTTTGGCGGTCCGTTCTTTGGTGGTCCATTTTTTGGTGGTCCGTTCTTTGGTGGTCCGTTCTTCGGCGGTCCGTTCTTCGGCGGTCCGGTCTTTGTCGCCGGACGGTGGTGTATTACGTGCAGGAGGTAAACAATAACTTGCAGAAGCGGTGCAAACAGTGTTTGGTTGGACTCACACCATGCCAAAGGATTTCAATACTTTGTGTAAGATAATGATAGGTAGGCATGACAGCCTCAGCAGTGCACACACTTCATTCATGGTCATTATGTGCATGCTGAATCTAGGTCAAAATATTTAGGGGTGCATGTGCCCCCTCCCGCCCTCCCCCAGGCTCAGGCTTGATGTTCCTCTGAATGCTTACCAACAGGGAAGAACCCTTGGTACATACAATCAACTTCGCTAATAATGACTGCGGATATGACGAAAATTCGCGAATAACGACAGATTTTTCATGCCCAGAGCAAAGTCCATATTACCTGTATACATATAATGAGACTTCGGGTATAACGACACTTTGCGAATAAGGACACTTTTCTGATGCCCGGCCGAGTGTGGTTATACGCAAAGTTGACTGTATAGCACTGGAGTGATGGGCCATGAATCCAGGCACCGCACCCAGCAGCAACAACTCTTCACCCAGACGGTGGCAAGCAGTCAAGAACAGAACAATAATAAATAAGGGGTGTTCGGGCAAGCAACATATCACCACACTTATTATACAAAAGGGAAAGGACCAAGGAATTACAAGTTACGCTATACTGTCCACTAACACCACCGGTTACTAAACAAGCCACTCATGCTCAGCTCATCAGTATAGTGTAACTTGTAGTTCCTTGGTCCTTTCTCTTTTGTATAAAGTAAATCTTGGCTCTCCATCCGAGTCCATTCCAACACTTATTATCTCCACCATTTCCCTACTTGTCTTTGTACATACACCTACATGTACTAGTAGTAGTACTGTTCTTTCAATCAAATGAACCCCTCGATAGGCACATTGCCTTTGGGTCTTTTCATAATAATAATAATCTGATAACCGCAATCAGTAATACAAGCTGGATCGACATTTGTGTACACTTTATTCATGTAATGTAAAACTGTGGAGACAATGTGCAATAAAACGATGAAAATGTGAAGAAATGGTGTAGAGAAAATGAGGATTCAAACAAGTTTTCGTGCAACACTCATCAGGAATCTTTGTTGTACTAAAGGACAATGAAAACAAAATTGAACTATTATAGAAAATCTAAGTTAGAGAAATAACACTAAGAACAACAGCAGTGAAATTTACAAGTGTGAATTTTATCAATGAAAGCGAGAGCAATAACAAATGCGTGTACTAACACTAAACTTGCAACTGAAAAATGAACAAAGAAGAGAAAGGGACAAAGTGATAACAAATAACAGTAGTAATATGATGCAGCCACTTGTTGGAAGATATATACCCTGCCACCCTTCACGGATTTAACGGGATTTGGAGCCACTGCTTGAAGCTGTGGAAATACCAGCAGCATCAGGATAAAGAATTCCCACAACACCGTTTCAGTCGCACTCTGTTCCTGGCCTCTTGATTCTAGATTTTGGTCTTGGTTTTCCTTGTGGAAGCTTGATTTTCATCATTAATTTTGATTTTTCTTAGGAGCTTGGGGTTATCCTCTAGTGCAAAGGCAACCATGCTTGTTCAACTGTGAGAATTAAAATAAAATTTAACTTGGATAATGAGCCAGTAAAAAATGGAAAATAGAAGAAACCTCAAGGAAACGAGTTATGAAGCAACTTACTGACTGACTGCATATTATCTTGTTACAGCTGAGGATAGTTGCTTCATGACTCGCCTCCTTGTTTTTCTTCTTCTACTATAGACCACACCGCTTTTTTCTATGTTTCGCGTCACCTTATTCGATGAAATCAATGAGGGAGGGCGAAAAAATGCCATCCAAAAAAAACCAGTGTACTTGCATTGCATGTGTGTACATGTACAGTGGAGCAATAAAGACCTGGAACTGATCATGTACATGTACATCAAAATTAATTATTAATTCATACATGAATACATGAGTGTAATTTCAATACAATGAATGTCGCAGGGTAAGTGTATTGCACAATGCAATCTTTACTGATTTGTAACAACTGGCCAAACTGTGTCAGCACTATCAGCTGTATGGGAAGCCACGCCTCTGGCATGCTTGTGGTCTAACCACAGGCGGCGTGATGATTGTGTGACTTGCGACCCAGCTTACACGCACACACAGGTGCATGTACATGTATGCAAGCGGAGTACAATCATGCGACAAAATAAATGATGTCAACATAATAGTTACCCTGTAACAATCATGTTCGGTTTTTTGTTTTGTTTTTGAACTCCGGCTGTGAAATACACGCGTGCAGGGGAAGCGAAACATAGACAAAAAACGGCGTGGCCTTACATTAAATAAAGAACAACATTAATTCACAACATGTTCAGGTTGCTCTACTTACGTTCGCAGATTGGGAAGTTGACCCAGTTTCCTTGGTGGCAATAGACGCGTTTGGGATTTTTCAGTGTGTGGCCTGGCAGGCAGTGTGCTAAACCATTCTCGGGAATATTGAGAACACCTGTGCTATCCACTCGCACAGCATTATTGCATACTCCTAATAGAGTTACCAGAGATTAACACACCACACACAACAGCAATGACAACAACTGGCTATTGGTATACATACCGTACGTTTGCGCCTTTAAAGGGGCCATCCTTAAATATCGAACCTTTTTTCACCAAACGAATTATTTTAGGTTAGACCCAGCCCCTGCCTCCTCCTCAGAACGTAAAAAATGTTGACATACAACATTCCAAACAAAAAAATGCGGTTCACGTGGGACTCGGCTGGAAGCCGGGTTTTCCGCATTTGTAGGAACGCCACCACCCTTCAAGGATCACGGCACAGATGCAGCTCCTGAAGCGGTGGGAGGTGAGTAGATCAGCTCACCAGCAAGTGGTCAAAGACCGAAAATCCCATTCACTGCATCCAACATTCCAAGCTGGAAGGCTGTTTGAGTGCGCATCCAAGATGCGCTAGAGCTGATTGCCAGTTAAGTGTAACTGTCTCTTGGTCTCATCATTGCAGGCAGGAAAGCAGACACTAACACAAACCACTACTCCAGGCGCGTAGAACCGCCGTTGGCGGTGGTCCGGCCCGGGGGTCCGGGGATCTCCCCCCAGAATTTTTTTGAAATTAGGGTGCAAAATCCTGCATTCTGGGCACTTTTGGCATTGTTTTACTATGGTGGTCGTGGTCGGGCGAAAAAGTGGTCCGGCCAAAGTCGGACCGGCCGGAGCGGCTGCTACGCCCCTGTACTCATACTTGAGAGTTCATACTACTTACTGGCTAAGCAGGCAAATGGAAGCTCCCTCGAATTGTCCCTGGCCTCACTATGTCCTAGCCGGTTGCCATTCACCTCGAAGGCGTAATGAGTATCAAAAGTATATCCATCAAAACCCAATTCATTGGATTGTCGAGACCAGAAGAATAGGTCTTTGGCGGCGGCAGCACCAAGTTTCCCGACCACAAAGGAGAGAGTCTCCACTTCAAAAGCATTTTGAAAGTCCAACAGTCTTGCGTCATATCCATTTATGTCTATGCAGTGTTTGGTGGCATTGTAATGACTCATCCTCAGCAGGTCGCGGGAAAAGGGGATAGTTGGCACAATGACATAAAGATCATTCTTGTGGTACTGAGATGCAGCTGCATAAGGGAAATACAAACAGAGAAAGAAAGGGCATCAGCAGGACGCTCTGACAAACTTGAGCCATCAAATGTTGATTATAATTATGCTATGCTTGGATGACAACTGCACCATAGCTTAAACGCCTTGACAGAACGAACGTTCTTTGGGAAGCCAGCCATCAAGATCGTAAAGTGGAATGTGCCGAAACGATCTACGAGAATAGTGCCAATACCAGCAGCGGTTGTCTTCATGCTACTAGCTTGATTAGAGTATCCCGGCTCATGAGCAAGGTTTTTTTTACACAATAGCCACAAATCATCATGGTGCAAATACCGGCAAAAACGCACATGGATACACATAGGGATGGCAGCCGAAGCAGTGGAGGCTGGGCAAGAGCAGCTCAACCGACCAAGGGTCTCGGTTTCAGCACTGCTCATGCGCGCCAAACAGAAAAAATACGAAGTGAGAAAAAATTAGCAGGAGCACAACAGAGCAAATTAGAAATAAATACCAAGTAATAATAGATAGGAGAGCAGGCACACCACACATTGCCACAAACGCCCAGTAGCAGGCCTCCGAATGCATATACACAAACACACCCTCAGACACACGCACACCCAAACACATGTGCACGCGGACACAAACATACGTGCACACATGAGCGCACAAACTTACATACAAGGGTACCTGGTTCGAGTCATGCTGGTGACCGTCATGTGTTTTCTCCAAGCATTTCCCGTCTATAACTCCCCTCAAACCAATGTGTGCCGGGTTATATCGTGAGTTATCTACCTCCACTGAGGAGCTTTCAATGAGCGAAAGAACTGTCTGGAGGATATGCAACATCTACCTAATGAATTTCCGGACAATTGTGGTGTGAATGTGGACCAAGATGGCAGTGTGGAGTGGTGGAGCGTTTCAAAATGTTCTAATGGCCAAACTTGTCGCAGATTCTACGTTAAAATTTAAAGAAAGTCAAAGGATAGCAATCAGAATTGTAACTGTTAATCACATACAGATGCATTTAGTCGGCTGCAAGATACCACTCTCTGAGCATGCTGCTGGCTTGGAGGTTTCTGGAAACCATCCTTTCTGGCAGATTGTTGTTCCGTTCTGAGCAATTCCTTCATATCCTGCTGGTCTTGTCTCTAGCTGTGGAGGTGTGCAAGCTGCAACGAGGAATAGGAATATCACACACACACACACACACACACACACACACACACACACACACACACACACACACACACACACACACTCACGCACGCACGCACGCACGCACGCACCCACACACACACACACACACACACACACACACACACACCATGTACCATGTATACGCCCGTCGGAAGAGAAGCACACAAATCTGCATATGCACTGGATGTGAACCCACAGATTTTCTCTTATAGCAACGATAGGGAACAAGATCTGAATGAAACAGATCAAGACTTGCGCCAGATAACTGTCTAATCCACACAACTGGCGAAGCCATGTGAATCGACCACCAATGGCTCACCTGGTCTGCACCACACGGTGTACATCGGCATAAAACGGCCAATACAGTTACCTATGCACACCCTACACTTGCTGGGGTAACCAGTATAGACAGCACGCTGCTTTGACGACCACATTTTTCCATGCTGCACAAAAGGACAAACCTGTTCTGTCCGCAGATCAAGTGGTTCATTACAGCACTGTCGGGCGCCAAAGAACTGGGGGGTCAGGGCTCTAATCTAGCCCTTTCCAATTTTTAGCTAACATATCGATTCCGTTCTTATTCGATGGTACAGTCTTACATGTACATTTATGCAGAGTTATACGTCTGAGTGTACATTATAGTGTACATTACAGCTTCCGTTCTTATCTGCAAAAAAATGCAGGCTAGACCGTAATTAAAAATTGTTGACATTCTAGCCTGTCGGTTCTTCGGCGATCCGTTCTTCGGCGGTCAGTTCTTCGGCGGTCCGTTCCTCGGCGGTCCGTTCTTCGGCGGTCCGTTCTTCGGCGGTCCGTTCTTCGGCGGTCCTTGGGCGGTCCGTTCTTCGGCGGTTCCGTTCTTCTGCGGTCCGTTCTTCGGCGGTCTGTTCCTCGGCGGTCCGTTCCTCGGCGGTCCGTTCCTCGGCGGTCCGTTCTTCGGCGGTCCGTTCTTCGGCGGTCCGTTCCTCGGCGGTCCGCTCTTCGGTTCTTCGGCGGTCCGTTCTTTGGCGGTCCGTTCTTCGGCGGTCCGTTCTTCGGCGGTCCGTTCTTCGGCGGTCCGTTCTTCGGCGGTCCGTTCTTCGGCGGTCCGTTCTTCGGCGGTCCGTTCTTCGGCGGTCCGTTCTTGGGCGGTCCTTGGGCGGTCCGTTCTTCGGCGGTTCCGTTCTTTGGCGGTCCGTTCCTCGGCGGTCCGTTCCTCGGCGGTCCGTTCCTCGGCGGTCCGTTCCTCGGCGGTCCGTTCCTCGGCGGTCCGTTCCTCGGCGGTCCGTTCTTCGGCGGTCCGTTCTTCGGCGGTTCGTTCTTCGGCGGTCCGTTTCTCGGCGGTCCGTTCCTCGGCGGTCCGCTCTTCGGTTCTTCGGCGGTCCGTTCTTTGGCGGTCCGCTCTTCGGTTCTTCGGCGGTCCGTTCTTTGGCGGTCCGTTCTTCGGCGATCCGTTCTTCGGCGGTCCGTTCTTCGGCGGTCCGTTCTTCGGCGGTCCGTTCTTCGGCGGTCCGTTCTTCGGCGGTCCGTTCTTCGGCGGTCCGTTCTTCGGCGGTCCGTTCTTGGGCGGTCCTTGGGCGGTCCGTTCTTCGGCGGTTCCGTTCTTTGGCGGTCCGTTCCTCGGCGGTCCGTTCCTCGGCGGTCCGTTCCTCGGCGGTCCGTTCCTCGGCGGTCCGTTCCTCGGCGGTCCGTTCCTCAGCGGTCCGTTCTTCGGCGGTCCGTTCTTCGGCGGTTCGTTCTTCGGCGGTCCGTTTCTCGGCGGTCCGTTCCTCGGCGGTCCGCTCTTCGGTTCTTCGGCGGTCCGTTCTTTGGCGGTCCGTTTTTCGGCGGTCCGTTCTTCGGCGGTCCGTTCTTCGGGGCTCCGTTCTTCGGCGGTCCGTTCTTCGGCGGTCCGTTCTTTGGCGGTCCGTTCTTCGGCGGTCCGTTCTTCTGCGGTCCGTTCTTTGGCGGGTCGTTCTTCGGCAGTCCGTTCTTTGGCAGTCCGTTCTTTGGCGGTCCGTTCTTCGGCGGTCCATTCTTCCTCGGTTCGTTCTTTGGCGGTTCGTTCTTTGGTGGTCCCCTTCTTTGGTGGTCCGTTCTTTGGTGGTCCGTTCTTCGACGGTCCGTTCTTCGACGGTCCGTTCTTCGGCGGTCCGTTCTTTGGCGGTCCGTTCTTCGGCGGTCCATTCTTCGGCTATCGGTTTTTTGGCGGTCCGTTCTTTGGCGGTCCGTTCTTTGGTGGTCCATTTTTTGGTGGTCCGTTCTTTGGTAGTCCGTTCTTCGGCGGTCCGTTCTTCGGCGGTCCGTTCTTTGTCGCCGGACGGTGGTGTATTACGTACAGGAGGTAAACAGTAACTTGCAGAAGCGGTGCAAACAGTGTTTGGTTGGACTCACACCATGCCAAAGGATTTCAATACTTTGTGTAAGATAATGATAGGTAGGCATGACAGCCTCAGCAGTGCACACACTTCATTCATGGTCATTATGTGCATGCTGAATCTAGGTCAAAATATTTAGGGGTGCATGTGCCCCCTCCCGCCCTCCCCCAGGCTCAGGCTTGATGTTCCTCTGAATGCTTACCAACAGGGAAGAACCCTTGGTACATACAATCAACTTCGCTAATAATGACTGCGGATATGACGAAAATTCGCGAATAACGACAGATTTTCCATGCCCAGAGCAAAGTCCATAGTACCTGTATACATATAATGAGACTTCGGGTATAACGACACTTTGCGAATAAGGACACTTTTTCTGATGCCCGGCCGAGTGTGGTTATACGCAACGTTGACTGTATAGCACTGGAGTGATGGGCCATGAATCCAGGCACCGCACCCAGCAGCAACAACTCTTCACCCCGACGGTGGCAAGCAGTCAAGAACAGAACAATAATAAATAAGGAGTGTTCGGGCAAGCAACATATCACCACACTTATTATACAAAAGGGAAAGGACCAAGGAATTACAAGTTACGCTATACTGTCCACTAACACCACCGGTTACTAAACAATCCGCTCATGCTCAGCTCATCAGTATAGTGTAACTTGTAGTTCCTTAGTCCTTTCTCTTTTGTATAAAGTAAATCTTGGCTCTCCATCCGAGTCCATTCCAACACTTATTATCTCCACCATTTCCCTACTTGTCTTTGTACATACACCTACATGTACTAGTAGTAGTACTGTTCTTTCAATCAAATGAACCCCTCGATAGGCACATTGCCTTTGGGTCTTTTCATAATAATAATAATCTGATAACCGCAATCAGTAATACAAGCTGGATCGACATTTGTGTACACTTTATTCATGTAATGTAAAACTGTGGAGACAATGTGCAATAAAACGATGAAAATGTGAAGAAATGGTGTAGAGAAAATGAGGATTCAAACAAGTTTTCGTGCAACACTCATCAGGAATCTTCGTTGTACTAAAGGACAATGAAAACAAAATTGAACTATTATAGAAAATCTAAGTTAGAGAAATTACACTAAGAACAACAGCAGTGAAATTTACAAGTGTGAATTTTATAAATGAAAGTGAGAGCAATAACGAATGCGTGTACTAACACTAAACTTGCAACTGAAAAATGAACAAAGAAGAGAAAGGGACAAAGTGATAACAAATTACAGCAGTAATATGATGCAGCCACTTGTTGGAAGATATATGCCCTGCCACCCTTCACGGATTTAACGGGATTTGGAGCCACTGCTTGAAGCTGTGGAAATACCAGCAGCATCAGGATAAAGAATTCCCACAACACCGTTTCAGTCGCACTCTGTTCCTGGCCTCTTGATTCTAGATTTTGGTCTTGGTTTTCCTTGTGGAAGCTTGATTTTCATCATTAATTTTGATTTTTCTTAGGAGCTTGGGGTTATCCTCTAGTGCAAAGGCAACCATGCTTGTTCAACTGTGAGAATTAAAATAAAATTTAACTTGGATAATGAGCCAGTAAGAAATGGAAAATAGAAGAAACCTCAAGGAAACGAGTTATGAAGCAACTTACTGACTGACTGCGTATTATCTTGTTACAGCTGAGGATAGTTGCTTCATGACTCGTCTCCTTGTTTTTCTTCTTCTACTATAGACCACACCGCTTTTTTCTATGTTTCGCGTCACCTTATTCGATGAAATCAATGAGGGAGGGCGAAAAAATGCCATCCAAAAAAAACCAGTGTACTTGCATTGCATGTGTGTACATGTACAGTGGAGCAATAAAGACCTGGAACTGATCATGTACATGTACATCAAAATTAATTATTAATTCATACATGAATACATGAGTGTAATTTCAATACAATGAATGTCGCAGGGTAAGTGTATTGCACAATGCAATCTTTACTGATTTGTAACAACTGGCCAAACTGTGTCAGCACTATCAGCTGTATGGGAAGCCACGCCTCTGGCATGCTTGTGGTCTAACCAAAGGCGGCGTGATGATTGTGTGACTTGCGACACAGCTTACACGCACACACAGGTGCATGTACATGTATGCAAGCGGAGTAAAATCATGCGACAAAATAAATGATGTCAACATAATAGTTTCCCTGTAACAATCATGTTCGGTTTTTTGTTTTGTTTTTGAACTCCGGCTGTGAAATACACGCGTGCAGGGGAAGCGAAACATAGACAAAAAACGGTGTGGCCTTACATTAAAAATAGAACAACAACATTATGTTCAGGTTGCTCTACTTACGTTCGCAGATTGGGAAGTTGACCCAGTTTCCTTGGTGGCAATAGACGCGTTTGGGATTTTTCAGTGTGTGGCCTGGCAGGCAGTGTGCTAAACCATTCTCGGGAATATTGAGAACACCTGTGCTGTCCACTCGCACAGCATTATTGCATACTCCTAATAGAGTTACCAGAGATTACCACACCACACACAACAGCAATGACAACAACTGGCTATTGGTATACATACCGTACGTTTGCGCCTTTAAAGGGGCCATCCTTAAATATCGAACCTTTTTTCACCAAACGAATTATTTTAGGTTAGACCCAGCCCCTGCCTCCTCCTCAGAACGTAAAAAATGTTGACATACAACATTCCAAACAAAAAAATACGGTACACGTGGGACTCGGCTGGAAGCCGGGTTTTCCGCATCTGTAGGAACGCCACCACCCTTCAAGGATCACGGCACAGATGCAGCTCCTAAAGCGGTGGGAGGTGAGTAGATCAGCTCACCAGCAAGTGGTCAAAGACCGAAAATCCCATTCACTGCATCCAACATTCCAAGCCGGAAGGTTGTTGGAGTGCGCATCCAAGATGCGCTAGAGCTGATTGCCAGTTAAGTGTAACTGTCTCTTGGTCTCATCATTGCAGGCAGGAAAGCAGACACTAACACAAACCACTACTCCAGGCTCGTAGCACCGCCGTTGGCGGTGGTCCGGCCCGGGGGTCCGGGGGATCTCCCCCCAGAATTTTGTTGAAATTAGGGTGCAAAATCCTGCATTCTGGGCCCTTTTGGCATTGTTTTACTATGGTGGTCGTGGTCGGGCGAAAAAGTGGTCCGGCCGGAGCGGCTGCTACGCCCCTGTACTCATACTTGAGAGTTCATACTACTTACTGGCTAAGCAGGCAAATGGAAGCTCCCTCGAATTGTCCCTGGCCTCACTATGTCCTAGCCGGTTGCCATTCACCTCGAAGGCGTAATGAGTATCAAAAGTATATCCATCAAAACCCAATTCATTGGATTGTCGAGACCAGAAGAATAGGTCTTTGGCGGTGGCAGCACCAAGTTTCCCGAGCACAAAGGAGAGAGCCTCCACTTCAAAAGCATTTTGAAAGTCCAACAGTCTTGCGCCATATCCATATATGTCTATGCAGTGTTTGGTGGCATTGTAATGACTCATCCTCAGCAGGTCGCGGGAAAAGGGGATAGTTGGCACAATGACATAAAGATCATTCTTGTGGTACTGAGATGCAGCTGCATAAGGGAAATACAAACAGAGAAAGAAAGGGCATCAGCAGGACGCTCTGACAAAATTGAGCCATGAAATGTTGATTATAATTATGCTATGCTTGGATGACAACTGCACCATAGCTTAAACGCCTTGACAGAACGAACGTTCTTTGCGAAGCCAGCCATCAAGATCGTAAAGTGGAATGTGCCGAAACGATCTACGAGAATAGTGCCAATACCAGCAGCGGTTGTCTTCATGCTACTAGCTTGATTAGAGTATCCCGGCTCATGAGCAAGGTTTTTTTTACACAATAGCCACAAATCATCATGGTGCAAATACCGGCAAAAACGCACATGGATACACATAGGGATGGCAGCCGAAGCAGTGGAGGCTGGGTAAGAGCAGCTCAACCGACCAAGGGTCTCGGTTTCAGCACTGCTCATGCGCGCCAAACAGAAAAAATACGAAGTGAGAAAAAATTAGCAGGAGCACAACAGAGCAAATTAGAAATAAATACCAAGTAATAATAGATAGGAGAGCAGGCACACCACACATTGCCACAAACGCCCAGTAGCAGGCCTCCGAATGCATATACACAAACACACCCTCAGACACACGCACACCCAAACACATGTGCACGCGGACACAAACATACGTGCACACATGAGCGCACAAACTTACATACAAGGGTACCTGGTTCGAGTCATGCTGGTGACCGTCATGTGTTTTCTCCAAGCATTTCCCGTCTATAACTCCCCTCAAACCAATGTGTGCCGGGTTATATCGTGAGTTATCTACCTCCACTGAGGAGCTTTCAATGAGCGAAAGAACTGTCTGGAGGATATGCAACATCTACCTAATGAATTTCCGGACAATTGTGGTGTGAATGTGGACCAAAATGGCAGTGTGGAGTGGTGGAGCGTTTCAAAATGTTCTAATGGCCAAACTTGTCGCAGATTCTACGTTAAAATTTAAAGAAAGTCAAAGGATAGCAATCAGAATTGTAACTGTTAATCACATACAGATGCATTTAGTCGGCTGCAAGATACCACTCTCTGAGCATGCTGCTGGCTTGGAGGTTTCTGGAAACCATCCTTTCTGGCAGATTGTTGTTCCGTTCTGAGCAATTCCTTCATATCCTGCTGGTCTTGTCTCTAGCTGTGGAGGTGTGCAAGCTGCAACGAGGAATAGGAATATCACACACACACACACACACACACACACACACACACACACACACACACACACACACACACTCACGCACGCACGCACGCACGCACGCACCCACACACACACACACACACACACACACACACACACACACACACACACACACACACACACACACACACACACACACACACACACACACACACCATGTACCATGTATACGCCCGTCGGAAGAGAAGCACACAAATCTGCATATGCACTGGATGTGAACCCACAGATTTTTTCTTATAGCAACGATAGGGAACAAGATCTGAATGAAACAGATCAAGACTTGCGCCAGATAACTGTCTAATCCACACAACTGGCGAAGCCATGTGAATCGACCACCAATGGCTCACCTGGTCTGCACCACACGGTGTACATCGGCATAAAACGGCCAATACAGTTACCTATGCACACCCTACACTTGCTGGGGTAACCAGTATAGACAGCATGCTGCTTTGAAAGAAGCAGACACTAGATGCACTGGTATCTTGAAGTAGGGGTGAAAGGGGTGATCCGGGTACCCGAGTACCCGTTTGTTTAGCTGCTGACCCGTTAGCAAGCGAGTACCCGTTTGTCGGGTACGACGGTACAGTATGATAATATTAGCTGGTTTGCATAGTCGCACAATTCCATGTACAGTTTGAATGCGTTGTTGCTTGTTTCTTCCTGCTACATATGACAATTTTGACTGTTTTGCATGTAGAGCGGTAAGTGCCAGGGTTCTAGCCAAAGGGGGGTAGGGGAGGGGGGGGGGGAGCGCAGCGCCCCCCTACTCTTTTTTGCCCCCCCCCCTGTGAAAAATTGCCGCCCTACTCATTTTCCTATTTTCGTGTTTTTCATGCATAGATGGTTCATAAAGGCACATTTGTCTGGGGTGAAGTCAGGGACTCTCCCCATACATTGCATTTGGCGTGGCTAGACAATATTGGAAAGTGGAAAAAATGGGATATCGGGTAACTGCTTCCCATGCCCAACCCCCTACTATTTTGATCTGGCTAGAACCCTGAGTGCGCATGCTGCGCGTGTAGTATTGTAGTGTACTGGCTGTGAATTGCATGACTTTGCATGTCCTTCTTGCACGAAATGTATAGGAACTGTTACTATTGGCTGCTAACTTAGTAAGGGGCCGGTCACAATGAGGGAAAATTCGAAAAAATGCCTCATTTCTTGTTGGATGAGAGCAAGAAAGTAAACAAGAAATGCTGTTCTTTTCAAAACGCGAGTGCACAGTCCAGAGTTCACGGACTGTGCTGGGAGTGCGTTACGCACTGGCTGCACAGTCCAGAGTTCACGGACTGTGCTGGGAGTGCGGTACGCACTGGCTGCACAGTGCGGAGTTGCAGCATGCACATGAAGGTGCATGCTGGTCTGAAGACAGTGTTCTTTAAATGGCTTGAAGTGAAATTGACACACACACACACACACCGTCACACACACACACACACACACACACACACACACACACACACACACACACACACACACCGTCACACACACACACACAAACGCACACACACACACACCGTCACACACATACACACACACATGCGGACCCACACACACACATACATGCTGATCATGCTGCATTTGTGTCTGGCACATTGGTGACTGAAGCGCTACTTCGTGTCGGAGCTTGAGGAGTTTAACTCAAGAAACCGTGTGAAATACTTTACAAGACTTGTCCTGAATGGTAGAAGAGATAGTCCGCTATCTTGCAGTGCATGGATAGAACATATTTTTGACTACTTCAGTATGTTAACTTTCCCAGCTTGAAAATAATAAAGAATCGACAACGGTACAGTGAGGAACAAACATTTTCTTACAATGGTACTGAGACTAGGACAAATGTGACATATTTATTTTTGTTGTTCTCGGCATGCCAAAGTCTCAGCGTGAATCATTCATGCAAACTTTACATCTTTCAAAGCATTCGTCAACGGATTGAGTTGAATCTTTACACAACCTTGTTACATTTGCCTCGAGTTTCTTCGAATTAGACGATTTCAAATTTTCATTTTGATTTCATTGCCGAGTTTCATCCCTTGTATCTTTGGTGTTGGTGACCCAGGACAAACGTGACAACTATTGACCAGGGGCTGCACTGATACGCAACAGTGGTGGTAGTGCATTGATGGCTCTGCCGACCTGAGGTCTCGGCATCGCGGCCAAACACACGCACCAAAAACAAAACTTTTCTTTTTGGTGCGTGTTTTTGGCCGCAACGCCGGATAGAATTGCAAGGGTCAGCAAATTGAAAAGAAGGCAAGGCTTAACAGCAGGAACTATGATACAATGTAGAATTTCAGGGAGTAGGATTGAGAGGAGCATCATGGCGAGTCGATTGTCCAAGCCAGTTGTGTTGCGAAGGTAGGGATAGACGAGAGCAGCATCAGAATAAGCCAGAACTCATTCCAGTTATTGTCGCTGATGTCTGGTTATCTTCGTGATCAAGCACAGTGGCATCTGGAGATGAAGGCCATAGATTCCTCCTTGATGTACGTATTGATTCTGTCTAGTGGTGGTGGCATGAACACTACTCGGGAGAGGAAAAGTTGGCATGGTGGGGAGGTGGTGGGCAGGAGGTGGGTAGGGGTAGGGGAGGGGTAGGGGCGGGGATGGGGGAGTTGGCATGGTGCGGGAGGGGGGGGGGGGTGTTAAGCCATGTTTTGGACCGAATGCAGGCAGAATGAATGAACAACCTCACTCGCCTTGGCGGTGGGCATATTTTTTTTAATTTTATTTTTTTTATTTTTTTATTGGGAACACAGCCCTACAAAGAGACATGTGGAGACAAACACAAGACAAGACACAGGGGATGTAGGGACGACGTGCCGATGTACAGGGAGCAACTCGACCGACCAGGGGTCTCGGCGTTAGCGTTGCAACCTGGCATCGAAAAAAAGGGGGGGGGTGCATGGTCAGGTAGCAAAAATAATAATTTGGTGCGAGAAAGGGGCGCTAGTATTGCACCAAATAATATAAATTAATACGTGTAATGACTAAACCAGAAGAGAAAATGAAGAAAGAGGACAGTAATCATAACAAGCAAGTAGTAGTAGAGAGGTAAATACTAAATGGGTCTCAAATCTCAATATCATCGTCACAGGTACTGTGTGGACCACAGCCATCTCTTTCGGATTAGATCCTTACATACGTTGACCTTGAAGGTTTGGAGGCGTCTTGAATGAGGCTCGTGAAGCAGGAGGTCCGCAGGCAGGTTGTTCCAGGGTGTGATGGCGAAGAAGGGAAAGGATCGCAGCAGGTAGTCAGGGGCTGTGCGAGGTGGTGTCCACTTCAGCTGAAAGGCATGGTGTGTCTCACGTGTTTGCCGTGTGCACAAGCTAGCTACGGCAGGGGGCTTGGTTGGTGGCAGCATGGCCTTTACCTGGGGAGGCCCTGGAATGTAGTGCAGCTTGAACAAGTATGACAGGGCTGCCACCATCCGACGAAGCTGAAGACTTTGGAGGATGGTTCCAGGTCCCAGGAAATGCAGGGCACGTTGCTGAACCTTGTCCAGCTGGGCCATGTTAGTTGCGGCTGCGCTCGACCAGGCCAGTGGGGCATATTCAAGTAGGGGTCGCACGAATCCCTTGTAGACCGTCACTCGACCATGGTCGTCCAGGATGGGTGCTGCCTTTCGTAGGAAACCCAGCCTTTGGGAGGCGCGCAGTGCAACACTGCGAGTGTGCGCTCTGTAGGAGAGAGTGGGGTCGAGCATGACTCCCAGCAGCTTCAGGGTATCTGTCTCCTGGAGTGCTTCACCTCCAAAGGTGACTGGTGGAGTGCTGGGGGGAACGTGCTTGCGATGTAGAGTCATGCGCTGTGTCTTGGCTGGCTCAAAACAGATACGCCACTTGCGGCCCCACTCCTCAAGACTGTTGAGGGACCCTTGGAGGGAGGCGGTGGACTGTTGGAGATCGTCAGTTGGCTGTACTAAGCTGTAGAGTGTGGTGTCGTCTGCAAAGCTGCTCAGCTGCGTTCCTGGAGTTAAACATTGTTCAATGTCACAGGTGTATAGAAGGAAGAGGCTGGGTCCTAGGATGCTGCTTCGGGGGACACCAGCCTGGATGGGTTGAGCATCTGACGTCTGGCCTCCAACCACAACGCGGATGTTTCGGTTGGTAAGGTAGTCCTGTAGCCAAACAAGCAGGCGTCCGTCGACGCCGGCCTGCTTTGCTTTGTACAGCACTCCTGTGTGCGATACCCGGTCAAACGCACCGGCAATATCCACGGCGAGGACCTGGACACAACCGCCAGTACTTATGGTGTGGACCCATTCATGTTGGAGAGCCGTTAAGATATCTGCGGTTCCTCTACCACGTCGGAATCCAAACTGGCTGTTTGGCAACACCGCATGCTTCTCTAGGTAGTTAACCAGTTGCGTGTTTACAATGCCCTCCATGACTTTCGACATGATCGTTAGCAGTGATATTGGTCGGTAGTTAGATGCCAAAGATCTGGAGGACCGTTTGTGAACTGGGACAACATGGGCAAGTTTCCATGCCCCGGGTTGCACACCGGCTAAGAAGCAGAGGGTGAAGAGCTTTGCCAGTGGGTCTGCAAGTTCAGATGAGCACATCTTGAGCACACGAGCAGAGATGCCATCCGGTCCAGTTGCTTTTGATACAGCCAAGTTCGCCAAGTGCCGTTTGACCGTTGCTGCGCGGAAGTGAATGTGCTTTAGCGTGGCATAGGCAGGTCGTTGCAGGTCAGGCAGGTCAGCAGCACAGAGGTCGTTATTGCCAAGGCTACACTTGTTCGCAAAATGCGCTGCAAAGCACTCGGCTTTCTCACGAGAAGAGTGGAACTCTTGTCCTGCAGGGTTGGTCAGCAGGGGGATGTCAGAGCAACGTCCCTTGCCTGCTGCGCTCTTGATGGTTGACCACCACTCTTTGTCCCGGAGGGAACCTGCAGTAAGCTTGTTGCGAATTCTACGTTGATGTGCTAATCGCGCTGCATGACACGCTTCCACTTCGTGGTTAACAGTTGTGATGTACTGGACCTTGTGGTTATCGTTGCGGGGATTGCGTCGCCACAGCTTCCATGCCCGCTCCTTGGCATGATTGGCATTAGAGCAGTCCGGTGTCCACCATACAGGGTTGGATTGGTGCACCACAAGCTCTTTGGATGGTATGAACTGTTTCATTCCATGCATGATGACATCAGTTACGCGCTGACAGGACTGCTCCGCACACCCATGGATCTTGGCGGGCCAGTCTATGTTGCGGAGGTAGGCTCTCAGGCGGTGCCAGTCAGCAAGGGCGTATTTCCAAACCTGTCGAACAGCAGGATCTTCGCGTCGTGGATGCTGTTGGAGAAACTCGGCAATGATAACGGCATGATCAGATCGTCCAAGTGGTGCATAGGCTGTGGTGCATACGGGGTGTGAGAAATCGGAGATGATAAGATCGAGAGTATTGCTGCCGCGGGTTGGCTGGGTGACATGCTGGACAAGATGATGTGCTGCGCAGACTTCCTCCAGGCATTCACCGGCTCGGGTAGTCTTGCTACTCTGTAGCCAGGCTGAATTATGCACGTTGAAGTCACCTGCAATTATCACATTGCTGCCAAGACGGCGGACATCATCCAAAGTGTTGTCTAGGTAGTCCATCAGGCTGGTGTCTGTCTCTGCACAAGAGCCAGGCCGGTAGAGCGCACCCAGAACAATCTTTGTTCCGGAGTGCATTGCCAGGGAAATCCATAAGAGCTCGTGATCACGGCAATCTATATCGTCGTGGTGGGTAATGGATAGTTCACTCCTAGCCCACACTGCCACACCGCCACCATGGGCATCTCGATCCTTCCTTATAGGGGGTGAGTATCCTGGGATGGTCAACTCATGGGAGGAATTATCTGAGCAGAGCTTCGTTTCTGTTACTATTGCCACGTCTACATTATACTGCAGGATTGCATGCTGCAGGGCACCTATCTTGTTGCTCAGGCTGAATGCATTAGTCACTAGCAGTCGCAGAGGTCTGGAATCCATCATTGGGCATGGGAGGACTGGGCATCCTGCTGGGGTGGCTGCGCATCATGCTGGTCATGTTGTGGCGCAGATCCGTTTGATCTCTTCAGGTCTCCAGCCTCTGGTGGGGAAAGGTGGGAGTTTCTCCGTTTTTGGCCACTGTGTAGTGGAGTGGAGATGAAGTCTGCCGGTGGTGGTGGCGGCGGTGGTGGTGGCGGCGGGGAGGAGGAGGACGTTGAACCCGGCTGCTGTTGTTGCTGTTTAGTCAGAACACTGGCAAAGGTGCTGTTTCTGCTGCTGTGGCTGCGACTGCTGGTGCTGCCCTCAGAGCTGGAAAAGTTGGCATGGTGGGGAGGTGGTGGGCAGGAGGTGGGTAGGGGTAGGGGAGGGGTAGGGGCGGGGATGGGGCGGGGATGGGGGAGTTGGCATGGTGCGGGAGGGGGGGGGGGTGTTAAGCCATGTTTTGGACCGAATGCAGGCAGAATGAATGAACAACCTCACTCGCCTTGGCGGTGGGCATATACATACGCACATACACTAACACACATACATGCACACACACACACACGCACACTCACACACACACACACACTCACACGCACACACGCACACACACACACACGCACACGCACACACACACACACACACACACACACACACACACACACACACACACACACACACACCTCAGACCTCAGACCACAGACCTGCCTATCGCGGAAGAAATGATAGCGAACAGCTATGTTAGACATAGCAACTTGTGCTGGGATTACACCATTCAACGGCTTGCAAGGCGGAGAAAGTATTTGCTTGATGTGTTCCTCAACACATGATGCGGCCATGAATCCGGCTAACTTTACTGTATTTTTTTACACCCCAACTGACTTGCATTGGATGTGCTGTGAGCAGCCTGTGTGTTCTGCATGGTCATGTTAAGCCGTGTTCAACTAAGTTTGGTTGTGGTGTTGCTGTGAGCGCTAAGAATTTGAACACACCAATAAAATAACCTACCTTCACAGTGCCTTCCATCACCGGTAAATCCGGGAAGACAAGTGCAAGTAAAAGTGCTGTGTGTGTTTAAGCACAGCGCATCTTTGTGACAGCCGTGCGAGGTTCCCTTGCATGCATCCTGATCTGTAGCAGTGAACACACATAGAACAGATGAACATACTCACGTCATCTTGCCATAGTTGGGACATGGTGGGCACACACCATGTACGGCCGTCGCAAGATTTTCCCATATGCAAATCTGCTTGATATACACCCACATAGACATAGTTCTTTACAAACAATCCCATTGAAACTGAAAAAAATGACTTTCACTAGATGATTACCCTATCAAAATACCTGGGAAGCCATGTGAAATGGACCCTTTTCAGAGCTATGGCCACATCACAATGGGGACTATCTTTTACTTCTCAACATGTCTCTTTTGGAAGCGAAGCAATTTGCCTCAGGCAGAATGCACTGGCTTGACGTTGCCGCTAGACGCACAACCCTCATTTGATTTGTCAGATGAGAAATATGTGCCCTGTATCATTGTCCTTTTAAAATGGTGTTTAGGATATATAAAGTACACATAAAGCCGAAATGCCATACAATTAGCTGTCAAGAGGAATACTATCAGTAATACTGATAAGTAGCCGTAACCCCTTTGTTGTTTGGAATTTGTGACTTGAGTAATGGCTACCGAGGATAGCACCGTGAACACTGAGAGTGTACGAAGAGCAAGAGAGACGATTGCATGTATGTAACAGTGCGTGTATAAAAGCTGACTGAGTAATGCGACCAGAGATTGCCTGTATGCTATTAGGACCTAAATCATGGAAACCAAGGAAACCATGGAAACCATGGATGTACTGTACCGCATTGCAGAATTATTCCCGTAGCTATGCAGAAGACGTTACTTCAGTTACGTCTGGCGCTAGCCAGGGTCCACACAGCTTTAATTTGGTGTTTGTTTGTTTGTGTCACGCCTGGCGCTATCCCGTATCTGTCCCGTACTGTACCGTACCAGCAAAGACAGCTGGCCACAATATTTTTGTTTGTTTGTGCCATCGACATGCCTGGCGCTATCCCGTACCTGTCCCGTACCATCAAGAGTACGGTACCATCAAGAGAATGAGTATATATGCGAAGTGTATCGGGGGAATGCATTCAGTTCAGTAACATTTTGTGTGGATTTGTGTGCGAGGCCGAGATCCCACTAGCAGGCTGGCTGGGCCGCCTGTCGACCAGCCCGGGAATCGCATGTAGGCGGATAGCATAATAATTAAAAACGTTTATACAGTCATGTATATGTATAGCAGGGAGTCATTTTATGTAAACGACTCCCTGCTGTATGGGGAGATTTTCTGGAAAGAAATACAAAGTAGGGAGAGGAGTAAATGCAATCAGAATGGATGTTAGTTGCCGTCAGTATAATAATAAGAAGAAGATAAACGCCCGTGATCGGCAGAGTCAGCGCCGGTCCCAGGAAACGTCAGGACAGACATCCTGTCGACTCCAGAACGCCCGTGATCGGCAGAGTCAGCGCCGGTCCCATAGCTATGCAGAAGACGTTACTTCAGTATCTCATTGAAACGTTTTTGCAATACAATGATGTAGCTAATCAAAGGAAAAAGCAATTCCATCAGTTCTAACAAAATGCACGAGGAGCTAGGCAACAAAGCATAGCGCAGGGCCCTGAGGTTCCAAGCTCTTTCGTTTATTTATTCCCGTAGCTATGCAGAAGACGTTACTTCAGTAACGTCTGGCGCTAGCCAGTGTCCACACAGCTTTAATTTGATATTTGCATGTTTGTTTGTTTGTTTGTGTCACGCCTGGCGCTATCCCGTATCTGTCCCGTACCGTACCGTACCATCAAACACAGCTGGCCAAATACAGCTGGCCGCAATATTCAAATAGGGCTTTCAAACGCAAGATCATAATGTGAAGCAACTTGGAAGAATGGGTGTGAATGCGAAGTGTATGGGGGAATGCATGTAGGGCGATAGTGCGGGTTCGAATCCCAGGATATGGCTGAAAAAATAGGAGAATTGAAAAATGTATAACATCCCTATGCTTTTTTTGCCGTCATCAAGGCGGTAGACGGTGTTGTATTACCCTCGATCGTACCTGTCCCGTACCTATCCCATACCGTACCATCAAAGACGGCTGGCCACAATGCATATTCAAATAGGGCTTTCAAATGCAAGATCATAACGTGAAGCAACTTGGAAGAATTAGTATGTATGCGAAGTGTATCGGGGGATGCATGGAGGGCGCGCGATAGCGTGGGTTCGAATCCCAGGTTATGTCTTAAAAAAAAGGAATTTTTTAAGAATTTATAACATCCCTATGCTTTGTTTTGTCTAGGTCATCAAGGCAAAAAAGCATAGCGTAGGGCCCTGAGCTTCCAAGCTCTCTCGTTTGAACTCGGATGGTGAGCCAATAAAGTTATGATGAAGAAAGGAAAAGGACAAAATGTTACAAGTTATGACAAACTGTCCACCAACGTAACCAGATCTTATACAGTCAGTGTTGGAGCTAGGTGTCAGGTCGCAAAAATGTCTCAGTACTCCTTGTCAGTTTTGTGCCATTTTGTCACACTTGCTGACTGTATAAGATCTGGTTACATTGGTGGACAGTTTGTCATAACTCATAACATTTTGTCCTTTTCCTTTCTTAATCATATTTATTTATTTATTTTTACAAAGACCACTTAAATGCCAAACATGAGATGTAGCTAAGGGAAGCATGCACAACCTGAATCGTGGCAGTGGTGGTGAGGTTTAGGGAGCTCTGCCGACCTACAGTCCATTTAAAAACTATAGACGCGTCGGGTTTTTGAAATATTTCTAATTTGGCTGGAACGTTTTGAGAATAGTTTTCGGACTATTGCTCAGGACCGCTCCACAATTACTCTCATATAGTTTCTAAATGATTGATATAACAGACGCCCAATTTGGGAAAAAATTATGCACAAAGTGATCACAGATTTTATGTGGTATAGATGCTGGCATAACGATTTTTGCCTAGGTACGCGTCTATAGTTTTGAAATGGACTGTAGGGTCTCAAATGCAGAGCTGTAGGTACCTCTCTTAGGGCTAATTCCGGGAAATTTGATAGAATTGAAAACGTGACGCCATGATGTACTTACGGAGAGCTGACGGATATAGGTGAACTGTGAACAAAGAACAGACAAATTGCCATAACGTAGTCATGAAATGAAACAGCATTTTTAAAAGAATTTTTAATAAAGAAACACTAGAGGAAAGTTGTATTTCCCCTCTCCAAGAGAGGTAAACCTTCAGAATTACCCTGTCTTCCACAACCTGGCAACTAACTCCCCCCCCCCCCCTCTAAACTCACTGACACAGTAAGAGGTACAGTAAAGCCTGGTTTTAAGCGACCACCCCACGGTGCAAGCAAAAGCGGTCGTTTAGAACCAGGTCCCATACATCCGTGCCCGCATTTAGTGGCATATCGGATTGTGTACATGCATGTGCATGATTGTACTTCCATGTACTCATATTGACAGGTGTAGAGCATAGACTACTTTCGTGCATGCAAAGCACACCTCATTCCAGTGCATGCAGCGCGTCCTGCATTGTCACTTGTCACTTCTGTCCACTGCATGCACTTGCGTCAGAGCCCGCTTCAACCGTGTTCCAGTCAACCCTGACAGCCAAGATGGCACGTTTTGTTAGGTTTGGCCGCTGTGTGCAGGTGCAATATGGCACTTGGTACACTAAAATTCGGTCACTGGTCGCGCAAGACAGGTGGCCGCTGTATCAGGTGCAGTTTCTGTGTAGAACTGGCCATGCATTGAAAAACGGTCGTTGAAAGCACATGGTCGCTAAAACCAGAGGTCACTTGCACCAGGCTTAACTGTGCATTATCTTTCTTGTTCGGATTTTTGTCTCGAGCCGGGTTTGTGTTCTTTGTAGAGAAACAAAAAAAAACAAAAAACAAACAAATAGAGAATACACCTTATTGTAAGGACTTGCAGGACCTCTTATTGTTTCTTTTGCCCGGCTCTCTTGGGCAGTTTGCAGCACACCATTACACTATGCACGTATGTAACAATATACTAGGGCCGAGTGTGCATAAGGTGGCTGACACTGATAATTATATTCTAAAACAACTTCAAGAAGTCTTAGAACGCATCACGTATCACATGATTAGAAGTGAACACAGGAAAATTGAACTCACGGGAAATCTTGGGAACTGGTAGTTCGCCTTGTTTCAAAGCTGGACGCAAAAAAAAGATACAAATGCAGATACTGGATGTAAGTAAACAGAAAAGATGACTTGGCTTTTCTTAGAATCAGTTAACAGTAATCCTTATGGATGTTCATAAACATGGAGGGAATTTTGAACCCTTGTGAACCTGATTTCGTTGTGCATAATTATATTCTGCAGTTGCATGCAGGGAGTCCTAGCATAAAAGGACAACCGCCACACTGGCAACCTTAAAGCCAAACAATGAAGGTTTTGCTCGCACACAGCCTTTTCCAGTTACCTTCAGGGCAGCCCTGATTTATGACTCCTGTCAAATGGTGAAGCAACATTCGATCCCAGCGTACTCTGCCTGCTTTTCGTGCTAGCTGCTCACAATTTCTCCTTGGGCACCCTGTAAGAAGGCCATAGGCCTGTTGGGTATACCCAAGTAAAATAATAAGTACTACTACCACAACTACTACTACTGGGCTGGGTTAGTAGTCAGCAGGTCATGATGGCCATGATCACGTTTGCAAGCTGCGTAGAGCACGGATCATGTGCAACTATCCAGGGTTGAAACACACATCATACCGAGAACTGTAGCCTCGTGGAGTCTCCCTAGATGCTAGGACTCCTGGCCTTGTTGCGTATGTGGGCCATTGCATCATCATGCTCACTATGTATTATTAAAAAAACATTGTTATCATCAGTCTGAAGGAAATGGTGACTGGTGACTGCTGGGCTAGTGACTCAAACATGGCTTGGTGGTAGAGCAGCAGTGGCCGTTAGTGTCATCAGGGTGCCTGGGTTTGCATGACTCGAATAGAAGCCGATTTTTCCAAGCTCTGTTACACAGAAGCACGATTTGAATAGAAGCCGCTCTTGGTAAAGTACACATGCAAGTATGGTTGCAGTCACACTTTTGTAGTCACACTTTTCCTCTTACGTTTCCGATTTCAACTCCCTGAACCTTGTCAGTTTTTATAATAGTGAGAGTGCTTGAAAGCCCAGGCACTCTCGCTAGGCTTAGTTTTACCTACAATGTTTTGGTCATCAGGTGTGTAACTGTTATTCGAAGTGATATCCCGAATCGGTTATGCAATATAAAAACACGTGCCCGTTTGTTCGCGGTGCAAAGATTTTTCTATGAGTGAGCACTATAGGGTCTGGTCAGGCGCGTAGCACCGCCGTTGGAGGTGGTGTGGTTGGAGGGGGTCTGGGGGGTGTTCCCGGGACATATTTGAATTTAGGGTGCAAAAGCCTGCATTCGGGGCACTTATGGGCGAAAAAGTGGTCCGGCCGAAGCCGAACCGGCCGGACCGGCTGCTACACCCCTGCTGGTATGCTGCATACGTGAGTGTGCCCAAACATTGTAATAGCTGATTGGAACAAACAATAAAAGGACAGAGGAAGTGTTTCAACTCTGAGTTTCACGCACTGAGCGATCATCGGAAAGCAGTACTGTTTTCTGATGATCGCTTAGTGCGTGAAACTCAGAGTTAAAACACTTTTCTCTCCTCTTATTGTTTGAACCAGCTCTACCTTTCGGCATTGAACACTCTCTTGGACAGCCTGGAACCTCTCTGTTTTAATATCTGATTAGTAAAAGAGTTTGAAATGGTTGAAGAGTGAATGGGGAAGAGCTGTCAGCTCTGAAACCACTTCCTGTAGTGATCCTAAGCAGATATTATGATCATACTGATCCACAGCAAGAAGGCTGCAGCATTGCCTGTACCTATGGTGAAGTAAAACGAGAGAGCTTGGAAGCTCAGGGCCCTACACTATGCTTTTATGGTTCTTGCCTAGCTCATTGTACATGTTACTAGAACTGATGGAAATTTTCCGTTGATTGGCCATCTCATTGTATTGCAAAAACGTTTCAATCAGTTTGAATATGAGAATTTATTGCGGATTGTTATTTTTCTCTAATTTCATCCACTTTTGGTTTGCTCCTTCTTTTTATCTCCTTATACTGAAAATGAACAAATTTCGGCCGATGATATACTTTGGCCGATCTCGAAACGAAACTTTTTGCTGCCATTAAACTTTGGCCGGTTGGCGTTTCCATGTGCGCAGCTGCAGTAGCACGAGGCGAATCAGCACGATTTTAAGCCTCCTATGCTCATTTCCTGCATTTGTGTCGTCCGACGTTTGCTGTGACAGGCGCTGACTCTGCCGATCACGGGCGTTCTGGAGTCGACGGGATGTCTGTCCTGGCGTTTCCTGTGACAGGCGCTGACTCTGCTGATCACGGGCGTTCTGGAGTCGACGGGATGTCTGTCCTCGCGTTTCCTGGGACCAGCGCTGACTCTGCCGATCACGGGCGTTCTGGACTCGACGGGTTGTCTGTCCTGACATTTCCTTGGACCGGCGCTGACTCTGCCGATCACGGGCGTTCTGGAGTCGACGGGATCTCTCTTCCGACGTTTCCTGTGACCGGCGCTGAATCGCCCGTTCACGCTTATTTTGGAGTCGACGAGATGTCTGTCCTGACATTTCCTAGGACTGGCGCTGGCTCTGCCGATCACGGGCGTTCTGGAGTCGACGGGATCTCTCTTCCGACATTTCCTGTGACCGGCGCTGAATCGCCCGTTCACGCTTGTTTTGGAGACGACGGGATCTCTTTTCTAAAGTATGTTTTTGCTGACGCATCCTATCACCTATTCGGCAACTACCGTCCATTCTAATTTCATTTCCTCCTCGTCTCCCTATTCTTTCCAAATTTCCCTCTACATCAGGGAGTCGTATACATAATACGATGAAAATTGTGGCCAGCTATTTGTACGGGACGGTACGGGACAGATACTGGAGCCAGCAAATATTATGGCCAGCTGTTATGTACAATCCTGTAGAGCATTTGTAGTCACAGATACGGGACAAATACGGGAGAGCTTGGGATTTCCAGGCATGACACAAACACACAAACAAACAAACAAACAAACAAGCAAGCAAATACCAAATTAAAGCTGTGTGGACCCTGGCTAGCGCCAGACGTTACTGAAGTAACGTCTTCTGCATAGCTACGGGAATAAAAATCCAGTAAAACCTTGTTGAAGCGACCACCCCACGGTGCAAGGAAAAGCGGTTGTTAGTGACTGATGCACCGCAAAGGATTAGAGACCAGTAGTCTTTAGAACCAGGTCCCACAGTATCTGTGTAGAACTGTCCGTGCATGAAAAAAAACGGTCGTTAAGAGCAGATAGTCGCTAAACCGAGAGGTCGCTTAAACCAGGTTTTACTGTAACATAACCTAGCGCAACACACTCACGTATGCATGCTCTCTTGAACATCCATGTCCCATTGGCACACACCGAAAATGGCATTCCAGCCAACCTAAAGCCACTGTTGCACTTGAACCGGGCTATCCGAGAAGTTACCATTGCCTGCCCATTTAGTATTGTGGGTTGTCCACACCAAGCTTCTGCAATGCACCAGAAAAGACAAGAGAAAACGACAAGTTGGAATGTTAGAACAATCGAGTCCTGTTCTTGGCCTAATGACTCTATGCTCCACTGAGGAGACATGTGGTGTTTTGTAGCACAACCAACTAAGCTCGACATGCCAACCAAACCCAGACTATACTCACACAAGGAACACCGGAGCGTAGACGATGCAAAGCATACCGTTCAAGTTGAAAAACGGAAAGAGAAAGAAAAACTAAGAACTAGCAGAGTTGAGTAGAAAGAGCGAGCAGAGAGGTGAGAAAGGTGTGAAACTCCACTGGCACACAAAGGCCTACACAGCTAGCTGCCTGGAGATTAAGAACTACACTCCCTCGCACTGGCTTGGCTTAGCCGTCTGTCTGGTTAGTGTCAAAGCTACCTACCCCAACAGTGTCGCAAGTCAAGTCCTGGAGGCAGCAATACCTCGTTCCACAGCTGCAAACAAAGTCTAAGGTGACGAGCTCGGTTGGAGAACTGGAGCTGCATGCTGTTCTCCATTCTCTGAGATCCTGGGCTAGGCCGTATCAGTCCACTAGTTGGCGGTCTTTCATGTCGGACACAACATTGTCCCGCAACCACTTCACACACACACACACACACACACACACACACACACACACACACACACACACACACACACACACACACACACACACACACACACACACACACACACACACACACACACACACACACACACACACACACACACACACACACACACACACACACACACACACACACACACACACACACACACACACACACACACACACACACACACACACACACACACACACACACACACACACACACACACACACACACACACACACACACACACACACACACACACACACACACACACACACACACACACACACACACACACACACACACACACACACACACACACACACACACACACACACACACACACACACACACACACACACACACACACACACACACACACACACACACACACACACACACACACACACACACACACACACACACACACACACACACACACACACACACACACACACACACACACACACACACACACACACACACACACACACACACACACACACACACACACACACACACACACACACACACACACACACACACACACACACACACACACACACACACACACACACACACACACACACACACACACACACACACACACACACACACACACACACACACACACACACACACACACACACACACACACACACACACACACACACACACACACACACACACACACACACACACACACACACACACATGCAAGCACACATGCACACGCACACACATGCACACACGTGCACATACGCACGCACGCACACACGCACACACACACACACACACACACACACACACAACCTCATATCTCACCTTGACACAGTGGCAGGAAAGTAGCTGCAGAGGATTCTCGTGTTGTCGAGTTCTCTCCTGCAGGAGCTCTGAGATTGATGGACACATCCTGTTCAGATGACCAGATCTTAAATGCATCCACTCCAAACAAAGTATTTACTTTTTTCGCAAACAAAACACCACACGGTGATAAAGTGGAAGTCTTAACTAGACTCCCTTGGCAAGCTAACTTAGCAGTAGTCCATTGCATGGCAGATGGCAAAGTCGAAGAGGCTATTCTCGGAACGTAGTACATTACATCATTGCAGATGTTAGAGACGATTTTCTTTCTGGAGACGTCAGCTGTGTGCAGGAAAAGAGGATTGGCAGGAAAAGAGTGCAAAAGTGACTCACTACACAAGCAGACAGTAAACACGTGGATAATTGAAAAGAAAATCAGAGGAGCCATTAAGTTTTGAGAGTGCTGCTCCGAAATCAATAGAGGTGGCATGTTATTTTTGACGTGATGCAAAATTTTATGGCAAAAGGTGCATTCCTGAATTGATGATAGCCAACAAGCGATCCTAGCAAGACTACATGAAACCAAGCGTGTACAGCTTGGGGCCTTTTCTGCTATGGGTGTCCGTCATGGCGGAATTCCGTGATTACATCATATTTGGCGCAGATCTCAGGCGGGAAATGGCGTAGTGCGTACAACTGAGCTGCAGTTGTGCAGAAAGAGACCTGCTTGAATCCTGCTTGTACGCACTACATCACTAAAATGATGTAATTACGGAATTCCACCGTGACAGCAACCCATCCGAGCTGCACACTCTGGTTTGCATGTACTCTTGATCCTAGTCATAGCAACTTGTTTTTGTCATTACATCATTCGACAGCGTTCAAGGCTGATGAATTGATCACCACTGATTCTAGCCTGGTCTGCACCATAGAGCTGCAAAGTGACTTTTTCTTGCCAAAGAATCCCATTTCTTTCTTTCCCGCTTTTGTACACAAACCACACCACATACCCTGGCATGCATCGGTTGAAATGTTGGTAAGTTTGATTCGATTTATATTTACGCAAATTGTCGTATTTGGTTCTTGCCTTTTCTGATGTTATAATAATTATTATGGTCAAGTGTATGTGTGAGTATGTGGTGATGTAGGTGACATGTATGGTATGTGGTGCATGCAAGAGTAAGATATGCGTTGTCAGACAGTGCAAGAATCTATTTCTGTCTGTACGAGAGTGCTAGTCACGTGAGAGTGGTGCATGCGTATAGCTAGTCTGGTTTGGTAGTGAGGGGCCGTTTTCATGAGAAAAATATGCCCGGGCGTATTCAACCCTAGGCTTGCGACTAGCCGGCCTTGATCTGTCACACAGTCATTTTAGAGAGCGCGGGTACATGGTGAGGTGGGCTTATTCAGCTCACGCCAAGCTAAACTAGCCTTACCCTTGATCACCGAGCTTATCCAACTCCCAGGGGTTATAATGTCATGTAAGCGGTGAAGATTACAAGCCCTGGACTTATACGCGAGTCTTCCGTACTCATCGATTTTTGCCTTCGTGAACCTGAGAGGATGTCGCCTTGAACAATGTGTCTCTTTTGTTTCTTTCTTGGCACTTTATCTTCTGATTTATCGTTCAGTGGAAGGTCCTAGACAATCCTTCACCTTCTCCAAAAAAATAAGTGACAATCGAAAAGGCAGTAGAAGAGTGAGCCGGCATTTACTGACCCAAATTTCATCTAACACGAAAATTTACCACTCGTTCATACACGATTTGAAAAATAGGATGCGAGTTGTGACACGCATGCACGCACGCACACACACACACACCCGCACACACACACACACACACACACACACACACACACACACACACACACACACACACACACCTTCCTTCCTTCCTTCGCCCACTGCCACGATTGGCTATGTGTCCCCAAACGGGGCGACTTGGAGGAGTGCTGTCTCCGGGACGCGGCATGAGGCCCTGCGAGTCCGGCGGGACGTAAACGGCTGTTTCACTGTTTGTTTTTTGCCTTTGCGGAGCGACGGGAGGTGCAACTATGTCTAGCGATGTCTTGAGGACGGCTGAAACGGCGTGTGCAGACCATACACAGGAGTGGTTTCACGGCTGGTTGTACACGAGAGCATACCACACTGTAGACTCCATCCTGACACCTGGTTCTCCACTCAGACCTATCACCTGCTGTTTCAAGCCACTCATTCATGCCAATGGACACCGCCGTCAGGTCATGTTTGATTGGGTCTTTCCACCTCTTCTGGGGGCCATGTGGAGGTCGTTTAGACGGCAAGGCACGAAAGAGCAATTGGCGGGGAATACAGTCATCCATGCGAGCCAGGTGGCCCAGCCATTGGAGACGACGGCGCCGGACCTTGTCAGAGACCTGCTCCATGTCACCCCACCACTGCCGTACCTGAAGGGTTGTCACGTGCTCGTCCATCTGGCGCGCCCGACTGATGCCCAGGACCATGCGTATAGATCGCAGGTGAAACGACTCCAGACGCTGGAGATCCCGTTGCCTCGGTGTCCAGTTCTCAGCACCATAGAGGAGTACTGCCAACACAGTGACTCCGTACACAACACGCTTGAGACCGATAGGAAACTCCGAGTTCGCAAACACAGCTTTCTTCAATGCGCCAAATGCACCCGAAGCTGCGGCGATCCTGCGAGAGACATCAAAGCTACTCCTAGCATCAGGAGTGATCTGGCAGCCAAGATAGCGAAAGCTGTCCACGCATTCGACGGTTCCACCCAAAGGCAACATATCCCCATATCCGACGCCACCACACCAACGCCCATAGGCATGAACTTAGTTTTGCCCAGATTGACTGACAGGCCAAAAGATGCTGCAACCTGTCGAAACGTGGCCAAGGCCCTTTCAGCACCGCCGTAGGTTTTGGCGAACAGTGACGAATCGTCCGCAAACTGACACTCCGTGATAGTCACCCTGCGACACTCTCTGAGACGCGTATTGAACAAGCAGTCTCTGCGAAACTGCGACACCTGGATACCGATATCCTCGTCATTGGCGATGGTAGCATGCCACTTTTCCACAACCACACCCATGAATAAGTTGAACAGGATCGGGGCCATAGTGCATCCCTGACGTAGGCCATTTCCCACCGGGAAAGGGTCGAGCAGATCTGCGCCGAGACGAATGGATGCAGACATGCCTTCATGGAACGACCAAATGATGGAGATCAGCTTATCCGGCACGCCGAGCCTGGAGAGAACCCTCCACATGGCTGCTCTAGGTACTGAATTGTATGCTTTGCGCAAGTCGATGAACACCGCAAAGCCCTTTGATGAATGCTCATGCAATTTCTCGGCAACCTGGCGTACTGAGAACACCATGTCTGAGCATCCCCTACCACGGCGAAAACCACATTGGGAGTCAGGCAGGTATTCCTCTCCAACCAGCTGCAGGCGATCCGCTATTATTCTTGGCACCAGCTTGCCGACCACGTCTAGAAGCGCGATGCCTCGCCAGTTACCACAGTCACTAAGATCACCTTTCTTGGGAATTGGGATTAAGATGGCGTCTGCCCAATCCTGAGGAACCCTTTCCGTCCGCCAAACTTCAGCCAACAACATATCCAACCTAGGCACCAGTTCAGAGCCGCACTTGAGCATCTCCGCTGTTATCTCTGATCGGCCACATGCTTTGCCATTTTGAAGTGCTCGCATAGCACGGTGTATCTCGCTGCAGGCTGGGGCGTTCTCAAGGTCAAGCCGAATCGGTAGCTGCCCAATGGAAGCAATGGCATCTGGGACAAAATCACTGATCACGTTTAGGACACCGTCAAAATGCTCCCGCCATCGCGTACCTGTTGCCTCTGGTGTCTCGCACACAACACCCTGCGCATTCTTGATAGCAGCTGTCTTGCGGGGCTGCAATCCATCAAGTGCAGTCTGGATCCTCTTGATGCACTCCCAGCCTCCCTTAGATGTTAGACTAAAGCGTTCGCAGTCCCGAGCCTGCTTTCTCAGCCAGTCCTGCTTTGCTTTACGAACGATACGGCGAGCTGAACTTCGGGCCTTCTTATACAGCTTCTGATCACTTGCCCTGTTGGTCGACATCCAGGCTCGGTAGCAATCGTCTCGCTCACGGAGGGCAGCCTCAATCTTCGGTCGATTGTCCAGGAACCAGTCTGGTTGTTTGCGCCGCTCTCTGCCAAGACATTTCTGAGCGACGTCCGCCACCGTAGTTTTCAACGCAGCCCAGCATCCGTCCACAGATAGCTCATCTGGCCAGTTCTGAACCAAGGCAGCATCAAGACTAGTGGAATATTTTGCTCGCACTTCATCATTGGAGGGAGCCGTTAGGACTGCGGAAGCGATGGGTTTGTTGGCTGGTTTACTTTGCCTGAGGAAACTGGGCACCGCCGCCAAGCGGTATCTCATGGCAAGGAACTTATGGTCGGTGTCACACTCCGCAGAGCGAAGAACTTGACAATCCAGACATTGACGCTGACATGACTCTGGAATAATGCAGTAGTCGATACAATGAGACTGCCCATACCTGGGATGGCGCCACGTGTGCTTGTGGATGTCCTTCTTCTTGAACCAGGTGTTGCAGATGAGCGCACTGTTTCTGGCCAGGAAGTTTAGTAAATCCTCTCCAGCAGAATTCATGACGCCATGTCCATGTGTACCCCTTACGCGGCTCCACTCGTCTCCAGCAGTACCAACACCAACACGAGCATTGAAATCGCCGAGTATGACATACTGGTCACTCCTGGGTACACTATCAAGGAAGGACTGCAAACTTTCATAGAACGCAGCTTTCTCCTCACGTGATCTACTGAATGTTGGTGCATACGCAACAGCAATATGAATGCAAGATACTGGACGATTACGACCACTTTCGAACTTTACCTTCGCGGAGACAAGTCGCGAGCTGTGTCCTTTCCATTCCGAACCGCCGCTGACAAAGGCGTCTTTGCACTTTCCGCGCAGCACTATCGCCACACCTTCACCACGACGTCCAGAGTCATCCGCCGTTGGAGTAGGGCGTCCACTCGCCAACACGAGAGAGTCGCCAACGCTGTACTGAGCCGTGCCGAACCAAAGGGTCTCCTGCAGACCTGCGATATCCACTCCGAAACGTCCAAGCTGCCGACAAACCAGGTCAATTTTCTTCTCCTCCCGCAACAAATGTTTTGATTTTTTTTGAAATTTTGAAGCCGTATTCACGTCGCCGTCGGACTCAACAAGAGTCCTCACATTCCAGGTTCCCAGAGACAGCACGAACCTCCGAGCGGCTGGTGCATGCTGCGAGCTAAGCTCTGAGCGGGGGTTTGCAACTCCTCCGCGCTCAGGCGGACGAGGGTCAGCGCGAGTGGTCATATCCGAGGTGACCATGTTGTCGACGCTGAATTGTCCTCGTCCGCGGCAGCAAGATGACGGCTGCCTCGCTCAGCACAGCTACTCTACTTACTGTGAGTCTATAACTAACTCTTCTGGGCTGGCCCCAGCCGACGCTGGAGACCAGCCCGGGAAGAAAACTTCTAAAAAACCGGAGCTCAAAAATCTCCTTCTACTCACCTGCAGCACAAAACACACCACACACACACCTTGACCTTGACCTTTGACGCCCATCGCCGGAGGCGATGATAGCAATGCTACGGCAGAAGCCATAGCAACTTGTGCTGGGATTACACCATTCAACAGCTTGCAAGCACACACACACACACACACACACACACACCCACCCACCCACCCACCCACCCACCTGTAAAACCCACCCACCCACCCACCCGACCGACCGACCGACCGACCGACCGACCGCCCGCCCGCCCGCCCGCCCGCCCGCCCGCCCGCCCGCCCGCCCCCGCCCGCCCGCCCGCCCGCCCGCCCGCCCGCCCGCCCGCCCGCCCGCCCGCCCGCCCGCCCGCCCGCCGCCCCGCCGCCGCCCGCCCGCCCGCCCGCCCCGCCCGCCCGCCCGCCCGCCCGCCCGCCCGCCCGCCCGCCCGCCCGCCCCCGCCCGCCCGCCCGCCGCGCCCGCCGCCGCCCGCCCGCCCGCCCGCCCGCCCGCCCGCCCGCCCGCCCCGCCCCGCCGCCCGCCGCCCGCCCGCCCGCCCGCCCGCCCGCCCGCCCGCCCGCCGCCCGCCCGCCCGCCCGCCCGCCCGCCCGCCCGCCCGCCCGCCGCCCGCCCGCCCGCCCGCCCGCCCGCCCGCCCGCCCGCCCGCCCGCCCGCCCGCCGCCCGCCCGCCGCCCGCCCGCCCGCCCGCCCGCCGCCGCCGCCCCGCCCGCCCGCCCGCGCCCCGCCCGCCCGCCCGCCCGCCCGCCGCCGCCGCCGCCCGCCGCCCGCCCGCCCGCCCGCCCGCCCGCCCGCCCGCCCGCGCCGCCCGCCCGCCCGCCCGCCCGCCCGCCCGCCCGCCCGCCCGCCCGCCCGCCCGCCCGCCCTCCCGCCGCGCCCGCCCCCCGCCCGCCCGCCCGCCCGCCCGCACGCCCGCACGCACGCACGCACGCACGCACGCACGCACGCACGCACGCACGCACGCACGCACGCACGCACGCACGCACGCACGCACCCACCACCCACCCACCCACCCACCCACCCACCACCCCACCCACCACCCACCCACCCACCCACCCACCCACCCACCCACCCACCCCACCCACCCACCCACCCACCCACCCACCCACCCACCCACCCACCCACCCACCCACCCACCCACCCACCCACCCACCCCCACCCTCCCAGCCAACCCACCCACCCACCCACCCACCCACCCACCCCCCACCCACCCCACCCACCCACCCACCCACCCACCCACCCACCCACCCACCCACCCACCCACCCACCCACACACACACACACACACACACACACACACACACACACACACACACACACACACACACACACACACACACACACACACACACCACACACACACACACACACACACACACACACACACACACACACACACACACACACAACACACACACACACACACACACACACACACACACACCACACACAACACACACACACACACACACACACACACACACACACACACACACACACACACACACACACACACACACACACACACACACACACACACACACACACACACACACACACACACACACACACACACACACAACACACACACACACACACACACACACACACACACACACACACACACACACACACACACACACACACACACACACACACACACACACACACACACACACACACACACACACACACACACACACACACACACACACACACACACACACACACACACACACACACACACACACACACACACACACACACACACACACACACACACACACACACACACACACACACACACACACACACACACACACACACACACACACACACACACACACACACACACACACACACACACACACACACACACACACACACACACACACACACACACACACACACACACCACACACACACACACACACACACACACACACACACACACACACACACACACACACACACACACACACACACACACACAACACACACACACACACACACACCACACACACACACACACACACACACACACACACACACACACACACACACACACACACACACACACACACACACACACACACACACACACACACACACACACACACACACACACACACACACACACACACACACACACACACACACACACACACACACACACACACACACACACACACACACACACACACACACACACACCACACACACACACACACACACACACACACACACACACACACACACACACACACACACACACACACACACACACACACACACACACACACACACACACACACACACACACACACACACACACACACACACACACACACACACACACACACACACACACACACACACACACACCACACACACACACACACACACACACACACACACACACACACACACACACACACACACACACACACACACACACACACACACACACACACACACCACACACACACACAACACACACACACACACACACACACACACACACACACACACACACACACACACCACACACACACACACACACACACACACACACACACACACACACACACACACACACACACACACACACACACACACACACACACACACACACACACCTTTGACCTTTGACGCCCATCGCCGGAGGCGATGATAGCAATGCTACGGCAGAAGCCATAGCAACTTGTGCTGGGATTGCACCATTCAACAGCTTGCAAGGCTGAAGAATTGACCATCACTATTCAGCCTGGTCTACACCATACAGCTATTTGAAGTGACTTTTTCTGGCCAGTGAATCCCTATTTTTGGTCTTTTTCTTTTTTTTCCCGCTCACACATCACACCACATACTCTGGCATGCACTGGCTGTTGGTAACCACCCAGGAGAATGAAAGAAAAGTCAGGAAGAGTCTGAGAAAGAGAAGAAAGACGTGTGTGACCATAATCGTCGGGAATCGAACCCGCAACCTATCGATTGGAAATCGCTGCACATACCACTGCACCATATGGGACACACACACACACACACACACACACACACACACACACACACACACACACACACACACACACACACACACACACACACACACACACACACACACACACACACACACACACACACACACACACACACACACACACACACACACACACACACACACACACACACACACACACACACACACACACACACACACACACACACACACACACACACACACACACACACACACACACACACACACACACACACACACACACACACACACACACACACACACACACACACACACACACAACACACACACACACACACACACACACACACACACACACACACACACACACACACACACACACACACACACACACACACACACACACACACACACACACACACACACACACACACACACACACACACACACACACACACACACACACACACACACACACACACACACACACACACACACACACACACACACACACACACACACACACACACACACACACACACACACACACACACACACACACACACACACACACACACACACACACACACACACACACACACACACACACACACACACACACACACACACACACACACACACACACACACACACACACACACACACACACACACACACACACACACACACACACACACACACACACACACACACACACACACACACACACACACACACACACACACACACACACACACACACACACACACACACACACACACACACACACACACACACACACACACACACACACACACACACACACACACACACACACACACACACACACAATTACTACTGCGGGTAGCAAGTACGATTTTTCGTGCCAAAATCCGTAGAGGCGCTCGGTTTTTTATACTTTGTTTTCGAACAGTGAAATGTTCCAGAGTACGGAACTTATGTCTTTGCTGTCATTGCCTAGGTTACGATCGCAAACACGTCCTATTCCTAGTGCGATGCCTTTTTATTTTGAAATTTTTTACCGAAATCAAAACTTCCCGCGGAAAATCGATCTTCTCGTACCAAATTTGTACGCGAAAATTTTTTCTGCACTCGATGACGCAAAATCCTCCATACGAAACATGGTTCGTATGAAAGCCAGTCCACACGGATTCTCTGTGCCGAAAAATCGTATGGAGCACGCCTCGAAAAAGTCTGTAGTGCCGATACGGATTTTTGGCGCGGAAAATCGTACCCCGGAACCTCTCTATTGGTTCACTGCCACTTACCTGAACAGACAAACCGTCCTTTGTCTTGAGGACCAGTCGGGCTGGGTTTGGTAGCCATGGTAATAAACCAGAGTCCTGCCATTGTTCTGAAGAAACTTCATGACTGTCGTTTGAGCGAAGGCAGCAAGTGCGGAGAGGAGACACACGCTTTTGCTCGGTGGCAAGTAGAGTCCGTAAGCGGAGCACGCCGCTGTTGCCTTGTTCCGCCGTTCTCTTCTCGGCATACACTGAGTAATCCGGCAACACCACAATGTACTCGTTACCTGGCACTGGCCAATGTTACCATGCCAACCTAGCAAAAGGACGAAACACACCAGTAGTGGGCAAGGCAATCAATTAATATGGCGATGAATAATATCAAATGCGCACTCATATCACAAACGTTCAACAAAGTAGTATTACACTCAGACGTCTCTTAATCCGGGCACCTTGGGACCGGGCACTGCCCGTATCTCAGATTTGCCCGTATCTCAGGATAACTCATCTACCATGTATCATTAGCATTTTTGAGAGAAGTTTTTTTGGCGCATATTGCACCTGTTCAGGTTACAAAAATAATCCATGGATAAAAATGTGTGGATTACACAGGTTGGGAGTGACAAATAAGCACTTGTGCATTCGAAGAAAAGTTCAACCCCCCAAATTCGAAGCATTTTTGCCATAGGAACTCAAGCTGAGGGGTGGCCGGTAGATAGACGTGCCCGTATCTGAGCGTCCGGATAAGAGGCGTTTGAGTGTATGTCCAAAACGTTCTCTTGTCACAATCATGAGTGGAGTGTCGTGACTACAGGGAAATGGGAAACAATCTAAGGATTTAGACGTTCAGAATAGAGACAATGACCGTTTCAAAACAGCAACAATAGTGTTAGGTACCTCTCCCGTACCTTTTCTAGCTGGCCTGCATGCACTTGCGTACGCACCTTTTTGTCTCCTTTTGTTCCGTTGGCCTGGGTAGCTACTTGCGCGCCCATATTTGCCATAGCTACCCAGGCCCTTTATCTTGCCGTTCAGACTTGATCTCTTTTCTCACTCTTCAATGTAGTCGTTTTCGTTCGTCTTGGTCTCTGGTCTCGTCGTCTATAATAAATGTCGTTCCCCAACCTACCTGTTCCCGTTGTAATGTCTGGATAACGTGTCGTCAGCCGTCCTGTTTCGAACTCAAACAATAGTTATTGGATAAGAACAATAGCGCTAGCGATGTGTGCAATCAATTAATTCTGTATTCTCAGCATTCGTCTTCTCAGCATTATTCTTCCCTGACGAGAAGTTAGTGGTCGAAGCAGCGCTGCAAGGAGGAAAACCATATTTCTCTGTGGGAGTGTACAACTTGTAGTCAAGCTGCTGGGTCATGAGCTCAGCCAGAGAGCGCATGGGGTGGAGGAGGAATTGCTTCTTCAGTGATAGACAGGCCGGAATCTTGTTATTAAATCCTGTTATGATGCGGAGAGCAGCTTGCCATTAGACGTTGTCATGGCAACAGGCATGCATCATGGATGGATTGTCATGGCAACATGCATGCATCATGGATGGATTGTCACTCACTTGTGCATGTTGGCCAGAGAAGCCATGGGCACACTGGGCAGGTGAGGCCCTGACTTTGTACCAAACACCGGCTGTTTGATGAGCATTGATGAGACCGGTTTCACAGATCAAATCTGCAACGAGGGAGAGAGAGGGAGTGCGACAAAGAGATAGAGAGCGACCGTGAAAAGGAGAGAGAGAGTGAGAGAGATAGAGACACAGAAAGAGAGAGAGAGGGATGGAGGGAGAGAGAGAGAGAGGAGAGAGAGAGAGAGAGAGAGAGAGAGAGAGAGAGAGAGAGAGAGAGAGAGAGAGAGAGAGAGAGAGAGAGAGAGAGAGAGAGAGAGAGAGAGAGAGAGAGAGAGAGAGAGAGAGAGAGAGAGAGAGAGAGAGAGAGAGAGAGAGAGAGAGAGAGAGAGTAAGCAGTGTCACAGGTAGTGTGTGGATACAGTGAGGGCTGCATCCCAACAGCCCGTTCAGTGTCACAGGAAGTGTGAGTTTCGACGTCTGAGGAACACGTTGAACGGTCTCGGCTGGGGTGACAGCCATCCCAAATTTCAGTGGTTAGATCATTGCTGGCCTCAAGCAAAGGTCCCTTATTCGATTCCTGGTGGTAAGAGTCATTTTTTCTTCAGACTGTCCCATTTTTTCCATTCCCTCAACTTATGAATACTAAGAAGAGTGTGTAGCATTGCCATCCACAGTAGGACGATCAGCATATGGAGCTATACGCTAAAATCATGCAATTTCTGTAGTCTGCAAACTCCCCGCTGATGTTTATATCATTAAAAAAATCTCATAACAGCCACTGGTGTACTAGCTGTGCTAGTACTTGTTAGCAACAATCCGAACTAGCGCACACACTGCACTGCATTGCTTTGTACTGCATTCAAGACTGACGTCATGCGCTTTGTTTTGCTGCGTAATCACAAATGGCACCAGCCCATTTTGCGGAAAAGAAAACAAATCTTGCTTGCCCTGTTGTGCTCTTCCAGACAACGGATCGTGCTTCAGCAGTGTTTCTTTTCCTTTCGTAGCTTTGCTGCCAGCCCGAGTGTCACCTCGACACTGTATTTCTTCAGTATGTCTGACCTAACTGTCGACACTGTCAAGGCAATGCCTTGCCAAGCCCCCGCGGCGAGCCTTCTCAGCGCGGCTTGAATCCGAAAGGAAACTTAGTAAAAGTATTTTACAGGACCGTTTGCTGGCACAACTAGCCCTTGGTAGTGAGGTCTGCTCCGGCCAGGAGAACCAGCAACATGACAGCGCGGACACGGCTCGCGAGCCCAGAAGGCCGACTTGCACCAATGCCTCCTCCGCCAGCTCAGGTGACGCGGGCTCAACGGATCTCTGCGCTCCCGTAGATCTACGTGACGAGGTGTAGTCGGCTTTGTCGCCCGCCATTTTATTATTATCGGAGAGCATTGTGCCGCTCCTCACCCAAGGCCAAGGCAATGCGGCTGCTGCCGCCACTACGCCAGGCCAAGCCCTTGTAACCCACCCGATCAGCCACCTGCACCAGCTGTGCCCAAGGCTGTGCAAGAACGTATCTTGCGAGGGGAGTTCGTAGATTTTTCAAGTTGGTTGCCTGAAATTCTTGCACACTTCCGGCCCAACATTCCGGCTGGTGCACAGCCCGAATAACGATAGCCAGCTAAATATCGTTGAGTCGGATGACCGTACGCGAAGCAGGTGGGTCGCAAGGTTCACGATAATTATACATGTAACTACCCGGCTCGAGGCATGGACCACATACATGTCTGTTATCACGGTTGCTGCCCTACACCGCACTGCTGAACTGCTGAGCTGATTGCGTACCAGCAGTTGATCCTGACTGCTAACCGCCAGTTCTTCCCAAGCGCGTGGCTAGAGTACAACCGCCAGCTGCGGCTGCTCGTGGCCCAGTAACCAGGCACGAAGAGGTTGGACACCATCGACGTGAACCTATGGCAGATAGCTGTCACAGGCCATGCACACCCAAAATGCGCTCAATGTAAGACGGCCCATCCAGGGGCAGTTTGTGTCCTTTTCGTCCCCAAGCCAGCAGCATTTACCTCCAGTGGTCGCAACCATACCAGCGACAGCCAAGAAATCTGCCGCAACTTCAATGGAGGTCGCTGTTCTTCGTCGTCGTGCCGCTTCTCCCGCACCTGCAGCCAGTGTGGCAAGGACCACCCATGCATCATGTGCAACCAGCAGCAGCGCGGAGCCAATCGGCCACCCGCCGCTCCTAGCAGAATGGCTACTGAATAGCTTGACTCGGTACGTATCTTTCCTATACACTCTGCAGACACCACACTGCTAGCTGACCACTTTGCCCGCCTGTTACGTAACCACTCATATCAATAAGGCGTTGCGTATGTTCTCCATGGGCTGCGCCGTGGCTTTACTCTTGGATCTGCCGGCCAACATGACATTTCGGTTTTCTCTAATAATCTACCCTTGGCTTTCACTCACTCGGCATTTATATCCGAGCAATTAGCTGCTTCCTGCGCCCGCAGCGAGACCACAGGCCCATTTTCCGTCACCTCCATTTCAGTTCATGCGCCACCTCTGGTATTGGTGCCATCCCCGAAAAGAACGGCAAGCTGCGAATGATCCACCATCTGTCTAGTCCGGAAGGCACCGCGCGAACGACAGCATTCCTGCCGAGCCGCTCTCTCTGCACTACGCGAGCATTGACAACGCGATCAACATCATCATGTCATGCCCACAGCCTGTGTATTTGTCCAAGCTCGATGTACGCAGTGCATTTCGCAGATCCCCAGTCCGCCGTCAGGACTTCGCTGGGAAGGCTCCTACTACTACGAGCGCTTCTGCCTTTCGGCCTCCGCTCCAGCCCAGCCGTCTTTGACTCAGTAGCCACAGCAGTCAAACTGGATCATGCAGCACGAGTTTGCTATAGATTACCGGCTTCATTACCTCGATGACTTTCTCGATATCTCCACTGGTTTGGCTGCAGCCAACCAGCAACTCACCACCCCCCTCCGGGCATTCACGTATCTCGGCACTCCTCTTTGCTCCATCCAGCTCGAGGGCCATCACCATCATTGACCTTCCTTGGTATTTTCCTAGACTGCGGCTACCAGAGGACAAGCTGTCCGAGATCCGTGCGCCACTCATGGCTACTATCAGCGAGCGCAGCATCGGCCAGCGTCAACTCGAGTCCCTCCTGGGGAAGCTCACTTTTGCTGCCCGAGTCATCGTTCCTGGACACACATTCATGCGTGAACTATGATCAGCGTGCCCTGAACTGTATCTGTGTATGCGAGTGCGGTGCATAAAGCCACCTTGAGAATGGGTTTGCCGGCCCCTTAGTAGATGCGTGGCTTCTGGAGAGGGTGTTGAAGGGCATCCAGCGATGCCATGGTACGGCTGTACTCACCCCTCGCCTTCCTATAACTATGCCAATCCAACGACACCTGACAGATGAACGCCGGAAAAGTAGTATCCTGAATGGCCATGACAAGCTGCTCTACCAAGCCGCCATGCTGCTTCTTTGGATTTCTTCGGTGTGCTGAATTCACTAATGGCATCACACGGGGCTGTACTAGCTCCCCTGGTGACGGAAGCCTGCAACTCTTCCTGCTTTCATCCAAGACGGACCTATTCGGTAAAGGCGTTACTAGTGACATTGGCCCGTCTGTACCGCCGTACTGCCCGGTCCGTGCCATTGTTAGCTACCCATTTGCCACTCGTCGCGAGGGACCAGAGCAACTCTTGTTCGTACTCTCGAACAGACAGCAGCTGACCAGGCAGTCACTCACAGTAACAGTATGGTCTCTTGTCGCTGCGGCCGGTGTACCATCCCAGTCGAACTACTCCGGGCATTCGGTCCACATTGGTGCAGCCACCACCGCTGCTATGGCTAGTGCCCCGACTCCTTCTTCCGAGTGGCAGGTCAGTGGAAAGAGCGATGCGTGTCTATGCTACATCCGGACTACAACAAGCGCTAAAACGCCAGCTATCGTCCCGGCTTGCTGCCGTGCCATGGATGCCATGATCCCCAACTCGGGTGAGTAATGAGCTACTGAACTCTAGCTGCGCAATGCTTGCCTGTGCTGACATAAATTGACCCTTGCTGTGCGTCAATAGTGCTTAGCTAACGGAGTGCTGGTTTCATGGGTCCACTCTCACAACTGGTGTATCTAGCTATTTGCTGCGGCTCTGCCTTGCGCTATATTACATCCATTTAGCATTGCAGCTCTACGTTGAGCTAACAGCAGCTCTACTTTGAGCTAACAGCGGCTCTACTTTGAGCTAACAGCAGCTCTACTTTGAGCTAACCGCAGCTCTACTTTGAGCTAACAGCAGCTCTACTTTGAGCTAACAGCAGCTCTACTTTGAGCTAACCGCAGCTCTACTTTGAGCTAACAGCAGCTCTACTTTGAGCTAACAGCAGCTCTACCTTGAGCTAACAGCAGCTCTACTTTGAGCTAACAGCAGCTCTACTTTGAGCTAACCGCAGCTCTACTTTGAGCTAACCGCAGCTCTACTTTGAGCTAACAGCAGCTCTACTTTGAGCTAACAGCAGCTCTGCTCTGAGCTAACAGCAGCTCTGCTCTGAGCTAACAGCAGCTCTGCTCTGAGCTAACAGCAGCTCTGCTCTGAGCTAACAGCAGCTCTGCTCTGAGCTAACACCAGCTCTACTTTGAGCTTCAAACCAGTTGTTTCGAAACCAGCACTCCTCAATCCAAAGATGCCTCTTTGTTGACTTGTTTGTGTGAGGGATGGGGCTAATGGTGTACTAGCTGTGCTAGTACTTGTTAGCAACAATCCGAACTAGCGCACACACTGCACTGCATTGCTTTGTACTGCATTCAAGACTGACGTCATGCGCTTTGTTTTGCTGCGTAATCACAAATGGCACCAGCCCATTTTGCGGAAAAGAAAAACAAATCTTGCTTGCCCTGTTGTGCTCTTCCAGACAACGGATCGTGCTTCAGCAGTGTTTCTTTTCCCACCATCCCTCCCTAACCAACTTATTCACACCATCATAATTATCGTACCCACTAATCGGGTCCACTCTCACAACTGGTGTTATCTAGCTATTTGCTGCGGCTCTGCCTTGCGCTATATTACATCCATTTAGCATTGCAGCTCTACGTTGAGCTAACAGCAGCTCTACTTTGAGCTAACAGCGGCTCTACTTTGAGCTAACAGCAGCTCTACTTTGAGCTAACCGCAGCTCTACTTTGAGCTAACAGCAGCTCTACTTTGAGCTAACAGCAGCTCTACTTTGAGCTAACCGCAGCTCTACTTTGAGCTAACAGCAGCTCTACTTTGAGCTAACAGCAGCTCTACCTTGAGCTAACAGCAGCTCTACTTTGAGCTAACAGCAGCTCTACTTTGAGCTAACAGCAGCTCTACTTTGAGCTAACCGCAGCTCTACTTTGAGCTAACCGCAGCTCTACTTTGAGCTAACAGCAGCTCTACTTTGAGCTAACAGCAGCTCTGCTCTGAGCTAACAGCAGCTCTGCTCCGAGCTAACAGCAGCTCTGCTCTGAGCTAACAGCAGCTCTGCTCTGAGCTAACAGCAGCTCTGCTCTGAGCTAACACCAGCTCTACTTTGAGCTTCAAACCAGTTGTTTCGAAACCAGCACTCCTCAATCCAAAGATGCCTCTTTGTTGACTTGTTTGTGTGAGGGATGGGGCTAAACAACAATGTTGCAAAAAAATTGAAAAGGATATACAAGGATATAGGTGGGTCACAAATATCAAAGATGAGTAAAGAAATGGGAAGCTTTGCGAAAACGAATTTTACAAGCCGAAAGCCAAACTCCTACAGTACTCCTCATGCATGACATTGTGATGGACTAGTCGTGTGAAACAACTTGTTTTGTAGTCAACTAGTCCCGCTCAAGTTACAGCCCAGTATAGCCTTCGA
>NC_088654.1:6604742-6634742 GCF_964019385.1 Sycon ciliatum | reverse complement strand
TTCCTTGCAAATCTAGCTCAAGACACCAGGGTGAAACAATGACAAAGAGCCGTCGCCTTCATCGTGTTCATTGGAATACTTTTCAAGTTGACCTAGCATCTACACTGAATTCATCATTTAACGAGGATGTACAGTGTATACAGTAGTATCATGTTACAGTGATGGAGAGTTACTCTTAACTCGTATCCATAATGTCTTTTTTCTTTCTACATGTATTATTATTAATCCTCATAAAAAGGACACACTTCTGGCTCATTACAAACATTTTGAAATTTATTTGTCTTCACAAGTATACTTTCAAGCCTTCCCGTCAGGTGAAATACAAGATGTTTGTAATTAACCTGAAGTGTGTCCTTTTTAGAAGAGAAAAGGACATATGGACTCTTAACTCGTATCCATATGTCCTTTTCTCTTCTACATTTATTTATGGCTCAACATCCGAGTTTCATATTGTGTCCTTTTTATTAGTGTTATCGCATTTTTGTCACAGAGGGAACTGTTTACTTATTTGGTATTATTATTCATTGCACTTTTGCAAATAGTTGCAATCTAAATTATATCATACTATCCACATTTATACCCACTAAGTCATTAGCTGCTCCGTATTGTGCATGATTGTTCAGGTATGACAAAATTCGTGTTGCTGAAGATCAATTCGCCATGCAATTCGCCATGCAATGCTAGCAACAGTTGGCATAATAATATTCGCGGGATCCGCGTCGGCATCGCTTGAATGTTCAGAAACACACAAACTAGCCTTAGCATCCGCAGGCCACCACTATGCCTGTGCACCTTAGTGGCGAATGCAGACCTCACCCGCAGTGAGTCAGGGGAGAGGAGGTTAGTCTCTCAACCAATCGGGCTTGTAACGGCCCATAACCCTGTAATCTGCATCCTTGTTATTCTCACTCCAAGCTGTGAGTACCCAGTTGACCGTGGGTGTCGGTGTAGTTCAACAAGCGTAAAAAGTCTTTTTTACACGCTCCCTGCTACCAGCGCGGGTCTTGAACTCGGGACCTCATGATTCGCAGGCAGGCCTGCAAACCAATTGGCCATATGCGTTGGATGGAAAACATAATTTGCTTCAGCAAGTAAAGGAACCTGGACTACTGGGAGCAGGCAGCGAACAATCCATATCTGAATGATGATAGGGAAAAGAGTTGTTGGAATGATCTTTGAACAAGATCAGGAACAAGAGCTCGCGTGACTCGTAATGCACTGCATGTATCGTGTGCCCGGGTCATGCATTCAGTACGCATGCCATGCCCCGCCAAGTCACTGTGTGTCTTATTTGGCAAAAGACCTATTGAGGACTGTCTTGTATTCAAGGATGGTCTTTTATTCTTTCAACCCAGTTTCACCCCCTTCCCCCCCCCCCCACCGTCTTCTACTTTTCGCCACATGGTTTTAGCCCCGTTCTTCCATTTTCTTCTACACAGTTTGAGCACGGTCTTCTATTTTTGCCACAATTTTGAGCACACAGCCGTAAGACTCATTTAGGCCCGGTCTTCTAATCGGAGACGGTCTTGTATTTTTTCAATCGCCCCCTGCCCCGGCCTTGTATTCGAGGAAGGCGTTGAATACGAGGACGGTCTTTTATTTGCGGAAATACGGTACATGCAAAACAGTCAAAATTTCCATATGCAGCAGGATCGAACAAGCAACAACACATTCAAACTGTACATCAAACTGTTTAACTATACAAACCAGCTCATAACACTGTCCAGCACCCTCAAACACGACTATCGGGTACTCGTTTGCTAACGGATCAGCAGCTCAGCAAACAGGTACCCGGGTAGTTTAAGGTTAAAGCGCAGCTCATATTCCGGAAAACACGACAGGCAACATTACTCACCGGACGGTATCTCAACGCTGATGCTGGTTAGTGAGTGAGCATTGTGCAGAGCTGTATAGTTATGTGCTCCAACGCTTGCAACCTTATTCTCTGCATCATCTTCCATGCACAGGTCAATACGGAGTACTAGTCCAAGGGGTGGAGCAGCTGCTACAGGAAAAACAATATCCAGTAGAAACTGCAACCCTGATACATGAGTAATAGATAACCACTGCACTACGGTTGCATTGTCACCGCCGCAGACCGACAGGTTTGACAGGCCGGTGGCGGGAGAGGCGACTGCAAATTCCAGCGCGCCCACTCGCACCCGGGAATTTCCCTGCGCCGTGGCATTGTACTTCGACTGAGGATTGCGTAAATATGGGGGACGGTGGCGAAGAATCCGAACAGTAGCCTTGCACCGTGGCGGATGCTTTGCCCTACCAAAGTACATCTCGATGACTTGAGGCTTGGAATATTCTTTTAAGGAGGCGCCACTCCAGTAGTCCTGGCCTGATGCTGTATGTATCACGTAATCCGAGGAACTGTACGTTCTACCGGATAAAGTCAGCCTGCGGTTAACAGGAGTCTGCGTGTCTTTGTAAACCCAATTGTCAAAGTTCATAATGGAGGTCCCACTCGGAACGATATTGACCGGTGCTCGTATTATACCTATCACTGGATGACGGGTGGAATCATCAGCCAAATAAGTATTGACCTCTGACTGTGGTTCGCAATCATCATGATCCTCTAAACACACAAGAAAAGAGAGAGCAAGACGAGATAAGACGGGAGAGGGGGGGGGGGGGGGGATTCTCAGCCACTTACACATGTCACTTTCTCGAGCAGAAACAGGGGGCAGCGGGGAAGGGTAGTGTCTCTCTCGCCTTGTCGTGCAGTCTGATAGAGTCCTGGAATTTCCCGTGACAGCTTTCTCATTTTCTCTTTTTGTCACCATTTCTAAGTCCAAGACGTTGTGAGGAGTCAGATATAAGTAGTCAAATATATTGTGTATTTACCAAGAAGGCATACTAAGAAGACATTGCCCGCTACTTTTTGTAGTTTGAGCACTCTGGCGCTAGAGCATCGCGCTATCTTTTAAATGTCTGTGGTGCCTCCTTTGCACCATGACTGGTAGCTCGGCCTATTTAGCTCGTAGTTGTACTGATGAGGCACTTACGGCCGAAACACTGAGCTTGCTGTCTACAGCATTGGGTATATTATACTTGAAAAAGTATGTATATACTTGGTCCGCCCAGTAAAAATTGGTGCTTATCTTCACTCTTGTCTCAGGAAAGAAATACGAATATTTGAAGCAAGCCACGATCACAAAGCACTACATACATGATTATTTTACATGTCAGTAAGCAACTCATTCGAAAATTCAAGAAAGTTACACATCCTCCTCACCACTATCGCCGCTGGAGGAAGAGCTCAAAACATACGATCGGGACAGCTGCTGCACGGGTCGTTTCATAGCTTGTTCCACTTCTCCTCGTCTCGAATCACGCTCAAAGGCAGTGCGTGCCTGTCACCTTCCCATCAGAAGCTGAGAGAGACTGCCCGCATGTTGACTGTAAGTGTTATCCCCGTTCGTCGCAATAATGCGTCTTTGTTTGAGACAAAAAGGCAACGCCATATCAGTGTCCTTTTTTCAAATCGCCTCTTGCGCTTGTCGTACTTGCTGATCAGCACCCGTAAGGCCGTACCCACGCGAGCCGCTAGTGCTTGAAGATCTACATGCAGCGCAGTGATAGCTTCCGCTTGATGTAGCACCTGTGCGCTCGTATTGCACCTACAACGCCGTGCACCAGGCTTTTCGGCTAGTTTCCTGAAAGTCCTTTGCACGAGTGTTTCTCTAAGGACTTGGTGTTTTCTTTGATTAGTTCCTTTGCCCTGTCCTTTGTGAGCTTCGAAGTGTGTCCGCCGGATCGGTCTCACTTACTGGAGATATCGACATGAGCTGCAGTTTCTTCGTCAACGATTTGCTGGTGATGCGCTGTACTGTGCGAGCACTGAAATTCAAGCTCGCGAAGTGCTTTTTCAGCTTTTCTATACCTCCCCGGAGTAAACAATCCTTGCCATCAGACAGCTGGAAGTAGACAGAAACTGTATTCTCCATCGCTCTGAAATGCGAACATCCTGACCTATTTGACGGACTCGAGCGGAGGTTGCAGGGTTTTCTTGCGCTGACGGAAGTGTTCGTCGGCGGCAGCTCTGTCAAAAAGACTCAAACGAACCGATCGCAATTTCTGTGATGGTTTGTGCTGCCATGCCGTCGGATGCAATGGTCAATGGTTATGTTCGGATGGTGAATCGGTGGTTCCATGTCGTGTGGCACAGGCAGAACACCAAAATACCAAGTGAGAAGATAAGCGCCAATTTTAACTTGGCGGACCAAGTATATATATATATATACACACAACAACAAGGTTGTAAGTTTCATAACACTAAAAGCTTTTCACCCATTTTCATCAGTAGGTACATGGGAATGAGCAAGAACGAAAACGAAGCCAGAATTTATACTGGGGGTAGAGAATCAGCAAGAATATTCTTACGCGCCTCAAGTTCACACTACACTACCATAAGAATGTATGGAGCAGTGGAAAAATGCGGGAAACAACACATGAAGGGAATGCAGTACCAGAACAAACACGTGATAAAGTTGTCAGTCCGGTTGCAGCATCACACCAGCCCGGAACAGCGCGCACAGATTCACACTGGAGGCGCTGTACATTCGCAGTTTGAGGCCAGAGCTGTGTCGACAAAAGAAGCACATCAAGGTGCTGCGGCTGTTCAAGCTGCAACCGGACTGACAACTTTACCACGTGTTTGCGCGCTGTTTCGGGCTGGTGTGATCACACTGAAGCTGCTGTTGCGTTCCTGTGGGATGCATTCAGGCTGCGCCTGCAAATGCTTTGTGATGGCGCTATCACTTGTTGCCACACGTTTGTCAGGCGGCTTCTTGTACAGCTTGTCTGGGATATGCTGCTTGATCCTTTCCGAGAATCGCTGACATGTCTCACCAACGTACGTCCGCTCACAGCGACACGCATACTTATAAATAAAATTACTATTTTCAAGAGTTGGTGAAACATCCTTCGCGATAGACCTGAATGCGGGTCTGGTTGTATAAATTACAATGGGGGATACTGTAGGATAGCAGTTCAAAATTGCAGCTTTAATCTTTTTGCGGAAGGCAATGCAATTTTGCCCTTTCCACGGCAATTTTGTGATAATACGCGTTGCAGGTTCAAGTTGTGCAGAAGCTGTATCTGGGCTAGGTTCAAGAACGCTTGTCATGACTCGCTTGAGTACTTTGAGTGGGTAACCGTTAGAACACAGAATATCCTCTAGCTTAGCAATTTCAGCTGATAATAGTGATGGTGAGCAGATGGTTTTAGCTCTAAAAGTTAATGATCTGATCAAATTGATTTTGTTTCTAGTGTCACAAAACAAGTCCCAGCGGGTGTAAAGACCTGTGAACGTCGGCTTTCTATATACTGTGGTGAGCAATTCTGTGGAAGAATGCTTAATCAATACATCAAGAAACGGCAATTCTCCATTATTCTCCTCCTCCATTGTAAACTGGAGAGCTGGGTGAAGATTATTTAAACGCTCAGAGAATTCCAATGCCAGTTTCCGGTTGTGAAATGCTGCGAATGTGTCATCCACATAACGCCTATAGAATTGGGGCCAATGACTGTCTGGAATTGTGTTCTCAAAATATCAAACAAAGATATTGGCTAGCACGGGGCCCAAGGGTGAACCCATGGCTACTCCGTCCCTCTGTGCGTACATATTGCCGTTGAAACTGAACTGCACGTCTGATGTGGCTTTGAAAAGCAGCTTCTTGAAAAGATCTTGGGGTATTTGCGGGGCTGATATTTCATCATCATGGTATAGCGACTGTATGCAGATATCTATTGTTTCTTTGAGAGGCACGTTTGTAAAGAGGCTGACTACATCGAAAGAGCACAGGAAGAGCGATCCAGAGTTCTCTGCCTGCTGCTGGCCAAATTCCCGTACATCATCCACGAACTCGAATGTATCCTTAGTTGCGTGGGCGGAATATTTTTTCAGGACTGGTTTTAGTAATTCAGCTAGCCACTTGGCCATTTCGTGTTGGGGAGCATTGATCATGGACAGGATTGGTCGAAGTGGCACGTCTTTCTTATGTATTTTCGGTACGCCATAGAGCACAGGGCGGCACGAGCCAACGGGTCGGATCCGGTCGTAATCTATATTGAGTAATTTTCCAGCCTTTTTGTATCGCAATAGGTATGCCTGCAAGGCGCGTTCATCCAGGTAAGTGCGGTCATGCGTTTCCGTCGGTCCCAGGAGTTGAAACTTCGATGCATCAGCCAGAATAGCATTCATCTTGTCATTGTAATCACTTCGCTGCATTATCACCACTCCATTCCCTTTGTCCGGCCTGCTGATTATTATATCTTTGTCATTCTTTATTTTCCTGATGGCTGCCATATGCTTGTCGTTGAGGGGATAATCGGTTTTATCTGCTTTACTGTTACTAAACTCTTCTGCAAGATTCGCCAACGCTGCTTGACACGTATCCCTCTTGGCATCACTCACTGGTACGCAGCGCTCCAATTGATCATTTGTTAGTTCGAATTCTGCCTGCACAATCTCCTTGTCCATTCTGGAACTAGGGGGGACTCCAAACTTCAAGCCCCTGCACAGTACGTCTTTTTCAATATTAGTTAGCATAACTCCGGCCAAGTTGAGTAGGTGGGAGTGTTTTAATTCGCTTGAGCCCTTCTCATAGCGCACCTCCCTCCTGAGTGCATCGTCAAACTTACTTTTGATCCGGCATTGTAATCTTGAGGAGGTCTGGTTGACGAGTTTCGCGAACCTGAAGCGGTCCAGCACGCTAAGGCTCCGATTGACTTCGTGAAGAACACGGCGGTACTCGAGGAGAAATTGTTCCAAGTCAGCGGTGGTCCTCTCCAGTTCGTCCTTGATAAAGGCGCGTTCGATTCTCCATGGCTTCTTGGCCTTAACTCTCTGCACCCGCTTCTTGATAGAGCGGGGCGCAACGCCGCACGTAAGGCAGTTCCGTAAAAAGTCTGCATTCTCACGACCACGGATGATCCGGCCTTTGCACTTTAACACATAATTCAGGTCCTGAATTAGTCGATGGTCCAGTCGCCGTTTAAAATATTTAAATAGAGAGGTAGGCGAACAAAATTTATATACACACAACAACAAGGTTGTCAGTTTCATAATACCAAAAGCTTTTCACCCATTTTCATCAGTGGTTACATGGGAATGAGCAAGAACGAAAACGAAGCCAGAATTTATACTGGGGGTAGAGAATCAGCAAGAATATTCTTACGCGCCTCAAGTTCACACTACACTACCATAAGAATGTATGGAGCAGTGGAAAAATGCGGGAAACAACACATGAGGGGAATGCAGTACCAGAACAAACACGTGATAAAGTTGTCAGTCCGGTTGCAGCTTGAACAGCCGTAGCACCTTGATGTGCTTCTTTTGTCGACACAGTTCTGGCCTCAAACTGCGAATGTACAGCGCCTCCAGTGTGAATCGGTGCGCGCTGTTTCGGGCTGGTGTGATCACACTGAAGCTGCTGTTGCGTTCCTGTGGGATGCATTCAGGCTGCGCCTGCAAATGCTTTGTGATGGCGCTATCACTTGTTGCCACACGTTTGTCAGGCGGCTTCTTGTACAGCTTGTCTGTATAATATATCAGGGAGTAGTAAAATACAGGGAGGTGACACGAGCATGTACGGCCAGTTTGACGATTGCCTCAGCACCGTTTTCACCCGGCGGGTGAGATTGGGGTACTATGGGTACCGAAATGTGTAGACACGTGCGCGGATCAGGATTCTCTCGATCAGCGAGTAGTAAAATACCTACCGCCAAAGAGACTCCAACTGCAGCCCGTAGAAACTCAGCGCTGAGAATTTCCAACAATTGTCTGCCTTCACAAAGTTTGGTAGTCGACCAAACTACCACTATGTCAGGATAGAAGTCCAGCAAGGGTGGTATCACTTTGGGAGATATCCCTGCGTGCCGTAGATTTTTCCTGTGTCGACACAAGCTGTTTACGACGACGTAGCCCGCATTTCAATCCTTGACAAACTTAGGAACACTGATTTCATTCCGAAAAGTGAACTCCCGAATCTCTAGCATACCATAATATGAAATGCTCATCATCACAAAGAAGGTAGAGAAGTACTGGTTGATCACAACTGAGGAGAAATTAGTGCCGATCGTGTGGTGTCCTAGAGATTTTTTCGACTTCGAAATCGGTGCACTCGCTTTTCATCTCCAATCGTACACGTATTGTTCTCAAGGAAATCACCTTCGTTCTATTGCTCCAAGCCGTCGATCGGGACGAATTTCGGAAGGGTGGTACCTTTCCATATGACGATGACACAGATGTATCACAAGAGCAAAACAAATGCTGTTCCATGAGATGGATAGACCTTTTCACGGAATTATTTCTTCAACAAATACTCAAGATTGATCCAGCAGATCATCTTTTTTTGCGAAAGAAAAAAAAACAAGCGCGAGGCACCCATCAAAAATCACGATTAGTGGCGTGTCACCTCCCTGTATTTTACTACTCCCTGATATATATATATATATATATATATTCCATTACTATCAGGTTCGGCCTCATTTCCTCTGTGCTGCGCTGACGAGTCCACAAAGCTATCAGGTTCGGCCTCATTTCCTCTGTGCTGCGCTGACGAGTCCACAAAGGACGAAACAGTTCTGTCCGCAGATTGAGTATTTCGCTCCTGCTCTTGTAGCAGTTGAGCACTCTTGCGTGGGGTAGTGCCTTTGCTGTTTGCTTTATGCAGAGCTCACTGACTTGTCAGTTTGAGCACTCTGGCAAGGTACGTTCGGGCCTGATTGGAAATTTTTATTTCCATTGCTATCAGGTTCGGCCTCATTTCCTCTGTGCTGCGCTGACGAGTCCACAAAGGACGAAACAGTTCTGTCCGCAGATTGAGTATTTCGCTCCTGCTCTTGTAGCAGTTGAGCACTCTTGCGTGGGGTAGTGCCTTTGCTGTTTGCTTTATGCAGAGCTCACTGACTTGTCAGTTTGAGCACTCTGGCAAGGTACGTTCGGGCCTGATTGGAAATTTTTATTTCCATTGCTATCAGGTTCGGCCTCATTTCCTCTGTGCTGCGCTGACGAGTCCACAAAGGACGAAACAGTTCTGTCCGCAGATTGAGTATTTCGCTCCTGCTCTTGTAGCAGTTGAGCACTCTTGCGTGGGGTAGTGCCTTTGCTGTTTGCTTTATGCAGAGCTCACTGACTTGTCAGTTTGAGCACTCTGGCAAGGTACGTTCGGGCCTGATTGGAAATTTTTATTTCCATTGCTATCAGGTTCGGCCTCATTTCCTCTGTGCTGCGCTGACGAGTCCACAAAGGACGAAACAGTTCTGTCCGCAGATTGAGTATTTCGCTCCTGCTCTTGTAGCAGTTGAGCACTCTTGCGTGGGGTAGTGCCTTTGCTGTTTGCTTTATGCAGAGCTCACTGACTTGTCAGTTTGAGCACTCTGGCAAGGTACGTTCGGGCCTGATTGGAAATTTTTATTTCCATTGCTATCAGGTTCGGCCTCATTTCCTCTGTGCTGCGCTGACGAGTCCACAAAGGACGAAACAGTTCTGTCCGCAGATTGAGTATTTCGCTCCTGCTCTTGTAGCAGTTGAGCACTCTTGCGTGGGGTAGTGCCTTTGCTGTTTGCTTTATGCAGAGCTCACTGACTTGTCAGTTTGAGCACTCTGGCAAGGTACGTTCGGGCCTGATTGGAAATTTTTATTTCCATTGCTATCAGGTTCGGCCTCATTTCCTCTGTGCTGCGCTGACGAGTCCACAAAGGACGAAACAGTTCTGTCCGCAGATTGAGTATTTCGCTCCTGCTCTTGTAGCAGTTGAGCACTCTTGCGTGGGGTAGTGCCTTTGCTGTTTGCTTTATGCAGAGCTCACTGACTTGTCAGTTTGAGCACTCTGGCAAGGTACGTTCGGGCCTGATTGGAAATTTTTATTTCCATTGCTATCAGGTTCGGCCTCATTTCCTCTGTGCTGCGCTGACGAGTCCACAAAGGACGAAACAGTTCTGTCCGCAGATTGAGTATTTCGCTCCTGCTCTTGTAGCAGTTGAGCACTCTTGCGTGGGGTAGTGCCTTTGCTGTTTGCTTTATGCAGAGCTCACTGGCTTGTCAGTTTGAGCACTCTGGCAAGGTACGTTCGGGCCTGATTGGAAATTTTTATTTCCATTGCTATCAGGTTCGGCCTCATTTCCTCTGTGCTGCGCTGACGAGTCCACAAAGGACGAAACAGTTCTGTCCGCAGATTGAGTATTTCGCTCCTGCTCTTGTAGCAGTTGAGCACTCTTGCGTGGGGTAGTGCCTTTGCTGTTTGCGTTATGCAGAGCTCACTGACTTGTCAGTTTGAGCACTCTGGCAAGGTACGTTCGGGCCTGATTGGAAATTTTTATTTCCATTGCTATCAGGTTCGGCCTCATTTCCTCTGTGCTGCGCTGACGAGTCCACAAAGGACGAAACAGTTCTGTCCGCAGATTGAGTATTTCGCTCCTGCTCTTGTAGCAGTTGAGCACTCTTGCGTGGGGTAGTGCCTTTGCTGTTTGCTTTATGCAGAGCTCACTGACTTGTCAGTTTGAGCACTCTGGCAAGGTACGTTCGGGCCTGATTGGAAATTTTTATTTCCATTGCTATCAGGTTCGGCCTCATTTCCTCTGTGCTGCGCTGACGAGTCCACAAAGGACGAAACAGTTCTGTCCGCAGATTGAGTATTTCGCTCCTGCTCTTGTAGCAGTTGAGCACTCTTGCGTGGGGTAGTGCCTTTGCTGTTTGCTTTATGCAGAGCTCACTGACTTGTCAGTTTGAGCACTCTGGCAAGGTACGTTCGGGCCTGATTGGAAATTTTTATTTCCATTGCTATCAGGTTCGGCCTCATTTCCTCTGTGCTGCGCTGACGAGTCCACAAAGGACGAAACAGTTCTGTCCGCAGATTGAGTATTTCGCTCCTGCTCTTGTAGCAGTTGAGCACTCTTGCGTGGGGTAGTGCCTTTGCTGTTTGCTTTATGCAGAGCTCACTGACTTGTCAGTTTGAGCACTCTGGCAAGGTACGTTCGGGCCTGATTGGAAATTTTTATTTCCATTGCTATCAGGTTCGGCCTCATTTCCTCTGTGCTGCGCTGACGAGTCCACAAAGGACGAAACAGTTCTGTCCGCAGATTGAGTATTTCGCTCCTGCTCTTGTAGCAGTTGAGCACTCTTGCGTGGGGTAGTGCCTTTGCTGTTTGCTTTATGCAGAGCTCACTGACTTGTCAGTTTGAGCACTCTGGCAAGGTACGTTCGGGCCTGATTGGAAATTTTTATTTCCATTGCTATCAGGTTCGGCCTCATTTCCTCTGTGCTGCGCTGACGAGTCCACAAAGGACGAAACAGTTCTGTCCGCAGATTGAGTATTTCGCTCCTGCTCTTGTAGCAGTTGAGCACTCTTGCGTGGGGTAGTGCCTTTGCTGTTTGCTTTATGCAGAGCTCACTGACTTGTCAGTTTGAGCACTCTGGCAAGGTACGTTCGGGCCTGATTGGAAATTTTTATTTCCATTGCTATCAGGTTCGGCCTCATTTCCTCTGTGCTGCGCTGACGAGTCCACAAAGGACGAAACAGTTCTGTCCGCAGATTGAGTATTTCGCTCCTGCTCTTGTAGCAGTTGAGCACTCTTGCGTGGGGTAGTGCCTTTGCTGTTTGCTTTATGCAGAGCTCACTGACTTGTCAGTTTGAGCACTCTGGCAAGGTACGTTCGGGCCTGATTGGAAATTTTTATTTCCATTGCTATCAGGTTCGGCCTCATTTCCTCTGTGCTGCGCTGACGAGTCCACAAAGGACGAAACAGTTCTGTCCGCAGATTGAGTATTTCGCTCCTGCTCTTGTAGCAGTTGAGCACTCTTGCGTGGGGTAGTGCCTTTGCTGTTTGCTTTATGCAGAGCTCACTGACTTGTCAGTTTGAGCACTCTGGCAAGGTACGTTCGGGCCTGATTGGAAATTTTTATTTCCATTGCTATCAGGTTCGGCCTCATTTCCTCTGTGCTGCGCTGACGAGTCCACAAAGGACGAAACAGTTCTGTCCGCAGATTGAGTATTTCGCTCCTGCTCTTGTAGCAGTTGAGCACTCTTGCGTGGGGTAGTGCCTTTGCTGTTTGCTTTATGCAGAGCTCACTGACTTGTCAGTTTGAGCACTCTGGCAAGGTACGTTCGGGCCTGATTGGAAATTTTTATTTCCATTGCTATCAGGTTCGGCCTCATTTCCTCTGTGCTGCGCTGACGAGTCCACAAAGGACGAAACAGTTCTGTCCGCAGATTGAGTATTTCGCTCCTGCTCTTGTAGCAGTTGAGCACTCTTGCGTGGGGTAGTGCCTTTGCTGTTTGCTTTATGCAGAGCTCACTGACTTGTCAGTTTGAGCACTCTGGCAAGGTACGTTCGGGCCTGATTGGAAATTTTTATTTCCATTGCTATCAGGTTCGGCCTCATTTCCTCTGTGCTGCGCTGACGAGTCCACAAAGGACGAAACAGTTCTGTCCGCAGATTGAGTATTTCGCTCCTGCTCTTGTAGCAGTTGAGCACTCTTGCGTGGGGTAGTGCCTTTGCTGTTTGCTTTATGCAGAGCTCACTGACTTGTCAGTTTGAGCACTCTGGCAAGGTACGTTCGGGCCTGATTGGAAATTTTTATTTCCATTGCTATCAGGTTCGGCCTCATTTCCTCTGTGCTGCGCTGACGAGTCCACAAAGGACGAAACAGTTCTGTCCGCAGATTGAGTATTTCGCTCCTGCTCTTGTAGCAGTTGAGCACTCTTGCGTGGGGTAGTGCCTTTGCTGTTTGCTTTATGCAGAGCTCACTGACTTGTCAGTTTGAGCACTCTGGCAAGGTACGTTCGGGCCTGATTGGAAATTTTTATTTCCATTGCTATCAGGTTCGGCCTCATTTCCTCTGTGCTGCGCTGACGAGTCCACAAAGGACGAAACAGTTCTGTCCGCAGATTGAGTATTTCGCTCCTGCTCTTGTAGCAGTTGAGCACTCTTGCGTGGGGTAGTGCCTTTGCTGTTTGCTTTATGCAGAGCTCACTGACTTGTCAGTTTGAGCACTCTGGCAAGGTACGTTCGGGCCTGATTGGAAATTTTTATTTCCATTGCTATCAGGTTCGGCCTCATTTCCTCTGTGCTGCGCTGACGAGTCCACAAAGGACGAAACAGTTCTGTCCGCAGATTGAGTATTTCGCTCCTGCTCTTGTAGCAGTTGAGCACTCTTGCGTGGGGTAGTGCCTTTGCTGTTTGCTTTATGCAGAGCTCACTGACTTGTCAGTTTGAGCACTCTGGCAAGGTACGTTCGGGCCTGATTGGAAATTTTTATTTCCATTGCTATCAGGTTCGGCCTCATTTCCTCTGTGCTGCGCTGACGAGTCCACAAAGGACGAAACAGTTCTGTCCGCAGATTGAGTATTTCGCTCCTGCTCTTGTAGCAGTTGAGCACTCTTGCGTGGGGTAGTGCCTTTGCTGTTTGCTTTATGCAGAGCTCACTGACTTGTCAGTTTGAGCACTCTGGCAAGGTACGTTCGGGCCTGATTGGAAATTTTTATTTCCATTGCTATCAGGTTCGGCCTCATTTCCTCTGTGCTGCGCTGACGAGTCCACAAAGGACGAAACAGTTCTGTCCGCAGATTGAGTATTTCGCTCCTGCTCTTGTAGCAGTTGAGCACTCTTGCGTGGGGTAGTGCCTTTGCTGTTTGCTTTATGCAGAGCTCACTGACTTGTCAGTTTGAGCACTCTGGCAAGGTACGTTCGGGCCTGATTGGAAATTTTTATTTCCATTGCTATCAGGTTCGGCCTCATTTCCTCTGTGCTGCGCTGACGAGTCCACAAAGGACGAAACAGTTCTGTCCGCAGATTGAGTATATATATATATATATATATATATATATATATATACTCAATCTGCGGACAGCATGCTGTTTCGTTCTTTTTGAACTCATCAGCGCAGCACAGAGAAAATGAGGCCGAACCTGATAGCAATGGAAATAAAAATTTCCAATCAGGCCCGAACGTACCTTGCCAGAGTGCTCAAACTGACAAGTCAGTGAGCTCTGCATAACGCAATCAGCAAAGGCACTACCCCACGCAAGAGTGCTCAACTGCTACAAGAGCAGGAGCGAAATACTCAATCTGCGGACAGCATGCTGTTTCGTTCTTTTTGAACTCATCAGCGCAGCACAGAGAAAATGAGATATATATATATATATATATACACACAACAACAAGGTTGTCAGTTTCATAACACTAAAAGCTTTTCACCCATTTTCATCAGTAGGTACATGGGAATGAGCAAGAACGAAAACGAAGCCAGAATTTATACTGGGGGTGGAGACATGTCAGCGATTCTCGGAAAGGATCAAGCAGCATATCCCAGACAAGCTGTACAAGAAGCCGCCTGACAAACGTGTGGCGACAAGTGATAGCGCCATCACAAAGCATTTGCAGGCGCAACCTGAGTGCATCCCGCAGGACCGCAACAGCAGCTTCAGTGTGATCACACCAGCCCGGAACAGCGCGCACAGATTCACACTGGAGGCGCTGTACATTCGCAGTTTGAGGCCAGAGCTGTGTCGACAAAAGAAGCACATCAAGGTGCTGCGGCTGTTCAAGCTGCAACCGGACTGACAACTTTATCACGTGTTTGTTCTGGTACTGCATTCCCTTCATGTGTTGTTTCCCGCATTTTTCCACTGCTCCATACATTCTTATGGTAGTGTAGTGTGAACTTGAGGCGCGTAAGAATATTCTTGCTGATTCTCTACCCCCAGTATAAATTCTGGCTTCGTTTTCGTTCTTGCTCATTCCCATGTACCTACTGATGAAAATGGGTGAAAAGCTTTTAGTGTTATGAAACTGACAACCTTGTTGTTGTGTGTATATAAATTTTGTTCGCCTACCTCTGGAGAACGTGGAGGTGAGCAGGATGACACTCTGTCTCCGTGTGCGCCCAACCCCACTTGACGAGGAAGATTCGCTCATTCATAGTGGCCGTGTTTCTCATCGTGGCCACGACTAGAGCGGCTAGTATAGCTATGGGGAGACGTGTACAAGCCGTCCGACTATCATTCTGACAAGCTGCCTAGTGAGTTGGCTCTTGCTGCGATGTTTCACTTTGTTTCGGCACCTTCAAATGTTCATGACGTGGCGTACTGTATTCCAAAATTTCCTCATTTCAAGGCCAATGGTGCCACACGACGAAGCGACGAATTGACTCTACCTGTAAGCATTATTGTGGTGCCTTCTACCACTACCTGCACCAGGGAGGGAGAATGACATGGACTAGGACGGACAAGAAATCAGTGCCGCTTTTTAGCGATGTGCTGTCTGCTGGACCTACACGTACGTGCAAGGGACGGATGGAGCTCGATCTCTGGCACAACACTACGAGCTACATGAAAGGATTAATTCATGCTGGCATAGGTGATCGGAGAGAGTAACGGACTGTCTTGGTAAGGCTTAGATGCGACGTATCCCAGCCCAGCGAAAATATAGTCACAGACTCACAACATCATTGAAGGATATGAAATTCGTGGTGCGTGAAGAAATGACATGAGATACATAGATCAATTATTTATTCTTTCTTTGGATCTTCGAATTAGAACACAAGTGCTCGTTCTTCTTGTATTGCTTCCACACCTGCTAAGCTTTGTCTCCACTTGGTGTCCCATGATTTTGGGAGCGTGGGCCGGTCTTCAAATCCTTAGTGTCATTGATACCAGGTATGCTGTGACATGTGCGCAATGTATACGTATTTAATGGCATATACATTTCAGATGGGCACCAAAATTTTCCTGATGGAAGTTGGATAGGTAGACATCACTTTGGCATGGAAAAAGAAATTTCCAAAAATTATGCCTAAGCCACCTTTTTGCTTGGCTCGGCTCATATGTATTACAGGTGGATGGGACTTTGCTCTGGGCATGGGAATTCTGTCGTTATTCGCGAATTGTCGTTATATCCGCAGTCGTTATTAGCGAATTGTCGTTATATCCGCAGTCGTTATTAGCGAATTGTCGTTATATCCGCAGTCGTTATTAGCGAATTGTCGTTATATCCGCAGTCGTTATTAGCGAATTGTCGTTATATCCGCAGTCGTTATTAGCGAATTGTCGTTATATCCGCAGTCGTTATTAGCGAATTGTCGTTATATCCGCAGTCGTTATTAGCGAATTGTCGTTATATCCGCAGTCGTTATTAGCGAATTGTCGTTATATCCGCAGTCGTTATTAGCGAATTGTCGTTATATCCGCAGTCGTTATTAGCGAATTGTCGTTATATCCGCAGTCGTTATTAGCGAATTGTCGTTATATCCGCAGTCGTTATTAGCGAATTGTCGTTATATCCGCAGTCGTTATTAGCGAATTGTCGTTATATCCGCAGTCGTTATTAGCGAATTGTCGTTATATCCGCAGTCGTTATTAGCGAATTGTCGTTATATCCGCAGTCGTTATTAGCGAATTGTCGTTATATCCGCAGTCGTTATTAGCGAATTGTCGTTATATCCGCAGTCGTTATTAGCGAATTGTCGTTATATCCGCAGTCGTTATTAGCGAATTGTCGTTATATCCGCAGTCGTTATTAGCGAATTGTCGTTATATCCGCAGTCGTTATTAGCGAATTGTCGTTATATCCGCAGTCGTTATTAGCGAATTGTCGTTATATCCGCAGTCGTTATTAGCGAATTGTCGTTATATCCGCAGTCGTTATTAGCGAATTGTCGTTATATCCGCAGTCGTTATTAGCGAATTGTCGTTATATCCGCAGTCGTTATTAGCGAATTGTCGTTATATCCGCAGTCGTTATTAGCGAATTGTCGTTATATCCGCAGTCGTTATTAGCGAATTGTCGTTATATCCGCAGTCGTTATTAGCGAATTGTCGTTATATCCGCAGTCGTTATTAGCGAATTGTCGTTATATCCGCAGTCGTTATTAGCGAATTGTCGTTATATCCGCAGTCGTTATTAGCGAATTGTCGTTATATCCGCAGTCGTTATTAGCGAATTGTCGTTATATCCGCAGTCGTTATTAGCGAATTGTCGTTATATCCGCAGTCGTTATTAGCGAATTGTCGTTATATCCGCAGTCGTTATTAGCGAATTGTCGTTATATCCGCAGTCGTTATTAGCGAATTGTCGTTATATCCGCAGTCGTTATTAGCGAATTGTCGTTATATCCGCAGTCGTTATTAGCGAATTGTCGTTATATCCGCAGTCGTTATTAGCGAATTGTCGTTATATCCGCAGTCGTTATTAGCCAAATTCACTGTACCCCTATAACAATATTACCCTTATAACAATATTTCTTGGCCGTACACAAATATCATTATAAGGGTAGGTCGACTGTAGTTCGTTCTCCATGTGGCCCAGTATCAGCGAAAATGGAACTTACCGAACTTAGTTGGAACAATCAACTTAATGGAACTTAAGGTGATTTTTTCACAAAGTGAACTTTTTGTGTTTTCGTCATCTACTGGCATTGGGTGATCCCAAAAAGCAATATAAGCGCAAGAAAAGCAACATTGACAGCGTCGCGGCTTCATAACCAAGAGTGGGTCAACAGAAAAATGCATGCAATTTCACTACATTTTCCGGAATTTGCATCGGAGGTGGTTCAAGCAGTAAAATGCTTGTTTGTATCTGTTCAGCTGTCCTGTTCTTCTTCTGCAGCACTCTCAGGAGCTATCGGCGGTGCTGGGCAGGTTATACCCCGGCTTTCCTCGTGACAAAACTGACGGATGTGTTTGTAGAGGTACATTGCCCTATCTGCTGACATTCCACTTGGCTCAAGCACTGGAGGGAGTGTAGCAGCATCGAATGCTTGAGTCGGCGCTAAGGCTAGAAGCTTGAACGTTTTGTCTGGGTGCTGGTCAGACCTAGACATTTCAAATTCTCCTGGTTTGGCCTCGGCGAAGCAACACGTCTGGAAGAACGTAATGTTCTTGACAGGCTTGAAGTGTTGCTTGAAGAAATCATCCCAAGCTCGCCACTGCCAGGAAAACGTTACGGCCTGGTTGATGGCTGCGGACTCATTTGCCACGCTTGCCAACTGCTCCACTGTGTCTACGTCTGCTTTGCGGCACCTTTGCTTCAGGAGACCAAATCCGGCATGCACGAAGCACCGGGTATGTCCAACGCGCATAAAATTGAGGTCGATTTTGGTGTTCAGGCCAACCATCACGCGCCAAGGAAGGTACGCAAAGACCGTCTTGTTTTTATTTTGACCACAGTAGTTGTCGGCGTGCAGCCCAAGGCATGTGGCCCTCTTTGAGTGTTTATTGAGATGATGATGGAGCATGGTGATGACTGGTTTTGGGCCATGTGCTTTGGAGCCATCAGTGCCGATTGCCTGTTGCTCATCAATAAGGTAGTTTAGTTGTTTCGGCACGCCTTCATTTGCGACACCGAACAGTTGGATTCTCCTCGGCACGCTTCTGGACCTGTTCGAGGACATCTGTGTCAAGAACGAGTTCGACGAAAATGTATGGCTGCTGCGATTGCGTATCGCTCTATCAGGTAGCATAATGAAAAGGAACTGTATTTGCTTGCCTCGCTCGGAAGGACGCCGAGGGAAGCGCAAGAAGTAGAAGCGCAAGAAGTAGAAGCACAAGAAGTAGAAGCGCAAGAAAGAGAAGGAAGAGAAGCTAAGGACAGGAGAAAGCCGATACTGCTCAGCAAGGAAGAAGTGAGCAGGGATACTGTGTGGAACACAGAGGTCGGATGTGTGTTGTCTGGTTCAGCGTCTGCCCTGGGTCGAAGCAGTGGCCCAGTGATCGTGCTGTGTGGTCTTTCGGTCCTGACTTTAAGAGAATCTCAGAGGGTTCAAAACATTTGGTGACCACGCCAATGAAAGGAAAAGGCGACACTGAACAGCAAGGGAGAGGTCAGCGGCGAGACTGTGTGGAACACAGAGATAAGCTGTGCGTTATCTGGTTCAGCGTCCGCCCCAAATCGAAGCAATAAGCCTGTGACCTTGTCATGTGTCACAGCTCACAGCGGAAAGCTTGGAGAAATTGAGTTGACCGAAGTGGCGAGCAGTAGTGATATTCCACCTTAGCCACCCCCACAGCAGCGGATGACTCGTTCTGGGCGTGTAGTCAGAGTCCCGTATCACTTTTGACTTGTGAGTTGTTGTACGGTGGCGAGAAGCCCTTTAGTGGGGAGAATGTTATGAAACCACCAGTTCTCAAGAGCGAAAGGTCTTCTCGCTTGTGACATTGTGTTTGTTTCAATGCAGTTGTATCTCGAGCCCTAAAGCTCATCGGCCCAGGGTCATATCTCCCAAACCTCACTGTTCGGCGTCAAGTCGCAGCACTCACATGCCTGTACAAGCTGCATTGGATTGACGGTCCCCCAATCCTGATCACCATGATACCACCGAGGGCAGTTGCTAACCAGCACCGGCGCTCCACTCGCCACCAGCAAGAGAAGCAGCACCAGCACCAACTAGCACCTCCCAACCTCCAGAACCGATAGCTGTAAAGACTCCCCACTGTACAAGTCCCTAGAATACTACAATGCCCTCCCTGCTAGCATTCATGACGTCTCCTCCCGACCTGCTTTCAAACAAGAAATCTGCTCACTGCTGGTTAACTCAATCTGCTACTGCAGCGCTCACCCTCTCCCATACTTGTAAAGTTCAAAGTGATGTAAATCACTTTCCAACTGTTTAACCCACAATCTCACCTTCTCATCAATTCATCTCTTATTGGCAATGGTGCCATCGTGAGAATAAAGAAAGAACAACTAGCACCGACACTGCCCACCGGAGCCCGAAATAGTGCTCTCCGATCATTCCCCCACGCCACGATCCAAGACTGGAATCGTCTCCCATCTGTCCTGCTAAGCAACCTTCCCACGCAGAAGGGAATGCAGGCATTCAATGAAGGCGCCTACAAGTCTCTCCGCAGTCGAGACTGGCACTCAGCCACAAATGCCCTCTGAACCTTCCCTGAACACCCTGTCCGCTTCCACCCTGGCTTCCCCCTTTTTTCTTATTTTTTAATTTTTTATTTAATTTTTAATTTTCTTTCTTCCTTTTTTTCTTTTTCTTTTTACTCTGTAACATGTATCATCTTTCCGTTTTCCTTCCTCTACATAAACGGACTCCCCTCCCCGGCCCTGTGCCTATTCCTCCCCAGTTTTTGGTGCACTGAAGTGTCGCTGAAGCTGAGACCTCAGGTCGGCGGAGATGCTCCAGTTGTGTCTGCAACCACCTCTATCATGCAGTATTCTGTTCTCGAAGTTCGTGGTTTCTCGTAAAACAAAAAAATCTCGACTCTGCCGTACCGCTGATGTTTACGACATGGTATACGCTACATGCGCTATGTGCGATTTGCTGTGTGCGCTATAGTTGTATGTTGTACGTGCATGCTTTTCTCATATACGCTGTCATTTTCACGCTATAACCACCTGGTGGTTTTAGTGTTACTTATTTAGTCGATCGAAGTGAAGTATAAGAGTAAATAGTTGTCCTCGTGCCGTGTGGTCGTTCGTTCCTGACTTTTAGAGAATCAGAAGGGTTCCCAACACTCACTGTGCACAAACCTTTTACTTGTGTGGCATGGCAAGTAGATTGGCGCTGCGCCATTATGGCCTCTGGGGGATGCAGGCTGTGGTAATCCACTTATTCACATCAGCATAATTCTGGATGAATGCAGTAGCAGTTTCCTTCTCCTCCTGGGTCAGTGCATTCCATGGTTGCCCCCCCCCCCCCCCTCCCCTGCCAAGCCATGGCCAAGTGGCACCACACAGCCACACTCCACATGTGACTGCACTTGGTGCAGCACGTACCTGCTGACACTAGTGTTAGCGTACAAGAACACCTCTCGACACACCTTCACGCCAAAAATCAGGTAGTCTATGCTGGCACGCTGACGCTCGGCTGCACCACCTGTCACTTGGCCGGCGTGAGAAACATGGCCACGTCTCATCAGGACATGGAGATTCCCAGCTAGGAAGGTCTCGCGCATGTCTGTGTCTAGCTCCTCTGTCATCCGACGCTGTTCAAGCAGCTGCTCGGGTGCCAACTGCACGCAACAATTCTTGTCACCAGCACTCTTACAGCCTGACTGCAACTCCGCCAGAACTTTCTCCAACGTTTTAGGCTCAGTTGCACCTCCCTTACGCTTCTTACCGCGCTGAGCGTCTCCGAGCGAAGCAGTATTGCGATCAGCAGGGTCTAGGTCTTCCAAGTTCTCCCCATCTGTGCTGCTCGGCTCTTCAGCCGCTAGTGCTCCTGCAAACAAATCTTCTTCGCTCGATGCAGAATCAATCTCGAGCGCTTGCCCTTCATGGAATATTTCATCGTGCTGAGCAAGAAGCAAGGCATCTGTTGCAGGCAATTCTACAACTTCTTGTACAGCTGACTGGCGCCCTGCCATTGTGATCTTTCTCCCTGTTGATGTGAAGGAGATTCTGTTGTCTTTGAGCTTGAACTCTTTGTTGCATGAGATGAACGCAGTCGACCGAGCGATTTTCTTTCCTTTTCGAAAAAATGATTTTCACCGGAAGTTCGATTCTCGCTGACACTGGGCCATGTGATAATGCCATAGAATCCATCTGGTTTTCCAATCATGAAATTTCTGCAGTGCCACGATGTTGCGCTTTTAGAACAGAACGGTGATTGTTCTGACCAAGTGTCATTCAACGACTTGACCGTTCGCAGTATTGCAGGTATAAGTCCAACACTTTACAGGGGGGAGGGAGGGGGGATGTCACAGAAGTCAGAACCTACACCTACAAAGTCGCTGCTAACTTGTATAAAAACATGAAGTGGTCGAGAAAAAACCCTTGCCTTTGCACGTAGCTTGATTTGGAAATGATGGCTTGAAACACAGTCAGAAGTGTATTTGGTTCCTGCAATGCTCTATCACTGAATCTGTCCAAAACCAAGATCATGCATATCGGAACCTGTACTGCTGGTGCAAACAATACTTCTCCAACGCCACTTGTGGTCGATGGAGAACGAATTGCAGAGGTGAGCAGCTTCAAGTATCTGGGATCCTGGAAGACAACAAACGGTGATTGCAGCCTCGATATTCGGTCAAGAATTGCTGTGGTGAAAGAGCGTATGCTGCAGTTAGTTGACATCTGGAAAGACCATGACATCTCCAGACAGCTGAAAATCCGGATAATGCGTGCCCCTGTGTGGTCTGTCCTGCTGTATGGAGCTGAGAGTTGGACTCTCCGGAAGACAGATGAACGACGAATACAGGCAGCAGAAATGTGGTGCTACCGACGTCTGCCCAGAGTATCCTGAATGGAGAAGCGGAAAAACGACAGGATCCTGGTGGAGTTGGGAGTACAGAGACAGCTGCTAGCCAGGGTCAAGATACGCAAACTGACCTATTTCGGGCACACATGTCGCCCATCTGGCTGCGAGCTTGTACGTGACGTGATGTTTGGTGTCGTGGATGGTAAGAGAAAGCGTGATCGTCCGAAGATTTCCTTTGCTGACAATATCGTTTCGTGGACTGGTATGTCTCTGCATGAGAATTGCCAGTTGGCATCTGACAGAGATGCCGGGCAGTCACACTTTGCATCTACAGCTCGCACAGCTGCATAATGCCGTTTATTCCCGTAGCTATGCAGAAGATGTTACTTCAGTAACGTCTGGCGCTAGCCAGGGTCCACACAGCCTTAAATTGGTGTTTGTGTGTTTGTGTCACGCCTGGCGCTATCCCGTATCTGTCCTGTACCGTACCGTACCATCAAACACAGCTGGCCACATACAGCAGGCCGCAATATTCAAATAGGGCTTTCAAACGCAAGATCATAACGTGAAGCAACTTGGAAGAATGAGTATGAATGCGATGTGTATGGGGGAATGCATGTAGGGCGATAGTGCGGGTTCGAATCCCAGGTAATGCCTGAAAAAAATAGGAGAATTGACAAATTTATAACATCCCTTTTCTTTTTTTGCCGTCATCAAGGCGGTAGATGGTTTCGTATTACCCTCGACCGTACCTGTCCCGTACCTGTCTCGTACCAGTCCCGTACCAGTCCCGTACCTGTCCCGTACCTATCCCGTACCGTACCGTACAATCAAAGATGGCTGGCCACAATGCATATTCAAATAGGGCTTTCAAATACAAGATGATAACGTGAAGCAACTTGGAAGAATTAGTATGTATGCGAAGTGTATCAGGGGATGCATGCAGGGCGATAGTGCGGGTTCGAATCCCAGGTTTATGTCTAAAAACAAAAAGTAGAAACTTACGAGAGAGCTCGGAAGCTCAGGGCCCTGCGCTATGTTTTGTTGCCTAGCTCCTCGTGCATGTTGCTAGAACTGATAGAAATGCTTTTTCCTTTGATTAGCTACATCATTGTATTGCAAAAACGTTTCAATGAGATACTGAAGTAACGTCTTCTGCATAGCTATCGGACCGGCGCTGACTCTGCCGATCACGGGCGTTCTGGAGTCGACGGGATTTCTGTCCTGACGTTTCCTGTGACCGGCGCTGACTCTGCCGATCACGGGAGTTTATCTTCTTCTTATTATTATACTGTGGGCAACTAACATCCATTCTGATTGCATTTACTCGTCTCCCTACTTTGTATTTCTTTCCAGAAAATCTCCCCATACAGCAGGGAGTCGTTTACATAAAATGACTCCCTGCTATACATCTACATGACTGTATAAACGTTATAATTATTATGCTATCCGCCTACATGCGATTCCCGGGCTGGTCGACAGGCGGTCCAGCCAGCCTGCTAGTGGGATCTCGGCCTCGCACACAAATCCACACAAAATGTTACTGCACTGAATGCATTCCCCCGATACACTTCGCATATATACTCATTCTCTTGTTGGTACCGTACTCTTGATGGTACGGGACAGGTACGGGATAGCGCCAGGCATGTCGATGGCTCAAACAAACAAAAATATTGTGGCCAGCTGTCTTTGCTGGTACGGTACAGTACGGGACAGATACGGGATAGCGCCAGACGTGACACAAACAAACAAACACACAAACACACAAATACCAAATTAAAGCTGTGTGGACCCTGGCTAGCGCCAGACGTTACTGAAGTAACGTCTTCTGCATAGCTACGGGAATAAGAATTTATAACATCCCTATGCTTTTTTTGTCTAGGTCATCAAGGCAAAAAAGGATAGCGTAGGGCCCTGAGCTTCCAATCTCTCTCGTTATTTTATTATTATATTTTACTAGAATTATTTTGATACCAGGAAAGTGGACAAATTTTACCTTAGCAATCCGCTCTTCGCGCTACGGTGTGAGATGCACTTTGGTACAGTAGGGGTGACAGTTAGGCATCAGCGGGTAATGCTAGTAAACTCAGCCGATTATGCTTTTCAGAATGCCAGCAAAAACAGGATATTATGCTCGTTTTAATGATTTTTATGCTAGTTTACAGGCCATTTCAAAAATATAGACGCGCTGGGTTTTTGAAATAGTTCAAATTTGGCTGGAGCTTTTTGAGATTTTTTCGGAATATTGCTCAGGATCGCCTCACAATTACTCTCATATAGCTTTTAAGCGATCGGATAGCAAACGCCCAATTTAGAATTTTTTTGCACAAAGTGATCACAGAAGTTTATGTGGTATAGATGCTGGCCTAGCGGTTTTTGCCTAGGTACGCGTCTACTTCCTCCGCGTCATCGAAATTGTCGCAGTTTGACTAGTGACTTGTCACTTGTTACTGACAACGCCATAAGCTAAACCATTCAAAACTTATTACACAGTATGATAGTCTGAAGGCTAGAGTAACGTTTCAGGACAGTTGGACTGAGAAATTTCACGCAGAGATGAAGGCCTCGTCGTCGTTGATGTCAATGGACGCAAAAATATCGCTCCAAAATAATTCAAGGAAGGTTGCAAGTTGGTCGCGCCTCATCTCAAACGCTTTGACTTTCTCAACAGGACAAGACCTGCTATGCTTGTCGTCTGCTAGCTCTGGATGATTTCTACTTCACCACCAACGAAGTAAGAATACACGATCGTTGCGAGGTTGATTACCATCGGCGGAATCACCTCGATCTTGAAATGAACTTTTTTTAGCCGTGGCATGCCCATTTATTTTAGCTGTGTGGTCACAGATCATGCAGGTAAGTGTACTGTCACGTCCAGCGCGCCCTCTTTTTCTGCATCACTGGTACGGCATCTGCGCGTGCATCACTAGCACTACGTGTAGAGTCTACACGGCTCTTGCAGGTACAATCATGTACTGAGTGTCTCAGCCAGAGCGACAACGATGAATTTTATCGCTGTTGCATACATTTAGTTTGCTGACCCCTTGATGTTTCTCCAAGCGCTGCTACTTGTTCCACGAAGTCATTCTCACCCCAGCTAAGGTAAAACAGTGATGAGGCTTGAGTGAATGGCCATAAGCATGAGAAATGTGCGGGCTGCAACGCCTGACTGATCTCAACGAGTCGAAATTACCATCGCAGCGACATCAGCGAAGAAATCGCGTCTAGTTCAAAGATCTCAGCTTCCAATAACAGACAATAGAACTTTAGGGTTCACGGCTTGCCACTAAAAGCACCCGTCACGTGCGCCTCCATTTTGGATTATGGACGCGCGCTACAGGCCGCGACAGCGCCTATCGAAGTAAAAAAATATCGACTCGAATTCTAGCCGGAGAGCGTACTTTTTGAATTTTTCCTTGGCTTCAGTGGCTTCACTTCACTCGGGCTTTGCATTTTTCTGACCTGGACTTGATGATGGCGGCGCCGGCGGTGGCGGTCTTGGCGAAAGATCCAGTTCCATCTGAGACACTCTGTCGTCTTTTCTTATCTGCTGAGGTTCTGCCAAAGCGCAGCTGCATCGAACCTGACTAGATGTAGCTGCACGCATCCTTTGTTTGCCCTGCAAATCTCGATCTGTTGCTCTTCTTGCTGTTTGGCCGCTGATGCCATGGAAGAAAATATTCTTCCTGTAAAGAGGCCGAAACTGAGCTAGGGCACGTCAAGATATGTAGGGTATACAAAGAAAAAGAAATGTCATGGTCGTTTCAGCAGCTCACGACAGCCAACACGCTCCATCGTCGGGATTGGAAGTATCCAGCACGGCTGTTCCGAGCGCTGCTGCTCTTGTTATTCTTCTTCTTCAGAAATTCTCCACACCTTGTCGGCCAAAGTACGCGCGCGCGTGCACGGAAAATAGATGCGCTGAGCCGTTTCTTGTTCGATTTTGACAAATAATGGCTTGTTGTTTTGCTCTCGACCTTGGCTATCCTTCTACCGTTCAGTATTTTACGGAAACGCAACGGCTCCCCCTGTTTTTTTAGCCGAACTTTGGCCAAAGTTACTGGAAAACCCGGAACTCGTTTGAAAAAATACGAACGGTGGAAGTCTTGGAACACCTTTCGTGCGTGTGGATTCAAAAATTCAGGCAGTTTGAGCCAACCGTAATGAATCCCGTAGAGTTGAAAGTGAGTGATATTGATGGGAAAATGCGATTTGAGCACTGACCGATTATGTGGGACAGTATATGCACGCGCCTGTCACGTGCATGATGTAGCTGGCGACGCTAGTATGCCAATCCGTGAACCCTAAACTTTGCCGTCATCCTATACTGATGACTATCGCCTATGTCCAATTCCTTGCCTCTGGTACGAGTGCTGGTGAGTAAATTCCCAGTTTTATGTCAAAAGTCAAACTGCCACAATTTCGATGACGCGCAGGAAGTATATTTTTGAAACGGACTGCAGGGCCTTTTATGCTAGCAATATATGATCAAAAAGACCAAATACAGCAAAATAATCGCAGAAGATTACGCGAAAATGTCTGTTTCCAAAGTAGGTATAAAGATATGCGCCCAAAAATTGATTGATCGTTGGTAGACTACTTCTACTCGAACAAAGGCAACATCGTTGTACGCAATGGTATAGTTTGCGGTTGATCAGAGAGTACTGTATTTTACGACTCTCTGGCCATGAGATGCTGAAAATCGCGCATTATGCTAGTTTCTCCAAAAAATGCCTCATTATGCCGGGGCAATGCCCCCTCTACGAACACTATGCTAGTTTTAATGCTAGCATTACCCGCAAACACTATGCTAGTTTTAATGCTAGCATTACCCGCTGATGCCTAGTGACAGTGCATGGGGTCAGTGTGTACAGGCCAGCAGATCTTGCAAAAATGGGGTGGGCGTTTGCAGTGGACTTTGCGTTATAATCATACTGGTAACACGAGCACATGTACAAGCGCTTGTGCCGCCGGGCTATATGTCAGCGCAATCAACCTGCAACTGCTAGCAAATATGACAAAGAAACTCGCCTATAAGCGCATGTGCTTTTGTATGGGGGAAAAACTGCCACAATTCGTGAAAGTGCACTTACTACAAACCGTTCCATTGCCTTCTGTATTTGCACAGGTGGCGTTATTGGAACACCTGTAAGTGCCTCTGCCACATTCATCATCATCTGAAGCAGTGAACACAGAGAGAACATAGAAAAAACCATAGGTCTCCTTAGCTGTAGAACATCACGCGCGCCCACCGAAACATGCTCACATTTCAGACACTAGCGAACATCGAACACCCCCCCCCCCCCCCACACACACACACTCTCTCTCTCTCTCTCTCCCGCTGTGATGTATGTGTACAATATCATTCTGTATCAGGTCATGTGTGGGGATTGCTTTGGGAGAATCTCCACCGTACCTGTTCTAGATCTGGGTTGGAGTTGGATGGCCGTTTTGGTGATGACGGATCATCAGTTTTGCTTTTGTTTCCTTGGTGACAACTCAAGTTTGATCTCTCCAATGTCGTTTGTTGATGTGAGCTTGAATGAACATAACATGGCGCAATGAACAGTCTATAAATAATGGGACACAAGCAAAAATCATTCTGCTGCGGCGGCCTCACCAGCAAAGGAGAGCTGGGAGGAACCGGACAGCCCTGCATGGATGCAGGAGTTTCTGGAACAAATGGTCGAGGACAGCCGTCGTCGGGAGAAAGAACACCACGAGTTGTTGGCGGCTCTGAATGCCCCCACGCGGGGTAGACCCCATACGCTGGGCAGAGTATTGCTCATAAGCAGCTTCTGCAGTACCTCAACACGAACAATTTCTTGCCTACTAGTCAGTTTGGTTACAGACACCAGCATTCCACAGCAGATGCCTTAGCGCGAGCTGTAGAGAACATCAATGAAGCACAAGCCGCCGGGCAGCACACAGGAGTAGCATTTGTCGACATATCGAAAGCCTTCGACAAGGTAAAGCATAGCATTCTGGTTGAGGACCTCTTTGAACTGGGTCTCACTAGCACTGCTTTGCAATGGTTTTCAGACTACTTGATGTATCGCCGATTCGCCGGCAATACGTGGAGACAGGAAAAACCAGAAGTACAGCATATGACAGCCAGTCAGGGGTTCCTCAAGGGTCAGTTCTCGGACCTTTGCTCTTTGTTCTGTATGTGAAGGATATTGCCGGCGACCTTGCCCCTCATGACGTCACCACTATTCAGTTTGCTGATGACATCTCGCTGCGTGCGAGCAGTCCACAGCCAGAAGTTGTCTCCCAGCGCTTCACTGCAGCAGTTCAGTACCTGGCCAATTGGTTGAAGAAATGTGGACAGATCCTTAACGAGACCAAGACGCAGATACTCGCCATACCACACCATAGAGCTGCAGCCCTGGACATCAATATTGTATGCAATTCACAAGTCCCACCAGTAGTCACATCTGCCAAATACCTTGGCCTGCATTTTGACTCGGACATGAGTTGGACCACAATGGTGGACCATGTTGCTCGTCGTGTTGCCGGCAAAATTGCTGTCCTGCTGCGACATGCTTCCTCGCTGCCATATCCATGCCTACTCACCTACTTCAGATCTATCATTTTGCCTGAATTTTTGTATACTTCTATTAGTTACTACCCGTATTTGACAGTTGCCCAGGAACAACGGCTACATAGGCTGTTCAAACGTGCCGCTCGGGCAGTCTGCAAGTCGCCACCGTGGACCAGTACTGCTCCCCTGCTAAATCAAATGCATGTATGTGATCTACAGGTTTCTGTGCACTTGAATATGTTTTGTTTCATCTGGCGATGTTTACATGATGCATGTATCAGTCCTTTTTTGCTGTCGTGCCCTCAACTCGCACTCGGGGAGGCCAAAGCAACTTGCTTGTGGTCCCACCTGCTAGCACTGCTCGTTCTGCTAAGCGCCTAACGCACGCTGGAGCCATTATGTGGAATAGATTGCCACCAGCAGCAAGATGTTCAAATAGGTATTTGGATTTTAATCTCAAGCCTTGCAGTATAATTATTAGGGCTGAAACAATTATACCGATAACTCGCATATCGATCGTTAAGAGTGCAATCGATAATTGTTAGTGTTCAAAACGAGTGCTAACGATTTTTTATGCATGCATATTAGTGACAGTATTCTAGCCCTTGCACTCCATCCGATAGTGAATACGAGTACAATCATGTACTTTCAAGTGCAGTAAAATTGATTTGTGTCTTTGAAAGAGATCGGGAGAGAAGACGTTGCCTTTTCAGTTCATTCGTGGGAGAAGTCGGAGATGAGAGCAGTTGCCAGAGAGTGACGACAAGATTCTTCGCTCTAGAAACAACATGAAGCTCTCTACTTGAGTAGTTCGTGTTGACAAAACGAGCCAGATATCTACAGATGTCAACAGTGCGGTGCCACAAATTTCTAACGTAGCAAAGGTATCATAGAATTTCTTCATAAACTGGTGTTCGATAGAGCTGACAAGAATCGATAAAACCAATATATCGATCGTTAAAATGATATTGGTTGATCGTTAGGAGTTATTGAATGATCGTTTCAGCCCTAATAATTATATTATCAGCGACATAGGCTTTCCAATGCTCACTGGATTGATATCTGTTCGTTGCAACCAACCTTCCTTTTTTTTTCTTTCCTTTCTCTTTTTCTCTTGTATCTACTTTTCCACAATATCCTTTAACATGTTATTCACAGTGGGTCCAATGTTATTAGGCATTTTGCCTGTTTTGATTTCCACTATAAATAAAGTATACAACAACAAACGCCGTGCATTGCGCATCATTGGTCCCGGAACGGAGCTCCAGAGCCTCAGCCTACGGCGATACGT
>NC_088654.1:6574742-6599742 GCF_964019385.1 Sycon ciliatum | reverse complement strand
CACCCACTCTCTCTCAGCCTCCACCTTTTTGCCCCGCTGTGGAACCCATGCAGCATGATGTTATAAGTAACCTTGTCTTCCCCAACACTACTGGAACACTGAATCCACTGGCCCGTCCCTTTTATCCTCCCATCCATACTGCCCTTACCATCCTTTCCCTCAACTGCCGCTCAGTGGTCAACAAAGTAGCGGAACTCACTGTTATGTGCAACATCTACTCTCCGGAGGTTATGTTTGTGTGAAACATGGTTATCCCCTGCCAACCTCTTCTCATTGGCAGGCTACACAGTTCATCGACGGGATCGTCCCACCTGTAATATTCAATCAGCCAATCCTACCAGAGGTTATGGTGGGGTAGCCATACTGGTGAAAGATGGCTCCTTTACATCGGTGAAGCCTCTGGCGAATCTTCAGCAACCGGGCTTGGAGGCCATCTGGCTTGAGCTTCGCACAGCCAACTCACCCCAACGTCCACTCATAGTCTGCGCCACCTACCGACCTCCTGGTGGTACCCTGGCGGATATCCAGGCGTATTCTGATGATCTGGAAGACTGCCTTCTGCCAATTAATCTATCTGAATCCACACTACTCCTCACCGGTGACTTCAATGCCCATAACTCGAGCTGGTTGGCTGGTGATCTGACAACCCCGGTGGGTCAGTGCCTTGAAACTGCCTTCAGGTGCTTCGGATTAGAGCAACTGGTCAACTTCCCTACGCACTGGAGCCCAAGTGGCCGGTCATCTTGCTTGGACCTCATCGTCACAAATTCACCCCAACAGTTCCTCTCCGTTGATTCAGCCGCTCCACTGGGTAGCTCTGACCACGTGCAGCTCATCTGTCGAGTCCGTCTCCCTGCCACGTCCAAAACTCCAACCCTACACCATCACTTCCTCCCAACATCTACCCCTACACCCCCAGGTTACAATTTCAAGTTGGTGCCACGTTGCATATGGGATGACCTGAATGCTGAACTTGCTGATGTCCACTGGAAATGTCACCTCCGCAGCTCGCACGTGGATGACGCTCTTTCGTCTTTCCACTCTATTCTTAGCAGGGCCATGGAGAAGCACCTCGGGTACTTCTCCCGGCGTCCACTCTCCCCCTCATGCCGACGTTCAGGTCAGCCACCTTGGGTTGATGCCCCCCCCCCCCCCTCCGTGCCGCCATTAAGGCAAAGCACGATTTCTACAGTGTGTGTAAGAAATACCCAACCCAGCTTAACATGCACTTATATCGATCTCAACGGAACTTGGTGAAGAGTCTGACTCGATCGAAATACCAGGGATACATTCGGTCCGTACAAGCTACGCTGCAGGACAAAAACCGCCCATCACTGTTTCAGTTCGTAAACAAATTAAAAAATCATAAAGTATCTCGTGACATCCCGACACTCACCATTAGTTCTACACAGCAGGCTACTACCTCTTCAGGTAAAGCCACTGCATTGAACTCTCAGTTCGCCTCAGTGGCCGTGCCTGATGACCCTTCTCTACCCATTCCCCCCATTGCCGAGGAGTCGGGTGAGGTTGACCGCCTCACATCTGTCTTTACTACGACTGCTGCCATTCGACGTTACATTCGAAAGCTCCCGTCTGACAGGGCTCCGGGCCCAGACGGCATCACTAATCTGGTATTAAAGTCCCTTGCGCCCTCAATAGCATACCCCTTATGTCTGATTTTCAACCTATCATTCCGCACTGGTCGTTTTCCCTCTGCATGGAAAACAGCTAATGTTATACCGATCTACAAGAAAGGGTCCCGCCACGAAGCATCAAACTACCGTCCGATATCTCTACTGTCCTGTGTTTCCAAACTCTGTGAGCGCGTTTTCTATGACCAATTGTACTGTCATGTCTCGTCACGTTTGAGTTCAGCTCAGTCCGGATTTCGCAGAGGCGATTCTACCACCCTCCAGCTGACGCGCCTGGTGCAATTAGTGTGTCGACATCGGGATGCTGGAGATCTAGTCGGGATTTGTTTTTTCGATCTTGCCAAGGCCTTCGATACCGTCTGGCACCGGGGGCTTTTGGCCAAGCTTCGTGGATCATTTACTGTAGACGGCAATCCCCTGCTATGGCTGACATCTTACCTAACTGGGTGAACCCAGTACGTCACGGTACATGGGACGTCCTCGGCCGACACAACAGTACTATCCGGAGTTCCCCAGGGTTCCATCCTCGGCCCCCTTCTTTTTATTTTATACGTCAATGATCTGCCCGCAGCTGCCCCGGGCACATCACTGTTCGCAGACGACACAACGCTCCTACAAGCATCTCCTAACATCACTGGCCTAATGAGTAACCTAGCTAACGGGATTCAAAGAGTAATTTCCTGGATGTCGTCTTGGCGGTTATCGCCCAATCTGTCTAAAACTAAAATCATGCTCTTTCCTTCTCAGCCCGATGTTCTGCCCCTCCTCCATCCCACTTTCCCCCAGCCTATAGACATAGTCTCCAGCCATAAGCATCTTGGCATTTTCATTGACTCTAATCTTTCATGGGAACCCCACATCGATTACATATGTAAACGATCAAGTTGCACCCTCTTCTGTGCGGAACTGGAAAGAAGCATCAAAACCGCTAGAGCCGAAGGTGACGACTTCCTACTACTTGGAGACTTCAATGCCAAGAACAGTGCGTGGCTCACCACAGACAGAACAGATCGCCTTGGGGACGACATACAAACTCTGCTACACACATACGGCCTCACACAACATGTCAGATTCCCTACTTACATCCACCGACAAACACCTCTCTCATGTCTAGACCTTGTTATCTCCTCACTCCACACCAATGATATTCATATCCAATCACTTCCACCGTTTGGCGCATCCGATCACACTACTATCAGTGGCCACATCAATAATCAACTGCCCCCCCCCCCCCCATAATTAACAACTCCCCTCCACGATCGAGAAGCACCACATTCTGGTCATGGACAGACAGCACTATCCACCTTCTTCAAGAAGCCCTTTCACGCACAAATCTCAACCACCATCTAAACCAACACGACCCATGCCCAGTTGACACCTTCTGGCGATCCTGGCGCGACAATGTCATGAGCATCGCCCAAGAACACTGCCAAATTACTCGCACTCACCCCCCTTGGGACAGGAAGAACGTGCCAGCACGACCATGGATATCAAAGGGCCTCTTGAAAGAGATCAAGGATAAGCACAGAAAACACAGAATATACCTTCACTCACGCTCGCCTGACGACTGGAACACGTTCACTGCCCAAAGAAACCGTGTCACCACCCTCCTGCGTCGTGCTAAATCGGATTTCGTAAACAACTCAACAGCCTCCTCTACTTCCCTACACCGCCTCATGAAGCACCTAACTACAGCTACAAAACAACGCATACCCGAACTCGTCAGCCAAGCAACTCCTGCAACGACACCAGCACAAAAAGCCGCTGCCCTCAACGAATTCTTCATTTCACAGAGCAAGCTGTCCGTGGCCAATGCGGATGAGCAAACTCCAGCCATCAACACCACCCCTGACATCCTCAGTCCCCTTCAAGAAATCTCGACTTCCCAAGCTGAGGTCGAAAAACTCCTCCGCGGAGTTGATACCAACAAAAGCCCCGGGTTTGACTCTATTCCAAACCGCCTACTCAAAGAAGCGGCGAAGGAACTTGCACCGTCGTTATCGTCCCTCTTTAATCTATCGTTCCAAACCGGAGAAATCCCACAGGAGTGGAAAGATGCCACCATTACTCCAGTACCCAAGCCGGGTGACCCAACCCAACCAACAAATTATAGACCCATCTCTCTCTTGAGCACTACATCAAAAATCCAAGAAAAAATTGCACATCAACTCCTCTACAAGCACATCACACCCCACCTGCCCAACTAGCAGTCCGGATTCCGCGAGAAAGACGGCACTGAGCAGCAGCTCGCCCGTCTCGTCCATACCCTCTCCACTGCGAGAGACGACGGGAAACACGTCAATGCCTGCTTTTTCGATCTAAGCAAGGCCTTCGATCGTGTGTGGCATGCAGGCCTTCTAGCAAAACTCTCCCACTATGGTGTCCAGGGCACCGCCCTGGAGTGGTTCCGACGGTACCTGTTGGGGCGTCGGCAAAGGGTCCAGGTGGATGGCGACCTATCGCCTTTCCTCGAGATCCCTGCCGGCGTCCCTCAGGGATCTGTTCTTGGGCCGCTTCTATTCCTCGTCTACACCATAGACCTTCCACACGCATGTGAGAATCCCAGCACCACCTGTAGCCAGTTTGCAGATGACACCGCTCTGATTTCCATAGCAAGAACTCTTCAAGACTGCACCCGAAACCTACAACAGAGTGTCACAGCAGCTGGAGACTGGCTTCAAAGATGGCACCTGCTGGTTAACACAAAGAAAACAGTCATCCTCCCGTTCTACCACAATAACCGCCCCCCTGAACAGCTACCCCAGATCACCCTCAGGAATAGTCCGCTTACCGTAGCACAAAAACACAAACACCTCGGAATAATCTTTCAGCATGACCTCCGTTGGACGAGCATGTTGAATACATAGTCAAAAAATCACTCAAGTCTTTCAATATTCTTCTTAGACTATGGTCTACACTCACCAGTGATTCTTTATCTCACATCTATCAGACATACATACTACCTATATTCTCATATGCGAGCAATGCTCTCACACCGTTGTCCCACACTTCCCTTGACAGGCTAGAACGACTCCAGCGGAAAGCCGCCAGAATATGTCTCCACCTTCCCCTTTACACACACTTAGAACACTCCCACCTTTTGCATCGCATCAAATGGCCAACATTATTTTCACGCTTTAAAGTTAAACATATACTCTTCGCGCATTCTCTGCGCCACAATTATGCCCCACCACATATACTCTCGCTGCATACTGCTAGCAACGTGCAACCTTCGTATAATTTACGTCGCTCTCGTACTTGGCACTTGCCAACTCCGCGGACTGACCGCTGTCTCCATTCTCCCCTGTACAAGGCCCTTCATTACTTTAATTGCCTGCCCACCCAGCTTCGCGAAATCCCTTCTCGTACTCCCTTCAAAACCGAGATATCCCTGCTGTTGCACAACTCTGTATGCTCGTGTAGCGACCACCCCTGCCCGTACACTTAAGTACGCAACTCTGTATGCTCGTGTGGCGACCACCCCTGCCCGTACACTTAAGTAGTCATTAACCCCTAGGCCCTGCCCACCCAATTCTTCCTCACTCTTTCTCCTTTCTTACACTATTATCTCTTATTGGCCACTGGCTATCGTGAGAATAAAGATTTGAAACAACAACAACAATAATCAATCGAAGCTGGAGAGCGGAAGCAGTTTTTGGAGCTCCGTAGTTTTTTTAGCATAATAGTCCGCTCCCAGCCCGTATGGCTACCAAATTGTTGGTGCTCAATGGCTTCGATTGCAAGGGCGAACGGGTTTCACCATGCTTCATTTCCGCACCAACAACACAGTTTATCGCCCCTCCCCCCGAGACACACACATCATAGCACCATAGAATGGGGTTGCATTTTTGTTGTTTTTGCCATGTGATTAAGCAATCACGAGTGAAACGAGGGTTGCCTGCTGCTCCTCGTTGCTAGTCTTGAAGAAGAAAAAAATCACGCCCATCTGCTGCTGCTGCTAGCTGCCAATATTGATGCTGTCCCTGCGTTCGCCACCTCCAATTGCTGAGGTGCCTCGTGCTGTGGCACTACCACACCTTGGTCCGCCCTGCGTTGATCCGGCATCGTACTCTCGTACTCTGCTCATGCTGCCGTACTATCGCGTTGTGGCCTCGTGGGTACATCTTACGCTACTTGCGCTTGCCACGTGCTTATGCGGCCCGCCTTACCTGGTGGGTTCTCGCGCCTTATTTCCCATATAAGCATGGTGGTGTCTGTCAATGTGAACCGGGCAGCATCCGGGGACTTCGCCTCTTCCATACGTGGTATGTTTGCTCCGCCACACCGCCTGTTCTATCTTGCGGACTCGGTTAGTACTGTACCTTGGCTGAGGCTTAGTACGCGCTTGGAGTCCTTTCGTGCCATGAAAGGAACTGCTTCCTAATATAGAGATTAAGCGCCATGAGCCCTGCTTGTAGTAAACATTGCATTAGTAGTGCTGATACCTTTATGCAAATGTGGGGTAGTCTCGCCCGCACATATGGGCGTACTCGTACTGCGGCCTGGGCTTTCCCCAGTACGGCTGCCCGCCATTGCATGCCAGACACCCCCATTGTTGCGCGCCTAGCCACGCGCGTGGCTTTTGCCTGCTGCTCGGTTGTCAGCGATAACTACGGTTTGCCGTACGCTGCAACCCTACATTTATCGCCCCTCCCCCCGAGACACACACATCATAGCACCATAGAATGGGGTTGCATTTTTGTTGTTTTTGCCATGTGATTAAGCAATCACGAGTGAAACGAGGGTTGACTGCTGCTCCTCCAAAAATAAGTTTTTGCATGGGTCCTGGGTGCCGTGTTTCCATGCCACCCAGCTAGTGGGAGGGTAAGCCTGCAGATGTGTGGATGTACCGCTTGTACGCTGAGCTGCGCCAACGTCCGGCTGCCTGCCGCTGCCGCTCTGGTGCCCGTTGTGCTGCCACCTCGGCGGCACCGCCCTTGCGCAGGGAGTGGCTACCGACCTCGGGGTGCAAAGCTCTCAGCAGTAGATTGATGTCCTTCTGTGTGAGCTGCTTGCCATTGCCGTGGACAAAGAAGGGTGCCCCGGCGTTTGGCCACCATCGCCTGGATCTGTATGCCACGACGGCCTCTACGGGACACAGCTCTTTGTTGGCTGCCGCTTGAAGCAACGCTGTGCCGCCTCCGCCGAACTGCGAGGTGTTGGTGGGACCAAGCTTGATTACCACCGTTGTCTGCGCTATCTGGACCTAAGCCACGGTCAGGGTGTTGAAATTGCGTCCTTCGCCCATTGACGTTGAGGCATATACACCTATGCACAGCAGCCCGTAAAATGCCGTCAACAGTACTGCCCATATCATTGATTTATCGCTTGCCGAGTGGGCGGACGTACCCACTTGCGCTTTTACGGTGAGCAGATCTGACGATGCAACTGGTAGGCGCTGCCGGCCCGCATGGTTACCTGCCTCCGACCTCCGTGTGTCAAATTGCGTTCGCTCAATGCCTTTCAATACGGCAACGAGGCGTTGTAAGCACAGTCCCTCTACGGACATGCTTTGTGATAGCAGGTGAAACCTTATCGCAGCCACGTATACCTTTTAAAAGTGTTGCCTGCAGACACTAACTCTGAAAGTGAGGTAACAAAGCGCACGATCTCTTCGTTGTTCGGCTGAGCCGGGTTGAAGCCGACCGCTGACGCAGATTTCACGTATGCTTTAATGCCTGGCTGGTATGTCTACGTGTGCTGGGCGCGACCGGCAATGCTACCAGGGTGTTGGCATCACGAGACAACTCGGGCTTCCCGACATCGCCTGTGCAGACCAAACGCATCTGCTAAAAAGTGGATGTTGTACGTGTGTCCTGCCTTTCCTTGACCTCTCATCCTGCTCGGACATGCCCTTACTCTAGGCCAAGCAACCTCCAAAAATAGTAGTGGGGAGCTCCCTTAGGAGAGCTAATGCTATGCCTTGACCATATGCTCCTTGGTTTGCTTGACCGACATGGGATGCCGCTCTGTGTGTCGCAATTCTGCCCCGCTTGGGTATACAGTCGCATTGCCATGCGCCTTATGGGGCCCGCGCGTGCAGGATGCACGACATGCCATGCTTGGCTGCGCTGTTAAGGTTTGTCAAGCGGTCTGTGGCATGCACCAACTCCGCTGTACGCCATGCTAGTCCCGCGCGGGATGATTATAGACTTTAATATACTGTACGCACTGCGGCGTCTAATTAGCCTTCTATAATGTATGCTTATGTATTATTATAATTACTGGCAACGCCAGTGCCCTTTGCCAACTGCATAAGGCAACGCCGCATACGCCCTGCGTGCCGCAATGCTGCCCCGCATGGGTATACATATTGCTATGCGCCTTATGGGACCCGCGCGCGCGCGCGCGGTCTACCTGAGAAGCCGTGCTTGGCTGAGCTGCTTAAGTTTGTCAAGCAGTCTGTGGCACGCGCCAGGTCCGCTGTATGCCATGCTAGTCCCGCGCCGGATGAATAATTATAGACTTTTTAAATTCATTGCGCGCACTGCGGCATATAAATAGCCTTCTATAATGTATGCGTTTATGTATTGTTGTAATTTCTGGCAACGCCCGTGCCCTTTGCCAAGCGCATAAGGCAACGCCGCATATGCCCTGCGCGCCGCAATGCTGCCCCGCAAATACCACAGGATTGGAAATACGCAACTATTACATCCATCCCCAAGTCGGGCAACCCCTCCCATCCTACCAACTACCAACCCATCTCCCTGATCAGTATAATATCATAAACACAAGAAAAAATAGTCCACTCTCGTCTGTACAATCACATAGCACCGCACTTACCCTAAAACCAATCCGGCTTCAGGAAACAAGACGGGACCGAACTGAAACTCGCACGGATCGTCCACCAGATATCCACAGCTAGGGATGCGGGGAAGCATGCTGTTACGTGTTTCTTCGATCTCAGTAAAGCCTTCGATCGTGTATGGCATCAAGGCTTGATGAAAAAGCTGAGCCACTACGGTGTCGACGGCAAGGGTCACAAGTGGCTCGAAGCCTACTTGACAGGACGCAGACAGCGGGTGCAGGTTGAAGGCACCACAACCGCCTTTACACCAATACCAGCGGGAGTGCCCCAGAGCTCTGGGACCACTTCTGTTCTTGGCGTACACCAGTGACCTGCCCACTGCTTGTGAAAATGCTACAATCTCTTGTAGCCAGTTCGCGGACGACACCGCACTAATTGCCATTGCAGGCAGCTACATTGAGTGTGAGGCTGCGCTTCAAAGAAGCGTCGATGACGCAGCAGAATGGATAGAGGGCTGGCACCTGCTAGTCAATAAAACGAAAACCGTCATCCTCCCGTTCTACCATGCTAACCGACCCCCACCACGACTACCTGAAATAAAACTTGGGCAAACCCTACTAGAAACAGTTACACAACATCGTCACCTCGGCACCATCTTTCAGCACGACCTAAGATGGTCAGCCCGCCTTGACTTTGTGCTGAAGAAAGCCGTAAAATCTGTTAATATTCTCTTTAGGCTCAAATCAACTCTACACACTAAATCACTCTCTCTCTCTCATTTACAAAACATATATCCTGCCTATAATTGAATATCCATGCATTGCTGTCACCCCGCTCTCAATCGCAGCCCTGGACCGTCTTGAGCGAATCCAGCGCAAGGCGGCCAGAATCTGCCTCCGTCTCCCCCTCTACACTCATCTGAATCATTCAACACTGCTCCATCGGCTCAAATGGCCGACAATGTTCTCTCGCCGCAAAGTGAAGCCCACCCTTCTTGCCCACTCCATAAAATACCAGTACGCCCCACAACACATACGCATGCTCAACACCCCCGCTCAAGTTACAGCCCAGTACAGCCTTCGACAGGCACGCACTTGGCACCTGCTGTAGTGATGTAATCATGTACATCTGTATAGTGTGCGCATGCGTGCATGCTTGCAGTAGAGAACTCGCAGAGCTTGAAGACGAAGCCTGCAATGGCTACCTCCAGACTTGTATTGTTGTAGTGTTGTCCATCTACATTGGTGCAGTGAACAGGTCAAGATGACAACGAAGGGCAGAGTGCCCAAGGATTTTGTACCCGATTACGCCGGCGACATCTGGGCCGATTTTGAGCTTTGGCTCGAGGATGTCAATGATTACTTAGCAATTTGTAATGTTTCTACTGCTGCTGACAAAAAGCGTTTATTTTTGAATTTGGCCGGACTCTCAGTTCGCAAAGTTGTGAAGGGTCTGGTTGTTCCTTCTCCGCCAGCAAATGATGATGGTTCTCCTGGAGACGAATACGTAGCACTGACGGACGCCGTTCTGGCGCACTTCCGTCCCACCATCAATACGACGTCAGAACGTCACAAATTCCGGCAGCTCAAACAAGGGCCGGAGGAATCCGTCTCCACCTTCGTTGGCCGTTTACGAGAGAGAGTGGACTTATGTAAATTCGGGGCGACGGATGTGGACAGCGTGGTAAACTCCCCGGTGCGAGACCAGTTGGTTGCAGGCTTGAAATCCCCCAAAGTTCGTCGCGAGTTGCTCAAGGAGTCCAGACTCACCCTCGCAGATGCCATCACCAAAGCAGTGGCACTGGAGACCTCCTATGCGGAGAGTAAGCTGTATGATCCGCTGGCAGAGCCTGCCAATCAGTTTAGCTCAGTGGCTGCCGTTAGTGCGACCAGACAGCAACGCAGACAGCCACGTACAGTATCTGGTTCTTGCAAGTACTGTGGCCGTACCCATGCTAAGGGAAAGTCGTTTTGCCCTGCAGCCAACATCCGCTGTCGCAGTTGTAGCAAGGTCGGACGTTTTGCGGCCGAATGTCAGTCGCAACGCTCTGGATTAGATGCTAACGCCGTCGACGAGGAGCCCGCCGACCTAGCTGACCAGGCTCATTTGGTTTATGACACCGTGTACATGGCTGAGGAGACCGGGTCACACCGCCAGTTCCTCGCATCGCTATTGGTGGATGGCAAGGAGTGTGAAGGTTTGCTGGATACCGGTGCAAGCTGTACTATTCTCACCGATGACATTGTCCAGCCTACCCGCAGCAGTAATCGTGTCCTCAAGGCGTACACAGGTGGGGAGATTGCAACTTTAGGCATGGCTGATGTAACCATCGCATCTCCTACACGTACCATGTCTTGTAGTTGTTTTGTTGTATCCCATGGGAAACATCGTATTCTGTTCGGCCAGGATGTGATCTCTGAACTTGAGCTGTTGGTTCCAGCGCACCTGGTGGACACTGGCAATTTAGTTGACACCGCACCAATTTCCATCTCCGTGGATGCTAAAGCTAGGCCGGTGGCTCAACCAGCACGACGTCCCCCATTCAGCGCCAAGGCCGACATTGAACATGAACTGCATCGTCTTGTCAAGGCAGACATCATCGAGCCAGTTAAGGAAGCATCTGGATGGGTATCGCCGATCGTCCCAGTCCGTAAGTCAAACGGCACCTTGCGTTTATGTGTTGACTATCGGCAGTTGAACAAGTCTATTGTTAGAGAGCGACGTTCATTGCCAACCATTGATGAAATTACTGCGGAGCTTGCGGGAGCGGAGGTTTTCTCGGTTTTGGACGCAGAGTCTGGTTTTCACCAGCTCTTGCTTGACGACCAATCCCGACCGCTTACCACGTTTACCACACACTGTGGTCTCTATCGTTTCAAACAACTGCCATTTGGCATATCCACCGATAACCTTTCCCTCGTTGCTGCAAACATTTACCGACCACCCCGTAGCGATGGCACCCTCTTCTGTGCGGAACTGGAAAGAAGAATTAAAACTGCTAGAGCCGAAGGTGACGATCTCCTACTACTTGGAGACATCAATGCCAAGAACAGTGAGTGGCTCACCACCGACAGAACAGATTGCCTTGGGGACGACATACAAACTCTTCTACACACATACGGCCTGTGTGTAGATAGAGTTGATAGAGTTGACCATCGCCAGCTTCTTCAAATCCTCTTTGAGTTTGGGCTTGGTGGTGTGGTGCTGCAGTGGTTTTGTTCATACCTGTCCGAACGGCAACAGTGTGTCAAAATCAAAGACCATAACTCAAGGAAGTGTACTTGGACCTCTCTTATTTGTTCTATTCATCAGTGATATGGCGTCTGTGCTTCCACTTGAAGTTTGTAATCACGAGTTTGCAGATGATATCGTTATTGATTACCCCGACCATGGCCCTGCTGTTGTTTGTGTTGTGCTCACGACAGCAGTCACCCATCTTTCGTCCTGGCCTGAGGACAAAGGTTTGCTATTGGTTTGAATTCTTTATTCTCACGATGGCACCATCGCCAATAAGAGATAAATTTATGAGAAGGTAAGATTGTGGGTTAAACAGTTGGAAAGTGATTTACATCACTTTGAACTTTACAAGTATGGGAGAGGGTGAGCGCTGCAGGAGCAGATTGAGTTAATCAGCAGTGAGCAGATTTCTTGTTTGAAAGCAGGTCGGGAACACGAATTCGTGTTCCGTCAGCGTCAGTATCAGCAAGTACAGTCATGTAGTACAATTTGTTCCCAAAATGACTTCGGGACAGTCTGTTCATGGTTTTCATTTGTATTGGACTCGTTCTCTACACTTGCGATAATTTAGCGGCAATTCTAACGTTGTAGCGTTGTTCTCTTGTAATTTAGTGGAACCTGTATTGAGTAACTGAGTTTTATGTTTCGTTACATTTTCGTCAGATCTCCTGTGTACCGGTTTTGTGGCACAACGATTATAGCCATTATATTTGGTCGTCTCCATTCTTGTGCAATCATGCATTATGTAGGTTGGTTCTCTTCATGTTATTGTGACCAATTTCATAGATGTTGGTTGCCTTGTTGCTTTCTCTCCCCTCTCCTCTCACCCAAGCCATTCTGCATAAGCGAAGCTGTGGACGCATACTGCTGCTACACTTCAACGCGGGAATGCGTATAATAATAATAATAATAAGCAGGTCGGGAGGAGACGTCACGAATGCTAGCAGGGAGGGCATTGTAGTATTCTAGGGACTTGTACAGTGGGGAGTCTTTACAGCGATCGGTTCTGGAGGGTGGGAGGTGCCAAGTAGGTTGGTTGGTTGGTTGGATTTATTTAAAGTCGTACAACAAACAGGCATATCTGCCTCCTTATATGAAGACGACTTCTGGCAGTAAAACATTTAAAAAAAGATCAGATAAGATTAGATCAAAAATGTATACTGTAACTATACAAATTTTCGGCAGCTATTTAATTTCGGCGATATTCGGCACCGACTCAAAACGCCTAAATTAAAACGCCGATGAAATTTTTCACAGCATCTGTCGCACTATACCATGCCCTCTACCCCACGCCGAAAATAAAACGCCGCCGAAATGTCAAAAATCGTGAAGTGCCGACATTTTGCAGCGCCGACATTTTGTATATTTACAGTAGACTAAGCATACAGCTAACCAGAGACTGAGCAGAGACTGAGCAGAGACTGAGCATACAGCTAGCCAGAGACTGAGCATACAGCTAACCAGAGACTGAGCATACAGCTAACCAGAGACTGAGCATACAGCTAGCCAGAGACTGAGCATACAGCTAACCAGAGACTGAGCATACAGCTAGCCAGAGACTGAGCATACAGCTAGCCAGAGACTGAGCATACAGCTAGCCAGAGACTGAGCATACAGCTAACCAGAGACTGAGCATACAGCTAACCAGAGACTGAGCATACAGCTAGCCAGAGACTGAGCATACAGCTAGCCAGAGACTGAGCATACAGCTAACCAGAGACTGAGCATACAGATAACCAGAGACTGAGCATACAGCTAACCAGAGACTGAGCATACAGCTAGCCAGAGACTGAGCATACAGCTAGCCAGAGACTGAGCATACAGCTAACCAGAGACTGAGCATACAGCTAGCCAGAGACTGAGCATACAGCTAGCCAGAGACTGAGCATACAGCTAACCAGAGACTGAGCATACAGCTAGCCAGAGACTGAGCATACAGCTAACCAGAGACTGAGCATACAGCTAGCCAGAGACTGAGCATACAGCTAACCAGAGACTGAGCATACAGCTAGCCAGAGACTGAGCATACAGCTAGCCAGAGACTGAGCATACAGCTAGCCAGAGACTGAGCATACAGCTAGCCAGAGACTGAGCATACAGCTAACCAGAGACTGAGCATACAGCTAGCCAGAGACTGAGCATACAGCTAACCAGAGACTGAGCATACAGCTAACCAGAGACTGAGCATACAGCTAGCCAGAGACTGAGCATACAGCTAACCAGAGACTGAGCATACAGCTAGCCAGAGACTGAGCATACAGCTAGCCAGAGACTGAGCATACAGCTAGCCAGAGACTGAGCATACAGCTAACCAGAGACTGAGCATACAGCTAGCCAGAGACTGAGCATACAGCTAGCCAGAGACTGAGCATACAGCTAGCCAGAGACTGAGCATACAGCTAACCAGAGACTGAGCATACAGCTAGCCAGAGACTGAGCATACAGCTAGCCAGAGACTGAGCATACAGCTAACCAGAGACTGAGCATACAGCTAGCCAGAGACTGAGCATACAGCTAACCAGAGACTGAGCATACAGCTAGCCAGAGACTGAGCATACAGCTAACCAGAGACTGAGCATACAGCTAGCCAGAGACTGAGCATACAGCTAGCCAGAGACTGAGCATACAGCTAGCCAGAGACTGAGCATACAGCTAGCCAGAGACTGAGCATACAGCTAACCAGAGACTGAGCATACAGCTAGCCAGAGACTGAGCATACAGCTAACCAGAGACTGAGCATACAGCTAACCAGAGACTGAGCATACAGCTAGCCAGAGACTGAGCATACAGCTAACCAGAGACTGAGCATACAGCTAGCCAGAGACTGAGCATACAGCTAGCCAGAGACTGAGCATACAGCTAGCCAGAGACTGAGCATACAGCTAACCAGAGACTGAGCATACAGCTAGCCAGAGACTGAGCATACAGCTAGCCAGAGACTGAGCATACAGCTAGCCAGAGACTGAGCATACAGCTAACCAGAGACTGAGCATACAGCTAACCAGAGACTGAGCATACAGCTAGCCAGAGACTGAGCATACAGCTAACCAGAGACTGAGCATACAGCTAACCAGAGACTGAGCATACAGCTAACCAGAGACTGAGCATACAGCTAGCCAGAGACTGAGCATACAGCTAACCAGAGACTGAGCATACAGCTAGCCAGAGACTGAGCATACAGCTAGCCAGAGACTGAGCATACAGCTAGCCAGAGACTGAGCATACAGCTAGCCAGAGACTGAGCATACAGCTAACCAGAGACTGAGCATACAGCTAACCAGAGACTGAGCATACAGCTAACCAGATACTGAGCATACAGCTAGCCAGAGACTGAGCATACAGCTAGCCAGAGACTGAGCATACAGCTAGCCAGAGACTGAGCATACAGCTAGCCAGAGACTGAGCATACAGCTAGCCAGAGACTGAGCATACAGCTAGCCAGAGACTGAGCATACAGCTAACCAGAGACTGAGCATACAGCTAGCCAGAGACCATGGCCAGCAATCAAGGACATCTGAGAGTTGTAATTTTTGTACTCCTCCGAGGTGTGATTTTTGGCGTGCTGGGCCAAGCACAAGGAAGCCATCTGCAAAAAAACTGCAGAAAATGGTTGTTGTTTGATCCTTTGGTGTAATCTTTGTTTCTAGTCGAAGCTAGTTGCTGTTTGGAGCAGAAACGCTGAAATTGACTATTTTCTGCATGTACTCATTCATGTACTCATGTACTCAGTCATGCAGTCTCACTCGTATTTTAGTTCTTTTTCTGGAATGGATGCTGCTCTGCGCCCCTTGGTGAACATTTCCTGCGCTCGTGGAGCAGCTGAAAAGGACCACTGGTATGTCTGGTTCCTGGTTTGAAAGTGGAGAGTCGACTTTTGTGCCTTGAAAAAGGAGTAGAGAGCGATAAAGGTACGTCTGTGGCTTATTTTTGAGTGCTCCTCGTACATTTTTGATCGTGATAGAAATTCTCAGACCAAAGTCAGACCAAAGTCAGCGCGATGATAGCCGTACAGTTTTCTTGTGGATTTTTTAGTTGTTTCATCTCGTATCTATGTCAGTATCGTGATGGTGAAGTGGAGAGGGTGATTTTCTTCCTCTAGGCTTCGTTCGGCCGACTTTGCTTCGTCCTCGTTGAAAAGTGATCCTGAAAAAAAGGTCGATTCGCAAAATTATGTTGATTGTCAATGTACGTGATGACATGCGATTGCTGGCTATGTGAGCATACAGCTAGCCAGAGACTGAGCATACAGCTAGCCAGAGACTGAGCATACAGCTAGCCAGAGACTGAGCATACAGCTAGCCAGAGACTGAGCATACAGCTAACCAGAGACTGAGCATACAGCTAGCCAGAGACTGAGCATACAGCTAGCCAGAGACTGAGCATACAGCTAACCAGAGACTGAGCATACAGCTAACCAGAGACTGAGCATACAGCTAGCCAGAGACTGAGCATACAGCTAGCCAGAGACTGAGCATACAGCTAACCAGAGACTGAGCATACAGCTAACCAGAGACTGAGCATACAGCTAGCCAGAGACTGAGCATACAGCTAGCCAGAGACTGAGTATACAGCTAGCCAGAGACTGAGCATACAGCTAACCAGAGACTGAGCATACAGCTAGCCAGAGACTGAGCATACAGCTAACCAGAGACTGAGCATACAGCTAGCCAGAGACTGAGCATACAGCTAGCCAGAGACTGAGCATACAGCTAGCCAGAGACTGAGCATACAGCTAGCCAGAGACTGAGCATACAGCTAACCAGAGACTGAGCATACAGCTAGCCAGAGACTGAGCATACAGCTAACCAGAGACTGAGCATACAGCTAACCAGAGACTGAGCATACAGCTAACCAGAGACTGAGCATACAGCTAGCCAGAGACTGAGCATACAGCTAGCCAGAGACTGAGCATACAGCTAACCAGAGACTGAGCATACAGCTAGCCAGAGACTGAGCATACAGCTAGCCAGAGACTGAGCATACAGCTAACCAGAGACTGAGCATACAGCTAACCAGAGACTGAGCATACAGCTAACCAGAGGCTGAGCATACAGCTAACCAGAGACTGAGCATACAGCTAACCAGAGACTGAGCATACAGCTAACCAGAGACTGAGCATACAGCTAGCCAGAGACTGAGCATACAGCTAGCCAGAGACTGAGCATACAGCTAGCCAGAGACTGAGCATACAGCTAACCAGAGACTGAGCATACAGCTAACCAGAGACTGAGCATACAGCTAGCCAGAGACTGAGCATACAGCTAGCCAGAGACTGAGCATACAGCTAGCCAGAGACTGAGCATACAGCTAGCCAGAGACTGAGTATACAGCTAGCCTCGGCATGTATCAGAGCATAAGAATTACTAGTACTCAAGACAGGGGAGGGGGTGAACTCAACTCAACTAAGACTCAAGTGATGTTTATTCGTCCCAGAGTTGTGTTTGACGCTGCTCCGTCATTCGGCAGTGCTCCAAAAGTTGGCCCATAGATCACTCATTTAGTGGACAGTTCAAAGCCATCAAAAACTCATTTTCGCCAAATATCTCCTTCACCGCTACAAAAAGCAATAGTATAGTCATGTTGGACACTTACCGCTGGAAGATTGAGCATTGTCTGTAGAAAGCACCAGCAGAGTCAGGAGTGCCACAGCAGAGTGGTGCCAGCGTGCCACCCACTGTACACGAAAACGAGAAATTGAAGGCAAACGTCGATCATTGACGATATGACCGTTTGTCCTGCACCCAGACTGAACCCGGCATTCTTGAAGCTCGGCACTTGAATCCTTGCCCAGAATCTTGTGTTAGTGATCGATATTGGTGTTTTGTACTTGCATTTGTGGATTCTCCACAGGTTTCAGCCTAAACTGAGTGAGTCTCCATCAACAGCAGGGCATGTGTTTTATGGGTGACAACGGGCGAACTTGTTGTTTAACCCTTTACCGGTCGCCCCATACTTGAATGTGTCGTATAGGATGCATTTGACATGTATACAAAAACCATGCCTGACATGACAGTGTAGTATCCCTGCCTTGCTTTTACTGAATTGTAGCTGACTACTACTATACCGCATATTTAGCGTATCCCCGTACGTTAGCGTATGGAGTCTGCCGCCCTATAAAATCTGCTGCGCTTTACTGATTTCACAACAACAAAGCCGAGCAGAAGAGCTGTTCAACCTCCAGGTGTGTACCGGAGAAAGTTCTCTTTTTTAGCCGCTTCTCTTTCTTACACATAATCCAGGTGTGTACCTGAGAAAGTTCAATTAAAAGTTTATGTTCGTGTTGATTGTCGTGCCTCCACCCGGCTACCCACTACAATGGTGGCAGCGGTGGTTCAATTAATTATTAGATTTGAACCCACTACATTGGTGGCAACGCTGAGTGAATTAAATTCGTTATATTCGAACCCACTACATTGGTGGCAACGCTGCGTGAATTCGTCCCTGCACTGTTTACGACCCGTCAGTATCGTTGTTAGTACCCACTACATTGGTGGCAGGGCTGCGTGAATTCGTCCCTGTACTGTTTGCGACACGTCCGTCTTGTTGTTCGTAGCGTCTACCTAGTGAGTCATCAAGTTATGGCTCAACCTGCTGCTGCTCCCACAGCTGCTGCACCTGCCGTCGCTACTCCTGCGCCCGAGAAGTGTCCGTGCAAGGCCAACTAGCCCGACATGATGCAAGCCATCGTCTTTGGTGCCAAGCGTGCTGCGACGTCCATATGCACGCCGACGGACAACTCGCCCCACATGATGCAAGCCATCGTCTTTGGTGCCAAGCTTGCTGCAACGTGCAGGTAGACTAATTCCGGTATGGCATTTTCTTTCCTGTCTTCCTTCAGTCTTCCTTTTCGCGAGTGTGTGAATCCAGTTTAGTTGGGTAGACGTCTGATCATGGTGAGCCACGGTCTACCTAACTAACCTGGAACAATGTGTGTGAGAATCGAGTTTTGGGTTGAGAACAGTCTTCGAGGGCAGTTAGCTTTTTCGAGCTCCGTAGTTTTCACAGGTTTTGTAGTAGCCAGCCGGCAGCAGTCCGGTCTGGAGAAGGGTAGGTACTAGGTAGTTAAATACATGTAGGTAGTAGTTAGTTAGAGAAGTGTATACGTATGTAGTCTGTCTGTAAATATGTCTGAAAAAGGTAGTTCTAACCTACAGTCCATTTCAAAAATATAGACGCGTGAACTCCTACGTAGCAAATCCGTTTGAGTCGCACCGTCACGTAGCGCACTACAGCTGCGAGTTTTGCATGTGTTTTTCAGGTTTTTCTAAATTTTCTTTGCCGCGGTGGAATATATAAAAAGATGCAAAAGATGCAAAGTCGCAAATGAAAAGATGTAGCTCGTTTCAGGTAATGTCGATGTCTTCTAGATGTGGTGGGCGCTTGGAGAGATTGGCTGTGGCGATGTCGGCACGGAATGCGACTCGAAATTGCAAATTTGTATCGCTGATCCCATCGCAGTATTTCGCTCTCGAGACAGGAGCGAGAGGGAGGGCAGCGATGGCCTAAAATCGTCACGGCAGGCGTAATTCACCAGCCAGCGACTGCTTCTTGTCTTCTCTTTCACTTACCTTACGCTGGATGTGAGTAGATGGAGAAAAATATTGATATCGAATCGGACACAGTAATTCGAAATAATAATGGGACACATAAAGCAGTACAGTCAGACCTCGCATAACCGCACACATCCGTTATCCAGAAAAATATCCGGATAGGCGAGGGAACCGGATAATCGGACACGCATACTGTATGTGTACATGGCATATGCTGTGAATCGGTAACCAACGATTTTCTTCCGGATGGCGAGGGATCCGGATAAACGAGGACCGGATAGGCGAGGTCTGACTGTACTACTTGCACGCCATACATGCATGTATTCTGACTCTGTGCACGCGTGATCGCAAAGAGGGCAAGTCGCGGTATTCTGTGACTGGTTTGTGGGCACCGCAACTGGTTTCTCAAAAGACGCAAACTGTGACTGGTGTGTGAGTGATTTTGACTGCATGACTGACTTTGGGGACCGTGACTGCTATGTGGGACGTGACTGCTATCTGAGTCCGACATATATAAAATATTTAAGTTCTTTTTTTACCATTATTGTAAAAGGCGAGACCAAAATAAAATCGAGATTCCCGGGCAGGACCCATCTGAAATTGGTGCGGGCGGGCGAATTTTTTTTTAAATATTTTTTCCTATGTGTGTATGCATGGCATGCTGAACTCTTTTTACAGTATTTTCCGGCATTTATTTATTATTTTTTACAGACGACAGGTATATGGTACGTGGTTTACCGGTACTCGTACAATTTCTTTTGTATTTCGGCCAACGACAGCCCTGAGTCGTACACCAGGGAGTCGTACAAGCCCAGGTTTGTGTGACACCATGTCACAGATCTACTCGCACGATCAGTACTGTACAGAATACGACTGTTCAAAAAAAATTGCCTTCGGCTCGATTTTGGTGCGGGAGGGCCCGGGAATCTCTATGTTTTTTGGTCTCGCCTAAGTACAAATTTTCGTTCAAGAAATCTTTCGGTAGATCAAACTTATGGCCTCCGACCTCTATTAAATAAAAAAGAAGAAAAAACAGTATTTGCGTCTTGCCCTCAAACCAGTGAAAACAGTAGCGTATTTTCTTTCATAAAAGCCCAGATCTCCAATAAAAACCCAGGGGGTTGTTTGAAATAATAAAAGCACAGTCTCTAATTGTAGCGGAGGTCACAATTGGAGTATGCAACAAGTATATTGACGGCATATAAAACAACAGTACATCATGCCAAGCACCTATCTGTAAGGAGGTTTTCGGTCTACTTGTACTTCTTCCTTCCTGGCGCCCATGTTATTGTGAAACATCAGGTTTGACAATATTCCTCAATTTAGTTAGGGTTGAGCAAATCAGTCTTGATATGGTTAGTTTATGGCTTATTTCATGCCTATATAGACTGGAGTTGGCTTGATAGTGGAGCATTGAAAAAATAAAAAGCACCGTCTCGAATAATAGCACAGTCTCTAATAGGAGCGCAGGTAGACCTGTCAGTAAAATAATAAGAACCCCGGGCTCTTATTAGAGAAAATACGTAGCGTGCAGCAGTGGCACGATGTGCCTGTGAGCATGCACTTGTGTGTCCACATACTATGTCTTACACACCACGTAGTGCACAGGACTAGAAGAACTTGCATCCTCGGCTCTAAGAGCTTTTCCCTGGATGTGTGTGTGTGTATATGAGGGGGGGGGGGACTTCTACGGCATTGAGCAGTGAGCAAGGAAATACAAACTTATTTCCCCAAATGCAAGTCGCACCTTTTTACACCTCAGGCTTTGACACTAATCTTCCAGAGCAAAGAGGGGCTGTGGCTTGACCTGTATAGAAGCAAGACTCGAATAGGAGCCGATTTTTTCGAAGCGCGGCATGACACAGAAGCATGATTTGAATAGAAGCCGCTCCCTGCAAAGAACTTGTACATGTTCATGTACCTGTGCAAGCACATGCGTGGCAGAATGTACGGCACAATGTTTACTGATGATGTTGACGGAGAAGCATGTTTTGAATATAGGCATGTAACTTGAATAGAAGTATGGTTTGACCATCCATAGATAAGTACTTCCTCCGCGTCATCGAAATTGTCGCAGTTTGACAAGTGACTTGTCACTTGTTACTGACAACTCCATAAACTAAGCCATTCAAAATTTATTACACAGTATGCTAGCCTGAAGACTAGAGTAACGTTCCAGGGCAATTGGACTGAGAGTTTTCATGCAGAGATGAAGTCCTCGTCGTCGCTGATGTCAATGGACGCAAAAATATCGTTCCGAAATATTTCAAGGAAGGTTGAAAGTTGGTCGCGCCTCATCTCAAACGCTTTGACTTTCTCCACAGGACGAGAGCTGCTATGCTTGTCGTCTGTTAGCTCTGGATGATTTCTACTTCACCACCAACGAAGCCTAGTAAGAATACACGATCGTTGCGAGGTCGGTTGATTACCTCGGAATCACCTCGATCTTGAAATGAACTTCTTTTAGCCGTGGCATGCCCACAGCTCATGCAGGTAAGTGTAGTATCACGTCCAGCGTGCCTTCTTTTTCAGCATCACTGGTATACCATGGTACGGCACCTGCGCGTGCATCACTAGCACTACGTGTAGAGTCTACACGCAGGTACAATCATGTACTAGTACTGAGTGTCTCAGCCAGAGCGACAAATTTTATCGCTGTTGCAGGCATTTAGTTTGCTGACCCCTCGATGTTTCTCCAAGCGCTTCCACTTGTTCCACGAAGTCATTCTCACCCCAGCTAAGGTAAAACAGTGATGGGGCTTGAGTGAATGGCCATAAGCACGAGAAATGTGCAGGCTGCAACGTTTGACTGATCTCAGCGAGTCGAAATTACCAGCGCAGCGACATCAGCGAAGAAATTGCGTCTAGTTCAAAAATTCCAGCTTCCAATAACAGAAAACAGAACTTTGCCGTCACCCTATACTGATGACTACCGCCTATGTCCGATTCCTTGCCTCTGGTACGAGTGCTCGTGAGTAAATACCGCGTTTTACACCAAAAGTCAAACTGCGACAATTTCGATGACGCGGAGGAAGTATTTATATAGAATAAATAGTCGTTTAGTGGAGAGGCGGTTGAGCGCCTGTTCGTTTCTCGAGAAATATCGATGCACTCTTTGTATGTGTGGGCATGTCCAGAAAAAAAAGAAGAAAAGATCGATATTGATATACCGTTTGTATTGTGTTCGTTTCTCAGGGAGGTTGAGGGGGTTGAAGAGAGATGAGTAGTTTTCATTTCTAAATAAATTATTCAGATGGAGAGCCAAGGTTTAATTTATACAAAAGAGAAAGATCAAGGAACTACAAGTTACGCTATACTGTCCACTAACACCACCAGTTACTAAACAATCAGCTCATGCGATTACATTGCACGACACTGACCGTCGGTACTGACGTTCTACAACTACCGTATTTTCCGGGGTATAAGCCGCACTTTTTTTCGCTAAAAATCGGACCAAAATCGCCCCTGCGGCTTATACACCGAATGTGCTTGCGCGAATGAATGCTAAGCTTACATCAGTATGCATGCTGACGTCATGTGACATGTCATTCAACTCAGCTTCGCGCCTGTGTTGCTGATCAACATCAGTGGCAGCGAGACTGAATATAGTGCAGATGACATGGAGTGATCTGTAGTCAATACTGCAATACACCAACATCTCTGCAGCAACCTGTGGTGCACTAACACTTCATAATCTGATCTAACATGGTATTTAGCTCCATGACCATAATAAATTTGTAGAAAGGCCATTTTGTCAATGAGTGTGAAAAATCTTGGTTTGTGGGTGCGGCTTATACTCCGAATACCAACTTTTAGTCAATATTTTGCCTCAAAAAGGGGGGTGCGGCTTATACCCCGGCAAATACGGTAACTGACTAACAGCTCTAGCACATCTTGGATGCGCACTCCAACAGCCTTCCAACTTGGAAGGTTCTAAGTTATAGAAATACCATAAGAAGGGGAATGTGAGCACAACCAAGACAAGCACGAGCTGAAAGTCTCAGCTGTGAAGGATGTTGGACGTTAACTTAGAACCTGGACAGTATAGAGTAACTTGTAGAATACGCTTCCACAGATTTAGATAAGAGCGTTTACTAGTACACGACAACGCTGAAAAACGTTTCAAAAACGTTTCAAACGAAAAACGGCCTTCAGTGTGTTTTTCAATCGTTTTCGTTCCGTTTCGGTCTCGTGTAAACGGCAAAGACGTTTTACTACAGTAAAATCATGTACGAGCCTTGTACTCAAAACAAGCCGCCGCCAGCTGTGCCAGGCCAACTTATTGCACGTGACCATTGCGCGGCGAAAAAAGCGTTGCAGAGTACACGCTTATCGTTTTCGTGTAAACAGCAAAAGCGCTTCGAAAACGATTGAAAAACGTTTTTCAATCGTTGTCGTGTAAATGAGGCCTGAGTAATACATTGACAAACATTATGTTTCCGAAGCGCATCGTTCTGAATTTTCTATCTGAAATGAGGTATATATCCGCTTAACGTAAACAGATAATCTGCATGCAGAGAGCAATCTGAACAAGGCTATGAACATTAGAGAGGTTTTGCATTCCGAATTTCGGAATTATTTTCGGAATGCGGCGGCAGCAGTCGAAAAAGTAGTCGAACTTTCGGAAGTGTGGTGGCGAAAGTGCATGGTTTTCCGAAAATGTATTTTCGGCTCTTTCATGTTTGGGAGTGCATATTTGAATACAAAAAAGTGTATTTTTCATGTTTGTATTTTTGCTTTCTGCTGCTCTCGATTATTTGAAAAATTTTCCACGTATGTAGTTTTGATTTTTGCTGGTTCTGCTGCTCTCGCTGATCTCGCCATGTTGACTAATCTTCTCACACTCCATCACACTCTATCTTCCTTTGCCATGAAGCCTACTGACAGTACAAGACAGTAGTTCGCCAACCTCGTCTTCAGCTGTTGGATCACTTGGTCCACCATCAGTCCGTCCTCGTCTTCGAACCGCACCCAAATAATTCAGTTTGACCTGCGCACATGGATTTGATCCTGCTCAACCCCTTCGACGCTCTCCATTTTGCTTTGCATGGCAACCCTTGGAAACGAAGTCGCATCAGATTTTCGGAATGCAAAACACTGAAAATACCGTTTTTCGGAACGCGCTTTTTTCGGAAAAGCACAGTCGAAAATCATTCCGAAATTCGGAATGCAAAACCTCTCTATTATCAACTGCGCACCCATTACTACACTGTAACATATTTATATGCCAAAGGATCAATTTCTAGGGTCCGGGCGATTTTGGTCCGATTTTTAGCGAAAAAAAGTGCGGCCTTTACCCCGCAAAATACGGTATGTACATACATGTCAGCGATGTCGGTTTAGTATTTCCAAAAACGTTTTCTTGTGATTGTCATGAGTGCGTAATTGATTCTGTTCATAGGTTTATTGAGATTGTTGTCTCCAGCCGATTATTAAATTAAAGAAATAATATTTGAAAGAAGACTAACCTCCGCCATCCTCGGAGGTCAGGAACGAGAGCCGCCAGACCGGGCACGGAACGATTCCTCCTGACGTGGAAAGCAACACTACTAGGCCCTCGGCCTGCCACCCAAATCAACAAATATTGTGAATGTTCCAACAATTTTGTCTCTCTCTCGTAGGCCGATCTACATGAGTGTACAGCATAGCCATAGGGTCTTCTTTCCCCGGTGATTTTGCCAAGCACGTTCCCTCGGCTGTGTTTTCGCTGATCAGGGTCACCAGGCCACGGTACGGTTTCGTTCTCTCCACTCTGTAGACCACTGGTAGACTTCTCCCGACTCAACTGATAAGCGGCCGCGCAAATCTTTGAA
>NC_088654.1:6437242-6569742 GCF_964019385.1 Sycon ciliatum | reverse complement strand
TGGTTGTGATGAAGCCGAGACCCAAGGTCGGCAGAGCATCCAGACCACGCCACCACTCCCCTTATTCATGGCTCACACATGACGGGTTTACGTGGCTCTAGTAAAAAAAAAAGAAAAAGTAGAGCACTGTGTTTAACCCTTTATGTACCAGGGGCTGTCGCAGCCAAAGAAGCAACCATGGTATGAAATCTACACAACTTTCGTATATGCAAGTTGTGTTTTCCTGACTCCATATGTGAGCCAGGGCATGCTAAAATATGACCACAGACCAAAAATTCGATTTTCAGTTTTTTGTTAAAAAATGATCGAACACACCTAATGTTCACTGTCTGAAAGTTTTGGATTGGTCGGACATGTCTAAGTGTTGCTACAATGGTATTATATGAAGCACTGTTGAAATGGTGAAATTCTATGTACAGCAATGGGATTGTCATTTTTGCATACAGTTGATATGTCCCTTGTTTCATCCTTTCCTGGTCAGTTCCTCTGTCCAGGGTCTTATAGCCTGAGCTGACGGGTACTCGCCACTTCCAAAATTCCTATAGGCAGCTTAGCTGGCTGTCCGAAATACCTCCTGTTTGTTGGGAAATTCCTCCTGTTTGTTGGGAAACATGGATGCAGTGAATGGGATTTCGGTCTTTGACCACTTTGTGGTGGGTCTGATCTACTCACCTCCCACCGCTTAGGAGCTGCATCTGCGCCTTGATCCGAGAGGGTGGTGGCGTTGCTGCAGATGCGGAAAACTGGGCCTTTGGCCGAGTCTCACGCGAACCTTGACATTTTTTTTGGAGCACCACTGGAGAACCGCCAGCGAAAACACGGTCAACATCAGATTCTGTAGATGACCGAAAAAGTTGGCACTCCACGTACTCTCCATCACACTCCACCTCTACTTTCAGATATACAGTATACACTGTTGCACACAGTCTTCCTCAACATACTCGACGTCGCACTCTTATTCTCCAAATCCAAATCCAAATCTTGACCACTTCATGTTTTCAACAAGTTAGCAGCGACTTTGTAGGTGTAGCTTCTGACTTCTGTGACACTCCCCCTGTAATGTGTTGGACTTACACCTGTCATACTGCGAACGGTCATTTCGTTGAATAACACTTTGTCAGAACAATCACAGTTCCAAGAAAGGGTTTGCTCCCTTTCCCAGGACTGTAGAAGTGGACTTTTGGCGGCATATCAGTATTTGACCCGGGTCAACTGTCTTCATGTAAACGCTCACCTCTTTTGTCTATCGTACAGACTTTCAACCCGGGCTGAACTCGACCCGGGTTGAAATTTCTCATGTAAACACAGCCTATCAATCATGAATGAGCTGCGAAATTTCATCGAAAATACCCCCCCCCCCCCCCCCCCCCGGGGTTTGTACGACTATCAATCATGAATGAGCTGCGAAATTTCATCGAAAATACCCCCCCCCCCCCCCCGGGGTTTGTACGACTACAGCCAGGGAGTGGGACGGGACATGACATGACAGTGGTTTGTCTCTCTTTTGTCTCGTAGCAGGGTGTATTGTACATCTACATGTGTACGTGTACTATAGACCGTTTCTACCGTCACACTCCGATCTCTCTGTACTACAGCCTACAGGGATCCGTTCCGCACAAACTGGTTGTCGGGAACTGGATGGTGCACAGGATGAAGAGCTCAAACAGCCAAAGAGGGCAAGCAAAGAAAGAAATGGTGAAAAATACAGTCAAGTTAATTGGAAAAATCAAATCAAACAAATAGGAAAATCCAATTACAAAAGAAAAGAATCAAGCCAGGAATACCAAAAAAACAAAGAGCAAACCCGCATCCGCAAGCACTCCTATAGCTCCTGTTTTGGCGGCTCTGTTTTGGCGTCTGGCCGCGCCGTCCATGACGAAACTGGACGGGTTTACCCCCTTCGGGGCGGTGAAGATCCTTGACGGCACTAGCGGCGATATTCATCTGTTCACATTCAACTTTCAGTTATCACGTGCAGCTACGGGCGTGTCCAAGCTTATACTCCATGTGTTTGTGTGTGTGTGTTTGTGTGTGTGTGTGTGTGTGTGTGTGTGTGTTTGCGTGTGGGTGTTTGTGCGTGTGTGTGTGTGTTTGTGTGTGCACATGTGTTTGTGTGTGTGTGTGTGTGTGTGTGTGTGTGTGTGTGTGTGTGTGTGTGTGTGTGCGCATGTGTGTACACACGCGTGCGCATGTTCCTGTCTCTTGCAGGCCACTTCTGCCAAACGGGTAATGTCACGTGTCCACCTAATTTACATTGCGTTGGCAAGGGTAACAGTTCCGACTGCCTCTGCAACGCCGGTTTTACACAAGTGGAGGATAAATGCATAGGTAAGGCAGAAAGAGACAGACACACAGAAACACAGATAGACAGACATATAGACAGATAGATAAAGAGTTAAATAGAGAGACAGACAGATAGATAGATAGATAGAGATATAGAGACATAGAGACATATAGAGATAAAGAGATAGATAGACCAGACAGACAGACAGACAGAGAGATAGAGAGATAGTAAGTTTATGAATCACTTAAAAAAAATTCCAACCAACATTAGCTCTCGTACATTAGTAGTGACAAGATCATGCTCTATCCGGGGTGCCATGAGATATTTTTTAAATTTTGGTCGTGAAAACCTGGTCACTTTCCAGACCACCCCCGCTTTACAACAACATGTTTGTCGAGAAGTGTCTAACCCTGTTTTCGTGATTTCCTTCTTTCTCTCCAGTTTGGTTTGGCGGTGCTGAAGAGCTGCCAGGGCATGACAATTGCAAAGCCAATGAGTACTTCACCGTGCCAAGCAATTACACGATAGCCACCGCCTGGGCAGACTACGCGTATGCAGAACGCGCCTGCTCCGACTTTGGCCTAGTACTGCCGCCAGTGAGCGTGGCACCGCGCTGCTTGCACGACTTCGTCTTCGGCCTGCTGCTGCCCGACTCGAGCCAACGGCACGAGATGGTGTGGGTGCAGCGCGCCGACGGCACACTACTGCAGCGCAGCTCGCGTGGACACACGTACGCCGCATCGCGGACCGCCACCGCCAAGCTCGTCTGTTACAGTAAGCGGCGGCGAATTTCCTGTCCCAATTTTCTACTGAATTTCGTTCTGCCAGACCGTATTTAGAATGGCAGTTGTGTGTTGTGTGCCGTTCTACAGGACCTTTACCGTAAAAATCGTTAAAAGGTGCACGTCCGAAATAGACACCCTTCATCTTTTAATCTGTTGCACCCAAGTTCGTCCAGATGAAAATACTACCCGAAGCAAGTATGGGCATGGTTTTTGCGTGCAGAACATGTATATGTGCATGCTATGGCATGCGCTGGAGAAACATTTCGACCGCTATGCGCACGTCGAGATCAAAAGTTGTTTTGTGCCCCTCTCAAAAGTTAGTACGGGTTTAACCACGAAATTCGAAAATAGGTACGTGCCTATTTACGTATAGATTATAACAAGGGACCGAGTGTGTATAGAGATCTATAGTAGTATAGTTACCATATTGTGGTTAAACCCGTACTAACTTTTGCGTGGGGCACAAAACAACTTTTGATCTCGACGTGCGCATAGCGGTCGAAATGTTTCTCCAGCGCATGCCATAGCATGCACATATACATGTTCTGCACGCAAAACCATGCCTATACTTGTTTCGGGTAGTATTTTCATCTGGCTGAACTAGAGATCTATAATAATAATAATAATAATAATAATAATAATAATAAAGGGTTTGCTCCCCACACCGGAGCTCGCGCTTTTCCGCCGACTTTACTTGACACTTGACTGACTCACGACTGCCATCCAGAGCACACGAGAAGTCCATCGAACCTTCGACTCGGCAAACCTGCAAGAAAGCACCACTCCCTGCTCAATACACAGTGTTTCGGGGAATTCACCCCTCATCAGTTGAGCTTGAGTAGGCTGAGGAAGATTGTGCCTGAAGAGCACCACTTATATAGTGCTCTCCAGGCACAAACATCACCAGGGATACAAACTTACAGAGACGCACCGTTTCCAGCGCGACAAACACCTCGTGAACACCAGATAGCAGCGTGAGTCAGTGTCGCTCCTGGACGGTGAGACAGACGTCGAGGACCCTCGGTCATTCGCAACGCTGTCACCTCCAAACCAACTAGTCGCAAGCCCGCGCTGGGCACAACAGTACGAAGTAGTGGTTGCGACTTCGGCGATGATTGGTAAGAAAGGGTTTGCTCCCCACACCGGAGCTCGCGCTATTCCGCCGACTTTACTTGACACTTGACTGACTCACAACTGCCATCCAGAACACACGAGAAGTCCATCGAACCTTCGACTCGGCAAACCTGCAAGAAAGCACCGTCGGCGGAATAGCGCGAGCTCCGGTGTGGGGAGCAAACCCTTTCTTACCAATCATCGCCGAAGTCGCAACCACTACTTTTAAAATAATAATAATAAATATAATGTAAAAGAGAAAAGGACATATGGATACGAGTTAAGAGTAACACTCCATCACTGTAACATGATACTATATACAGTCAGAAAGTGCAATAACTATAATTATAGTTATCGCCCCTCCCCCCGAGACACACACATCATAGCACCATAGAATGGGGTTGCATTTTTGTTGTTTTTGCCATGTGATTTAGCAATCACGATTGAAACGAGGGTTGCCTGCTGCTCCTCGTTGCTAGTCTTGAAGAAAAAAAGAAAAAAAATCACGCCCATCTGCTGCTGCTGCTAGCTGCCAATATTGATGCTCTCCCTGCGTTCGCCACCTCCAACTGCTGAGGTGCCTCGTGCTGTGGCACTACCACACCTTGGTCCGCCCTGCGTTGATCCGGCCTCGTACTCTCGTACTCTGCTCATGCTGCCGTACTCTCGCGTTGTGGCCTCGTGGGTACGTCTTACGCTATTTGCGCTTGCCACGTGCTTATGTGGCCCGCCTTACCTGGTGGGCTCTCGCGCCTTATTTCCCATATAAGCATGGTGGTGTCTGTCATTGTGGGCCGGGCGGCATCCGGGGACTTCGCCTCTTCCATACGTGGTATGTTTGCTCCGCCACACCGCCTGTTCTATCTTGCGTACTCGGTTAGTACTGTACCTTGGCTGAGGCTTAGTACGCGCGCTGAAGTCCTTTCGTGCCATAAAAGGAACTGCTTCCTAATATAGAGATTAGGCGCCATGAGCCCTGCTTGTATAATTGTAGTAAACATTGCATTAGTAGCGCTGATACCTTTATGCAAATATGGGGTAGTCTCGCCCGCGCATATGGGCGTACCCGTACTGCGGCCTGGGCTTTCCCCAGTACGGCTGCCCGCCATTGCATGCCAGACACCCCCATTGTTGCGCGCCTAGCCACACGCGTGGCTTTTGCCTGCTGCTCGGTTGTCAGCGATAACTACGGTTTGCCGTACGCTGCAAACCTACATTATCATGTTACAGTGATGGAGAGTTACTCTTAACTCGTATCCATATGTCCTTTTCTCTTTTACATTTATTTATGGCTCAGCATCCGAGTTTCAAATAAATATAATAATATTTAATAATAGCTATAAAGAGAACAAATTCTGCTGTCATCGCCACACTACAACAAAGTCATGAAGGTTTACCAAAATCGATTTTCTTGTCACAATCATCAGTGGAAAGCCATGACTGAAGAGTAACCATGCTGAATCAATGATTAATATACATTCAATAATGTGTTACGAGAACAAAACAAAGTGCTAAAATAGAATGAGGGAAGGTGAGACAATAGAAGTGAAGTGAGAGCTAAGTGCAACAGGGGTGAGGAACTAATTACAACGCTAGAACTGTGTATTGAGACAAACAATCATGCTGTGCACCTACGAAAACAATCTTAACGCAACTACATGTTTCTTCTGCTTACAAAGATCAGGCTTATGCAAACGAATACAAACAGCCTCAAGTACTTTCAACTGACTAGCGTACCGTGCACGACAAAGAACAGAAAAACTAAAATCATCATACACCTGCAGACACTTAGGGTGAGACAACAGATGAAGAAAAACGGCAGACTTCTTACGATCACAATCACCATCCGATTCCTCGTCTCCACCAACCGCAACCTCGTCCTCCGTCTCATCTTCCAACTCGTCCTCAGTGTCGTCCCCCGTGTCATTCTCCTCATCCACACCGATCGGTCCCAGGCTCGCTTCATGTTGCTTAATCTCTGTTCGTTGACTCCTCCTTTGATCTTGATGGTAATTTGTTACCATTGTTGTTGTTGTTATTGTTGTTGTTCCTGTTGTTGTTAAATCTTCTGTTCCCAGTGTCTTCGCCGGTGCTTGACATCCAGTACTGTAATAATTCATTGAATAATTAGCCGTTGAACATCTAGGTCTTTGAATGTTGATCGTGTTGTTTTCTCTGTTGAATTCCGTTCCCTTCAGCTTTCTTTCTCCTTGTTCATGTTCAGTGCTTGCCTCTTCCATATTCACCTGTGCCACCGACCCCACAGACCAAGCCCCAGCACCAGTTCAGTGCAGGACATGCATTACATAGTAGACACATGCGATAGGAATTGTATTACCAGACAGTAAATATCTCCTAGTACGTTTACGGGCTGAAATGCAGAAAAAGATAATGAAAGCGTAGATAAAATATTAATAGCAAATTCAACTTCCCACAAAGTACACACATTCACTTTTGGTATGCTCATCCACCTTGCGAATACTCTTCCACCTTGCGAATACTCTTCCACATTGCGAATACTCTTCCATGTTGGGAATACTCGTCGACATTGCTGACAAACCAGTCTGATGTATCTTACACAGTGTCTCCTGGGCAGACAAAAATGCAAAAAACAGAAACAAAAAACTATAATCGCTTTGGTACTCATACGTCTGAAGGAATGGTATAAAAAATGAGAAAAGTCTGAAGGAAGGTAAGGACTGGAATGAGGACTATCACTAATCTTATGGCCAGCGATGCTCTGCCTCTAACCTATGGGGTGGTTTTCATCCAAGCAGGTTCAATAGAGAGGTTAAGATGCACGTTGTTTCTGACGTGACGCGAAAGTTCATCTCGCGTTATTTGGCTCGCACGTCGAAAAATCAACGCGAGTGACCTGCTGCTCACGTCGAAATTTGGAGTTTTACGCCAAACTTGACGTGAAATTGGGCGTCACGTCGGAAATAACGTGCATCTTAACCTCCCTACTATCATCAGACTTCGTAACTCACACTTCCTGTGAATCCACACAGGCGGGTGGGACGCAGCCCTCACTGTAACCCACACACTTCACGTATAAACTAGCACGTGGTGAGCCCCGATATGCATACGCGACTGTTGCTAGGTTACTGCTAAGTTTGAGGAAAAATTTTAAAGGGAAAATTCTGAAGACAAAATTGAGTGTCTCAACCAGGACTCGAACCAGGGACCCTTGCTTATGGCCAGCAATGCTCTACCACTGACCTATGGACAAGTATGGTGTAGGCGTCATCCCAGCATCGTTTGGTCAACGTTTTCTTCAGACTTTGAAACTCACACAGGCTGAAGGGACGCAGCCATCACTGTAACATGTTATATTGTGCAAAGAGATCTATGTTGGAAATCCTTGCAAATCTGCTTCCAATCTTCGTTACTATTAGTTCTGTGTGGCTTGTCAGGGGTGCTGAGTGCATCGTCCCTGGCGGTCATGTGTTATGGCGCTGAGTGTAGAATCTTGATGTGTCAGGGCCACGCTCCACTTTCTATTATTATCTTTATTCTCACGATGGCCCTAGCCAATAAGAGAGAGAGACAGTACTACCGGTATGTGGTATCAATCAGAATGGGTGCAATAAACTGGGAGAAACAGTGGCTAGTGGCTAGTGGCACTTAAAACGAACTCGCATATAGCAAATTTCATGATAAAGCGAACCCTTGTCCATGTCCCTGGTTGAACCCACACAAAATTGAACCTTTATAGCAAAGAGTTTTCGTTTAGAACGAACCAAATCTTGTAGGTCGGCATGTAAACCAAGTGCACCCATGCCATCATTGGCCTCTTTCCAGTCATGACTTGCTCCTTGCATGGTGTGAGTGCATTTCTGTTATAACGAACTTCTGCTACAACGAACTAATTCTCCTGCGCAGTGGTGTTCGTTATAATTATCAGCAGTCGACTGTATTAGAAGCAAGTGAGTGCCACGTAGCTGTATGGAAGCCCTGAAAATACGCATCCATGGTAACGACTTCAGGGATGATTTCATAGGAAAAGTGGTTGCTCCCCACACCGGAGTTCTTGGCGTCCAAAAGCGACATTGACTCATCCTGCTATCTGGTGTTCACATCTTCTGCGGCGTCCTGGAAACAGAGCATGTGTGTTAGTTTGTATTCCTGGTGATCGTTTGGCTTGGGGAGCATCACATCATAAGGTGCACTCTTCGGGCACTATATTCCGCAGCTTGGTGAGGGGTGAAATTCCCTGTGTATTGAGCAGGGAGTGGTGGTGAAATTCCCTGTTTATTGAGGAGGGAGTGGTGGTGAAATTCCCTGTGTACTGAGCAGGGAGTGGTGGTGAAGTTACCTGTGTATTGAGCAGGGAGTGATGGTGAAATTCCCTGTGTATTGAGCATGGAGTGGTGATGAAGTTCCCTGTGTATTGAGCAGGGAGTGGTGGTGAAATTCCCTGTGTATTGAGCAGGGAGTGGTGGTGAAATTCCCTGTGTATTGAGCAGGGAGTGGTGGTGAAATTCCCTGTGTATTGAGCAGGAAGTGGTGGTGAAGTTCCCTGTGTATTGAGCAGAGAGTGATGGTGAAATTCCCTGTGTATTGAGCAGGGAGTGGTGGTGAAATTCCCTGTGTATTGAGCAGGGAGTCCTGGTGAAATTCCCTGTGTATCGAGCAGGGAGTTGTGGTGAAATTCACTGTGTATTGAGCAGGGAGTGGTGGTGAAATTCCCTGGAACACTGTGTGTTGAGCAGGGAGTGCTTCTCCATTGGAGGTTTGCCGTGTCGAAGGTTCTATGGATTACTCGTGTGTTCTTTGGATGGCAGTTGTGAGTAGGTCAAGTGTAGAGTCCAGTCTTCAGAAAGGCGCGAATTATCTAATCAGATATGTTTTCCTCGTGTCACAGTTGCAATTTCATTTCCCTCATTGCGAATTGCCTGTGCTATTATTTGGTGCGTCACACAACAATCCAAACACCTCCTTCCAGCGGGAACAGGCACTTACTGATGCAAGACGGTAAGTTCTTCCAGAAGCCATCTCGTCCACAAGTCACTGCGCTTCTCAGCACGTGAACATGGTACCCGGTTTGACAGACAACATCCCATGTCTTGCTGTCAATGGAAACGTACCCTGGCAGAGTGAGCTGTGACGGGTCAACTTTACATTCTGCACGGGCAAGATTCAAGGGTAGACAGGATAGGTGAGTTGAAGACACACACGACACCCAAGAGTACATAACCAAGAGTGCCTATCTTGAGCTGCGATGGGTTCACCCACGGCGGAATTTTTTTATTGTGTCACTCTTTGGCAGAAGTATGATGAAGTGGGTATGCTTTCCCGCGCTTGTTTTGTAGATATGGTGAGAGTGCGTCGGGTTCAAGACACATCGATCTATCGTCCGTTGTTCTGCTTCGACTACCGTAGCCGTAATGTACACATTCTTTGTACTTTGATCCCTGGCTACGCATGGTGGCATCAGTGAGCCAAACCACCGCCAAAGACTGATGTCATAAAAAAATTCCGCCCTGGGCTGGGGGATCGTCGAGTTGCACACTCTTGGTTATGTACTCTTGATCACACCGATACCTGCAGAAGGAGGGCGAATTCTTAACTCTACTTCATTCAAACGGTTTTCGTGGAGACGAAATGAAATCAACGCGATAAATATGGCAAGTTGCACACGCAATACCCACACCCTGTCCACAGGTTATGTATCCTTTAAAACTTTTCCGTTGCCATCTTTTTAGAAGGATTTACTGGCAAAGATAATTCAACGAATAACAAGATATAAAATAATAAAAATGTACTTTAAATAGCAATACAACTGCGCACTCATATTCCATATACACGTCAAGGCAAAGAAAGTGGGTAAGTGTACCGAGATTGTTTTCTCGTGATGATCACCAGTTGGAATACCACCACCGCATGGGTGATTCGGTATGAAGGAACAATAACAGAGTTAATTCCTTTTTTTATTTCCCTTTCTTTGCTACCGGTATATTGCCCACTTAGAGGTTGTAACTTTTCGACTATCAAGGGATTTGGAAATTTTCTCTCCAATTAAAAAGAGAAAAATAGAATAGAAGAAAGTTTCAGCAGGAATCAAAACCTCCAACCCTAAGATTCCCAAGCACCTATCTTGACCACCCAGCCACCAGGGTGTTGATGCAGAAGTTGGTTGGAAAATGTGTCTTAGGGCTGCAACACGCAATGCTGCCTACACATAATAGTATACTATGCCTCTCTCTATCTCTCTCTCTCTCTCTCTCTCTCTCTCTCTCTCTCTATCTATCTATCTATCTATCTCTCTCTATCTCTGTCTCTCTCTCTCTCCCTCTCTTTCTCTCTTTGCTATTGGCGCGCCTGGTTGTGATGAAGCCGAGACCCAAGGTCGGCAGAGCATCCCAGACCACGCCACCACTCCCCTTATTCATGGCTCACACATGACGGGTTTACGTGGCTCTATTAAAAAAAAATAAAAAATACCATACAGGGATACTAAAATAGCCATTTTGGATCAGTATTTCAGGCCGAAAACGAAGCTCGGTATACATTGCAAGTAGAATAAACACTAAACGCTGTCTATAAAAACCTCGGCTACGCCTTGGTTTTTATAGCAGTGTTTAGGTATACAATAAATGAGGAGGCCGAGGGTTTATGACCAATAAAAACTAATTATAAAAACCTCGGGGGACCTCGGTTTTTATAATTAGTTTTTATTGGTCATAAACCCAAGGCCGGAGCATTTATTGTATTTAGAATCAACCAGTAAAAACTCCTACTCAATCTCCAACAACAAAATTAGCGGACAACTGTTATTTGTGTTGCTATGACAACCCGTGTGCTGGACGAGTATTTGTTGTCATTGGTTCAATTTCTTTTAGTCTTCATAGGCTATCAGATCATTTTCCTTATTCGGTCTATTTATAACCAGTATCTATAATGAGAGTGTGGTCTGTCTCCATGGTTACCGGTGTTCATTTCATAACTATAGCCACTGCTCCTTGTTAGACCTTATCTGGAAGGCCCATTCTTACATATTCCAACAGCAGCCAAGGGAGCTAGCTCTCTTGGTTATGCGGACTGGGTCCGATCCTAAAAAGCTGTTTTTATGAACTGTTTTTATGAACTGTTTTTATTGGATAGGATATGATTATGTTCAATAAACGAGGTTTGTGTCAATGGGAGATTGACTTGGAGTTTTTACGAGTTGATTCTAGATTCCCATAAACACTATGACATTGGTGGTTACTACTACAGTAAAACCTGTCAAGGCGACCACTCGGATAAGGCGACCACCTGTCCTAGAAGACCCCTGCAGCCAGGACCAAGGGATGCCGTTCCCAGTCAAATGACACTGGATAAGAAGACCACCTGTTTACAGAGACCACACTTTAAATGTCCCTTGAGCGGTCGTCTTAGACAAGGTCCGGTGTATTCTGTACATAGAGAGAAAGTTCCTTGCTCAATGCAATCATCAGGCGACTATAGCATTGCATTGATTTCATTGATTGCATTGAGCAAGAAACTCTGAGTTGCGACAAATCTGTAAACCTCTGTTGTGTCTTTTGTTTGTAATAGTGCTCGACATTATTGTGTTGAGCCCTCTCCGCTGGCAGAAGGAAGTTTGTCTCCATGCAGAGAGAAAGTTCTACATTTTTTGAAATTAGAAAAAATGTGTCAAAACACCAAGTTAGTGCTGAGGACATAGTTTTTTTCTTGGGATGGACGTGGGGGAGGCTTGAGGCAGGAGCAGTTGGCCATGGCCGTATGGCAATGTATCGGTGTTGGTATCGTCTTTCCTACACCTAGTCATTGTTTTCGTTTTTGTATAGGTCCCGTGCTGGCGGTGATTGGTGGAGGCGGTTTTGGTGCTCGTGTCGGGGAGAAAGAATATGGGATTAATAGCGGCGTCATGAAGTGGAGGTGGGGTACACCAGTGCAGAGCTATATCAGATATTTATTATCTGAACAGAATAATGAATTTTCAGTTGATTACACAGCATGCAGTCAATTGCCTATAGTCCTCTGATTCAAAAATTAATCATAGTAGAGAACAGTATGGTTTCTTCAAGCTCACCGCATATGTTATATTCCCTCCCTGCTACTTATGTTATAATGCCCTCCCTGCTTTCTCCAAATCTTGTTGAGGATATGAATGTAGGATAGTTTTCTAAACACCTTGTTTTGTCTTTCAACGACGATTATTTGGGTATATCACCTCTCTCCTTTCAAAAATTGAACAACACAACGCTTTATTTTCCAACACACCTTTCCAGAAGCACACCGACTCCAAGTGGTATTTCTCCAAGTCTACCCGCACTTCTTTCCTGCTCTGTTTCGACTTTCTCTTTCCGTCGTCCCTCTCCTTATTTGTACATTGAACTGTTGGAGCAAACCTACAGAATTGATCTGATCTAGAAAAATTAATAGCGTTCTTACCGACCAAGCAGACAATTTTCCTTGGATGATTTTGATGTTCGGGGACAGGAATAGTGTAATTTTCAAGATTGGCTCCTTTCCCACTTTTATAATAGTAGTGATTGGGACTACCATACAGTGTCCACGGTGTGTTCCACTGAAAAGTACTAGCCACACTTTCTGCCTCACTAGCAGTAAAACCTGCTAGTTTACCGTTCGCATTACTACGGGATGACCACCCAATAAAATTTCCGAACGTGACATTCTTATAATTAAATTTTATTGATTTTCCCGCATTATACCACAGTTTGTTGTTCAGGTTATTTCGCTTCATTTTTTGAGGTATGAATTCCTTAACTGCAGACTCGACATGCAAGCTCCATACTGACCAGGCTGTGTCAACATCAGGTCACGGCTTGTTTGACTTTGTCCGTTAGGCCGTGTTTGCATAGATATTCTGATGGCATCAAAGACAGTTAAAGATTTTGTTGGTTGTGTGTCGGGGGTATTGTCCCCGCCGAAACTGAATGCAAGTTTAAGAAAGACTAGGTCTAGTGAGTTATGATCAGAAGTGTCCTGTGGGTCTAGCCCTCAGCCCCTCTGCGGCAAGCAGTAAACTATATTTACACCAAAAAGCGCAAAACAAGACTTGATTTTTTACGCGGCTCTTTTCACTACCCACAGTCAACTGGGAACTTGTGGCCAGGCACAAGGGGTACATGGATGCAGCTAATGGGGTCGTTTTCGGCACTTGTGCCAGTGGTTGTGAGACTTGCCCACTCACCCCCACCGTTAGGCGCTGCATCTGCCGCTAGGGTTTATCGGGTGTTAGCGGCCGTCGTGAGTTCCCTTCCGGAACGGATACGATAATTTACTTTTACTTACTTTTCACCATGATAATTATTGTACACGTGTTTTGAAAATTTGAAATTCTCATGGCAACTGGTGGGTGAATCATGCAAAAATGCAAACGTGCCCGCTGTTGAGTGCAGCCATGTGAATCCACACAGTCACTTTTCTCGTAAATCACTCGCCGTAAAACGTGCAAGTGGCTGTCGTGTGAATCGCCTATAACTGACTGTCTGCTGTTGTCGAAGTATTTTCACACCAAGGTTCAACTCGAGTTCAACTCGAGTTCAACTCGAGTGACAGGACTGCACCCAAAAAAGGTCAAACAGGCTTGTAAGTTGTACCCTGCACCGGGCACGGTGACCAGGTGACTGGTGTACGCGGGAGCACGTGACCGCTTGTTCAACCATGTTCGATTGGGAATAAAGGAGGAACGCTGCATCGCAGCCTTTTTGGACCAAAACCAGTCGACTCAGCGTCTAAAAGACTACAACCCAGCCGGCCCAATCGCGGTCATCCGTGCTTTTATAAGAACGACATGGCGTTTTTAGTGACATTTTGCATACAAATCCCCATCTAGTAGGGCGCAGTCACTCAGTTTCGGTGGAAGTGCGCGAGTTCGATTGGGAATAAAGGAGGAAGGGAGCGTCTCAGCTTCCTCGGACCAAGACTATTCGACTCAGTACCCCGAAGACTACAACTGGTGAAAATGTGATTTTAGGGTATACTTCCCCTTTAACAGTGCGCTTTGTGTGCATGTGTATACTGGGGTTACTATGATGGGGGTCTGGGGACAAAAGCCCCCAGATGATGCATTTTTTTTTTCATCCTACTGATATTTGGCCAAAATGATGTGGCAACACTGATGTGTGTATGTTTGTTCGTTGACAGGCTGGATTCATGCAGTTCACACTCCTGTGGATTCGCTAGTGTTCGTGATTCGCTAGTGTTTGGTGGAAACTTTCTGCACAGTTTCAACATAAGCGGTCAGCTTGCCGTGGCGGACATTGAAGAAACTACTAAGGTACGTGAACTGTGCTGTGCATGTCTGTCATATCTTCTACAACTCTACCACGGCAATGCCTTGTGTGAGCTTTCCAAGGCTTGGAGTTGTGCATGAAGGTTTCTGTTTTGTTATGCTCCTACGTCGTTCATCGATGTTGCCGTAGAACTGTGTGTGTATGTGTCTCTGTCTCTCTCTGCCTCTGTCTCTCTCTGTCTCTCTGTCTCTGTCTCTCTCTCTCTCTGTCTCTCTCTCTCTCTGTCTCTCTCTCTCTCTCTCTCTCTCTCTATCTATCTATCTATCTCTCTTTCTCTCCCTCTCTCCATCTCTCTCTCTCCATCTCTCTCTTTATCTCTGTTTACTTCACTTTGTTCCACTATGACTCCCTTCGTGTCTTATCATGCAGGGTTCCGCAGAAGTTCCGCTTTCCCTTCTTCACGCAGCTCATGTGGTACGCACTGGACAAGTACGCGCACTCTCTGCGTTACTGCCTGGAACAGTTTCACGGGTACAAGCCTGATGACAGTACCACCATCACACCCACTGGCACCATCGTCATGGACGCCATAGATACTGTGGACAACACCATCGACATTGCAATGGACACCACCATTGACACTGCCATGGACACAAGTACTAGCGGCAAGGAGAAAGAAGAGAGCGATACTTCCCACACTGCTACAACTACTGCTGATGCTACCGAGCCGAGTGATGCGAAGTGTGAGACGGAGAGCGTTGCAACACCAGAGCCACCTGTTGCCGACGCCACCCCGGCAAAGTCCACACGCGTTGAGAAAGCGCACGTTTCCGACAGCCCGTCCTCCGCTAGTCCCAGAATGCGGCGTCGCAAGGCTGCAATCGCCGTGGCCGCCGCCATTTCCATCACCGTGGCAACACCGACGCGTGCCTCCTCAGCCGCCTCCGCCAGCTCCAGCCCGACACCAACGCGTGCAGCAGCAGACAGCGCAGCCGCCGTAGCCAGCTCCAGCCCTACCCCATCGCGTGCCGCCTCCACCCCGTCGTCATCGCTGGTGGTGCGTACCAGTGCTGAGTCGTCACCCAGTGCACTGACGGATGAGACGCGGCCGGATCATCCTTGCATCTCCACCAACTCCAGTGCCAGTAAGTTTGGTGGAAAGCTGCGCTGATATAGTAAAATAATATTATACAATCATGTACATTCGTGTTGATGCTTTCTTATCTGATCTTAATATGATAAAAAAAAGTTTAAAAAAGTATATTATCGTGTGCGTTCCGGAAGGGAACTCACGACGGCCGCTAACATCCGGTCAACCCTAATAACACCCGGTACACCCTAATAACACCCGGTAAACCCTAACATCACCCGGTAAACCCTAATAACACCCGGTAAACCCTAATAAAAGTAAAAATAAATAAAAAATTCGACGGATCCCTGTACAACATATGCGGTGTTTATGTTTGTACCATCATCAACAATAATAGAAAACAGGATCACTGCACTTCGGAGTATCCAAACATAAATATGTAGTTATCCTGTCAAGCAAGATTACATAACCCCATGTACTCTTGTGTCAAAGCACAGGATCTTATTCCTACAAGGGAAGAGGCTGCACAGTACACGTATTATCACAGTTTATCAGACGTATTCGGAACCTGTGGTGGACAAAGCCCCATTAGACCTTGTACAGACTAGTGCAAAGAAAAACGTGTGATGCGTTGATTCGCCGTACACATGTCGTAATAATCACTGGTGCGTGGAACATTGCATCATAAAAATGACGTCAACTTGAAATTCTGTCGGGACAGCAGGGTGTGTGGGAGTTTCACACTCTTCGGGGGTTATACTCTAGTTTCAGAAATTTTAGATGCTCAGTATTTTTCGGTATGAGGGCAAAAAGGCCAGGTTAGGCGAACAGAAATGTTAGGTACAGAGAAGCAGTTCCCTATTGGATTACGTGTGTTAGTGTTTGTTCGGTGTATTGAAACTTTAGGTAAGAAACAGACGCACCAAACGTACCGAAAAAAAAGTACACCAACAATTTGTGAAATTACAGTACTCTTGTTGTTGGGTGTTGCCGGTTGAATGCTGTTCACGGCGGATTAAAATATGGACTTGTATACCGTAAAATTCCGTAAATAAGCCAACCCTAAATAACGCCCATGTCCGATAATAAGCCCAGTTTTAGGCGGTGTACACTTCAAGTCCGTTTTAGCACCCATGCCCGAAATAAGCCCAGGGCGTCAAGTGGACTCAAAATGACCAGCGCGCGAGCGTGCGTTCGAGTACAAACTGTAAAACAGTTGTAGATCGAGTAGTGGAGAACTCAACACTGTCACGGCGCGCGAGGACAGCGATGTTCCGTTGGAATGTAGCAAACTGCCAAAAAATGTGGTTTGATGTACCTGTACCGCGCTCAGTGTGAATGGTGGTTCACTGAAACTAGTGGGTTGCTGATAGATTGATCTTCTGCAGATTGCATCCGAAATAACGCCCATGCCCTAAAATAAGCCCATGCCCAAATATACGCCCGGTTGTTGACGCTCTGCAAAGTATACGCCCGGGGCTATATTAACGGAATTTTACGGTATTCTGATTGTCTGATCGCTGACAGATACGGACGCAGCGAAGCTCTCTCTGGCGCCCACATGCGCCGAGATCCCACAGCTGTCAACGGATGACACTGCAGCCCAGTCGCCAGCGACAGCGGCAGCTGCTGCTGCTGCTTCGTCAGGAGACGGGAACAGCTCACAAGGCGGCAAGCCACCTCCATCACCGCCATCCTGCCCGCTCTCGGACATGGCCTGTCTCAGCTCGTATGAGATTGATGGCTTGCGACGGCTGCTGGCCGAGCTGAACGTTTCCACGACGATGGTGAGGGCGTGTCCCGAGGAGCTGGGGGATCCTGGGGAGCTCATGTCGACCGTGGAGGTAAGTTGTCGTGTGTAATGTGTGGGTAAAATCGAAGTTATCGAAAATAAATCTCCACCGAAATTTTCCGGTTTTACAGTAGCCTATCTTCAGGGACATATAATAACTATTGGCGTAGATTTGTGTAATCGTTTTGCCTTGTATTCTCTTGTCAAATGTACACCGTAGATTCTGTTGAACGAGTATGAAAGCCAGTATTCTCCTCTGCAATGTACAAGCATTTTCCTGTGCAATGTATGCTGTATATTCTGTTGAATGAGTATGAATTCTCCTGTGCAACGTGCGCTGTAGATTCTGTTGAACTAGTATGAAAGCCGATTTCGCGAGGACAAGGCCACTGGATATTTAATGCTCATACCGGGAATACAATCTGAGGTATGGTGTGGTGAATTGCTGTGTGGTACTGCTGCTGCTGCTGCTATTGCTGCTAATAGTGCAGCTATTGCTGCTGCTGCTTCTGCTGTTGCTGATGTTGCTCTCCTCTCCATCCCCACCATCTGCCTCTGGAATATTTGACAGTCGCAACATGTACACGTACATGTAGTAACAGGTATATGTTCATGGTGTTTCTTTCCTTCTGCGTGTGTAGAATCTGCGTGTGTCGCCCGCACCAATACCTGACAACATTGTGGAAATAGTGGCAGTTGAAACAGAGATTGTATGCAAATCCTCAGCTGCTACTGCATCTCCAAGAAAGACAGCAGGTAAGCTACAATGACAGGGGCGTCACAGGGTGGTTGGGAGTGGTACAAGGGGGGGGGGGGTCCGGGGATGTCCCCCGGGAGAGAAAAAATTCGGATTTTTCGGCCAACAGGGCACGTTTTAGCGCTCTACAGCCACAAAGGAGGGTTCTCCTAGCACTTATCAGACAACCCCACTCGTACTCCAGCTCCAAAAAATACTTCTCATGGATTTTTTGATCATACTTCGTAGGTAGCCAAAGCAAAAAGGAAGCCATTGCCCTCTAAAAAATCGCAAAATCCGAAGTACAAGCGTGCTGCTTGCTGCACGTTCTAGCGCCAGCCGCTGTGCAAAAACGTATGTTATTACCACAATGACGATGATATTGCTTTCACAACAATGACCACAACCTAACTGGGTTATCAGTAGGAGCAGTGACACAGCCTTACTGCTCCAAGTAGGATTTAGAAGAGAGTGAAGGGAGAGCAGACCGGGCCGGTCTAAGCAAGGAAGTAATCGGCATCAGAGGTGAGCACGCAGCATCGCAGATCGTCTCGAATTGCGCATCACATCAGCGGCAAAATTGCTCCTGTGCATGCAAGTGGATTTCCTTGCACTTCTCAGTTTGGGAAATGCTCGATTATGATAATTCTGCGTGCGAGTGCACTAGCCCTGAACATACATGTAGGTGACCCGTTTGTGGTGTCTCATAGCCTACCTCACGACCTTCTGCTTTCTTTCTGCATCACTTGTATCTTGCAGGTATATCATCTCGTGACGACCACATTGAAGTCTGAATTTGAAGTGCGAAGATGCTTCAGCAACCACATCGTACTTTTTCATTGCTTTCATTGTGCTTCTACTGTGCATGGGTGTAACTTGTGGGGTATATATGTGATGACATTGTATGCTGGCGACACGGTCAGATTTTGTCCATGCGTGATATCCAACATGGGAGTTCATCGACGACCATGGCCTGTGGACCAGCGTCCCCAGCTGCATCCACAGGTAGGAACCTGATTGATTGATTGATTTTATTTGGATTTGCGAGACCAAACGAGCAGGAGTGCTCAATAACAGGGTAGCGAATGGTTGAGTTGTGCTGTGTGACAATGTAGTGTGTGCGGAGGCCCAATACGATGAAAGGGGATGGGAGGAGAGAAGGCCAGCGGAGAGTCAAACTCAGAAGAGGGAGGAGAGAATAACTGAAGTACACATTTACTGTGCGAATTCAAATAAACCAGACAAACAGCAAAACGAGTACACAACTCACGAGAATAAAGAGGACTGGAGCACAGAATTGACCTGCTGAAGTACACAGCTGACGAGAATAAAGACAGGAGCACAGAAATGAACGGGAGGCAGTCTACGAAGTGGTGGTACCACCGGTGCATGCACCACGGTACATTATCACATTATCGGCTTTGCAAAGTTCGTGGGTACTGAATACCCTGGTATGGCCAACTGTGTAGCCGTCTACAACGACTTACGTGTAGGGAATGGCAGCTTGGCGTAATGCTGGGATGTTGCCCATAGCTCGCACCGTGTCAGGTATGTGGTTCCATAACAGGCAACCGCGAGATGCCGGTCGGCATTGGCCTGCTCGGCTTCTGACTATTGGTTGTAGGCCCAGACTGCGCTGAAGGCGAGTTGCTCCGCAGTTGCGAACAAACAGTGCCTGCAGAGAAGGACTGGCATGGTTATGAACGCACCGCCATACCAGCACGAGCAGTTTCTGGCGATATACCTCGTCCATGCGATAAACAGAGAGCCTCTCCAAGAGATCACTGGCCCTGGTAAATCGTGGTCGTCCGAACACCGCCCTTGCTGCGCGGTTTTGGGCCACCTGCAAGCGGTTTAGCTGGTTGTGGGTCAAGCCGGAGCCATATGCTGACGATCCATATATCAAATCCGGCATGATGACAGATAGGAAGTACTTGCTTCGCCTAGCTAGAGTGAGGCAGCGTCGCGCCCGCCACAGACTACCGATCTTCCTAGCAGTGCGTGAGATGCACCGGTCAACTTGCGGTGACCAGGTCATTCGTTCATCGATTAAGACGCCGAGGTATTTCGCGCTGGTGGTGTGCGGAAGCACATCATTTCGACAGCGTACACCCACGTCCGGCTGCTGCCCACTGCTGCAGGTAAACACCAATACATTACTCTTCTTTGCATTTAATACAAGACCACGAGCGTCCAGCCAACTTGAGAGGGAGGTAACCGCCAAGCTGAGCGCATCAGACACCTCTTGTGCTGTCCGCCTTGCACATGTCAGGGCGATGTCATCCGCAAACTGCAGTGATGATGCCGGCGCAGATTCCGAGGGGATATCTCTGGTGTATATGGAGAACAGCATGGGTCCTAGTACAGAGCCCTGCGGCACACCACAAGTGCACCCTCGTGCTACTGCTGCGTTCCGGTCACGTCATTTGCGATTTAGGTGGATCAGTTCACATTTGGGGGTACAATGAGCCAGTTTTAATTTCTTACTTTTACGACGGGGCAGCGCCAGTAAAGGTTTTTCAGAACCGCTCACAGAGCGGTTCAAGTAGTTATATGGATAATGTAACTTATACTCAATATGCTACCTGTGGTGTGGTGCAAGCTCAGCACTGAGCTAAATCAAGCTAAATCAAACATACAGCCTACACAGCCTCTAATGGCCCTCTATACAGTGCTGCGATGGCAGAACTTCTGAAGTTCACATCACCTTTCTTCCTCCAGCTATGCCTGTGACACCCTTTGTGAATCTGCGAAACACTAGTGGCAGGCCACGCGAAAATGAGAATGCGCGCAGCCAAGTTTAGGCCATCATCTCCTTCATCCATCATCCCGGCTGTAACTCCGCCCGTTCAATATCCAACACCAGTCCCCAGGAAAGAATAAGGCACGAGATTTCAAGTTCAAGGGCAAAGCTAAAGCCAATGGCACTGATTTTTGGAATTGTCGAGTAGAACGAAAATAAAATCGAAGGCGATCATAATGACGGTCAGATTCGATACACACGTGACACAGTTTGGGTCGCGCTCGTGTGTCGCGCTTCGCAGCTCGAGCGCGCCCATGATATGATGAGTCTCGCGCTTGCGACAGGCTAGCCGCTTGCGACAAAAGTTGTCTTTTTTTTACGAATTCTGTGACGTCATGTTTTGGAAGAATGTCCCAACAGTCATTCGCGTAGTGATACCATGGATACGTACAGTCAGTGACTGCTGCGAGTTGTCGAAACCGGACGGAATGCGCACGCGCAGTCGCGCACAGTGCATGCACAAATGCGAATGCATTATGGGAAAGGGAGATCACGTCATCGCCTAAAAAAAAGCTGTCAACAAAACAAGATCAAACCCTGCACAACTGACGTAATGGTGACATGATGAAGATGATGGGTTTGCATATTGAACTGCAACAACGGTTACGTCATTTTGTGTCGCGTGGTTCCAAATGCAAAGACGAGTGAACCACTGAAACTGATAGACTGATTATGAATATGAGGTCCAGTGAGGAGTCCAGTTAGCCAGGCAGTACGGCTAGCGCGCGATAGCTAGCCAGTGAATCTACGCTACGAAAAAACGTAGATCTACGTCTGTGCTACAGCGCCTGTACAGTACAGCAATGCATTACACTATACAGCCTTTTTTACAGGTGCAGCTAGCCGATGACGATCGCATCCGACGCAGGTCGCTGAGGTCGGGCGCGCATCTACAAAACGACCATCACTCATATTCTGATTATTCATAAGGCGCAGCGCTCTTTGAATCCACCAGGCAAAATAACAGTCTAGTCGGATTCGGTGTGGAGCGAACAGCGCTTCGTGATTCGTTTTAGCCTTTCTCTAAGTCTAACCTAGTCCTAGTAGATCTACGCCCTGATACTTGATAGAATTTTAGTTTTCATGTAGCTGTGAGTAGGTGCATGCGACCTTATTTGTGAATAATCTACTCCTAGAAACATTCCACTCGCTCACGATGCAAGGGAAACTAATGAAAGAATTCCAGCGCCTGCTGCGCAACGTCAAGAGCTTCAGTGACGACCAGGTTGAGGTTCTGCTGGACGGTTTGGACTTCGACCAGCCGCTAGAAACGTTCAACATAAGGATTCGGCCGAACGGCGGTCCGTACCGCGGTGGAACGTTCGGGTTCGCAATCTCGCCACAAGACTACGGGCCTCCCGAGGTGATCTGTGAAACCCAAGTGAGTCGAACTACTTGAATGAACAAGATCTAATCCTAGTTTTTGTAAGCGGGGCATCTGTGATAGGAACGTACGGTATGCTGCCTTAGCCCCAGAGGTTTTTTTCTTCAATAGTCCCTACTTGTAAAATCTTACGATTGTGTGTGGGAAGCAAAGGACAGCGATAGCACACAGATACTAGAAATATGCATTGTTCCTGGTCAGTTTCATCGTTAGTCATTGTACTACTGGACTGGCGCAAGGCGAGGTCATTTCCCGATTATGAGCCCATTACTAAGATAATCCGAGAAAAGGTGGCAGCGGAGTTTGTTCGGCTTCTCAGGAATCGCCGCTTCATTTTTCTCAGCAACGCGCTGTATGTCTTTCACACATACTGTTTTGTAGTCACTCGTGATGCGTATCCGTTTTCACTACAGGACGGACCTCGCTATAACGTAATCTCTGGGGGATGGGGAAATTAGTTTATAGTGAGTTGGGCACACCAGTATGCAATATGTATGGCAAAATGACACTCTTCACTTACTGATTACAACAGAAATAAAATTAATATTATTTTACTCTAATGTTTTACATACAGAAATGACGATGTAAACTAGCAAAGATGTGTACAGGCTAGTCAGCAAAGGGGTGACCCATCGTCATGTACATGTAGTAAAATGTACGTGTACATGTGACATGATTAGGTGCATTTGACTTGCACGTAGGTCTACAATGATTATGTAGACGTGTAGGAGTGTAGGAGGTCAAAGCTATGACCGGGCAGGGAGTACCCTGTATTTTACCACTCCCTGCTTCCGAGGTGGACAGCTCAGCTTCGGACTTGATCGTCGCGAGAAGCGCATGCGTGCAGTGTACATAAGTCATTTTTAGACGACTTTTTAGGTTATGCTGAGGTCTCCGTGCGCCCTGGACCCAGCAAACAGTGCGTTATGGCGAACATTACGCCATAGCGGATTAGGTTATAGCGAGGAAAGTTTGTACAGAAGTGATGCGGTTTCGGCAGGGACATTAACATTTCGTACGTTATAGTGAGGTTTATGTTATAGTGGGGGTCGTTATAGCGAGGTCTGACCTGTATCGTGTTTCATCTGCCTTATCGTCAAATTATCACGCAATTGTAGTCCAGTTCTCATGCCAGCACCCGCACTACTCGTTGGTATTGATTATTTATTTGAATTCGGTATCTCAACAGTACAATGTACAACTTGGGAAGATCCGAATGACATAGATACATAAACATAAAAGTGGAGTAGGCGCTACTCGTTGATGTGAGACACTAGTACACCATTGATGTTGCCATCCGTTCAAAACAAAATCATGGTTTATAGCGTGAGACTCTGTAAGCCTGAATTATTTTCCGCATCCATATGAGTACCACCAGTGACCTGCACTAATGTATTCATTGTAGCCGTGTTAGCTACTGCTATGTGTAGTATGTAGTATGTGCATAGCCAGGACGTCCGGGAAAGCAAGCTCTGAATTTGCCGCTTTCTGCGCTGTGCATGTTGCCCTTCCCACCTGGTCTGGTGTTACACCTGGTCTGGTGTTACACCTGGTCTGGTATTACACCTGGTCTGGTATTACACCTGGTCTGGTATTACACCTGGTCTGGTATTACACCTGGTCTGTTGTTCACGTTTGCGATACTGTAGATCAGAGAGGTTAAGTTATTTCTGACGTGACGCGAAAGTTCAACTCGCATTACTTGGCTCGTGCGTCAAAAAACAACGCGAGCGACCTACAGCTCATGTCGAAATTTGGAGTTTCACGCCAAATTTGATGTGAAATTGCGCGTCACGTAGGAAGTAATGTGCATCTTAACCTCTCTATTACTAGAAGTCAACCCCTGGCTTTTTTCACGTTATTTTTTGCAGATCTACCATCCCAACATCGACCCGGAAGATAACAACCTGTGCTTCAATCTGCTGGAGGATCTCTGGGAGGATACGTTGACGCTGGAGGATATAGTGCAAGGTCTTCTCTTTCTCTTCTATCACCCGGCAATTGATGATCCGCTCAGTCACCTTTTCGATGGTGAGTTAGTGGGCAGCTTGAGGCCTTTGCAATGCTCACACACACACTCTTGTGCACACACACACACACACACACACACACACACACACACACCTGTAGTTGCTCAATGCCAAAACTGGTCACGTGGGTCTCCCCGTGAGAGGGGAGAGAGATTCAAAAGGGAATCTTGGAAAGATAACTCAATTGGCTATTGAACCGCCCAATGGCCGACACCCCCTGGAATCCCCAAACTCTGGGTGGACTTGGAAAATGATCCCACTTATGGGCACACCCCAGTAGGTGTGTGACACACGTGCACGCAAGCACACACACACGCACACACACACACACACACACACAGATTGAGAGTAAAATAGAAGCTAATCGGATAAAGCAGTCGGGATCCAGGAGGGAAAAGATAAGAGACAGAGAGGGAGAGACAGACAGACAGGGAGAGAGAGAGAGAGAGAGAGAGAGAGAGAGAGAGAGAGAGAGAGAGAGAGAGAGAGAGAGAGAGAGAGAGAGAGAGAGAGAGAGAAAGAGAGAGAGAGAGAGAGAGAGAGTCGACAACAGATAAACGAGTTAAAATAATGATGAGATCATTACTTTTCTTTGTGCTTTTCCTTTGCAGGTAGCGAGAGCTGGGAAGAGTTTGAGGAAAATGTCCGCGCCAGCCTGCGCGGAGAATCGATCAAAGGCTATGATTTTGAAAGAAATCTCATTGGAGAAGAAAGCACGGAGAGAATGACAAGTACCAAGGAAGCTGTCAAGGTGAGCTTCTATGTTCTTGCCGCTGGATCATCAGATGGTTAAAAGATCTGAGAATGTGCTAGGTAGAGAAGAGATTTGGGGGGGGGGGGGGGTGAGGAGTGAAGATTTTTTGGGGATCTTAGAGAATGTCAACAACTTATGAATGCAAATCCAAGACAAGCTATGCTACAGCAGAGAGCGTGTTTGCGGCCGATGTACGATGCGGCAAGTACATACGGCTAGCTGACCACACTCATTGTATATTTTGTACCATTCTGCAAAAGCTTGATTGCTTGGTTCGGCTGTCCACTGTGGCATCTATTGTTCTCCTGACTGATCGTTATTCTCTCTCTCTCTCTATCTTTCTCTCTCTCTCTCTCTCTCTCTCTCTCTCTCTCTCTCTCTCTCTGTCTTTCGGGGTATTTCTTGTTGCTATTCAGATGCTCACCCTGGAACGGCGCCATTCGTTTGCCGGGGAGCTGGTCAATATCGATTTTGATCTCTATATGCTGAGTCAGCTGACTCCGCCTAGCTGCACCAAAGCGCCGCAGCCCTCTCTTGTGGAGGATGAACCACCGTCGTCATCTCCACTCCGTCATGTGCTGTCTTGCGGTGACATAGCCCGCAGCCAACTACCGGTGACGAGGGCCAGTCGCGATGCAACCCGGCGTCACCGTCTGGACATGGACGGTAATTGTATGGACACGGACTACAGCGACACCGACTGTGAAACTGACTACGACCACGTGACGGATCACGACCGCGACGACGGTAGAGACGGTGATACTAACAGCGTTGCCACCGAGAGCTCGACCGTCCACCAGCCCGTCTGCACTTGCCACCTCCTGGCCGGTGCGGCGGACAGCAATGGTACCAGCGTGGACGCCTGCCCGGGAATGGCCAGTGCCAGCAGCCCTGCTCCAGTCGCCGTCGGTAGGAATAACATCAAACGCATCGGCCGGCAATTGACGAGCTTTGTAATGGGTTTGGTACGCGTGCGATGATCATCGTTAACACATCCGCTTTTTTACCCTTAGAACAACCAGTTGCTAGTTTTGCCTATGTTTCTTGTCAGAGTTTTGAGCATAGACATGTTGAGAGTTTATAAGACTGTTGAGAGGGAAACCGATGCGTGCCAAAACATCTACAATACGTCCACTAAGGACAAAACAGTTCTGTCCGCTGATTGAGTAACAGCTGTATTATATACGCCTTGAAGGCCAAATATCTATTCCTTTTTTTGTGTGTGTGCGCGCGCGTGTGTTGAAGCAGTGAATTACGTTGTTTGATACTTTTCTCGTAGGCTCATCCCCACCTTGAACCCCCTCCCCCCTCACACACTCATACTTGAAGTGATTATCACATCATTAAATAATTAATGTTGATGGCTATCTGAAACATCCGAGTTTCAGATGGCTATGTTTTAACCTACTTACCCGTGTATTTTCCGCTTGACTGGCTTTTGCTGGTTTGATGACTTTGTTACAATTTTGGAAAATCGTCTTTTCACCTCAATATCATCCTGGTGACATATGCCGCACTTGTGGCGGTGCTTCAAGCACGAAAAGGAAATGATTCAAGATCATGTGTGAAGGTGTGTGTACGTGGTGTGTGTGTGTGTGTGTGTGTCTGTGTGTGTGTATGTGTGTGTCCCATATGGTGCAGTGGTATGTGCAGTCGATTTCCAATTCAGAGGCTGCGGATTCAATTCCGGACAATTATGGTCACAAACGTCTTTCTTCTCTTTCTCATTCTCCTAGCTCTTCTTTCATTTTCCTGGGAGGCTGTGTGGTCACCGACAGCCGGTGTGTGGCGTGGCGTGTGTGTGTGTGTGTGTCAACAAAAAAAGAATGAAAAAATGGGGATTCACTGGCCGGGAAAAGCCACTTCAATCAGCTGTGTGGTGGGTACCAAGCTAGTGGCAAGCTGTTGAATGGTGTAATCCCAGCACAATTTACAATGTCTAACATAGCTGTTCGCTATCATCGCTTCCGTGATGGGCATGGCTGAGTCTGAGTGTGCGTGTGTGTGTGCGTGTTTTTAATACAGTATTTATATGTGGCCCGTGATGACCGCGTCGGGAGAGTTGACAGGATTGGCTTCGAGCTCCGCTCAGCATACAGCAGCGATCTATACAGTAAACCCCGCGGTGGCGACCAACACCATTGCCTAACAGATTCCCAGTTTGATGACGACTCTTGTCGATTCGCTACGACTCGGTCTGGAGCGGGGGCAGCATTGTGCTGTCTTCACGGGGTGGCGTCGGGATTCGGCTTCACCGTCAGTGCAACGAAGACTCAGTTCGTAGTTGTTGGCCCCAACATCACGCCTACTGACTGTGCTCCCCTCCAACTTGGTCAAGCGGAGGTGGAATGCGTACCGCAATTCAAGTTCCTCGGTTCTGTAGTGGACAACGGTTGCCCAAGCCTCCGGGCCCTGCGGTGCTCTTCGGAAATCTGTATTCTCCAATCCACATCTGCTGACGCACACCAAGCGGTGCGTAATCAATGCTTGCGTTCTGTCCCTGCTGTTGTATGGCTCTGAGTGCTGGACGCCCCTTCAACATGACCTGCAGAAGCTCTCAACCTTCAGCATGAGGTGCATCCGATCCATCCTCGGGGTCTCTCGAAGCCGGATGTGGGAAGAACATATCACCAACGAAGAGCTGGTGGTGCACTGGGGAGACTCTGAGATGATTAAAGACAAGATTGCACATCGGCGGTTGGAGTGGATGGGGCATGTTGCGCGGGTGCCGGACAACCGCATCCCGAAACACGTGCTGTTTGGCTCCTTCTTGCAGAGTCGCCCGGCACATGGCCCACGCCGCAGATGGAAGGACTGTGCTGTCCGGGATCTACGTGCCCGTGGTGTGGAGGCATCATGGTATGATGTTGCATGTGAGTCTCGCGCGGAGTGGCGCAGCACCTACCAAGAGCCTGACAATGCGCCTGAGCCTCCGCCCCGAGTGGTATTTAGGGCATGTGGACGGGATTTTGCGCGGAAAGGAGACATGACTCGGCATAAGTGTCTGGAGGAGCGTGCGCGGCCTGTGTCTGAGCAGCGGGGCGCCAGTCAGTGCAGTGGCTTTTTCCGGTGTGGGCGGTGGCTGAGAAACCGCGGTGGCTTGGTCATGTGTGTGCCTCGACGGTGGATGCCACAGTGCCACCTGGAGCTACCGGAACGTCGGCACCGGCGGGGGGAGGTTGTGCCGCGCATTGTGACAGGTGTGTTCGCCGCGTTCGCGGTGTCCGGGGACGGGGCAGGCATCCCTGTTCAAGGGTGGCCCATAGACCAACAGCAGAGGAGCGCTCAACCTTCCAGCACGTGTGCATATGCGGCAAGCGGATGCGACCACCCGTGCACCTGGAGCGTCATCGGGCGTCATGCTCCCCCCCCCCTCTCTCTCTCTCTCTCTCTCTCTCTCTCTCTCTCTCTCTCTTCTCAAGTTACTCAGTGATGGGATCTCGTGACCCTTTTGCGGCAGTGACTCTACAGGACAGGACAGGTGCGTGTGCGCGCGCGCGTGTGTGTGTGTGTTGGCGAGACATGATTTTCGCTGACCTGCACTCACTGGATATTCCTGAGTCCGAGTGGTACCAGCTCGCACAGGATCGCCCGGAACGGCGCAGGTGGGTCCATCAACATCGTCTTCCTCTCCCAGCACTACCCAGCACCAAAGGACTTCCATTGCGCATGCGACAGAACGTTTAGGAGAAGTGACGATTTGAAGCGTTACCTCAAGAACTGCCCAACTCAGAAGCCTATCATCCGCAATGGAGATGGGGCGTCAAAGTTCAAAGGTGTGTGTATGTGTGTGCATGTGTGTGTGTGTGTGTGTGTGTGTGTGTGTGTGTGTGTGTGTGTGTGTCCGTATGGTGCAGTGGTATGTGCAGCGATTTCCAATCGATAGGTTGCGGGTTCGATTCCCGACGATTATGGTCGCACACGTCTTTCTTCTCTTTCTCAGACTCCTCCTGACTTTTCTTTCATTCTCCTGGGTGGTTACCAACAGCCAGTGCATGCCGGAGTATGTGGTGTGATGTGTGTGGGTGAAAAAAAGAAGAAAAAGACCGAAAAGTAGGGATTCACTGGCCAGAAAAAGCCACTTCATAGCTGTGTGGTGTAGACCAGGCTGAATAGTGGCGGTCAATTCTTCAGCCTTGCAAGCGGTTGAATGGCGCAATCCCAGCACAAGCTGCTATGGCTTTGTAGCATCGCTATCACCTCCTCCGGCGATGGCCGTCATATGGTCCGAATGGTGGGTGTGTCAAAGCAACGGCCGATGTCATGATGATGTCACATCCTGGATCGCACAAGCTGCCAAAGCGTTTGCCGCTCTGAAGAAATCGATATTCCACGATGTAACACTGACAATATCCATAAAACGGTCAGTGTACAATGCTTGTGTGCAGTCGCCTCCGCTCTATGGGTCCTGATGGTGGGTACCGCTACAGGCTGATGTTCATGCTTTTTCTGTCTTTCATCTGCGGTGTGTCCGCACCATTCTGGGCATCAGTCGTCAAGATGTATAGAATGACAGGATAACTAATGTTGAAGTTCTGGAGCGCTGGGGAGGTACCTTGGACATGGAGTGTCGTCTCAGCAGACGTCGCCTTGAGTGGCTTGGTCATGATTGTGTCAGGGATGGAGGATGAGCGCATCCCGAAGGCTCTACTGTTCGGTTCGCTTCCAAACAAGAGACCTGCCCATGGTCTGCGGAAAAGGTGGCGAGACTGTGTTCGGAGTGACGTCAAGCCACTTGACGAATGATATGAAGTGGCCGCCTCTTCTAGCTCCAAATGGCGCAAGGCTTACCGTTGTCTGCCAGACAAGCAGAACAGACCTCGACCATCACCAGTTGTGTGCCAAACTTGTCACCGCTCATTCAGTCGTGTAAGTGACAGGAAGCGACACAAGTGTACAGCTACGCGTGCCCTACCCGTACTGCCGTAGGCTAACAGCCAGGAAGTAACTTTAGTTGTCACTGTGACCAGTGCGACCGATGGTTCCCTAGCAAGGGTGGATTTGCCCGACACAAGTGCTCGCCAGCAACATCACCAGCAGAGGCATCTTCTGACACACTTTAGTCACCAGTTAGGAACAATAATTATGTCCTGCGAACGCTTCCGCTTCCACGGGGCCTGCTGCAACCGCTGTGTGCTATCGTGCCAAGGCGTGAAGCGTCACAAGTGCAGCCGTGGCTCGGCCAGAGCAACCAACACAGACCGTAGCTCCTTCTGCATCGTTTGCAATTGCGGGCGGCGTTTCGGTAGACCACAGGACCTATCCCGATATCGCTCCTACTGTTCCGAACCTGCTCAACCCTGCATGGGGTCCGCATAGCCAGAATAGTGCAGGGCGTTCAAGGTCCAAGGTCCAAGGTGTGTGTGCGTCTGTGTGTGTGTGTGTGTGTGTGTGTGTGTGTGTGTGTGTGTGTGTGTGTGTGTGTGCGAGTCCGAGTGGTTGGAGGGTGACTACTACGTCAAGGCTTGGCTCCAGACCAAAGCTTGTGCTTCTCCCATTGTACCTTCAATCCCATATTTATTGTGGATGCTGGTACGTGTTGTTGGTTGACAGTATGTAGCAAGCTGAAGGACCATCGTGTTCGGAGACGGTAACCTTAAAGGCTTTCTACAACCATCCACGGTTGGTAGAGCCCCGGTCGGTTGCGACCATCTGAACCGGCTGGGTGTTAAACCTGGTCCTGACCCTCTCTATTCTAGGGGGAGTTGTCTTAGACTTCACGCAACGTCTGTCTTGTGTTATTTGTTTGCACCTGGGTGTCTTCTTGATACTCATGAACTTAGTAGCGAGTTTTGTTCTGAATTTTTCTACTTTCTTCTTTTCAAACTATTTTTTTCTTTTTCTAACTTCTTCTAACATGTATCCCATGCTAGTACATGTATCAGGGAACGCTTTTCCGCATGTGGGCATTGCCATGGTAACGATATGGTACATGCAGGAGTCAACACACCATTATGCTGACCACACAGAACGTTCTACAAGTGCATCACCACTCGACGCAGACTAGCAGAAGAGACAGCAATCCTCCATGCAGGTAGTAGACTCCCTGGCAGCATGGGGAAGCAGGTGGAGGATCCAGTTCGAACCCACAAAGTCGCAGGCATTGACCATCAGCCATCACTGCTCGCCAAACCTTCCGAATGCAATACGCTTCCAAGGAGCAGTCGTGCCAGAAGTAGAGGAGCTCTAGCTTCTTGGCGTCACTTTCGAAAGGCAGGTGGCATTCTGCAGCCATATCCCACAGCTTGCAGTGCGAGGAGCCCAGCGGCTTGGCTTCCTCCGTAAGGCATCGGCTGTGCTAGACCCAAAGCACCGGGTAATCGTGTACCATGGCTTTGTCCGCCCTGTGTTAGAGTATGGCATGCTGGTGTGAAGTAGCGCGGCCCCCACCACCTTGGCCCGCCTCACTGCCATCCAGCGCCGTGCCCTACACATACTGTAATTGGAGATGGATCATACCTCCCTAGCATTGACATTCGACGCACCGTAGCAGGGCTCTGTTTCCTGTACAAGCCACACTTTGTTGAGGGTCCGGGAGATGCTGAAAGTCATTCTGCCACCATCAGCAGCCGCACCGCAATGTCGCATACGTACTCGTGAAACCACCAGATCTGCAGCACATCATCCGCCACAACTCGCCAGTATCCGGAATCGTTCCTCCTCAGTAACGAAACAACACATCCCGCTCATTAGGCATGGGCGGGTAATGCTAGTTATTTGCTGCGATAATGCTGAAGGCAATGCCCATAATATGAGGATATGCCACTTATAATGCTCACACTACTCCATAATGCCAGTTTGAAAGTTGGAAAAGTCGATTTAAGAAGGCCGTCTTGGATCAAGGCCAAAGTAGAAGAAAAAAACTGAATAAAACAGCAGTGAGCATGTCTGAGCATGTCTGAAACAATCCGCTGAGAAGGTTGATTTGCAACGTCAAGTCTCCGGACGAAGCCGGGCGGGTTCAGATGCACGATTTTCGGAACTGGACCTAGCCAGCTTCATGCATGACACCGTTGGCGACCGGCAATTGATGCTAGCATTACCGGCCCGCACTCCAACTCCTTTCTACCCCTCTCTAATCCCCTTCGCTCAATCTTAAACGTTGTCTCTCCCTGTCATGGTACCTTGTGCAATGATCACTTCTCTCCATCTTCCTATTTCCACGGTGCACTACGTTAACTATTGTTATGTCCTATCTCAATCTAAAATTCTCCCATTATCGTTTGCAAATGTGTTTCCCTATTATGGATGCACATGTGCTCAGTCTTTTTTTCTCCTTCGTATCGGCCCACATGAGTAAGGATGAGTCCGAGACCTTTGGTCGGAGGAGTTAATTCTACCCCGCCCCGCTTCCATCCAATATGCCACCGCCCCCGCTGTGCAGCATCTGATGGTTCTGTGGAAAAAATGTCATGCATGTGAATGTATGCCTGCATGGTTTTGAAAGAAAAATAAGTTTTAATAACACCGTGGTGGGTGCACTCGCAGGGGTCGCAGGCACAGGCGACTCTTGATTGAACGTACATGTACATGTCTGCAGTATCTCCTACATGTACAATGTACATGTAGGAGATACTGCAGACATCTCGATAGAATGTACATGTAGATACGATGAAACTAAAACAGATATTTTCTCCAAATGCAATGATGATCTTTGTGAGTTTGAGACTTGCATTTGCGTGCATACATGTACATGTACATGAGCAAGTCCTGGACTAATACTCAGAGTAATAATCACCAATATGACTACTGAAGTAGCATTATAATCAGAATTATGAGGTACAGTTTAGTTATGGGAGCATTGGGGTTAGAATTATACGAACATTTTCGGTGCATTATCCGCTGGACCCTACCGGCCATCCTCTAGCCTTTCATACAGTTTGTATTATGACATGGAGGGTATACACGTACGCATGACGTCATCAGCAGTAAACACACGCGTTGGTGGTGAAAACGTCGGTCCGACCACAACCTGACCAACTGGACAGGTTCTGCGGCTTCTGCCGGGCCTGCTTGGATTAAAAAAAAAGGAGAAGAACACAGATTTGTTTTTATTCCGCAACGAACATACATGTATGTCCGTACACTAGAACACGGTGCTGCTGCATTCGAGTTTCATTGATTCGAGTTTCATTTGAGTTTCATTTGAGTTTCATTTGAGTTTCATTCGAGTTTCATTTGAATTTCATTCGAGTTTCATTTGAGTTTCATTCGAGTTTCATTCGAGTTTCATTTAAGTTTCCTTTGAGTTTCCTTTGAGTTTCATTCGAGTTTCATTTGAATTTTATTTGAGTTTCATTTGAGTTTCATTTGAGTTTCATTCGAGTTTCATTCGAGTTTCATTTGAGTTTCATTTGAGTTTCATTTGAGTTTCATTCGAGTTTCATTTGAGTTTCATTTGAGTTTCATTGATTCGAGTTTCATTGATTCGAGTTTCATTCGAGTTGCACTGAGCTACAAACTACCGTACACTGTAGAACTGTTACTTGCAGTACAGTTGCAGCTGCTGCGCTAAACTACAATGTACATGTACATGTACATGCACAGCACAACTCAGCACTCCGGAATGCCGTCTCATTCAGTCATTGCAGAGCGTCGCAACTACAGTACTACTACTAGCTAGCCTGACCTGACTGACACAGTGACTGACACTCCACTATCGCCATCAGAACTAGTCAAAGAACTTTATTGAAAATCCACGATAACGTGGTCGGACAGATGATTGAAGAAAAATCCAAAGTCAAACCCATTAGCAGTCACTACTATCAAAGCAGATCGTACTTGACTGGCCTCACTATCAGTACTGGCCCGGCGGCGGCGCCCTCAAGGCCTTAGTGACTTAGTCGACTAGCCACCATCGTCAGTGGTCACAGGCCAGAAGGACGGGTGGAAGCAGTGTTTCGGTCCTGTCATACCATCGCCGGACCTCATTATTAGAAGTAAACACAGTCAGTACATCATACATATACATGTACATGTAACAGTAAACACACAAAGTCATAAAAATATTATTCACGTCCAGAAGGTTGGTCCGGCCATGACCTCACCTGACTCTTCACGCGCAGACCTGTCTTACTAATACTGTACTACACTACAGAGTACCCTGGTCCCTGGCTCTACATCAGTACAGTGTACATCATGTACAAAAAACAGTGACCAGTTTGACCAGTCCGAGCTGCTAGGACGGGTCGAAAACAAGTCTTGCATTCCGGACGGCACGGGCACGCGCACATAATACGAATGGCAAAGGGAGATCAGATGATTCAGATCTCGAGGGCTTGTGAGTCATCGCCAAAAAGGAAGCTGTCATTCTGTCAACAAGATCAAATCCTGCACACCTGGCGTAATGGCGACACATGGGTTTGCATTTGAACTGCAGCAATGGTTACGTCATTTTTTGTGTCGGCGATTCCAAACTGTATCAGTGTATGCTACTGAAAGCTAGAAAGACTGAGCTCATAGTGTCATACAGACAGTCACTTACTACACACGCATACATGTAGTAGATCTACTAGTAGTACATGTACTGCCAGTGGCATGTGATGACGATCGGGCGCGCACCTACAAAACGACCATCATAAGACGCAGCGCTCTTTTGAATCAAGCAGCCAGTACCATCTAGTCGGATTCGGTGCGGAGCTCCACGATTCGTTTCCTTTCTCTAACCTCCTACGCCCTGATAGATATTTTGTTTCCATGTAGCTCTGAGTAGGTGTATACCACCTAATTTGTGAATAAACAACTCCTAGAAACATTCCACTGGCTCACGATGCAAGGGAAACTAATGAAACAATTCCAGCGCCTTCTGCGCAACGTCAAGAGCTTCAGTGACGACCAGGTTGAGGTTCTGCTGGACGGTTTGGACTTCGACCAGCCGCTACAAACGTTCAACATCAGGATTCGGCCGAACGGCGGTCCGTACCGCGGTGGAACGTTTGAGTTCTCAATTTCGCCACAAGACATCGGGCCTCCCGAGGTGATCTGTGAAACCCAAGTAAGTCGAACTACTTGAATGAACAAAATCGAATCCTAGTATTTGTCAGCGGCGCATCTGTGATAGGAACGTACAGTATGCTGCCTAAGCCCCAGAGGTTTTTTCTTCTATTGTTCCTACTTGTAAAATCTTACGATTGTGTGCGTGGGAAGCAAAGGACAGCGATAGCACACAGCTACTAGAAATATTATGCAATGTTCCTGGTCAGTTTCATCGTTAGTCATTGTACTACTCTGGACCGGCGCAAGGCGAGGTCATTTCCGGATTATGAGCCAACTACTAAGATAATCGGAGAAAAGGTGGTAGCGGAGTTTGTTCGGCTTCTCAGGAATCGCCGCTTCATTTTTCACAGCAACGCGCTATATGTCTTGCACACATACTGTTTTGTAGTCACTCGTGATGCGCATCCGTTTTCACTACCGTGTTTCATCTGCCTTAGCGTCAAATAATAATTATCACACAATTATTGTAGTCCAGCACCCGGACCACTCGTTGATGTGAAACACTACAGTCCATTCACAAAAAGATGGGCTCTGGTGAGCTCCTGTATCAGGCGATTTTTCAAGATTTTATCATACACAGTGCAGTGCTGTGAAATTTGAAATTTGAAAAAGGATCCAAAAAGGGTACCTGAACTGGGGTTCGAACCGTATAGTGCACTTTTGCAGGCAGGGTCAAACGGCCTGGATTTTGATGGGTTTTCCCAATTCAGTGCTCTTGGGGCAAAACCTGGCCGAAATCCTATTCTTGCTATGGCTTGGTTTTTGGAGAAATAGACTTCAGAAACATAAAAGAAAAAAAGGATTCCATAGGGGATTGCAGAAAAAATTCTAAAAAAACTCAACGTTTGACGCACTTATGGCCAAAAGCTAGAAGTCCATCTTTTTCTGTATGGACTGTAGTACACCATTGATGTTGCCATGAGTTCAAAACAAATCATGGTTTATAGCGTGAGACTCTGGAAAGCTGAATTTTCCGCATCCATATGAGTACCACCAGTGACCTGCACCAATATTAGGGATTCGAGCAAAATTCATAATTCAAGCTAGCTTGTTCTTGGACAATGTCACCCAGGTAATAAGAAATCCAATAGTACCAATTTTATCAAAATCGGTCCAGGCATTCAGAAGTTATAGCCATTTTTCTAACGCGAAATGGGTGTATTTTCTCGGGCGATCAAATGGGAAATCGGCTCAAAATATGTTCAAACTACTGCACAGCAACCACCTACAACATTTTCACACGAATCAGATGAAATTTGGTTCACAGCCTCTTATCCTTGCCTTGAGCGGATGGCATACGCACGCTTCGATTTGGCGAACCTACCCTTCTTCTTCACACGACTTTTGCTGACAAGGACGTCAAGTCACCAGCACGGCTTTGGCCATTGCCGACAAGGAGGGCAAGTCACCAACACACCAATGTTGATGTTGCCGATGCCGTCTTCTGCAGAGCTTGCGATTCAAGTTAGTTACGAACGAAATCCAGAAGACGCGCGCTGTCGATGGGAGCTGGGATCAGACCGATCATAGTGAGAGATACTGCATCAGTTCCGACACCAACCAGTTCCATCGGTAATGACGGCAGCTCACTGTTCTCTGCCAGCGCACGTGTCGTAAATCCAAGCCTATTCTCCTTGCTCCTCGCAAACAGGAGATAGTACAGAGTCGTGCACTATATCGTGCTCACTAGGCACAGCGAAATCCTGGGCTACGTGCGGCTTGATTCTCGTGATGAGCTGACTGCGCTTGGGGTAACACCTAGTTCCTCGCGTAGATCTACTCTTCTTCTTCGCACTTGAAAATATCGCCATGTCGGAGGTGCTTTTAGTCCTACTCGGCGCACTCAAATTTTGTTGTGCTGCTCTACCTTGCTTGAGAAAAACACCGGCATGGGTGATTCCGAAAGGTTTTTGGGTGCTGAGCCTGAAAATCGGTTTAAGAATCCCCTAAGATGCCATTTTAAACTTGGAAATCGCCTTCAACTTCTTCTTTGACTGATCGCAATGGCCTATTTTCTCTGCATGGCGACCAAAAACCCAACATTGGACAGCTGAAAACCTCAGGAAGCCACTGGTGTCTTAAAAAATCCTCCAACATTTACGATATCCCAGCGCACTGGCCTAGAATGAGCCGTCATCGCGTGACCACACTTTTCTGTGTAGCACGCGGAGAAAGTCCTCGAACCCAGTTGGCCAGATCCTGGAATCCCTACCAATATATTCATTGTAGCCGCGTTAGCTACTGCTATGTGTAGTATGTAGATACGGAGGAACTCCGGCAAAGCAAGCTGTGAATTTTTGCAGCATCCTGTGCGCACGTACATCTTGCCCTTCCCACCTGGTCTGGTGTTCACGTTTGCTGATGTGTAGAATCCTAGAAGACAACCCCTGGTTCTTTTCGCTGATTCCCTCTGCAGATCTACCATCCCAACATCGACCCGGACGATAACAGCTTGTGCTTCAATCTGCTAGCGGATCTCTGGGAGGATACGTTGACGCTGGAGGATATAGTGCAGGGGCTACTCTTTCTCTTCTATCACCCGGCAATTGATGATCCGCTCAGCCACCTTTTCAATGGTTAGTTAGACTGGTAATATTATGAAAGCCATTATTCTAACGAGGCTCATACAAATTATAATGATTTCCTGGAATTGACCAGTTTACGTGTACCACAGATAACGATTCTCAACGATTAATAGCAACAATATCAATCTATTTCTCTCTAACGTTTTCTATTTCAAAGGCAGATTTCGCCTCGTTAACTTGTTAGAATTAGTACTTCGTTATATATGAGGCTTTTACAGTAGGGCAGCTTTAGGCATTTGGAATTCTCGGTCATACACGGGCGAATGCACGCACACACACACACACACACACACACACACACACACACACACACACACACACACACACACACACCTACACACACACACACACACACACACACACACACACACACACACACACACACACACACACACACACACACACACACACACACACACACACACACACACACTTGTAGTTGCTCAATGCCAAAACTGGTCATGCGGGTCTTGCCGTGAGAGGGGAGAGAGATTCAAAAGGGAATCTTGGAAAGATGACTTCTATTCTTGTTCTATTGGTTATTGAACCGCCCAACACACACAAACTTTGGGTGGACTTGGAAAATGATCCCACTTTTGGGCTCACCACAGTAAGTACATGTAGGTGTGTGACACCCACCCACACGTACACCCACCCACCCACACGTACACCCGCCCACCCACACGTACACCCCCCCCCCCCCCCCACACACACACACACATACACACACACAATTGAGCGTATGTTAAAAATAGAAAATAATCAGATAAAGCAGTCAGGATCCACGAGGGGAAAGACAAGAGATGGACAGGGAGAGAGAGAGAGAGAGAGAGAGAGAAAGTAGGCGAGAGATAAACGAGTTAGAAAACATGATGAGACCATTACTTGTCTATGTGCTTGTCCCATGCAGGCAGTGAGAGCTGGGAGGAGTTTGAGGACAATGTCCGCGCCAGCCTGCGCGGGGAATCGATCAATGACTACGATTTTGAAAGAAATCTCATCGAAGAAGAAAGCACGGAGAAATTGTCAAGTACCCAGGACGCTGTCAAGGTGAGTCTCTATGTTTTTGCTGCTGCATCATCAGATGGTTAAAAGATCTGAGAATGTGCTGAGTAGAGAAGAGATTTTACGGGAGGGGGCAAGCAGTGAAGATATTTTGGGGGTTGTTAGAGAATGTGTGTACTGTATACTTCCTCCGCGTCATCGAAATTGTCGCAGTTTGACTAGTGAAATCTCACTTGTTACTGACAACTCCATAAACTACGCCATTCAGAACTTATTACACAGTATGATAGTCTGAAGACTAGAGTAACGTTCCAGGACAATTGGACTGAGAGTTTTCATACAGAGATGAAGTCCTCGCCGTCGCTGATGTCTATGGACGCAAAAATATCGTTCTGAAATATTTCAAGGAAGGTTGAAAGTTGGTCGCGCCTCATCTCAAACGCTTTGACTTTCTCCACAGGACAAGAGCTGCTATGCTTGTCGTCTGCTAGCTCTGGATGATTTCTACTTCACCACCAACGAAGCCTAGTAAGAATACACGATCGTTGCGAGGTCGGTTGATTACCGTCGGCGGAATCACCTTTGGAATCACCTCGATCTTGAAATGAACTTTTTTTTAGCCGTGGCATGCCCACAGCTCATGCAGGTAAGTGTAGTATCACGTCCAGCGCGCCCTCTTTTTCAGCACTGGTATACCATGGTACGGCACCTGCGCGTGCATCACTAGCACTACGTGTAGAGTCTACACGGCTCTTGCAGGTACAATCATGTATTGTAGTGCTGAGTGTCTCAGCCAGAGCGACAAATTTTATCGCTGTTGCAGGCATTTAGTTTGCCGACCCCTCGATGTTTCTCCAAGCGCTGCCACTTGTTCCAAGAAGTCATTCTCATCTTTGCTAAGGTAAAACAGTGATCGGGCTTGAGTGAATGGCCATAAGCACGAGAAATGTGCAGGCTGCAACGCCTGACTGATCTCAGCGAGTCGAAATTACCAGCGCAGCGACATCAGCGAAGAAATTGCGTCTAGTTCAAAAATTCCAGCTTCCAATAACAGAAAATAGAACTTTGCCGTCACCCTATGCTGATGACTATCGCCTATGTCCGATTCCTTGCCTCGTACGAGTGCTGGTGAGTAAATACCGCATTTTACATCAAAAGTCAAACTGCGACAATTTCGATGACGCGGAGGAAGTACTTCCTAATGTTTGCGACGTAATAATGGTTACTACTTCTGCGAGAAGAGCATAATGCAAATATTACCCCAAAGTGAAATCAAACTTCAACAGTGGTGTATATGTGTGGCCACGGTGCTCCACGAACATTTGCCATTGTAAACTCGCTGGTTCTGAGAGATCGCCAAAAAATAGTTACGCAAACATTGGGCGGTTTACAGTATTGCCATTCAATGCTTTTTAGGTTCAAAACTTTAGTTGTTCTGGAGGGGGGGGGGGGGGGGTATTGTGCATTTTGAGGCGGCAACTTATGAATGCAAATCCGAGACAAACTTTGCTTCCTTGGCCGCGGACGTTTCTATAGGCGTGCGAGGCTACAGCAGAGAGCGTATGTGCGGCCGATGTACGATACGGCTAACTGACCACAGAGGCTGTACCTGTTACGGTATATCATTCGGCAAAAGCTCGATTGCTTGGTGCGGCTGCCTTCTATGGTATCTATTGTTCTCCTGACTGACCGTAATTCCCTGTCTGTCTCTCTCTCTCTCTTTCTCTGATTTCTCTCTCTCCCTCTCTCTCTCTCTCTCTCTCTCTCTCTCTCTCTCTCTCTCTCTCTCTCTCTCTCTCTCTCTCTCTCTCTCTCTCTCTCTCTCTCTCTCTGTCTCTCTCTCTCTCTCTCTCTGTCTCTCTCTCTCTCTGTCTCTCTGTCTCTCTCTCTCTCTCTCTCTCTCTCTCTCTCTCTCTCTCTCTCTCTCTCTCTCTCTCCTCTCTCTCTCTCTCTCTCTCTCTCTCTCTCTCTCTCTCTCTCTCTCTCTCTCTCTCTCTCTCTCTCTCTCTCTCTCTCTCTCTCTCTCTCTCTCTCTCTCTCTCTCTCTCTCTCTCTCTATATCTCTCTCTCTCCCTCTCTCTATTCAGATGGTCTACCTGGAACGGCGCCATTCGTTTGCCGGGGAGCTGGTCAATATCAATTTCGATCTCTATATGCTGGGTAAGCTGACTCCGCCTAGCTTGACCAAAGCGCCGCAGCCCTCTGCTGTGGAGCATGACTCATCATCGCCATCTCCACTCCGTCATGTGCTGTCCTACGGCGACGTAGCCCGCTGCCACCTACCGGTGACGAGGGCCAATCGCGACGCAACACGGCGTCACCGTCGGGAAATGGACGGTGATTGTACCGACACGGATTACAGCGACACCGATACTGACTACGACCACATGACGGATTACGACAGCGACGACGGCGGAGACGACGATACTAACAGCGTTGCCGCCGAGAGTTTGACCGTCCACCAGCCCGCCTGCACTTGCCACCTCCTGGGCAGTGCGGCGGACAGCAATGGTACCAGCGTAGACGCCTGCCCGGGAATGGCCAGTGCCAGCAGCCCTGCTCCAGTCGCCGTCGGTAGGAATAACATCAAACGCATCGGCCGGCAATTGACAAGCTTTGTAATGGGATTAGTACGCTGGTGATGATCATCGTTTAGACTTTCGCTTTTTACCCTTAGAATACCCAGTAGCTAGTTTGTCGGTGTTTCTTGTCAAAGGTTTGAGCGTAGACATGTTGAGGGTTTATAAGCCTGTTTAGAGGGAATCAGATGCTAGCCAACACATCCGCAATGCACAGCTCAGCATCTCTCTAGCTGTAGAAGTGCCATCAACCAAACGTTTGTGCTTAGTACAATGGTCCATAGTGAACACAGCCGCGCAGCGTTTTGAAAGCCTATAAACTAGCTGCTTGTTGCGTACGGGATTGGCCGTGTTGCGAGTAACCCCCCTCACTTTGTGTACCACCTACCAGGTATCTAATATCTACAATTATAATATTATGAAGACGAGGTTGGTGCGTATATTATTACTATTACTATTATGCCCTGTGCCTTGAAAGCCAGATACCTATTCCTTATCTGTGTGTGTGTGTGTGTGCGTTTGTGTCTAAGCAGTGAATTGTGTTGTTCGATACTTTTCTCGTAGGCTCATCCCCACCCTACTATGGCCAAAGCTTGAGACCCCCCCCCCCTCCCCACACTTACACTTCAAGAAATAATTATTTCATTTCATTTTTTCTTGCCTATGTTTTACCCAACTACCCCTGTTTTGGCCATTTGACTGGCTTTTCCTGGCCTGATCAATTGTTGAGTTTTTTTTACAAGTTTGTACAATCGTCTTTTCATCTCAATGCCTTCCCGTTGACGTCATATGCAGTACTTGTGTCAGTCTAATGGTGGTACTTCAAGCACGGAAAGGAACCTATTCAAGATAATGATGTTTTTCGTGTGTGAAGATGTGTACGTACGCACGTACGTGTGTGTGTGTGGGGGGGGGGGGGGGTATGTGTGTGGGTATGTGTGTGTGTGTGTGGGTATGTGTGCGTGTGTATGTCACTGTGTGCGCCTGTGTGTGTGTGTGTGTGTGTGTGTGTGTGTGTGTGTGTGTGTGTGTGTGTGTGTGTGTGTGCGCGCGCGGAAAATCCACTTCACAGCTGTGTGGTGTAGACCAGGCTGAATAGTGGAGGTCAATTCTTCAGCCTTGTAAGCTGTTGAATGGTGCAATTCCAGAACAAGCTGCTTTGGCTTCTGCTGTAGCATCGCCTCCGGCGATGGGCATCAAAATGGTGAACTGGTGTGTGTGCGAGTCGAGTCGTTGGAGGGTGACTGCTCCGTCAAGGCGTTGCTCCAGACCAAAGCTAGTGCTACCTTCAATCGAGTATTTCTTTTGGTTTCTACTATTATAATTATGTACATGTACATGCATATCAGGGAATGCGTTTCCGCATGTGCACATTGCCATGGTAACGAACGATGTGGTACATGCAGGAGTCCGCATACTGTACCTTGTTGAGTGCTCCGTTGAGGCATAGCACATGTACATGACTGTGTCACACAGAGCTATTATGTAAATCACATAATAATATTTTTAATTTTGAAACTCGGATGTCCTTTTCCTTTCTAAATATAAAAAATTAAACTCGGATGTCCTTTTCCTTTCTAAATATAAAAAATTAAACTCGGATGTCCTTTTCCTTTCTAAATATAAAATTTTACTCGGATGGAGAGCCAAGGATTACAATTCAACAAGACTCAAGAGGACCAAAAGTTTACAAGTTATCCGTGATGCAGCTCAGCATCAGGTCGTTGAATGTCATCATTGTCATGATCTCATTAGGCACCGGCGGATTATGCCGGCGTAATTATTGGCATAATTATTTGGTGGTTGAAAATTTGGAGCATAATTTGGCATCCTCTCGGAGGTAGGAGCATACATGTAACTACACGATTATACCACACGTCCACAGTTCTAGTATGTAGGCTATACAAAAAATACAATTGTGCACAATGCACCTGATCAGTACAGTGCTGGTGGTCTGCAGGCTGACATCCCAAGATTAGGCTCCGGCGAATGGACCGTATGCGTGTTAAAACAAAATGGCGTCACGATTTATTGAAAGTGGTATAGTTGGTGGTACGAGTGTTCAAACCCATTTGAACTTCATACTGTTCGTCTTCTTTTTGACATGCTCTCTTTCCATCGTCCTTAGCTTTTGTTTGTTGAGAGCTGTTTTGGCTTTCTCCTATACCTCTGGGGGATGCCAAGTGATGGTTTTGAGAGGCTGGTGATGGCTGTGAGCGAGAGTTTGCCGATCGGCGTCGTCCTCGCTATAGCGATGAAAATATTACTAGTTACTGCGCACCTGGCAGATATCACAACACGTCGGAGCGTCCAGGAGCAAAGGAATCTTGGGTTTTCACTGGAATCTAGTTCCTCCAGCATCATGTAGCCCACCGTCGGTGAATGGCGGTCCAGAAAGGTCGAACCTGGTCTTCTGCAGCATCTCGCAGTCCTGCGAGGCACACTGAATACGCCTGTCATGTATTCTACAAATAAAAATCACGAAGTAGTGGACTTTACAGTGATGAGTCTATCCTGTATGCTGCAAAAGACGCAGGAAATGTGACTGGTGTCCGTACACTGGACGCCAATATCATCCCAGTCTTCTCCTGCAGGATCTGTTTGACATTGACATACCGGTATGCAGTGGGTCGACATTGGCCTGGTTTGGCAGCTATCTGCCTGGGTGGATGTAGCAGGTTTGCATTGGCGCGTCGTCCAGTCCGACATTTTCTTGTAACTGTGGAGTACCGGCAGGGTTTGAGAGGTTGCTCGTGCTGTGAACACATCTCTACTGCCTGTCTTGTCCTGGAAGTGCCGTCTCGCCGCTTCCTTGCTCTACAGTCACGCCGTTATTTCGCTTTGTTTCGTAGTGCAGCTCAAAACCTGCCCAAACAACTGTGAGCTTGCAACATGGTATGGACAAATTCACTCCCTGGGCCATGGCAAGATCTGTTCAGCGCGGGCTATTCCAACCTCCAAGTGCATGGTCACCGATCGATCCATGCGATGGTGGTTGACCTACAAAGAGCCAAGGTCTACGAGTACTACTATTGGATGCTGTCTACATGCAGTCAACAAAATCAAAGTACCTCAGTATGCCCCAGAATAGGGCATGTGCATCTATAGCATGACACAACAGGGGTTCTGGCGGCACCTGTCAAACAAGCAGTAGCGACTAGTGCCAGCTACCTATTGGAGGCTAGCCGCTACAGTCTGTCACTGGAGATAATTATTATGTTCACTGTTTAGACTGAGCACAATCAATGATGCCCAATCAATCTGCCCAATGTGTGTTCTGTTCCACCTAATTATAACGTCCCATCGCATCAACCCTACTACACGCACATGTTGTCACTCTAGCACGACTTGTGTTAATATTGTTTATTTTGATTCGCACGATAAATAGAGCACAATAAACGTTAACTTGACCGAAGGTTAAAGGTGACTGCAGATAGAGGAACACATCGAGGTACAGGTACCGGCATCAATACAGTATCAGAGAGAAACAAACAAAAATGAGAGGTACGCAGAAAAAACTCTCGTAAGCCCAAGGGGAAGTGGTTGATGAGGGATGAATGCACTCTCCACGCTCATCTACACTGTTCGTGGAAATGCACACATACATACAATAATATACAACATAGCAATAGCATGCACAGAACCGAACAATTTCATGTTCACACATGCAAGCACAGACCTCAACATTAGTACCAAAAGCCGATACAGACAATATCCCCATACACACAGACGCACACACACACACACACAATGTCCCATGTATGCGCCCGTGGCAAGAAAAGCACGCAAATCTACAAATGCACTGGATGTGAACCCACAGATTTTCTCTTATAGCAACGATAGCGGATCTGATTCTGAATGAAAACACACACAATACAATCATTGAATGCCCATCCGCAGATGATGGCAGGTCCTGAAAGAACAGGCAGTGTTCCAGTGATAGGGAACAGAACTTCGAGTGGCGAGTGAGGTATACACACACACACACACACACACACACACACACACACACACACACACACACACACACACACACACACACACACACACACGTGCGTGCGCGGGCACACACTAAAGTATTCAGAAATAGAATCGACATCGTAGTATTCATTGGTTGGGGAATGGAAAGGAAAATAAAACATTGCTGTAGGTTATTGTTGTAAGGACACTGGGAGCACAACAGAAAGGTAAGCAACTTGCTTTGAAGCAAAGAAAGTTATTATTCCACGGATTTCAGAAGGAAGGAACGTTCCAGAATGCTGCACTGGCAACAGGCGGCCTGCATTTGCGCGGCCCCTGCAGTCGGTCCAGCTGCCGGCCTTGCAGTGCTGAAAAGAATGTGCAGTACAGCATGTCACATAGTATCGCAGCCTGGACAAATAGGCGCTGGGAAGTCCTAGTTATGTGCTCACCTACACCACGATGCACCAATCTTCTGAGCTACTTTGGCAACAACTTTGTCCACTTGAGACTCCCATGGGCTGAGCCAGTTGTTGAGGGCTGCACCAAGGTGGACGGCAATGACCGCTGATGGCAAGGCAATCCATGACACACAGTCACTAGGGCATCGTCAACATGGCGCTGAGGCTGGATCGATAAAATCAACCTTTAGGCTGCCGCGGGGTTGACAACGAGGCCGCTGTCTCGAAGCTAGTCAGTCAGCCTGGTCACCGCCATTGACGAACCAGTCGCCACCGCCAGCAGTGGCGGTAGGTTGTGACAAGTGTGGTGCAATATTGTCAGCAAATTCAGTACTCAGGATAAGATGAGTGACAAAGGGAACGTTGTGTTTGATAATATTGAAGTGAACAGGGATGATCACAAACCCTGCGCGTACTCCACCGTGAGTTACACGAAAATTCCGGACTGGACGACGAGCAAACACCAACCTGCTACATCCAACCAGGCAGATACTATTACGATAGCTGCCAAACCAGGTCAATGCCGACCTACTGCATGTCAATGTCAAACAGATCCTGCAGGAGAAGACTGGGGTGTTGGCGTCCAGTCACTGAGTGTACAGACACCAGTCACATGTCCTGTGTCTTTTGCAGCATACAGGATAGACTCATCACTGTAAAGTCCACTACTTCGTGATTTTTATTTGTAGAATACATGACAGGCGTATTCAGTGTGCCTCGCAGGACTGCGAGATGCTGCAGAAGACCAGGTTCGACCTTTCTGGACCGCCATTCACCGACGGTGGGCTACACGATGCTGGAGGAACTAGATTCCAGTGAAAACCCAAGATTCCTTTGCTCCTGGACGCTCCGACGTGTTGTGATATCTGCCAGGTGCGCAGTAACTAGTATTTTCATCGCTATAGCGAGGACGACGCCGATCGGCAAACTCTCGCCCACAGCCATCACCAGCCTCTCAAAACCATCACTTGGCATCCCCCAGAGGTATAGGAGAAAGCCAAAACAGCTCTCAACAAACAAAAGCTAAGGACGATGGAAAGAGAGCATGTCAAAAAGAAGACGAACAGTATGAAGTTCAAATGGGTTTGAACCAGGGAGTCGTAAAAGCCCGGGAGAGGACACGGCACACATTCCCAGAAAACATCTTTGCCTCGCGCTGCCGGGGAACGCTGCCAGGGAACGGTGTTGCGAGGCAAGGAAATTATTATTTTCGAAAATTGTGATGTCTTCTTGAAATACTAATTGGGACATTCTCCGATTTCTCTTAGAGCACGGAGACGATTGCTCCGTCGAGTCTTCTGATCTCTATTTTCATCCTCATCTTCCAGCTGCCTCACTCATTCTCTCTCAGTTTATCGAAGTTAATTTATTCTGAGGCGATGGAAATGCAAGACAAATCCCTAATTGTACTTCACTTTTATTTGAGTTGGGGTGAACGAAATGAGATTTGTGGAAAATGACGCCACTTCCCGTGTTAGCCGCTGGTCGTATCATACAGCCCATATTCCATTGCAGGTGATGGGCCAACGTTCGTGTTGAGATCCGCTGAGTTTCCTCGTACTCGTGGAGTTGAATTTGTGGCAGAAATTGCACTGAATTGCAGTCACATGGTTGTGAATGAAACGAGATTTGTGGAAAATGACGCCACTTCCCGTGTTAGCCGCTGGTCGTAGCATACAGCCCATATTCCATTGCAGGTGATGGGCCAACGTTCGTGTTGAGATCCGCTGAGTTTCCTCGTACTCGTGGAGTTGAATTTGTGGCAGAAATTGCACTGAATTGCAGTCAAATGGTTGTGAATGAAACGAGATTTGTGGAAAATGACGCCACTTCCCGTGTTAGCCGCTGGTCGTAGCATACAGCCCATATTCCATTGCAGGTGATGGGCCAACGTTCGTGTTGAGATCCGCTGAGTTTCCTCGTACTCGTGGAGTTGAATTTGTGGCAGAAATTGCACTGAATTGCAGTCAAATGGTTGTGAATGAAACGAGATTTGTGGAAAATGACGCCACTTCCCGTGTTAGCCGCTGGTCGTAGCATACAGCCCATATTCCATTGCAGGTGATGGGCGAACGTTCGTGTTGAGATCCGCTGAGCTTCCTCGTACTCGTGGAGTTGAATTTGCGGCAGAAATTGCACTGAATTGCAGTCAAATGGTTGTGAATGAAACGAGATTTGTGGAAAATGACGCCACTTCCCGTGTTAACCACTGGTCGTATCATACAGCCCATATTCCATTGCAGGTGATGGGCGAAAGTTCTTGTGGAGATCCGCTGAGCTTCCTCGGCGTACTCGTGGATTTATGAATTTGTGTCAGAAATTGCAGTCGAGTGGACTTCTGTGCGTGTGTCGTGAGTAAATCGCGACGGCTCCCTTCCTTCAGCATCGTCAAAACGCAACATAGAGCATTATTACGCACTCGTTCCATGATTCATGATAATGCCTGGATTCTTTTAAAAACAATCAATGTGTGTTCCCTATCTATCTACATTGTACATGGTTGCAGGTCGTTATTTATAAATCTTGATAATTTCAACACTTTTCTACTCGTATACTGAGTACGCGGTGACTTGAGCCGTTTAGGAAACGGAAGTCTTGGCGAGTGTACAAAAGGTAAACCTATCATTTGTACTTCATAACGGAATTGTGCACAAAAATGCACACACACGTTCGCGCGCACACACACAAGCACACACACAAACACTGTACAAACACACACAAAAGTACAAGCACATGTGCACATACACACGCCTCCCCCCCCCCCCACACACACACACACTCAACTCCCCACCCCTGTACTGAGTCTGACAGACATACAATCATGTTTATCCTTCCTTCGCCACCAGTTTCGGATAATGGTGTCAACAACGAGTTGTAAAATATTGGTATTTTAGGACTCCCTGCCCTGAAGACAAGCACAGCGGCGTGGATCGAGCAGATCCGGCCGCGCCGGCCTAGCGTGCTTCACTTTCTGGCCGAGGCAAACATCGTCCGCGTGCGCGCATCCCGTGTCCTCTCCCGGGCTTTTACGACTCCCTGGTTTGAACACTCGTATCACCAACTATACCACTTTCAATAAATCGTGACGCCATTTTGTTTTAACATGAATATCGCGGATTATGCTCGCGAAATCAAGGAATTATGCTTTCATGGATTCTCGCATTATGCTCGTGAAATCCTCATATTATGCTTTGGCACCCGGGGATATTATTTCACTTTGTTGTACTTATGGAGCCTCAAAGTTCCCGAAATTGTGCCTTTTTCGTACTTGCAAGTTGCAAGTGGCCATAAGTACAAGAAAATACATGTACGAGTATCCCCATACCAAGGTGTCCATGCATGTAAGAGGTCAACATGGAAAAGAGAAAACAATACTTCTTCTATTCATTACTTGATTTCTTTTGTACTTCAGCAAAAATATTATTTCATTGCCAAATTAGTTTGCGTTACCTTTGAAAATTATCATGTTCAACTTTGTGTTGTTGGGTGCTTAAGAGGCGGATGTTGAAAAATGAGCTCTGCTCTGTCGAAGGTTTTCCCCCTACCAGGTATCAGCCTGGGTAGGAAACGCAAAGTTAATCAGTCTGGTTCAGCCAGTAGCAGCAGTCTGATAGGGAGCAGCAGCACTGAGAGCCTGGCCAAAAAGAAAAAGTCAAGACGAGGAGACACGGACTTAATGGATGATGACGCGTCCTGTGACGCCGTCACCATGATACCGGACACCCCGCCCGCAGCACCGGTAAGCACCTCTGAAAGCCTGTTAAGAGAACTTCTCGCCGGGCAACAGAGCATGAAGGGCACTCTCGATGATGTTTCCTTGAAGATTGCAGCCATTACGCTCGATTTGACGAATGTCAAACAAAAAGTTGAGAGCCTAGAGAAAGGCACGAAGCAGAATGAGTTGAAAATCAGGCAATGCATGGAGGATGTCGGATCAGTGAAAGTCCATACCGAAACAGACATAAAACGGATTCGACAAGAACTAGTAGTGCTTTCCGAGAAAATCGGTTCTCTTAGTGACGCTGCCGCCGTCACTAAAGCGAAGATCAATGATGTCACGTCCAATGCAAATGATCAGTCCGCGACTGGAACAACACATTTCGTGAAACGGGCGGAAGTGCAAGCCCTGTTGCAAGAGCAACATGATGTTATGTCTCGATCCAATAGCATCATCTTGTTCGGGTTGCCTGAGTCTGTGAGTGCAGTGCCCACAACATGCAGGAATGTGATGTCAGAAGCTGGTGTTTCTCTTCCCGAAGACACCACGATCGAGAGGATCGGCAAAAAGGCAACCACCACCGACAGTGAAACTCGCCCCCGACCAGTACGCATCCGTACGTCGATGTCGATAAAGGACGCAGTTTTCCGGCACCGGTTCAAACTGACCTTCCTCGACAGGCCGTTGTATGTGGGTCACGACCTGACCCCGCACCAACAGGCGGCGAGAAAGGCTGTTGTTCCCCTTTTTCGGACGCTGCGAAAGAAAGGTGTGACCTGCTCGCTGCCGTACGACAAGATAGTCCAAGGAGGAGTGCCTTTGCCGGATGAGCGTATCGCCCAGCTCCTACAAGACGGCAACGCATAGGACAGCGCTGGCCCAGTGGCAAAGGCAAGTGATCCCGCTGTCAATGTATATACTACTCACATTAATAATTTTACTCACTTCTCCCATATGAATGCATGTGATGAGCACCCCTCCTCTTCTTCTTCTTGTTCTATTTCCCATGTACATACTACACCACTCCACCACAACATTAGTTTGCAGAATAGCACCATGCATTCAGGCTCTTTGGTCATATGCACTCTGAACTGTCGCAGCATGCAGTCTACATTAGTTCAACTCATCGACTTGATTGAGCAGCACCACATCGATGTCCTCTGCTTGACGGAAACATGGCTAAATAGCACTACACCCGACGAAATAGTATCAGTTCCAGAGTTCGAGCTTCACCGACGGGACAGGGACAGTGTTCAAGTAAGTTGGAACACACTGGGAGGTGGAGGAGTTGCCATACTGAGTGCGTCACATCTCTCAGCACGCCGTCGCACGGACCTAGAGCACCAGTCATCAGAAATGATCACACTTCAAGTCAATGGTATCATTATTTCATGCATGTACCGGCCACCACGTCATCACACCTCCTCTTTCAAGCATGCATTCTCGGTTTTGTCTGAGGTGGTGGACAACAGCCCACTAGTGGTTACAGGCGACTTCAATGCCCGAAATGAGGAGTGGAACACGAACGATAGAACAAATACAGACGGTCGTGCGCTAAATTCTGTTTTCAATGATCTTGGCTTGAGTCTGGTGTCAAAGAATTGTGGCACTCGACCGTCCAGCCATTCGAATCCATCACTAGATTTGGTATTATCAAATGCACCTGATGTCTTTGACAATTGCATTGTGGGGATGCCACTGACGGACCACTGCCCTGTCATATGCTCCGCATCCTGGTCAGCACTGTCTGCAATCTATCGCTCAGTATCAGGAGCAACCAAGGGTCAGACTAGGGAGAACACCACAGAGAAACGAACAATCAATTTCAACAAGTTGCGCACAATACTCAGTACTAAGCACTTGGAAGAGTGTATACTTGGGGAGGACGTGCACATTGACTACAGATGCATGGCACTGTGCTCATCGTTAGATCAAGCCATCGCACGGTCCACCCTCGTGACTAACAAAACCTTCCGTGTGAATACACAGCCTTGGTTCACTTCCTCGCATAGAAAAAACCGTCAACGAGTCTCACGCCTGTACAAACTTCACCGCCGAGACCTACACAATCCGACGCTTAAAGCAGCATACATTCTCTGCAGAAATGAGTACCGCAACACCATACGGAAAGCTCGAGACTCGTATTTGTCTACACTGGGGACATCGAGGCTAAGCAAAGGCAGAGCAGGCGGCTACTCGTGGTGGAAAAGAGCAAAGAAGATCTGCAACATTGGCAGTAAGCCGCGTGGAATACAACTTCTCGCGGATGATGACGGCACCCACACATCTAGCAAAGCCAAAGCTGAAATCCTTTGTGAATTCTTCAGGAAGCAATGCACCGCAGATTCCCCAAATCAGCAACCAAGTCGTTGTCCATCATCCAGCACCATTGATGACCAAGAGCCATTTTCGTTCACAAAAATCAAATCCACAGATGTCTATGAAGCTGCAAGAACATTGTCTGTGCACAAATCATCTGCTGACAGTTACCTATCAAATGCCGTCCTCAGCCGCTGTGCAGACATCCTGTGTGTACCTCTGGCTAAACTATTCAACTACAGTCTTGAGCAAGGCGAGTTCCCTTCCGCTTGGAAGATGGCCACGATTATCCCAGTGTACAAGGAGAAAGGCTGCCCAACTCACCCTACGAACTACCGCCCAATATCCCTCCTCCCCTGTATAGCAAAACTCTTTGAAAAAATAGTAGCGAAACAACTCCAGGCTTACCTAACAATAAAACAGAAGATATGCAGTCAACAATACGCGTACGTGAAGGAGAAGTCTGCGACAGACCAGCTTATTATACTTACCCAGCAAATGGCCGACTACATTGATGAGCGTCTGAACTTCGACCTGGTCTCCCTAGATTTCTGCAAGGCATTTGACAGAGTAAGCCACTCAACTCTCCTCCGTCAAGTCAGCAACTTCTCGGACCATAAAGTCACTGCCTGGACTAAGAGTTATTTGCAGGATCGAAGCATAGCCGTGAAGATTGAGTCATGCATGTCAGTGCCCAAAGTCACCAACTGTGGTGTTCCCCAGGGATCGCATCTGTCTCCTCTACTGTTCGTGATCTACATTAATGACCTACCAGAAGCCATACATCATTCGCACACCTTCTTGTTTGCGGATGATGTCACTCTACTTTTGCCGTACAAAGGCTCTCTGTCAAGTTCTGGTATCCAAGCGGACATTCATGCATGTCAAAACTGGGCCAGGGAAAGAGGCGGAGAATTTTCGCCCTCAAAAACTTCTGTTTTAAGCTTCCGTTATAAGCCAGTGGCAGCATCATCACCAGCACCAACATCTGCCACCTACACTATGGAGGGTCTACCTCTTCCCAGTATTGAAATCCTCAAACATCTGGGAGTTCGCTTCAGTGCAGACCTAAACTTCCGTCAACACTACCTTGACATCAGTCGCAAATTCAAGCAGAGAGTAAGCCTACTTTGTCACATGGCACATCGTCTTACACCGCAGGCCATGATGCTCCTCTACAAGTGCTATGTTAGACCTGTGATTGAGTATAGCGTCGTAGTGTGGTCCTTTCGTCTTCGTTCAAGCGACTTGACTGAGCTGGATAGAGTCCAGGCCAGGTTTGCAAGATCCTACCTTAGGAAACGCAAAATCCAAATCGACTTTAATACACCCAAGCAGGATCTTAATAAAAAAGCTAACATTGAATCCCTTCTTTACCGCAGGCAGTTTTTAAGCTTGGTTACCATGCACAAATATATTTTCAAGTATCGACGTTGCCTAGCTTCATTCCATTTCAATATCACGCAGAGTGCGAGACGCCCTAACAAAATTATTCTCCCTAAAGCAAAGACCACATCAAAATCGTTGTTTCTCTTCCAAACCTCTTATGGAACTGCCTCCCACCAAGACTAACTGCAGAACCATCCATTATTGTTTTCAAGAATGAGCTTCGCAAACTCACTTGCAAACATAGTGCTTCGCTCTCCGGTATGCCTACGCCATGTACATAACCCCCCCCCCCGTGTGCTCTCCAACGCATTCACGCTGCACAACGTTTCACTACTTTCACTTTAGCTCATACGTGTACATGTACATCCTTCAAAGCGGTGAACCCCTTGATAGGCGACAAGCCTCTGGGTCATCCTAATAAAGATATTATTATTATTATTATTATTATCATACTCGTCCATCCGATGTCACCCTGGGCCTCACCCTGCGAATAATCAGCTCTGAGCCTCATCTCTCCCGTAGCTCCACTTCTCCTTCCATCATGACCGAACATCAACTATACATCAATTTAGAGCAATATCCGTAGCCTGCAGTCATATTATGGCTGCTAAAATCCAGACTGGTCATGACTTCGTAACATGCAAATGTAATGTACATGTACATGTACACGGAGTTTTTGCGGACTACCCGCCACTACCATGTATCTCGTCCGCCCCGGGATACCTGATAAAGGCTGATTCACTCGCATCTTCTGCTACGTGTACTGTGTCAGTGTGAGAAAGAACTTTGAAGAAGACGAGTTCGAGCATACAATAATGTATTGCCATGATTTCTGCCCTGCTTTTCATTGAAAACACTATCTGCATGACCTCCGAACCCTTTACCATGCAGACTACCAGCACTGATCAGGTGCATTGTACACAATAATGTATAGCCTACATACTAGAACTGTGGTATAATCGTGTAGTTATGCTCCTACCTCCGAGAGGATGCCAAATTATGCTCCAAATTTTCAACCACCAAATTATGCCAATAATTATGCCGGCATAATCCGGCGGCTTCCCAAGATTCACTTTCTAAATTTCAGCAGCAATATCGCTTGCACGTGAATATCTTTAAATTTGACTGTAGTGGTATATCCCTGGACATTTAAATTAATTGTTTTATTTTGAACAACCCAGCCCTGTGTTTCTGTATACAATAAATGAGGAGGCCGAGGGTCATAAACCCAAGGCCGGAGCATATTATTGTATTAATTTTAGAATCAACCAGTAAAAACTCCTACTCAATCTCCAACAACAAAATTAGTGGACAGCTGTTATTTGTGTTTCTATGACAACTCGTGTGCTGGACGAGTATTTGTTGTCAATAGTGAGGTTTTGCATTCCGAAATTCGGCAAAAAGATTCGGCACGCGGGAGCGAGGTCGAAAATACACACGAATATTCGGCATGTTTGTTCGGAAAAAGCTCACTTTACCGAAAATATTTTTCGGATGAATTTTCTTGTAGAAGAGCACTAGCGCGCGATTTATTCAAAGAGGTTTCTTATTTCTGCATCGCTTCGCAGGCGTCTTGGGCGACATCAGCATCGCCAGCTACCTCTGATTGCTCCTCTCCACTGCCTGTCTACTCTCTATCGCCTGGAGTGTCCTCACCGTCATCTGTGTGGCTGAAAAGACGATGGCGATACGCATAAAATTTGACTTGGCCATGGAATTGGTTTTTCTGAGGCGACTGAGGAGGCAGGTTTGGCCCTCGACTCTTTGGGCGATCAAAGTTCGTTGGAATCAGCAAGAAAGGGAGCACGGGACAGGATGTTGCTGGGGCTCACGAAATGAAAACATATCATTTTCGACTTGCAAAACAAACGTTGGTGCGAAAATTCGACATTTTGATGTTCGACAAATGACCGAAGAACGCCGAACCGAAATTCGGAATGCAAAACCGCACTATTGGTTCATTTTCTTTTACTCTTCATAGGCTATCAGATCATTTTCCTTATTCGATCTATTTATTACCAGTATCTATTATGAGAGTGTGGTCTGTCTCCATGGTTACCGGTGTTCTTTTCATAACTATAGCCACTTCTTAGGCACCGGCGGATTATGCCGGCATAATTATTGGCATAATTTGGTGGTTGAAAATTTGGAGCATAATTTGGCATCCTCTCGGAGGTAGGAGCATAACTACACGATTACACCACAGTTCTAGTATGCGAGTGAATCAGCCTTTATCAGGTATCCCGGGGCGGACGAGATACATGGTAGTGGCGGGTAGTCCGCAAAAACTCCGTATACATGTGTAGTATCCCTGCCCGACCAATACGGAAGCAGTACGGAACTAATACGGAGCTTGCCTGATGTATATTTAGTGTATCTCCGTATGTAAGCGTACGTCGTCTGCTGCATAAAAGCGGCTGCGCATTTCTGTTTTGATGAAGAGAAGATTAGATTAGATTGGATAGCAATGAAAGCTAACTCGAAGAATAAGGATTCAGCCTCTAGGTGAGCACCGGAGAGAAAGTTATTTAACGCAGGCCAAGACCAGCACGTCGATGGATAATTTTGTTGCTAAAATCTCTGCTCAATTATAGGTTTCATGTATTTGCATGACATCCTGCTGGTTTGTCTCCTCCTTTGCCTTCTTTGCCTTTTATTTGTATTCCTTTATCTGTTTTACTGCTGTGGTTGGCTTTCACCCTTGTCTCAGTTTTACTGCCCGTCATCATGATGTGCCATGAGATAATGATAATTATAAATACAAATACAAATACAAATTTGAAACTCGGATGTTGAGTCATAAATAAATGTAGAAGAGAAAAGGACATATGGATACGAGTTAAGAGTAACTCTCCATCACTGTAACATGATACTATATACAGTCAGAAAGTGCAATAACTAGTACTCAGTCTCAGTCAGTTTTGTGCCTAGTTATTCCACTTTCTGACTCCGTGTATATACATGTAGTATCATGTTACAGTGATGGAGAGTTACTCTTAACCCTTTAAAGTTTAAGAGCCACAGGACGTTTACGACGCATTCAAGTATGGGGCGGCTCTTAAAGGGTTAACTCGTATCCATATGTCCTTTTCTCTTCTACAAATACAAATAATAATAATATTTTTAAATAATAATCTGACTTGTTTAACTCTTTTTCTTCCAACAAGTTACTTCTGCCCATGGCGTCCATCTTTCAGCTCGTCAGCTGACAACAGTTACTGTCACCACCTTGACACTGTCGTGAGAAGATGCTCTCTTTAGACGAGGTTGATGATGTCCCGACGCGGCCTATACATGTGCGTGTACATGTACATGACGAGTATCAGAACCGGATTCAACACCCATAATATTATGGTTCAGATGGTCCCAACGGACCGTGGCTCTACCGACCTTCGATAACCAGACTAAGACATTAAATAAAAATTATTTATAGAAAGGTCACTGTTTCCGTACACGGTGTCCTCCACCTTGTTTCATTCTGTCAAACGAAAAACATGTGTGAACTACATTGGTACAGTCGACATGTAAAGCAAGGTTTATCTAAAACTCGTGGTACTGTACTTGTATTGCATTATATGTACCTGGTGCTAGTGCTGCACTGCTGTTGCCAGTGTTGGATTATACATGTATCTGGTGCTAGTGCTGCACTGCTGTTGCCAGTGTTGGATTATACATGTATCTGGTGCTAGTGCAGCACTGCTGTTGCCAGTGTTGGATTATACATGTATCTGGTGCTAGTGCTGCACTGCTGTTGCCAATGTTGGATTATACATGTATCTGGTGCTAGTGCAGCACTGCTGTTGCCAGTGTTGGATTATACATGTATCTGGTGCTAGTGCAGCACTGCTGTTGCCAGTGTTGGATTATACATGTACCTGGTGCTAGTGCTGCACTGCTGTTGCCAGTGTTGGATTATACATGTACCTGGTGCTAGTGCTGCACTGCTGTTGCCAGTGTTGGATTATACATGTATCTGGTGCTAGTGCTGCACTGCTGTTGCCAGTGTTGGATTATACATGTATCTGGTGCTAGTGCAGCACTGCTGTTGCCAGTGTTGGATTATACATGTACCTGGTGCTAGTGCTGCACTGCTGTTGCCAGTGTTGGATTATACATGTATCTGGTGCTAGTGCAGCACTGCTGTTGCCAGTGTTGCATTATACATGTACCTGGTGCTAGTGCTGCACTGCTGTTGCCAGTGTTGGATTATACATGTATCTGGTGCTAGTGCTGCACTGCTGTTGCCAGTGTTGGATTATACATGTATCTGGTGCTAGTGCAGCACTGCTGTTGCCAGTGTTGGATTATACATGTATCTGGTGCTAGTGCTGCACTGCTGTTGCCAGTGTTGGATTATACATGTATCTGGTGCTAGTGCAGCACTGCTGTTGCCAGTGTTGGATTATACATGTACCTGGTGATAGTGCAGCACTGCTGTTGCCAGTGTTGGATTATACATGTATCTGGTGCTAGTGCAGCACTGCTGTTGCCAGTGTTGGATTATACATGTATCTGGTGCTAGTGTTGCACTGCTGTTGCCAGTGTTGGATTATACATGTATCTGGTGCTAGTGCTGCACTGCTGTTGCCAGTGTTGGATTATACATGTATCTGGTGCTAGTACTGCACTGCTGTTGCCAGTGTTGGATTATACATATATCTGGTGCTAGTGTTGCACTGCTGTTGCCAGTGTTGGATTATACATGTATCTGGTGCTAGTGCTGCACTGCTGTTGCCAGTGTTGGATTATACATGTACCTGGTGCTAGTGTTGCACTGCTGTTGCCAGTGTTGGATTATACATGTATCTGGTGCTAGTGTTGCACTGCTGTTGCCAGTGTTGGATTATACATGTATCTGGTGCTAGTGCAGCACTGCTGTTGCCAGTGTTGGATTATACATGTATCTGGTGCTAGTGCAGCACTGCTGTTGCCAGTGTTGGATTATACATGTATCTGGTGCTAGTGCTGCACTGCTGTTGCCAGTGTTGGATTATACATGTATCTGGTGCTAGTGCAGCACTGCTGTTGCCAGTGTTGGATTATACATGTACCTGGTGATAGTGCAGCACTGCTGTTGCCAGTGTTGGATTATACATGTATCTGGTGCTAGTGCAGCACTGCTGTTGCCAGTGTTGGATTATACATGTATCTGGTGATAGTGCAGCACTGCTGTTGCCAGTGTTGGATTATACATGTATCTGGTGCTAGTGCTGCACTGCTGTTGCCAGTGTTGGATTATACATGTATCTGGTGCTAGTGCAGCACTGCTGTTGCCAGTGTTGGATTATACATGTATCTGGTGCTAGTGCTGCACTGCTGTTGCCAGTGTTGGATTATACATGTATCTGGTGCTAGTGCTGCACTGCTGTTGCCAGTGTTGGATTATACATGTACCTGGTGCTAGTGCTGCACTGCTGTTGCCAGTGTTGGATTATACATGTATCTGGTGATAGTGCAGCACTGCTGTTGCCAGTGTTGGATTATACATGTATCTGGTGCTAGTGCAGCACTGCTGTTGCCAGTGTTGGATTATACATGTATCTGGTGCTAGTGCAGCACTGCTGTTGCCAGTGTTGGATTATACATGTATCTGGTGCTAGTGCAGCACTGCTGTTGCCAGTGTTGGATTATACATGTACCTGGTGCTAGTGCTGCACTGCTGTTGCCAGTGTTGGATTATACATGTATCTGGTGCTAGTGCTGCACTGCTGTTGCCAGTGTTGGATTATACATGTACCTGGTGCTAGTGCTGCACTGCTGTTGCCAGTGTTGGATTATACATGTATCTGGTGATAGTGCAGCACTGCTGTTGCCAGTGTTGGATTATACATGTATCTGGTGCTAGTGCAGCACTGCTGTTGCCAGTGTTGGATTATACATGTATCTGGTGATAGTGCAGCACTGCTGTTGCCAGTGTTGGATTATACATGTATCTGGTGCTAGTGCTGCACTGCTGTTGCCAGTGTTGGATTATACATGTATCTGGTGCTAGTGCAGCACTGCTGTTGCCAGTGTTGGATTATACATGTATCTGGTGCTAGTGCAGCACTGCTGTTGCCAGTGTTGGATTATACATGTATCTGGTGCTAGTGCTGCACTGCTGTTGCCAGTGTTGGATTATACATGTATCTGGTGCTAGTGCTGCACTGCTGTTGCCAGTGTTGGATTATACATGTATCTGGTGCTAGTGCAGCACTGCTGTTGCCAGTGTTGGATTATACATGTATCTGGTGCTAGTGCTGCACTGCTGTTGCCAGTGTTGGATTATACATGTATCTGGTGCTAGTGCTGCACTGCTGTTGCCAGTGTTGGATTATACATGTATCTGGTGCTAGTGCAGCACTGCTGTTGCCAGTGTTGGATTATACATGTATCTGGTGCTAGTGCTGCACTGCTGTTGCCAGTGTTGGATTATACATGTATCTGGTGCTAGTGCTGCACTGCTGTTGCCAGTGTTGGATTATACATGTACCTGGTGCTAGTGCAGCACTGCTGTTGCCAGTGTTGGATTATACATGTATCTGGTGCTAGTGCTGCACTGCTGTTGCCAGTGTTGGATTATACATGTATCTGGTGCTAGTGTTGCACTGCTGTTGCCAGTGTTGGATTATACATGTATCTGGTGCTAGTACTGCACTGCTGTTGCCAGTGTTGGATTATACATATATCTGGTGCTAGTGTTGCACTGCTGTTGCCAGTGTTGGATTATACATGTATCTGGTGCTAGTGCTGCAATGCTGTTGCCAGTGTTGGATTATACATGTATCTGGTGCTAGTGCTGCACTGCTGTTGCCAGTGTTGGATTATACATGCATCTGGTGCTAGTGCTGCACTGCTGTTGCCAGTGTTGGATTATACATGTATCTGGTGCTAGTGCAGCACTGCTGTTGCCAGTGTTGGATTATACATGTATCTGGTGCTAGTGCTGCACTGCTGTTGCCAGTGTTGGATTATACATGTATCTGGTGCTAGTGCTGCAATGCTGTTGCCAGTGTTGGATTATACATGTATCTGGTGCTAGTGCTGCACTGCTGTTGCCAGTGTTGGATTATACATGTACCTGGTGCTAGTGCAGCACTGCTGTTGCCAGTGTTGGATTATACATGTATCTGGTGCTAGTGCTGCACTGCTGTTGCCAGTGTTGGATTATACATGTATCTGGTGCTAGTACTGCACTGCTGTTGCCAGTGTTGGATTATACATATATCTGGTGCTAGTGTTGCACTGCTGTTGCCAGTGTTGGATTATACATGTATCTGGTGCTAGTGCTGCACTGCTGTTGCCAGTGTTGGATTATACATGTACCTGGTGCTAGTGCAGCACTGCTGTTGCCAGTGTTGGATTATACATGTATCTGGTGCTAGTGCTGCACTGCTGTTGCCAGTGTTGGATTATACATGTATCTGGTGCTAGTACTGCACTGCTGTTGCCAGTGTTGGATTATACATATATCTGGTGCTAGTGTTGCACTGCTGTTGCCAGTGTTGGATTATACATGTATCTGGTGCTAGTCCTGCAATGCTGTTGCCAGTGTTGGATTATACATGTATCTGGTGCTAGTGCTGCACTGCTGTTGCCAGTGTTGGATTATACATGTACCTGGTGCTAGTGCAGCACTGCTGTTGCCAGTGTTGGATTATACATGTATCTGGTGCTAGTGCTGCACTGCTGTTGCCAGTGTTGGATTATACATGTATCTGGTGCTAGTACTGCACTGCTGTTGCCAGTGTTGGATTATACATATATCTGGTGCTAGTGTTGCACTGCTGTTGCCAGTGTTGGATTATACATGTATCTGGTGCTAGTGCTGCACTGCTGTTGCCAGTGTTGGATTATACATGTACCTGGTGCTAGTGCAGCACTGCTGTTGCCAGTGTTGGATTATACATGTATCTGGTGCTAGTGCTGCACTGCTGTTGCCAGTGTTGGATTATACATGTATCTGGTGCTAGTGTTGCACTGCTGTTGCCAGTGTTGGATTATACATGTATCTGGTGCTAGTACTGCACTGCTGTTGCCAGTGTTGGATTATACATATATCTGGTGCTAGTGTTGCACTGCTGTTGCCAGTGTTGGATTATACATGTATCTGGTGCTAGTGCTGCAATGCTGTTGCCAGTGTTGGATTATACATGTATCTGGTGCTAGTGCTGCACTGCTGTTGCCAGTGTTGGATTATACATGTATCTGGTGCTAGTGCTGCACTGCTGTTGCCAGTGTTGGATTATACATGTATCTGGTGCTAGTGCAGCACTGCTGTTGCCAGTGTTGGATTATACATGTATCTGGTGCTAGTGCTGCACTGCTGTTGCCAGTGTTGGATTATACATGTATCTGGTGCTAGTGCTGCAATGCTGTTGCCAGTGTTGGATTATACATGTATCTGGTGCTAGTGCTGCACTGCTGTTGCCAGTGTTGGATTATACATGTACCTGGTGCTAGTGCAGCACTGCTGTTGCCAGTGTTGGATTATACATGTATCTGGTGCTAGTGCTGCACTGCTGTTGCCAGTGTTGGATTATACATGTATCTGGTGCTAGTACTGCACTGCTGTTGCCAGTGTTGGATTATACATATATCTGGTGCTAGTGTTGCACTGCTGTTGCCAGTGTTGGATTATACATGTATCTGGTGCTAGTGCTGCACTGCTGTTGCCAGTGTTGGATTATACATGTACCTGGTGCTAGTGCAGCACTGCTGTTGCCAGTGTTGGATTATACATGTATCTGGTGCTAGTGCTGCACTGCTGTTGCCAGTGTTGGATTATACATGTATCTGGTGCTAGTACTGCACTGCTGTTGCCAGTGTTGGATTATACATATATCTGGTGCTAGTGTTGCACTGCTGTTGCCAGTGTTGGATTATACATGTATCTGGTGCTAGTGCTGCACTGCTGTTGCCAGTGTTGGATTATACATGTATCTGGTGCTAGTGCTGCACTGCTGTTGCCAGTGTTGGATTATACATGTATCTGGTGCTAGTGCAGCACTGCTGTTGCCAGTGTTGGATTATACATGTATCTGGTGCTAGTGCTGCACTGCTGTTGCCAGTGTTGGATTATACATGTATCTGGTGCTAGTGCAGCACTGCTGTTGCCAGTGTTGGATTATACATGTATCTGGTGCTAGTGCTGCACTGCTGTTGCCAGTGTTGGATTATACATGTATCTGGTGCTAGTGTTGCACTGCTGTTGCCAGTGTTGGATTATACATGTATCTGGTGCTAGTGCTGCACTGCTGTTGCCAGTGTTGGATTATACATGCATCTGGTGCTAGTGCTGCACTGCTGTTGCCAGTGTTGGATTATACATGTATCTGGTGCTAGTGTTGCACTGCTGTTGCCAGTGTTGGATTATACATGTATCTGGTGCTAGTGCTGCACTGCTGTTGCCAGTGTTGGATTATACATGTATCTGGTGCTAGTGCAGCACTGCTGTTGCCAGTGTTGGATTATACATGTATCTGGTGCTAGTGCTGCACTGCTGTTGCCAGTGTTGGATTATACATGTATCTGGTGCTAGTGCAGCACTGCTGTTGCCAGTGTTGGATTATACATGTATCTGGTGCTAGTGCTGCACTGCTGTTGCCAGTGTTGGATTATACATGTATCTGGTGCTAGTGTTGCACTGCTGTTGCCAGTGTTGGATTATACATGTATCTGGTGCTAGTGCTGCACTGCTGTTGCCAGTGTTGGATTATACATGCATCTGGTGCTAGTGCTGCACTGCTGTTGCCAGTGTTGGATTATACATGTATCTGGTGCTAGTGTTGCACTGCTGTTGCCAGTGTTGGATTATACATGTATCTGGTGCTAGTGCTGCACTGCTGTTGCCAGTGTTGGATTATACATGTATCTGGTGCTAGTGCAGCACTGCTGTTGCCAGTGTTGGATTATACATGTATCTGGTGCTAGTGCTGCACTGCTGTTGCCAGTGTTGGATTATACATGTATCTGGTGCTAGTGTTGCACTGCTGTTGCCAGTGTTGGATTATACATGTATCTGGTGCTAGTGCTGCACTGCTGTTGCCAGTGTTGGATTATACATGCATCTGGTGCTAGTGCTGCACTGCTGTTGCCAGTGTTGGATTATACATGTATCTGGTGCTAGTGCTGCACTGCTGTTGCCAGTGTTGGATTATACATGTATCTGGTGATAGTGTTGCACTGCTGTTGCCAGTGTTGGATTATACATGTATCTGGTGCTAGTGCTGCACTGCTGTTGCCAGTGTTGGATTATACATGTATCTGGTGCTAGTGCAGCACTGCTGTTGCCAGTGTTGGATTATACATGTATCTGGTGCTAGTGCTGCACTGCTGTTGCCAGTGTTGGATTATACATGTATCTGGTGCTAGTGTTGCACTGCTGTTGCCAGTGTTGGATTATACATGTATCTGGTGCTAGTGCTGCACTGCTGTTGCCAGTGTTGGATTATACATGTATCTGGTGCTAGTGCTGCACTGCTGTTGCCAGTGTTGGATTATACATGTATCTGGTGCTAGTGCAGCACTGCTGTTGCCAGTGTTGGATTATACATGTATCTGGTGCTAGTGTTGCACTGCTGTTGCCAGTGTTGGATTATACATGTATCTGGTGCTAGTGCTGCACTGCTGTTGCCAGTGTTGGATTATACATGTATCTGGTGATAGTGCTGCACTGCTGTTGCCAGTGTTGGATTATACATGTATCTGGTGCTAGTGCTGCACTGCTGTTGCCAGTGTTGGATTATACATGCATCTGGTGCTAGTGCTGCACTGCTGTTGCCAGTGTTGGATTATACATGTACCTGGTGCTAGTGCTGCACTGCTGTTACCAGTGTTGGATTATACATGTATCTGGTGCTAGTGCTGCACGGCTGTTGCCAGTGTTGGATTATACATGTATCTGGTGCTAGTGCTGCACTGCTGTTGCCAGTGTTGGATTATACATGCATCTGGTGCTAGTGCTGCACTGCTGTTGCCAGTGTTGGATTATACATGCATCTGGTGCTAGTGCTGCACTGCTGTTGCCAGTGTTGGATTATACATGTATCTGGTGCTAGTGCTGCACTGCTGTTATCAGTGTTGGATTATACATGTATCTGGTGCTAGTGCTGCACTGCTGTTGCCAGTGTTGGATTATACATGTATCTGGTGCTAGTGCTGCACTGCTGTTGCCAGTGTTGGATTATCTAAAACGAGAGAGCTATTAGTAATACCATGTACATACCGGTATGTATGTGATAACTCGCTCGGACAGCGTTCCGGTTAGTCTCGCCCATGGCTGTGTCGTCTCTAACCCTCGGAACGTTTTGTGACAAGTATAGTCACGGCTGGCATAACGCAACTTCACCCAGTCCTAACCCAACACACACATAACCAACTGATCTCGTCAGAGCAGAGAATATGTTCCTGTTTGGAAGAAGAGCACCGAAAGAACCTCTCGCTAAAAGCAGCAGCATGCCATGATATAACACATCGTAGAAAACAGCAAGCAGCGGCAGTAGCGATAGTACTTGCTAAACATGCAGCTGAACTGCCACTTTGTCCGCTGCGCGGAACGGCGATCGGACACGCACACGCACACACATACACGCACAGGTCTGCGTGATCTAGAAGCGGCTGTCATCATAAGATACGCAAAGTGTGAAAGGGTATTAGAACGGGGCAAGCCTAGACCCGGCGTCTGGACCGCAACATGTACTTGATTAAAAGCATAGCCAGTCAATGGTCAAGCAGGTGCAATCACGCACATCCACACCTAGCGTACTACTACTACTACTATAAAGCGAATTCATAACTACAGGTATTGCACTTTCTACTGCAAATGCACAGTCGTGCGCTTCATCCATTGACAGCAGCAAAACCTATCATTTTACAGTCTCACTGGGTAGGTGACCTCGCCGGCACACACCGTATATTATATTGTACAATAACTGTTCCAACTACGGTCCGGAAGACACAGTGTGTCCACGTTCTACGCACAGTAGCTATCAGCAGTAAGTTAAAAGTTACAAGCCCTCACTCTCGGGCTATGACATCTCCCCGCGCCTTCGAAAAGACTGCCACGTCCTCGTGGCGACAACATTCGGCTTACCGTCGTCTTCTCAACTGGGTTTGCATTCCAAAATACTGCGGTGGCCGGACGGTCCTCCCAGCTCGAGTCTGAACCGCAATCTGGGCTGGTTGTGGCGGTGGCTGGTTGACTGGTAGCGGGATCTGCACAACTGGTTGGCCGCCAACACCGTCCACGCCGCCATACGTCTCATGCTGGGCATCCTCATCAGAATCCCAATACAACAAGTCTGTAGGGTCCGGCACATACACATCAGCCGGGGGCGTTTCGACAGACTCAGCATCTTCAGGTTCCTTCACCTCACTCACAACGAATCTGGTGATACGTTCTAGTCACGCCTAAGTGACCTAGATGATCATGGTACTCACTCAGCACCTGACCGCGCAACGCAACTGGCACCAAAATTTGAAACTTTGTGCCCTCTCCTGCGTTCTCACTGTGCAAAACGCGACATATCACGTCCTCTCGCACCACAAGGCATTTTCGTCCTCGGAAATAATGCCTCAGAGCCGGACTCACACCAGTCAAGTCAGGCGAAGATGACCCGGAGCTGAGCCACTCACTCAGCCGTGTCAATTCATGATCACGTTGCTGAACATCAGCCCAATCAGCTGATGTCCAGTTTCGTCGCCGCACAAAGGGCGTAGGAAGGTCACTCTGGACCGACTCAGCATTCTCCACTGAGCTCCTTTCGTCTGATACCACAGCGATCACCTCATCAGGGACTGTGGTGCCACACCTCTGATCCTGCACTTGTCGAGACAAGCCATCAGCATTGGCATGGACTTTACCTTTCCGATAACGCACCTCGTAATCGAAATCACTCAGAAACTCAAGCCACCGCGCCACGATCGCACTTGGTTCTTTGAAACGGTTCAGGTATTTTAGTGCTTGATGGTCTGTGCGCACGACAAACCTTCGACCCAGCAAATAGCATCTGAAATGCCTAAATGCCCACACTAGTCCGAGGAGTTCACTCTTCGTCGAGCCATAATTCCTCTCGGCAGAGTTCAACCCTCTGCTTGCATACGCAATAGGTCGCTCCCGACCATCTGCGTCGGTCTGGGACAACACAGCTCCCAAACCATGGCCACTTGCGTCCACATCGACTACAAATGGGGGCGCATCGGTCTCAAACCTCGGATACGCCAACGTGGGTGCTGAAGACATCTTCTGTTTCAGCAATTGGAATGCGATCTCACACTCGCCATCCCATGAAAACCTCTGGTTTTGCCTCGTCAGCTTCACCAGCGGCCGAGAAATGGATGCAAAATCCTTCACAAACCGTCGATAGTAGCCACAGAAACCCATAAAAGAACGCACCTCTGCTACGTTCTTTGGGCACCGCCACTCTGACACGGTCTCAATCTTGTCCGGATCGGTGCGCACACCATCCTTCGTGACAACATGACCCAAGAAATTGACTTCTGTCCTCAACAGATGACATTTCGAGGGTTTCAACCGAAGACCAGCCTCCAGTCGTTCCAAGTGTTCGTCAAACGTCTTTGAGAACACGATAATATCATCGAGGTATACCAGGCACATCTGCCACTGCAAACCTCGCAAAACGGCACTCATCAGCCGTTGAAATGAGCTCGGGCCATTGCACACACCAAATGGCATCACGTGGAACTCATAGTGCCCATCAGGCGTGGAAAATGCCGTCTTGGCCTTGTCTGCCTCGTCCATTGGCATCTGATGATACCCAGAGCACAGATCAAGCGTCGAGAAGTACATCGCACCGCCCAACGCGTCCAACGTATCATCAATACGCGGGAGTGGGTATGGATCTTTCACGGTTATTGCATTGACTCTCCGATAATCAACACAGAACCTCGTCGATCCGTCCTTCTTCCGCACCAACACAACTGGTGAAGACCATGGACTGACCGATTCTTCGATCACACCCTGTTCAAGCATGTCGTCAACCAACTTCCGACATGTTTCTCGCGAGCTCCAAGGCAATCTCCTTGCGGGCTCATAAACTGGACCATCACAGCTAGTCCTAATCTCGTGTTTCAACACGTCTGTCCGACCCAGCTCGGACATGTTCATAGCGAATACACATCTGTACTGCTCGACCAAGGTTCTGAGCCTAGCCAACTGCTCGGCCTCAACCACAGGCTGCTCGCTGTTGCCTGTATCAGGTGGGGAGCATGCCTCCCGGTTACCCTCCTGAGAGCAACAGCCATCAGGCATCGTACCACGACCACGCTGGTCAACGTCGGCCTCGTGTACTGCCTCATCATCCCTCATCGCACAATGGTGTGACCGACCATCGTCATCACCACCACCGGTTTCAAGCAGCCTCTTCCCGCCTGGAGAGCGCTTCCCTGCGCCGGGACCACCATCGGGGTTCCCCACTCGCAGTACAGACCACAAATCCTGGTTAGCCCCGTAGCTACACCAGTCATTCGCCTCGTCCAACTCTTCACTACCGTCCACCACAGTTGCAACTGCACACAGCTTGCCAATCTGGGCTCTCTTGGGCAGAGTGATTTGTTCCACCGTGCAATTCATCAATCGCACGGGAACACGATTCTCTTGTGGCCGCACAACACACTTTGCCACCAAGAGACCAGGGTCGCTCGCAGTCCCACAATCTGGTTCCGTGAGCCCCAACTCTGGCATCCCATCGAATGCAAGAGTGTCCACCACAGCCGCCACGGTCATCTCGTGGTGTGGTGGGAGAACAATCTTCTCCTGCAAGCGGAGCGGAGCCTCATCTGCACCACTCCCTCGCCTTTCTTCGACCTTGAAACATAGCTTGCCATTCGCAGAGGTTATGTTACAGGGAATGCTGGACAGCACATCACGTCCCAGCACACATGGAAATCGTAGCCCATCGACTACCCGCATCTCCGGCGAACAAACACATCCTTGAACGCCAAGGTGAACAACCACTTTTCCATTCACCACCAGAGGCTTACCATCTGCCCCACAAAACTTCAACCCAGGCGCATCCGCCGTGAGTCGATCCGGATCGTAGCCCAGCTTCCTGGCTAGATCCGCAGATACTAAGCTTACAGCCGCTCCAGTATCTACCAGCATCTCCACTGACAATCCATCGATTGTCCCCGTGGTCAACATCCCCGTTCCAGAGTCGCATCCGACAATAGGAATGGATTGTTCGACAGCACGCTCGTCAGGTGCTGCCGGATTACACTCTCGACCCAAAGAAATGGTCTGACCAGGCACGTGGGCCATCGCCCCAGTCACTGGCCGTTTCCCAAAGGCCCTCTCCTCGAGCCATCGTATCCTCCGCGCCCCGTCTGCGCTTCACGAGGACATTGGGCTGCCCTGTGGCCCGGTTCACCACAGTTCCAACAAGTGAACATCTTCACTCGTCGAGCGGGCTCCTGATCCCGAGTTCTTCCTCGGCCTCGCCCTCCTTGACCACTTGGAGCATCACGCCTCTCCAGTAGTTGGTCGAGCGTCCTCACCAGGCTGCTCAAGGTACGCTCGAGGACGTCCGTCTGTCCTCTCGCTGGAGCCTCAGCAACATCCACAGCGGCCGTCACCAACTGTGTTTGCTGGCTCTCTCCGTAGGGGCCCACCAGCCTCTGTGGAGCTTCGCTTGGCAAGTCAACACTTCGCCAAACCTTTTCCAGGTGCAGCGCCATCTCTAATGCCGCCTGCACCGTCGCCGGAGGATTCTCCTGCAGCCTCACTCTCAAAGCCACAGGAGATACCGCCTCGATGAACTGGTCCCTCACCAGCTCATCCTGTAACCCACCCGGCATGTTGGGGTACGCCCGCACCACCAGCCGACGCAGATCATCCGCCAGATGCGCTAAATCCTCACCGGATTTACGCCTCCTCGTGCGGAATTGAGCCTTAAACTGCCGCTCATTAGCAGGTGGTGCGAACCTTCGCTCAAGGTCCGCACTCACATGCTGCCATACGGCCCGTCTTGCAGCCGGTATAGTAGCCAAAAAGCGTTGCGCCCCACCTCTGAGGCGTACCGCTAAGTACTGCGCTTTCTGCGGGTCATTCCACCCGTTCACCTGCGCGCACTGATCGAAGTACTGGATATACTCCACCCAGTCTCCGGAACCATCGTAGGCCTCGGGCATCACCGCAGGCCTCCCGAAGGCTGGAGCAACTGGCGCTCCTCCAGCACCAGCTACCGCTCCCCCTGCTGCAGCCATCACTGCACCAGGGCCACCCACCGCAGCAGCACCACCAGCTACTAACGGTTGATGAACATTTGCAGCAGGCGCATTCACACCTCTGCCTTGTTGTTGCTGTTGCTGAGCCATCGTCAACACAGCAAAATAACGAGCAAAGTAGACAAATAGTGCTAGCAGGACGACTGATCCGCGAAGAACTCAGTCCTCTTCGCCTCAGCTCGCCTGATATACTCAGCCACGCCGCTGCCGTCCGATCACGGCACGCGCGCGCCTACGAGTGCACACCCCAATTGCACGTGGACACAGCGTACTCAACCACTGTAACCCTAACCGCCGTGTGAACATGCCAAGCGACCACCGTCGCATCAGGTTTCCCGATCCCACGCCTGACTCGCGACATCTCGCGGAGCCTCGTGCGCCATCCGGATTCCCGTTCATCACACATTTAGCCAAGCCGACCAGTGCAAGCCGCATCATGCATGCCTCTCAACATCATGCCATGATTCCTCGCACCCAAGGCCGCCAATAGTTCACCCTAGTCACTCCGGCTGGCATCCCAGCCTGAGGACTAGACCAAACAGACTACAGAGATACGACACATCCATACCCCTCCTTACGAACTGTATGCCCATCATGCAGCATGCAATTCTCATCACAAAAGGCAGCTCAGTCATCACTGCGCCATGCCAATCGAGCACAACAGAGAACAAACCTCTTTGTTCCCTGGTGGAGGCCAGTTCCCGCACCCACAACAACACAACCAGTAGTGAGGCAGGATACATTGAACATCTTCAATATACTTAGACTGCGCTTGCACCGTCTACAAGCGCCTGGCCGAGATCTTCGCGCCTCTTCTAGGAATGGTGAACTTTGTTGCCTCGTTCTTGCCAGCCATCCTGGTCACAGCACCACTTGTGATAACTCGCTCGGACAGCGTTCCGGTTAGTCTCGCCCATGGCTGTGTCGTCTCTAACCCTCGGAACGTTTTGTGACAAGTATAGTCACGGCTGGCATAACGCAACTTCACCCAGTCCTAACCCAACACACACATAACCAACTGATCTCGTCAGAGCAGAGAATATGTTCCTGTTTGGAAGAAGAGCACCGAAAGAACCTCTCGCTAAAAGCAGCAGCATGCCATGATATAACACATCGTAGAAAACAGCAAGCAGCGGCAGTAGCGATAGTACTTGCTAAACATGCAGCTGAACTGCCACTTTGTCCGCTGCGCGGAACGGCGATCGGACACGCACACGCACACACATACACGCACAGGTCTGCGTGATCTAGAAGCGGCTGTCATCATAAGATACGCAAAGTGTGAAAGGGTATTAGAACGGGGCAAGCCTAGACCCGGCGTCTGGACCGCAACATGTACTTGATTAAAAGCATAGCCAGTCAATGGTCAAGCAGGTGCAATCACGCACATCCACACCTAGCGTACTACTACTACTACTATAAAGCGAATTCATAACTACAGGTATTGCACTTTCTACTGCAAATGCACAGTCGTGCGCTTCATCCATTGACAGCAGCAAAACCTATCATTTTACAGTCTCACTGGGTAGGTGACCTCGCCGGCACACACCGTATATTATATTGTACAATAACTGTTCCAACTACGGTCCGGAAGACACAGTGTGTCCACGTTCTACGCACAGTAGCTATCAGCAGTAAGTTAAAAGTTACAAGCCCTCACTCTCGGGCTATGACATGTACATGTAAAGGAATCAGTGTGCAAGTCCGATGAACGATGACATGTCGGCACCCTCTGCTACGCTTTGGTTGATGATGTCTGCCGCTACGATGGATAGCTGTGATGTTCCATACTTCAGTAATTCTCCTGGGACTTTGTCCGGCCTACAAGCCTTTCCGTTTTTGAGTCGTTTCATCGCTGTTTCCACCTCCGCTGGAGACACTGCCACACTTAGCCGGTGAGGGACTGGCTTCTGGATAGCAGCTGATTGATCTCTACAGAATAGATCCTTGAAGTGCTCCGTGACATGATTGTACATGTACAATCATTTGTTAGATTGACAGCATGAAACAAGGGGAAGGTTGTAGTAAGGACTAAGGTCACTGTTTCCGAACACAGTGTCCTCCACCTTGTTTCATGCTGTCAATCTAACAATTGCGTGACCACTTGCAAAGCATGTCACTTCTCTGCGGTTGACGTCACAGTACATGTATAAGAATTAGCAGAGAAGTAGTGTTCTCTGTCCACCCGGGAACGGGTACGAGGGAGCACGGTGTGGGATAAAAGGGTCGGCCTCTTTTGTCTTTTATTTGTGCGTAGAGTTGAGTGAGAGTTGGGTTTTGGTGGCCCCCACTGACAATATTGACGTGTTCAATAGTGGTGTGCACGTATGAGTGAATGTGCGGATGTGTACGAAAGGAGTGGAGTGCAGGTTGGACAGAGAATTGTTGTTTTGAAGAAAATCTGGCAAATTAACGGCCAAACTTGTTTTTAATGAAAATTTGGCAACAATCACGAGAGCTAGTGCTGCACTGCTGTGGCCAGTGTTGGATTAAACATGTATCTGGTGCTAGTGTTGCACTGCTGTTGCCAGTGTTGGATTATACATGTATCTGGTGCTAGTGTTGCACTGCTGTTGCCAGTGTTGGATTATACATGTATCTGGTGCTAGTGCTGCACTGCTGTTGCCAGTGTTGGATTATACATGTACATGTACCTGGTGCTAGTGTTGCACTGCTGTTGCCAGTGTTGGATTATACATGTATCTGGTGCTAGTGCTGCACTGCTGTTGCCAGTGTTGGATTATACATGTACCTGGTGCTAGTGCAGCACTGCTGCTGCCAGTGTCGGATTATACATGTATCTGGTGCTAGTGCTGCAATGCTGTTGCCAGTGTTGGATTATACATGTATCTGGTGCTAGTGTTGCACTGCTGTTGCCAGTGTTGGATTATACATGTACCTGGTGATAGTGCAGCACTGCTGTTGCCAATGTTGGATTATACATGTATCTGGTGCTAGTGCTGCACTGCTGTTGCCAGTGTTGGATTATACATGTATCTGGTGCTAGTGCTGCACTGCTGTTGCCAGTGTTGGATTATACATGTACCTGGTGCTAGTGCTGCACTGCTGTTGCCAGTGTTGGATTATACATGTACCTGGTGCTAGTGCAGCACTGCTGTTGCCAATGTTGGATTATACATGTATCTGGTGCTAGTGCTGCAATGCTGTTGCCAGTGTTGGATTATACATGTATCTGGTGCTAGTGCTGCACTGCTGTTGCCAGTGTTGGATTATACATGTATCTGGTGCTAGTGCAGCACTGCTGTTGCCAGTGTTGGATTATACATGTATTTTTTTTTTTTTTTTTTTTTTTTTACTGAATACCACAGTACCATCAGATGCATGTATCTGGTGCTAGTGCTGCAATGCTGTTGCCAGTGTTGGATTATACATGTATCTGGTGCTAGTGTTGCACTGCTGTTGCCAGTGTTGGATTATACATGTACCTGGTGCTAGTGTTGCACTGCTGTTGCCAGTGTTGGATTATACATGTACCTGGTGCTAGTGCTGCACTGCTGTTGCCAGTGTTGGATTATACATGTATCTGGTGCTAGTGCTGCACTGCTGTTGCCAGTGTTGCATTATACATGTATCTGGTGCTAGTGTTGCACTGCTGTTGCCAGTGTTGGATTATACATGTATCTGGTGCTAGTGCAGCACTGCTGTTGCCAGTGTTGGATTATACATGTACCTGGTGCTAGTGCTGCACTGCTGTTGCCAGTGTTGGATTATACATGTACCTGGTGCTAGTGCTGCACTGCTGTTGCCAGTGTTGGATTATACATGTATCTGGTGCTAGTGCTGCACTGCTGTTGCCAGTGTTGCATTATACATGTATCTGGTGCTAGTGCTGCACTGCTGTGGCCAGTGTTGGATTAAACATGTATCTGGTGCTAGTGTTGCACTGCTGTTGCCAGTGTTGGATTATACATGTATCTGGTGCTAGTGTTGCACTGCTGTTGCCAGTGTTGGATTATACATGTATCTGGTGCTAGTGCTGCACTGCTGTTGCCAGTGTTGGATTATACATGTACCTGGTGCTAGTGTTGCACTGCTGTTGCCAGTGTTGGATTATACATGTATCTGGTGCTAGTGCTGCACTGCTGTTGCCAGTGTTGGATTATACATGTACCTGGTGCTAGTGCTGCACTGCTGTTGCCAGTGTTGGATTATACATGTACCTGGTGCTAGTGCAGCACTGCTGTTGCCAATGTTGGATTATACATGTATCTGGTGCTAGTGCTGCAATGCTGTTGCCAGTGTTGGATTATACATGTATCTGGTGCTAGTGTTGCACTGCTGTTGCCAGTGTTGGATTATACATGTATCTGGTGCTAGTGCAGCACTGCTGTTGCCAGTGTTGGATTATACATGTATTTTTTTTTTTTTTTTTTTTGTTTTTTTACTGAATACCACAGTACCATCAGATGCATGTATCTGGTGCTAGTGCTGCAATGCTGTTGCCAGTGTTGGATTATACATGTATCTGGTGCTAGTGTTGCACTGCTGTTGCCAGTGTTGGATTATACATGTACCTGGTGCTAGTGTTGCACTGCTGTTGCCAGTGTTGGATTATACATGTACCTGGTGCTAGTGCTGCACTGCTGTTGCCAGTGTTGGATTATACATGTATCTGGTGCTAGTGCTGCACTGCTGTTGCCAGTGTTGCATTATACATGTATCTGGTGCTAGTGTTGCACTGCTGTTGCCAGTGTTGGATTATACATGTATCTGGTGCTAGTGCAGCACTGCTGTTGCCAGTGTTGGATTATACATGTACCTGGTGCTAGTGCTGCACTGCTGTTGCCAGTGTTGGATTATACATGTACCTGGTGCTAGTGCTGCACTGCTGTTGCCAGTGTTGGATTATACATGTATCTGGTGCTAGTGCTGCACTGCTGTTGCCAGTGTTGCATTATACATGTATCTGGTGCTAGTGCTGCACTGCTGTGGCCAGTGTTGGATTAAACATGTATCTGGTGCTAGTGTTGCACTGCTGTTGCCAGTGTTGGATTATACATGTATCTGGTGCTAGTGTTGCACTGCTGTTGCCAGTGTTGGATTATACATGTATCTGGTGCTAGTGCTGCACTGCTGTTGCCAGTGTTGGATTATACATGTACCTGGTGCTAGTGTTGCACTGCTGTTGCCAGTGTTGGATTATACATGTATCTGGTGCTAGTGCTGCACTGCTGTTGCCAGTGTTGGGTTATACATGTACCTGGTGCTAGTGCAGCACTGCTGCTGCCAGTGTCGGATTATACATGTATCTGGTGCTAGTGCTGCAATGCTGTTGCCAGTGTTGGATTATACATGTATCTGGTGCTAGTGTTGCACTGCTGTTGCCAGTGTTGGATTATACATGTACCTGGTGCTAGTGCAGCACTGCTGTTGCCAATGTTGGATTATACATGTATCTGGTGCTAGTGCTGCAATGCTGTTGCCAGTGTTGGATTATACATGTATCTGGTGCTAGTGTTGCACTGCTGTTGCCAGTGTTGGATTATACATGTATCTGGTGCTAGTGCAGCACTGCTGTTGCCAGTGTTGGATTATACATGTATTTTTTTTTTTTTTTTTTTTTTTTTTACTGAATACCACAGTACCATCAGATGCATGTATCTGGTGCTAGTGCTGCAATGCTGTTGCCAGTGTTGGATTATACATGTATCTGGTGCTAGTGTTGCACTGCTGTTGCCAGTGTTGGATTATACATGTACCTGGTGCTAGTGTTGCACTGCTGTTGCCAGTGTTGGATTATACATGTACCTGGTGCTAGTGCTGCACTGCTGTTGCCAGTGTTGGATTATACATGTATCTGGTGCTAGTGCTGCACTGCTGTTGCCAGTGTTGCATTATACATGTATCTGGTGCTAGTGTTGCACTGCTGTTGCCAGTGTTGGATTATACATGTATCTGGTGCTAGTGCAGCACTGCTGTTGCCAGTGTTGGATTATACATGTACCTGGTGCTAGTGCTGCACTGCTGTTGCCAGTGTTGGATTATACATGTACCTGGTGCTAGTGCAGCACTGCTGTTGCCAGTGTTGGATTATACATGTATCTGGTGCTAGTGCTGCACTGCTGTTGCCAGTGTTGCATTATACATGTATCTGGTGCTAGTGCTGCACTGCTGTGGCCAGTGTTGGATTAAACATGTATCTGGTGCTAGTGTTGCACTGCTGTTGCCAGTGTTGGATTATACATGTATCTGGTGCTAGTGTTGCACTGCTGTTGCCAGTGTTGGATTATACATGTATCTGGTGCTAGTGCTGCACTGCTGTTGCCAGTGTTGGATTATACATGTACCTGGTGCTAGTGTTGCACTGCTGTTGCCAGTGTTGGATTATACATGTATCTGGTGCTAGTGCTGCACTGCTGTTGCCAGTGTTGGATTATACATGTACCTGGTGCTAGTGTTGCACTGCTGTTGCCAGTGTTGGATTATACATGTATCTGGTGCTAGTGCTGCACTGCTGTTGCCAGTGTTGGATTATACATGTACCTGGTGCTAGTGCTGCACTGCTGTTGCCAGTGTTGGATTATACATGCATCTGGTGCTAGTGCTGCACTGCTGTTGCCAGTGTTGGATTATACATGTATCTGGTGCTAGTGCTGCACTGCTGTTATCAGTGTTGGATTATACATGTATCTGGTGCTAGTGCTGCACTGCTGTTATCAGTGTTGGATTATACATGTATCTGGTGCTAGTGCTGCACTGCTGTTGCCAGTGTTGGATTATCTAAAACGAGAGAGCTATTAGTAATACCATGTACATACCGGTATGTACATGTAAAGGAATCAGTGTGCAAGTCCGATGAACGATGACATGTCGGCACCCTCTGCTACGCTTTGGTTGATGATGTCTGCCGCTACGATGGATAGCTGTGATGTTCCATACTTCAGTAATTCTCCTGGGACTTTGTCCGGCCTACAAGCCTTTCCGTTTTTGAGTCGTTTCATCGCTGTTTCCACCTCCGCTGGAGACACTGCCACACTTAGCCGGTGAGGGACTGGCTTCTGGATAGCAGCTGATTGATCTCTACAGAATAGATCCTTGAAGTGATCCGTGACATGATTGTACATGTACAATCATTTGTTAGATTGACAGCATGAAACAAGGGGAAGGTTGTAGTAAGGACTAAGGTCACTGTTTCCGAACACAGTGTCCTCCACCTTGTTTCATGCTGTCAATCTAACAATTGCGTGACCACTTGCAAAGCATGTCACTTCTCTGCGGTTGACGTCACAGTACATGTATAAGAATTAGCAGAGAAGTAGTGTTCTCTGTCCACCCGGGAACGGGTACGAGGGAGCACGGTGTGGGATAAAAGGGTCGGCCTCTTTTGTCTTTTATTTGTGCGTAGAGTTGAGTGAGAGTTGGGTTTTGGTGGCCCCCACTGACAATATTGACGTGTTCAATAGTGGTGTGCACGTATGAGTGAATGTGCGGATGTGTACGAAAGGAGTGGAGTGCAGGTTGGACAGAGAATTGTTGTTTTGAAGAAAATCTGGCAAATTAACGGCCAAACTTGTTTTTAATGAAAATTTGGCAACAATCACGAGAGCTAGTGCTGCACTGCTGTGGCCAGTGTTGGATTAAACATGTATCTGGTGCTAGTGTTGCACTGCTGTTGCCAGTGTTGGATTATACATGTATCTGGTGCTAGTGTTGCACTGCTGTTGCCAGTGTTGGATTATACATGTATCTGGTGCTAGTGCTGCACTGCTGTTGCCAGTGTTGGATTATACATGTACATGTACCTGGTGCTAGTGTTGCACTGCTGTTGCCAGTGTTGGATTATACATGTATCTGGTGCTAGTGTTGCACTGCTGTTGCCAGTGTTGGATTATACATGTATCTGGTGCTAGTGCTGCACTGCTGTTGCCAGTGTTGGATTATACATGTACCTGGTGCTAGTGTTGCACTGCTGTTGCCAGTGTTGGATTATACATGTATCTGGTGCTAGTGCTGCACTGCTGTTGCCAGTGTTGGATTATACATGTACCTGGTGCTAGTGTTGCACTGCTGTTGCCAGTGTTGGATTATACATGTATCTGGTGCTAGTGCTGCACTGCTGTTGCCAGTGTTGGATTATACATGTACCTGGTGCTAGTGCTGCACTGCTGTTGCCAGTGTTGGATTATACATGCATCTGGTGCTAGTGCTGCACTGCTGTTGCCAGTGTTGGATTATACATGTATCTGGTGCTAGTGCTGCACTGCTGTTATCAGTGTTGGATTATACATGTATCTGGTGCTAGTGCTGCACTGCTGTTATCAGTGTTGGATTATACATGTATCTGGTGCTAGTGCTGCACTGCTGTTGCCAGTGTTGGATTATCTAAAACGAGAGAGCTATTAGTAATACCATGTACATACCGGTATGTACATGTAAAGGAATCAGTGTGCAAGTCCGATGAACGATGACATGTCGGCACCCTCTGCTACGCTTTGGTTGATGATGTCTGCCGCTACGATGGATAGCTGTGATGTTCCATACTTCAGTAATTCTCCTGGGACTTTGTCCGGCCTACAAGCCTTTCCGTTTTTGAGTCGTTTCATCGCTGTTTCCACCTCCGCTGGAGACACTGCCACACTTAGCCGGTGAGGGACTGGCTTCTGGATAGCAGCTGATTGATCTCTACAGAATAGATCCTTGAAGTGCTCCGTGACATGATTGTACATGTACAATCATTTGTTAGATTGACAGCATGAAACAAGGGGAAGGTTGTAGTAAGGACTAAGGTCACTGTTTCCGAACACAGTGTCCTCCACCTTGTTTCATGCTGTCAATCTAACAATTGCGTGACCACTTGCAAAGCATGTCACTTCTCTGCGGTTGACGTCACAGTACATGTATAAGAATTAGCAGAGAAGTAGTGTTCTCTGTCCACCCGGGAACGGGTACGAGGGAGCACGGTGTGGGATAAAAGGGTCGGCCTCTTTTGTCTTTTATTTGTGCGTAGAGTTGAGTGAGAGTTGGGTTTTGGTGGCCCCCACTGACAATATTGACGTGTTCAATAGTGGTGTGCACGTATGAGTGAATGTGCGGATGTGTACGAAAGGAGTGGAGTGCAGGTTGGACAGAGAATTGTTGTTTTGAAGAAAATCTGGCAAATTAACGGCCAAACTTGTTTTTAATGAAAATTTGGCAACAATCACGAGAGCTAGTGCTGCACTGCTGTGGCCAGTGTTGGATTAAACATGTATCTGGTGCTAGTGTTGCACTGCTGTTGCCAGTGTTGGATTATACATGTATCTGGTGCTAGTGTTGCACTGCTGTTGCCAGTGTTGGATTATACATGTATCTGGTGCTAGTGCTGCACTGCTGTTGCCAGTGTTGGATTATACATGTACATGTACCTGGTGCTAGTGTTGCACTGCTGTTGCCAGTGTTGGATTATACATGTATCTGGTGCTAGTGCTGCACTGCTGTTGCCAGTGTTGGATTATACATGTACCTGGTGCTAGTGCAGCACTGCTGCTGCCAGTGTCGGATTATACATGTATCTGGTGCTAGTGCTGCAATGCTGTTGCCAGTGTTGGATTATACATGTATCTGGTGCTAGTGTTGCACTGCTGTTGCCAGTGTTGGATTATACATGTACCTGGTGATAGTGCAGCACTGCTGTTGCCAATGTTGGATTATACATGTATCTGGTGCTAGTGCTGCACTGCTGTTGCCAGTGTTGGATTATACATGTATCTGGTGCTAGTGCTGCACTGCTGTTGCCAGTGTTGGATTATACATGTACCTGGTGCTAGTGCTGCACTGCTGTTGCCAGTGTTGGATTATACATGTACCTGGTGCTAGTGCAGCACTGCTGTTGCCAATGTTGGATTATACATGTATCTGGTGCTAGTGCTGCAATGCTGTTGCCAGTGTTGGATTATACATGTATCTGGTGCTAGTGTTGCACTGCTGTTGCCAGTGTTGGATTATACATGTATCTGGTGCTAGTGCAGCACTGCTGTTGCCAGTGTTGGATTATACATGTATTTTTTTTTTTTTTTTTTTTTTTTTTTTACTGAATACCACAGTACCATCAGATGCATGTATCTGGTGCTAGTGCTGCAATGCTGTTGCCAGTGTTGGATTATACATGTATCTGGTGCTAGTGTTGCACTGCTGTTGCCAGTGTTGGATTATACATGTACCTGGTGCTAGTGTTGCACTGCTGTTGCCAGTGTTGGATTATACATGTACCTGGTGCTAGTGCTGCACTGCTGTTGCCAGTGTTGGATTATACATGTATCTGGTGCTAGTGCTGCACTGCTGTTGCCAGTGTTGCATTATACATGTATCTGGTGCTAGTGTTGCACTGCTGTTGCCAGTGTTGGATTATACATGTATCTGGTGCTAGTGCAGCACTGCTGTTGCCAGTGTTGGATTATACATGTACCTGGTGCTAGTGCTGCACTGCTGTTGCCAGTGTTGGATTATACATGTACCTGGTGCTAGTGCTGCACTGCTGTTGCCAGTGTTGGATTATACATGTATCTGGTGCTAGTGCTGCACTGCTGTTGCCAGTGTTGCATTATACATGTATCTGGTGCTAGTGCTGCACTGCTGTGGCCAGTGTTGGATTAAACATGTATCTGGTGCTAGTGTTGCACTGCTGTTGCCAGTGTTGGATTATACATGTATCTGGTGCTAGTGTTGCACTGCTGTTGCCAGTGTTGGATTATACATGTATCTGGTGCTAGTGCTGCACTGCTGTTGCCAGTGTTGGATTATACATGTACCTGGTGCTAGTGTTGCACTGCTGTTGCCAGTGTTGGATTATACATGTATCTGGTGCTAGTGCTGCACTGCTGTTGCCAGTGTTGGATTATACATGTACCTGGTGCTAGTGCAGCACTGCTGCTGCCAGTGTCGGATTATACATGTATCTGGTGCTAGTGCTGCAATGCTGTTGCCAGTGTTGGATTATACATGTATCTGGTGCTAGTGTTGCACTGCTGTTGCCAGTGTTGGATTATACATGTACCTGGTGCTAGTGCAGCACTGCTGTTGCCAATGTTGGATTATACATGTATCTGGTGCTAGTGCTGCAATGCTGTTGCCAGTGTTGGATTATACATGTATCTGGTGCTAGTGTTGCACTGCTGTTGCCAGTGTTGGATTATACATGTATCTGGTGCTAGTGCAGCACTGCTGTTGCCAGTGTTGGATTATACATGTATTTTTTTTTTTTTTTTTTTTTTTTTTTTACTGAATACCACAGTACCATCAGATGCATGTATCTGGTGCTAGTGCTGCAATGCTGTTGCCAGTGTTGGATTATACATGTATCTGGTGCTAGTGTTGCACTGCTGTTGCCAGTGTTGGATTATACATGTACCTGGTGCTAGTGTTGCACTGCTGTTGCCAGTGTTGGATTATACATGTACCTGGTGCTAGTGCTGCACTGCTGTTGCCAGTGTTGGATTATACATGTATCTGGTGCTAGTGCTGCACTGCTGTTGCCAGTGTTGCATTATACATGTATCTGGTGCTAGTGTTGCACTGCTGTTGCCAGTGTTGGATTATACATGCATCTGGTGCTAGTGCTGCACTGCTGTTGCCAGTGTTGGATTATACATGTATCTGGTGCTAGTGCTGCACTGCTGTTATCAGTGTTGGATTATACATGTATCTGGTGCTAGTGCTGCACTGCTGTTATCAGTGTTGGATTATACATGTATCTGGTGCTAGTGCTGCACTGCTGTTGCCAGTGTTGGATTATCTAAAACGAGAGAGCTATTAGTAATACCATGTACATACAGGTATGTACATGTAAAGGAATCAGTGTGCAAGTCCGATGAACGATGACATGTCGGCACCCTCTGCTACGCTTTGGTTGATGATGTCTGCCGCTACGATGGATAGCTGTGATGTTCCATACTTCAGTAATTCTCCTGGGACTTTGTCCGGCCTACAAGCCTTTCCGTTTTTGAGTCGTTTCATCGCTGTTTCCACCTCCGCTGGAGACACTGCCACACTTAGCCGGTGAGGGACTGGCTTCTGGATAGCAGCTGATTGATCTCTACAGAATAGATCCTTGAAGTGCTCCGTGACATGATTGTACATGTACAATCATTTGTTAGATTGACAGCATGAAACAAGGGGAAGGTTGTAGTAAGGACTAAGGTCACTGTTTCCGAACACAGTGTCCTCCACCTTGTTTCATGCTGTCAATCTAACAATTGCGTGACCACTTGCAAAGCATGTCACTTCTCTGCGGTTGACGTCACAGTACATGTATAAGAATTAGCAGAGAAGTAGTGTTCTCTGTCCACCCGGGAACGGGTACGAGGGAGCACGGTGTGGGATAAAAGGGTCGGCCTCTTTTGTCTTTTATTTGTGCGTAGAGTTGAGTGAGAGTTGGGTTTTGGTGGCCCCCACTGACAATATTGACGTGTTCAATAGTGGTGTGCACGTATGAGTGAATGTGCGGATGTGTACGAAAGGAGTGGAGTGCAGGTTGGACAGAGAATTGTTGTTTTGAAGAAAATCTGGCAAATTAACGGCCAAACTTGTTTTTAATGAAAATTTGGCAACAATCACGAGAGCTAGTGCTGCACTGCTGTGGCCAGTGTTGGATTAAACATGTATCTGGTGCTAGTGTTGCACTGCTGTTGCCAGTGTTGGATTATACATGTATCTGGTGCTAGTGTTGCACTGCTGTTGCCAGTGTTGGATTATACATGTATCTGGTGCTAGTGCTGCACTGCTGTTGCCAGTGTTGGATTATACATGTACATGTACCTGGTGCTAGTGTTGCACTGCTGTTGCCAGTGTTGGATTATACATGTATCTGGTGCTAGTGCTGCACTGCTGTTGCCAGTGTTGGATTATACATGTACCTGGTGCTAGTGCAGCACTGCTGCTGCCAGTGTCGGATTATACATGTATCTGGTGCTAGTGCTGCAATGCTGTTGCCAGTGTTGGATTATACATGTATCTGGTGCTAGTGTTGCACTGCTGTTGCCAGTGTTGGATTATACATGTACCTGGTGCTAGTGCAGCACTGCTGTTGCCAATGTTGGATTATACATGTATCTGGTGCTAGTGCTGCACTGCTGTTGCCAGTGTTGGATTATACATGTATCTGGTGCTAGTGCTGCACTGCTGTTGCCAGTGTTGGATTATACATGTACCTGGTGCTAGTGCTGCACTGCTGTTGCCAGTGTTGGATTATACATGTACCTGGTGCTAGTGCAGCACTGCTGTTGCCAATGTTGGATTATACATGTATCTGGTGCTAGTGCTGCAATGCTGTTGCCAGTGTTGGATTATACATGTATCTGGTGCTAGTGTTGCACTGCTGTTGCCAGTGTTGGATTATACATGTATCTGGTGCTAGTGCAGCACTGCTGTTGCCAGTGTTGGATTATACATGTATTTTTTTTTTTTTTTTTTTTTTTTTTACTGAATACCACAGTACCATCAGATGCATGTATCTGGTGCTAGTGCTGCAATGCTGTTGCCAGTGTTGGATTATACATGTATCTGGTGCTAGTGTTGCACTGCTGTTGCCAGTGTTGGATTATACATGTACCTGGTGCTAGTGTTGCACTGCTGTTGCCAGTGTTGGATTATACATGTACCTGGTGCTAGTGCTGCACTGCTGTTGCCAGTGTTGGATTATACATGTATCTGGTGCTAGTGCTGCACTGCTGTTGCCAGTGTTGCATTATACATGTATCTGGTGCTAGTGTTGCACTGCTGTTGCCAGTGTTGGATTATACATGTATCTGGTGCTAGTGCAGCACTGCTGTTGCCAGTGTTGGATTATACATGTACCTGGTGCTAGTGCTGCACTGCTGTTGCCAGTGTTGGATTATACATGTACCTGGTGCTAGTGCTGCACTGCTGTTGCCAGTGTTGGATTATACATGTATCTGGTGCTAGTGCTGCACTGCTGTTGCCAGTGTTGCATTATACATGTATCTGGTGCTAGTGCTGCAATGCTGTTGCCAGTGTTGGATTATACATGTATCTGGTGCTAGTGTTGCACTGCTGTTGCCAGTGTTGGATTATACATGTATCTGGTGCTAGTGCAGCACTGCTGTTGCCAGTGTTGGATTATACATGTATTTTTTTTTTTTTTTTTTTTTTTTTTACTGAATACCACAGTACCATCAGATGCATGTATCTGGTGCTAGTGCTGCAATGCTGTTGCCAGTGTTGGATTATACATGTATCTGGTGCTAGTGTTGCACTGCTGTTGCCAGTGTTGGATTATACATGTACCTGGTGCTAGTGTTGCACTGCTGTTGCCAGTGTTGGATTATACATGTACCTGGTGCTAGTGCTGCACTGCTGTTGCCAGTGTTGGATTATACATGTATCTGGTGCTAGTGCTGCACTGCTGTTGCCAGTGTTGCATTATACATGTATCTGGTGCTAGTGTTGCACTGCTGTTGCCAGTGTTGGATTATACATGTATCTGGTGCTAGTGCAGCACTGCTGTTGCCAGTGTTGGATTATACATGTACCTGGTGCTAGTGCTGCACTGCTGTTGCCAGTGTTGGATTATACATGTACCTGGTGCTAGTGCTGCACTGCTGTTGCCAGTGTTGGATTATACATGTATCTGGTGCTAGTGCTGCACTGCTGTTGCCAGTGTTGCATTATACATGTATCTGGTGCTAGTGCTGCACTGCTGTGGCCAGTGTTGGATTAAACATGTATCTGGTGCTAGTGTTGCACTGCTGTTGCCAGTGTTGGATTATACATGTATCTGGTGCTAGTGTTGCACTGCTGTTGCCAGTGTTGGATTATACATGTATCTGGTGCTAGTGCTGCACTGCTGTTGCCAGTGTTGGATTATACATGTACCTGGTGCTAGTGTTGCACTGCTGTTGCCAGTGTTGGATTATACATGTATCTGGTGCTAGTGCTGCACTGCTGTTGCCAGTGTTGGATTATACATGTACCTGGTGCTAGTGCAGCACTGCTGCTGCCAGTGTCGGATTATACATGTATCTGGTGCTAGTGCTGCAATGCTGTTGCCAGTGTTGGATTATACATGTATCTGGTGCTAGTGTTGCACTGCTGTTGCCAGTGTTGGATTATACATGTACCTGGTGCTAGTGCAGCACTGCTGTTGCCAATGTTGGATTATACATGTATCTGGTGCTAGTGCTGCAATGCTGTTGCCAGTGTTGGATTATACATGTATCTGGTGCTAGTGTTGCACTGCTGTTGCCAGTGTTGGATTATACATGTATCTGGTGCTAGTGCAGCACTGCTGTTGCCAGTGTTGGATTATACATGTATTTTTTTTTTTTTTTTTTTTTTTTTTACTGAATACCACAGTACCATCAGATGCATGTATCTGGTGCTAGTGCTGCAATGCTGTTGCCAGTGTTGGATTATACATGTATCTGGTGCTAGTGTTGCACTGCTGTTGCCAGTGTTGGATTATACATGTACCTGGTGCTAGTGTTGCACTGCTGTTGCCAGTGTTGGATTATACATGTACCTGGTGCTAGTGCTGCACTGCTGTTGCCAGTGTTGGATTATACATGTATCTGGTGCTAGTGCTGCACTGCTGTTGCCAGTGTTGCATTATACATGTATCTGGTGCTAGTGTTGCACTGCTGTTGCCAGTGTTGGATTATACATGTATCTGGTGCTAGTGCAGCACTGCTGTTGCCAGTGTTGGATTATACATGTACCTGGTGCTAGTGCTGCACTGCTGTTGCCAGTGTTGGATTATACATGTACCTGGTGCTAGTGCAGCACTGCTGTTGCCAGTGTTGGATTATACATGTATCTGGTGCTAGTGCTGCACTGCTGTTGCCAGTGTTGCATTATACATGTATCTGGTGCTAGTGCTGCACTGCTGTGGCCAGTGTTGGATTAAACATGTATCTGGTGCTAGTGTTGCACTGCTGTTGCCAGTGTTGGATTATACATGTATCTGGTGCTAGTGTTGCACTGCTGTTGCCAGTGTTGGATTATACATGTATCTGGTGCTAGTGCTGCACTGCTGTTGCCAGTGTTGGATTATACATGTACCTGGTGCTAGTGTTGCACTGCTGTTGCCAGTGTTGGATTATACATGTATCTGGTGCTAGTGCTGCACTGCTGTTGCCAGTGTTGGATTATACATGTACCTGGTGCTAGTGTTGCACTGCTGTTGCCAGTGTTGGATTATACATGTATCTGGTGCTAGTGCTGCACTGCTGTTGCCAGTGTTGGATTATACATGTACCTGGTGCTAGTGCTGCACTGCTGTTGCCAGTGTTGGATTATACATGTACCTGGTGCTAGTGCTGCACTGCTGTTGCCAGTGTTGGATTATACATGTACCTGGTGCTAGTGCTGCACTGCTGTTGCCAGTGTTGGATTATCTAAAACGAGAGAGCTAATAGTAATACCATGTACATAATATTATGTACATGTACAATCATTTGTTAGATTGACAGCATGAAACAAGGGGAAGGTTGTAGTAAGGACTAAGGTCACTGTTTCCGAACACAGTGTCCTCCACCTTGTTTCATGCTGTCAATCTAACAATTGCGTGACCTATATGTATAACAAGGTTTATCTAATACTGGCTTTTAACTAGTGTTGAAACGATCTCACCGGATACTCGTTAGCTCGCTCGCCAGAAACTCGGCTCGTTTGTGCGGCCAGCTCGTTTGCACTAACGAACACCGTACACCGTACTCCGTACACATGGCAGTACATGTCGACCGGGGAGTCGTAAAATATGTTACGATTCCCTGGTCGATCGAGAGTCCAGTCCCGCGCAAAGTGAAAATCACTCGCAGTTACAGGTGACTGTATGCCTGCACGACACTTGAGTTGTTTCAGTTGTCGTTGCAGCTTTGGTGGACTCTACTGATGTCTTGTTCCGCATCTGCTGACCTGTCGCAGGATATGCTTCGGTCACCTCTCCATTCGAGTGAAAGTTACGCTCAGTCGTTTGGAAGTTTTCTCCCGCGATGCAGCGAAGACCAGGGCTACTTGCAATCTTTGCAAAACGGTCTATTCTTACAAAGGCTAATCGACGACGGCGCTGAAAAGACATCTCGACACCAAACAGCAGTCCGAAGTGAAGCAGCAGCAACCCCAAATGCCGGCGGTGATAATTTGAACCAGCTGAAAAAAATCGAACTTAGAAAAAAAATATTCAAAAAAATAATCATATTTGCCACATCAATGAAACTCGTTAGCTCGCTCGATAGCTTGCTCGTTAGTGGAACTGATCGCTCGTTTGTTATAGATACGCTCGTTTCAACACTACTTTTAACCAGTGTTAGGTTATAATTATCATGTACTTGTTCAATCATGTACTGTCAATCATGTACTTTCGTCCATATGGAAATCCAGTCGAATGACTGGGGTTGGGGCCTTCGGCGCGTACAAAACCTAGCATGCAGTGTCATGTTGATCTGATGCGACCGGCGCCCTTCAGCGCATAAATGCATGTGTGTACCGCATACCCACGGCTGCGTGACCAGCGCCCTGGCCTGGGGCCTCTAGACGTGCGACCGGATTTCCATGTTTTTTTTAGTTTGTTTTTTACGAAGCCTCTTGTATGGGCAAAATTAATAAGCCGATACAATCATGTCATGAAAATACAAAAGATGACCAAAATGATAAAGAAATAATTATCGTTTGCGTTCCGGCTCCGGATTTCCATGTCCACGACAGTACGTACATGTACGTGTACGTCATCATGCACTGGACTGACAAGAGGCAGGTCACGTCCGGGCACACACCGGCACTGCAAGTCTTGCCAGCACAAGAAAATACCTTAGTTTGCACTTGCAAAGCATGTCACTTCTCTGCGGTTGACGTCACAGTACATGTATAAGAATTAGCAGAGAAGTAGTGTTTTCTGTCCACCCGGGAACGGGTACGAGGGAGCACGGTGTGGGATAAAAGGGTCGGCCTCTTTTGTCTTTTATTTGTGCGTAGAGTAGGCCTTGACGGATTATGCTAGCATAATTTTTCGCATAATTCCTACCAAAATCGAATAATCGCATAATTCGAGGCAAATTGCATACGAATCGCATAAAATTGTAATAATCCGCCTGTTCGCATCAAATTCCATACAGTTGTACATGTTCTACAAGTACAAGTACAAGTAGATGCACTAGGAAGTTGTAGGTTTACGACTCCCTTGGTAACATGTCCAGTCCACTACAATCAGTGATGGTCGTAGCTACATGCGTTGACCCCGTTGAACTTTTGCTATTACAGTACAACGCCCTCTACAAAAAAAATTCCCCTGTTATTTTGCACAGAACCATTATGCATTAGCAGCATATGTGAGCATAATGCGGCATAATATGGTAACTTTTAGCATAAAAATAGCATAATTCTGCAATTTTTCAGCAATGCGAAAAGCATAATTTCACGAAAATATTAGCATAATCCGTCAAGGCCTAGCGTAGAGTTGAGTGAGAGTTGGGTTTTGGTGGCCCCCACTGACAATATTGACGTGTTCAATAGTGGTGTGCACGTATGAGTGAATGTGCGGATGTGTACGAAAGGAGTGGAGTGCAGGTTGGACAGAGAATTGTTGTTTTGAAGAAAATCTGGCAAATTAACGGCCAAACTTGTTTTTAATGAAAATTTGGCAACAATCACGAGAGATGCTTTTTTTACACCTGGTATTGACGCGTTATGATGGCAGCATACTTCGAAAACCCAAGTTCCGCTGCCACCTGGCGGGGCCGGCCACGTACCACTCTGCCACTCAGACTGCACCAGGACCTGCAGCGTATCGGGGGGGGGGGGGGGGGGGTCACTCAAGAAACGATAGGAACTTGAGAACCTCCATGCCATCGCCCAGTCACGACAAGGCTGGAAAGACCTATTCAGCAATGTGATAAAAGCATACATCAAAGCCTAATACTGCTTCCACCTGTGGCAGCTGCATGGCTGTACGGTGTACCATAACATAACTCATTGACCAACATATTTTGTGAAAATATTATCCCGTAAAAGAATAGGAATTGCAATTTCAAATTTGGACTTCACGGAGAATTAAAAATTTTTAGGAAATTAGAAGCCACTCCACAAAGTACTCCAAGGGATGAACTTAGTACATCAAAGTATTATTGAAGTACAATCTCAAAATGTCAGCCACAAGAGAACCAGCTTCCTACCCAGGGATTAGACAGCACATCTAAGGAAGACCACTATTCGAAACTTGCCTACATGTACATGTACATGCACAATGATGGTGCATCTTGACACACATACACAGACACACACACACGCAAATACATGCATACACACACATGTTGTTGTTGTTGTTGTTGTTGATTTTTATTTTGCTTCGCAAGGCCAAACGGGCAATGGTGCCCAATTCTATGGAAGCGAATTTCAAAAGGGAGAGAGCTACGGGGAGAGAGAGAGAGAGAGAGAGAGAGAGAGAGAGAGAGAGAGAGAGAGAGAAAGAGAGAGAAAGAGAGAGAGAGAGAGGGGGGGAGGGAGATGATAAGCAATTTTGCAGCGTCAACAGAGCGATTTTGCAGTGTCAATAGAGCGATTTTGAAGCGTCAACAGAGGGAACACAAAGAGTTCATAAGCGCACAAGCACGCAGATAAGAGTAAATGACGTGGTGTGTGGACGGGAAAAGTCAGACACAGCATTCATTGCAAGGTGTAGGGGATGGAGGCAAGCTTAAATTGCTGGGCAGCCTTGATCTCCCTTACACTCCTTGGGAGAGCGTTCCAGGCCAAGGCTGCCTGAAAGGCCAGGCGAGATCTGCCGGCTTCTGACTGTGCCGAGGGGACAGTGAGGCCCCTGGAAACCTGGTGCCGGGTGGTGCTGCCAGCTGATGGTGAGAATAGGTCCTGGAGGACACTGCTGGCTTTCCCATTGACACAGCGCCACACCAGGACGAGCCGCTTCTGGGCGTAGCACTCGCGAACTCTGTACAGGGACATCCGTTCGAGCAGAGGCTGAGCCGAGGTGTGAGGCGGCAAACCGTATACCGCTCTCGCCGCTCGGTTCTGCAGGACCTGAAGGCGATCAAGCTGCGAAACCTTGAGGGAGGAAGAGAAGGCGTTAGACCCATATAGGAGGTCAGGCATGATGACTGATCTCACATACTGGATGCGACTACTGAGGCTCAGACATCTGCGGGACCGCCACAATGCTCCAATCTTCTGCACAACTTTCTTCGCCATCGCGTCAACATGGGGGTCCCACTTCACAGCGGCGTCAAGGGTCACGCCGAGGTACCTTGCTGTTGGGCTCAGGGGAAGCTCTGTCTGGTTGCAGCGGACAGCGACATGCTGACCCGCATTGCGTTGTGGTAGAATTGACAGGACCTGGCTCTTCTTGTCATTTAGAAGCAGATGTCGATGCTTGAGCCAGTCAGCGACGTTGGTGACGGCCCCTGACAGGCAGGCTGATGTGGCTAGCACTGATTTTCTGTGGCAGTGCACGGCAATGTCATCGGCAAATTGCAGAGATGGAGCAGGATGGGCTATGGCAGGGACATCACGGGTGTACATGCTAAACAGGATCGGTCCTAGGACCGAGCCCTGAGGTACACCAGATGAGCACTTAGCAGCAACACTGTAGGTGGGGCCAATGCGCACTTGCTGGGTTCGATCGCTTAAGTAGCTGCAGAACCAGCGAAGGGAGGCAATGTCCAGGCCGAGATCGAATAGGTCCCGGACCAGTTGGCTGTGATTGACCTTGTCAAAGGCTTTTGACATGTCGATTAGGCAGACGCCTGTGGTCAACTTGTCGTCCCGAGCCTTTAAGATGGCATCTGTTGCTACAACTAGGGCGTCCTCTGTGGAGTGCTCATGGCGGAAGGCAAACTGAGTCGGTGGTATGGCACATGATCGCTCCAGATGTGCAACAAGTTGCTTCTGGACTATCTTCTCGAGTAGTTTGCCACTGCCACAGTCGTTTCCGCTGCTGTCGTCGCCACTGCCACCGTCACTGCTGCTGTGGGCATTGTCGTTGCCGTCGCCACTGCCACCATCACTGCTGCTGTGGGCCTTGTCGTTGCGGGTTCGATTCCCGACGATTATGGTCACACACCTTTGACCTTTGACCTTTGACGCCCATCGCCGGAGGCGATGATAGCAATGCTACCGCAGAAGCCATAGCAACTTGTGCTGGGATTGCACCATTCAACAGCGTGCAAGGCTGAAGAATTGACCATCACTATTCAGCCTGGTCTACACCATACAGTTATTTGAAGTGACTTTTTCTGGCCAGTGAATCCCTATTTTTGGTCTTTTTTCCTTTTTTTTCCCGCTCACACATCACACCACATACTCTGGCATGCACTGGCTGTTGGTAACCACCCAGGAGAATGAAAGAAAAGTCAGGAAGAGTCTGAGAAAGAGAGGAAAGACGTGTGTGACCATAATCGTCGGGAATCGAACCCGCAACCTATCGATTGGAAATCGCTGCACATACCACTGCACCATATGGGATACACACACACATACACCTCAGACCTCAGACCTGCCCATCGCAGAAGCGATGATAGCGAACAGCTATGTTAGACATAGCAACTTGTGCTGGGATTACACACACACACACACACACACACACACACACACACACACACACACACACACACACACACACACCGTGTAGACACACACACCGTGCAGACACACACACCGTGTAGACACACACACACACACACACACTCACACCCCCCCCCCCCACACGCACACACACAAACACACATGCATACACACACACACATGCGCGCTCACGCGCACGCACCCACCCACACACACACACACCTCAGACCTTAGACATGCCCATCGTGGAAGCGATGATAGCGAACAGCTATGTTAGACATAGCAACTTGTGCTGGGATTACAACATTCAACACACACACTACTACTATGTACAACTGCCACAAAATGGCCACGTCGCTCCCAGAAGCGGGAGACAACAGCGAGAAAAAAGAAACAAGGAGAATAATTGAGGTGAAAGGGGACCGTTCTACACATAGCTAGTGTTTCTAACACACACACACACACACACACACACACACACACACACACACACACACACACACACACACAAATGCACGCACGCATACACCAAGGATTTGTTGTTATTGAGAGCTCATACCCATTATTATCTTACGGACAGTAACTGGCTCTACCATTAATGTACAAGTAAGTGAAAGTCACAGTGGCCACCGTGACCCAGTCAGCCTTGTAACATTATGATGACAATGAGGGGATAATTACAAGAAACAGGACCGCATCAAACGTTCTGTCTCCTTTCAGATAAGCATTCACCCGCAATCAATTTTGCCAAAGCCAAACGTACTGTTGATGTTCCATGCCAGACTAAGTCCGCTCCATGTGAGCTTTCAGAAGCTCTTTCAATCGGCCAAAGCAATCTGCTGAGAACGCCTGATTGATGCTACGTGGAAGCTGATAGTTTCCAAGGAGGCTGACAGACTTCAGCTCTGGACATGCTTCCAGCAGTTTCAGGCATACTGGTGCGGTTAGGTAGCAATAATGTAGCTTCAAGTGACGCAGGCAAGACAATTCTCCAGCAGCAAGGCTGTCACCGATTACCAAATTCTTGACTTTAATGGATTCCAATGATGAACTTGAATGTTGGACGAGTGCTGTGAGGAATGGTTCGATGTTAATACTCCATAGTCCACAAGGAAGATGCATGGTATGCAGATCCAGATATCGTAAGGATGGCAGGCAGATTCCGCGCTCTACCAGATCATTCATACCCTCCCACATGGCTGTATTCCCAGACAAGGTCAACCGCTTAAGGTTAGCACATTTCTCTAGCCAGTGGAGAACATGCGTCGTCCCGACCGGCATCGGGAAATTCCATGGGAAGCGTTGCCAAGGAACCAGCGAGGAGTCGCCATCCACTAGAGTGCATGACTGGAGCTTGGGCAAACCCGCTACGTCAGGGAAGCGATGGCTTCGCTCACATCTAACCAGTGTCAGATGGCGTAGATTGACGCAGGTTTCCACTAGAATCGGCCAGTCCACAACGAAGCCTTCCAGCGAAAGAAATTCCAGCAGAGGCATGTCACCTGCAAAATTAAATTGATTAGGAGGGAGAGAGTAACTCAGGGCCAGCGACAATTTTGTCAGATTCTGCAGAAGATCTGGCCTAAAGTGCTGAAAGTGTTGAATTTCGCACCTGTAAATTGTGAGCTGTGACAGCACGACTGTGCATGTGAAGTGCATTTTTGAAGTTGGCAACGTCAACGCTACAAGCTCCTTGGACCTTTTCAGCGAATAATCTATGCCCTCAAGCTCACTCACAGAAAAGCCAGAGAGATCCATATGACGCGCATACTGCAAGGTGTTATTCGCCAGCCAGGTAACTGCAGCCTGCGAAACACGTGACGGTCCATTGGTACGTTTTGAGAAGGCAATGGTGCGCCAGAGGCTGGGTGTTAGACAGACTTCACTCCACACACTGCAGACTCTCCTCAGCAACATAAGAACAGGCAGACATCCACCCTCTAACTTTATGACGTCAGAGAATATTTTCACCCACACTTCCCGAGGAAGTTTGCACCATTCGGCTGTACTGCGGACGTGGCTGCAATTATTTCCTTGGGCAACACTGTCGGACTCAGTCTCCGACGAGCTGTCCACCGAAGCCTTGCCAGTCGGAGTCTTAGCTTTTTCAGCTTGTGCCGGCGGCGTATAATCTTTATCTGACTCGTCCTCGACCCCGCTGCCGTTCGGGCTGCCGTTCGGAACGGATACGAATTTCCTCTTCTTGGCCATATGCCACTTCCGACCGGTTTCGGTGGCCTGCATTCTACCTGCCGTAGCAAAGTAAGACTACAACAAAATTTAATTCGCGGCAAGGCTATCGTTGATGAAGCGATACAGTAGCTAGTTACACGAAGTAACAGTTAGTTATGACTACACGCAACTGACAATCTGATGCTGTTATATATTATCGATGGTGAGCACTAGTGGCGTAGTGCACTAGCGCGAGGTTCGATTCTTATAGCGAAAAGAAAAGAGGTAGATCTCCGTCACGCAGACCTACGTGTTGTCTGATTTGAGTCTAGACTATTATCTACCACAGTAGAGTCGACTAGTACAAGACAAGTACTACTAGTAGTAGTAGAAGTGCCCATCGCCCTCTCATTGCGGTACGGAACTTTGCATGCAGTGCACAGTCGACTAGTCAATCTTGATCCGTTGCGACCAGTGCGCATAGATACGTGAGGTGTGCACCCCGTTCCCTGTAGTTTGCGGGTGTCTACCGCACCTAGTAGTAGTACCTGCTATGACCTATGGCTTCATGCTTCTTTTTATTTTGCTGAACCGTAGCTACATGTACATGTACGTAGATCTACAGCTGCTGTATGTATTGTTTTTGGTGCCTGTTTTTGGCCGTGATGCCCGGACCTCAGGTCGGCAGCGCAGAGCCATCAATAGTCAATACACCACCGGTGCACCGTCACTGCATGCTGCTGTGTCTCGGTGCAACCTCTACTCCGTAGTTGTCACGTTTGTCCTGCTATACTCCTAGCCTCAGTAGCATTGTCTTTCAATTTAGTGCTGAAACGATTATATCGATTATAGTAGTCCATCGGCCAAGTCTCAAAATCGAAAGTGGTGATGCACTGAGCTTCCAACTAAACACGACCATACCCAGCACGTAGAGAATATATCAGAGAACACTATTCCGTTTGTTGGACGTGCCGAATTCAGTCCAGGGCGTCGATACGAAGCGTTCTTTGTCGCCGAGTTTTTTCCTGTGCGCTCCATTGGACCGTATGCGTGTTAAAACAAAATGGCGTCACGATTTATTGAAAGTGGTATAGTTGGTGGAACGAGTGTTCAAACCCATTTGAACTTCATACTGTTCGTCTTCTTTTTGACATGCTCTCTTTCCATCGTCCTTAGCTTTTGTTTGTTGAGAGCTGTTTTGGCTTTCTCCTATACCTCTGGGGGATGCCAAGTGATGGTTTTGAGAGGCTGGTGATGGCTGTGAGCGAGAGTTTGCCGATCGGCGTCGTCCTCGCTATAGCGATGAAAATACTAGTTACTGCGCACCTGGCAGATATCACAACACGTCGGAGCGTCCAGGAGCAAAGGAATCTTGGGTTTTCACTGGAATCTAGTTCCACCAGCATCGTGTAGCCCACCGTCGGTGAATGGCGGTCCAGAAAGGTCGAAACTGGTCTTCTGCAGCATCTCGCAGTCCTGCGAGGCACACTGAATACGCCTGTCATGTATTCTACAAATAAAAATCACGAAGTAGTGGACTTTACAGTGATGAGTCTATCCTGTATGCTGCAAAAGACGCAGGAAATGTGACTGGTGTCCGTACACTGGACGCCAATATCATCCCAGTCTTCTCCTGCAGGATCTGTTTGTCAACTTTGACATTGACATACCGGTATGCAGTGGGTCGACATTGGCCTGGTTTGGCAGCTATCTGCCTGGGTGGATGTAGCAGGTTTGCATTGGCGCGTCGTCCAGTCCGACATTTTCTTGTAACTGTGGAGTACCGGCAGGGTCTGAGAGGTTGCTCGTGCTGTGAACACATCTCTACTGCCTGTCTCGTCCTGGAAGTGCCGTCTCGCCGCTTCCTTGCTCTACAGTCACGCCGTTATTTCGCTTTGTTTCGTGGTGCAGCTCAAAACCTGCCCAAACAACTGTGAGCTCGCAACATGGTATGGACAAATTGCACCACTCATGCTGGTTAACTAAAACCGGGATAGTCGAGTAAGCGAGTTCACTCCCTGGGCCATGGCAAGATCTGTTCAGCGCGGGCTATTCCAACTTCCAAGTGCAGTCACCGATCGATCCATGCGATGGTGGTTGACCTACAAAGAGCCAAGGTCTACGAGTACTACTATTGGATGCTGTCTACATGCAGTCAACAAAATCAAAGTACCTCAGTATGCCCCAGAATAGGGCATGTGCATCTATAGCATGACACAACAGGGGTTCTGGCGGCACCTGTCAAACAAGCAGTAGCGACTAGTGCCAGCTACCTATTGGAGGCTAGCCGCTACAGTCTGTCACTGGAGATAATTATTATGTTCACTGTTTAGACTGAGCACAATCAATGATGCCCAATCAATCTGCCCAATGTGTATTCTGTTCCACCTAATTATAACGTCCCATCGCATCAACCCTACTACACGCACATGTCGTCACTCTAGCACGACTTGTGTTATTATTGTTTATTTTGATTCGCACGATAAATAGAGCACAATAAACGTTAACTTGACCGAAGGTTAAAGGCGACTGCAGATAGAGGAACACATCGAGGTACAGGTGCCGGCATCAATACAGTATCAGAGAGGTACGCAGAAAAAACTCTCGTAAGCCCAAGGGGAAGTGGTTGATGAGGGATGAATGCACTCTCCACGCTCGTCTACACTGTTCGTGGAAATGCACACATACATACAATAATATACAACATAGCAATAGCATGCACAGAACCGAACAATTTCATGTTCACACATGCAAGCACAGACCTGAACATTAGTACCAAAAGCCGATACAGACAATATCCCCATACACACAGACGCACACACACACAATGTCCCATGTATGCGCCCGTGGCGAGAAAAGCACGCAGATCTAAAAATGCACTGGATGTGAACCCACAGATTTTCTCTAATAGCAATGATAGCGGATCTGATTCTGAATGAAACACACACACAATACAATTATTGAATGCCCATCCGCAGATGATGGCAGGTCCTGAAAGAACAGGCAGTGTTCCAGTGATGGGGAACAGAACTTCGAGTGGCGAGTGAGGTATACACACACACGTGCGTGCGCGGGCACACACCAAAGTATGAAGAAATAGAATCGACATCGTAGTATTCATTGGTTGGGGAATGGAAAGGAAAATAAAATATTGCTATAGGTTATTGTTGTAAGGACACTGGGAGCACAACAGAAAGGTAAGCAACTTGCTTTGAAGCAAAGAAAGTTATTATTCCACGGATCTCAGAAGGAAGGAACGTTCCAGAATGCTGCACTGGCAACAGGCGGCCTGCATGTGCGCGGCCCCTGCAGTCGGTCCAGCTGCCGGCCTTGCAGTGCTGAAAAGAATGTGCAGTACAGCATGTCACATAGTATCGCAGCCTGGACAAATAGACGCTGGGAAGTCCTAGTTATGTGCTCACCTACACCACGATGCACCAATCTTCTGAGCTACTTTGGCAACAATTTTGTCCACTTGAGACTCCCATGGGCTGAGCCAGTTGTTGAGGGCTGCATCAAGGTGGACGGCAATGACCGCTGATGGCAAGGCAATCCATGACACACAGTCACTAGGGCATCGTCAACATGGCGCTAAGGCTGGATGAATAAAATCAACCTTTAGGCTGCCGCGGGATTGACAACGAGGCCGCTGTCTCGAAGCTAGTCAGTCAGCCTGGTCACCGCCATTGACGAACCAGTCGCCACCGCCAGCAGTGGCGGTAGGTTGTGACAAGTATGGTGCAATATTGTCAGCAAATTCAGTACTCAGGATAAGATGAGTGACAAAGGGAACGTTGTGTTTGATAATATTGAAGTGAACAGGGATGATCACAAACCCTGCGCGTACTCCACCGTGAGTTACAAGAAAATTCCGGACTGGACGACGAGCAAACACCAACCTGCTACATCCAACCAGGCAGATACTATAACGATAGCTGCCAAACCAGGTCAATGCCGACCTACTGCATAATGTCAATGTCAAACAGATCCTGCAGGAGAAGACTGGGGTGTTGGCGTCCAGTCACTGAGTGTACAGACACCAGTCACATTTCCTGCGTCTTTTGCAGCATACAGGATAGACTCATCACTGTAAAGTCCACAACTTCGTGATTTTTATTTGTAGAATACATGACAGGCGTATTCAGTGTGCCTCGCAGGACTGCGAGATGCTGCAGAAGACCAGTTTCGACCTTTCTGGACCGCCATTCACCGACGGTGGGCTACACGATGCTGGAGGAACTAGATTCCAGTGAAAACCCAAGATTCCTTTGCTCCTGGACGCTCCGACGTGTTGTGATATCTGCCAGGTGCGCAGTAACTAGTATTTTCATCGCTATAGCGAGGACGACGCCGATCGGCAAACTCTCGCTCACAGCCATCACCAGCCTCTCAAAACCATCACTTGGCATCCCCCAGAGGTATAGGAGAAAGCCAAAACAGCTCTCAACAAATAAAAGCTAAGGACGATGGAAAGGGAGCATGTCAAAAAGAAGACGAACAGTATGAAGTTCAAATGGGTTTGAACACTCGTTCCACCAACTATACCACTTTCAATAAATCGTGACGCCATTTTGTTTTAACATGAATATCGCGGTTTGAGAGTGCGCAGAGTTCTGATCAAGAGTTTTTTTAGCAGATTTTCAAATTGTTGAGGCTGTCAGCTGACAGCTAGCTGTCAACGCTAAATGGCACTTAGTATGTGACAGGCAATAGGTTTCGGTGCCTACGTAAGCCTTCTATTTTCCTCCGTTTCACTTCCCTGCTTGGCCCACCAGGCACCACCTCAGGAGATGACAGCGTACCTGCACTAGTCAGCTCTCGCTAACCCTGTCTCTCTTTCTCCGTCTTAGCGCTCGTCATTCGCGTCCTTCTGCTGGGGCGAGCTTGATACTGTTGTGTCGTAGTTTTTAGGCAATAGTGGCTGTTGTTCGGGTGACGATCAGGATTTATGGAGAAAGACGACGACTCGCCAAATTCCCATACAGCCACAGACGGCGTAGCAATTCTTACCGCCAACCCTTCGAGCAACGGAACCGGCCTTGTTGGAAATCGTGCTTGTGTAATCGTGCCACGATACGGATGAAACACACAGGCTCACATGTGACGAGATGAAGATAATCTCAACAGGCTGACGGAAATCCAACAGGCTCACGGGAACGCTGCAGTTGTGGTCGGAGACGCGGAGTTATTTAGTCACTGGTAAATGTTCCATCGAGTGCTGTGTGCTCTAACGTAAAAATCATGAAAAAGCGAAAATAATGCAATAGTGAGGCTGAGTGGTGTTCTGTGGAGGAGACGTCGCTGTCTCAGTATTCAAAGCCGGACCCTGTATTTCAAGCCTGTGGTCATGCTCGATCATAAGTTCCTGTATGGCTCCAGTGCCTTCTCAGCATTGTTGGCGGATAAGCACCTGGATCGTGTCCAAGTACTGCGGCTCTGGTGGCTTGAGGGATGTACGGGTGCTCGCCTTGCGCCCCTGCCGGCAATCTGCTAGTGAAGCTTGGTACCTACTGTGTAAGGGAGATTTTCATCCAGAAGCTGATCTTCCTAGGCTGGAGCTGCTGCTACTCCTGTGCTAGCCCTCAACCACTGGCGCTCCTACTCGGCTCCAGTGTGGGCCATTAACCACCCTGCCCGATTTCGCACTGTTGCTATTCCACACCGTCAGCATTTAACTCTGAAGTCAGACCTTGATCCCTCCCACCATATGCTATCTGTCTGTCTGCCTCTCTCTCACACACAGATGTGCGCGCATATACACAAACGCACATGCAGACACACGCACATGAACACACAGTGACGCAAACATACACATAGCCAACTTCTCTGTGTTTGGTGATCATCATCTGTTTTCTGATGTGCAAGCTCACCTCTGATGCCGATTACTTCCTTGCTTAGACCCGGTCTGCTATTAGACCAATCTGCTCTCCCTTCACTCGCTTGTAAATCCTACTTGGAGCAGTAAGGTTGTGTCACCGCTCCTACTGATTTCATTGTTGTGAAAGCGATATCATCGCCATTGGTGGTAATTTTCCACCATGCACGAATCATTAACAATCATCATCTATGCGTCACGGCCCAACCATCCTCGTAACTCCCCTCATTGTGACTAGTGCTGTACCGTTGAAACCTACTTTGCTTCAGTGTAGAATTCGCTCCAAAGCTCTTGTTTTGTTGCATAGTGATCTGACGCAGTGTGCTATAGCCTATCGGGTAATATGGATAAGATTAGTACAGTCAGCATCGCCTATCGAGTGACCAGGTACATGTATAAGGATACTAGTACATGTATACCGGAGGTCATGCGTCGTTGCCAACTTGCTGCACATGCATGTGCAGCAGGAAGGCACCACATGTCGATTACTACTTAAACTGTACAGCATTGTGTGCTTACATGCATCTACGGCCTTGTGGATGCAATTGAGTCTCACATACATGTACATGAAATATTGCTTGTAGTGCGGCATCAGGTGACGATGGCTAAATATTTTTCTCGCAATAATGACCGTATTCACCACAAGTGTGTTTATGTCCAGAGCCAACTCAAGTCCTGTATAATTTTATGACCATGACAACAAGTATTCCGGGCTGAAATTCTTCTATGACAGGCATGAACACTTGCCTTACAGTTGTTCGTGATTGTACGAAGTACATAATTATTTGCTGTTGCATCAATTTTGCACCATTTACATTGTAGTGCCACTAGTGGTATCACCTGCATGCGTATTGAGTCAAACAATGTTACCTCTGTATAATTATGCTTATCGTGGCTATCAAGAGCTTCGATGCAAATTCCCAGCTGACGAATGGTGTCCAGCTTGTGTTCAGCTCAGCTGGCACTCACAACTCATAATAATTGCGTTCTAGACGCCAGATGAGATGTTTCAGCTACAATGTAGACAAAACGTCGGTGTTCAAGAAAGCTGCACTTCATCTTCTGTCCATCCTCAAATTGGGATACCGTCAGTGTTGTTGTTGTTGTTTGTTTATTTACGGATTCTCGAGAGATAAAGGGATACCTATCATGGGAGTCTCACCAAACCAATAAAATAATGAAAATAAAATTATGTATGGAACGCAAAAAACTCAAAATCTGAGATTTTCTAAGTCAAATGAGAGGAGGAACAATAGATTGAGAACCAGCGGTGCTAATAGAACACTGGAAAGGCACTAAAACAAAATAACTGCAGTAGCGGATTTAGACTATATTGTTCAACACGTGAAACTAGGTATGCCGGAAACTGAGAAGCGGTAGGCACCGGCGGATTATTTATTATTATTATTAATATTTTGTTAACTGGTTTGAGGGAAAGAGACAAACGGGAAAAGTCTGAAGAAAAAATTGACTGTTATTATTATTATGAAATGACCCAAAGGCAATGTGCCTATCGAGGGGTTCATTTGATTGAAAGAACAGTAGATGTAGATGTACATGTATGTACAAAGACAAGTAGGGATTGATGAGGAGAGAAATGGGGAAAATCAACTGCAAGGTGGCGGAATTCCGTTGATTGCATAAACATGGTCAGCTGTAAATTTCCATTATGCCGGCATAATTATTGGCATAATTTGGTGGTTGAAAATTTGGAGCATAAATTGGCATCCTCTAGGAGGTAGGAGCATAACTACACGATTGTACCACAGTTCTAGTATGTAGTCTATACATTATTGTGTACAATGCACCTGATCAGTGCTGGTGGTCTGCATGGTAAAGGGTTCGGAGGTCATGCGGATAGTGTTTTCAATGAAAAGCAGGGTATAAATCATGGCAATACAGTATTGTATGCTCGAACTCGTTTTCTTCAAAGTTCTTTCTCACACTGACACAGTACATGTAGCAGAAGATGCGAGTGAATCGGCCTTCATCAGGTATTCCGGGGCGGACGAGATAGTGGCGGGTAGTCCGCAAACCTCCGTGTACATGTCATGTACCGGTATAATGTACATCACATTTGTACAGTATGCATGTTACGAAGTCATGACCTCGGGATTTTAGCAACCATGGTATGACTGCAGGCTATGGATATTGCTCTAAATTGATGTATAGTTGATGTTCGGTCACGATGGAAGGAGAAGAGGAGCTACGGGAGCGATGAGCTGATTATGCGCAGGGTGATGAATGAGAATGACATCGGTTGGACGAGTATGATGATTACGAAGACAGTTGAACATGATAATTTCCAAAGGTAACTCAAACGAATTTGGCAATGAAATAATATTTTAAATAATCGACGTGGAGACAACAATTTTATAATAGCTATAAAGAGAACAAATTCTGCTGTCATCGCCACACTACAACAAAGTCATGAAGGTTTACCAAAATCGATTTTCTTGTCACAATCATCAGTGGAAAGCCGTGACTGAAGAATAACCATGCCAAATCAATAATTTATCTACATTCAATAATGTGTTACGAGAACAAAACAAAGTGCTAAAAATAGCTAAAATGTTCTCGTAACACATTATTGAATGTAGATAAATTATTGATTTGGCATGGTTATTCTTCAGTCACGGCTTTCCACTGATGATTGTGACAAGAAAATCGATTTTGGTAAACCTTCATGACTTTGTTGTAGTGTGGCGATGACAGCAGAATTTGTTCTCTTTATAGCTATTATAAAATAATATTTTCACTGAATTACAAAAGAAATCAAGTAATGAATAGAAGAAGTAATGTTTTCTCTTTTCCATGTTGATCTCTAACATGCATGGACACCTTTTATATGGGGATACTCATGTATTTTGTTGTACTTATGGCCACTTGCAACTTGCAAGTACGAAAAAAGGCACAAATTTCCGAACTTTGAGGCTCGATAAGTACAACAAAGTGAATATAATATCCCCGGGTGCCAAAACATAATACACTGTATGAGGATTTTACGAGCATAATGCGAGAATCCATGAAAGTGTTGAGTTCGAAACAGGACGACTGACGACATATCCAGACATTACAACGGGAACAGGTAGGTTGGGGGAACGACATTTATTATAGACGACGAGACAAGAGACCAAGACGAACGAAACGACTACATGGTGATTATTGACGAGTGAGAAAAGAGAGAGAGAGAGATCAAGTCTGAACGGCAAGATAAAGGGCCTGGGTAGCTATGGCAAATATGGGCGCGCAAGTAGCTACCCAGGCCAACGGAGCAAAAGGAGACAAAAGGTGAGTACGTAAGTGCATGCAGGCCAGCTAGAAAAGGTACGGGAGGAGGTACCTAACATACCACCCCTCCATGAAAAAAAATCCCGCGTCCTCGCGGAGAGAAAAAAAATGACTGGAGGAGAAAAACACACACACACACACACACACACACACACACACACATATTGCACGCGCGCACGGATCTCACGAATGTGTTTACTAAAAATGCACTGCAGATCATTCCTGTACTACTTATAGTGTGTAATAACTATTGGAGTTTGACGAGGAACGTGAATTACTAGTATGTTGCACGGCTAATACAGCCTAGTTACACTTTTGCTAAACATCCAAAAATTAGAGCGTGGCTCACCATGATCGGACCCCTAACTTGGTAATGTTTTACGAACACACGCGCGCACACACACTACAAAAAAATTCACGAAAATAAATTTGACGAAGAAGGAACGCATACAAAAAAAAGAAAGAGAGAAAGGTAGCTGACCTGAGCTGCATGGCTTGAACGACACGACGAGACGAGGTTGGCGTAGGAGAGACGAGGTTGATAGAGACGAGACGAGGTTGGCGTAGGAGAGACGAGACTGACATGGACGAGACGAGGTTGACAATTTGACATAGACGAGACGAATGGCGGTTGAGGACGGCTGGGCATGGGATGATCTCAGGGTCGTGGGTCACTCAATAATCGGGCGCCAATGTTGAGTTCGAAACAAGACGACTGACGACATATCCAGACATTACAACGGGAACAGGTAGGTTGGGGGAACAACATTTATTATAGACGACGAGACAAGAGACCAAGACGAACGAAACGACTACATTGAAGAGTGAGAAAAGAGAGAATGAGAGATCAAGTCTGAACGGCAAGATAAAGGGCCTGGGTAGCTATGGCAAATATGGGCGCGCAAGTAGCTACCCAGGCCAACGGAACAAAAGGAGACAAAAGGTGAGTACGTAAGTGCATGTGTTAGCTGCTCCCGGCTAATGATGCCCCCTCACACCGGAACACAAGGGTTTTATATGATTGGATAATTAGAAGTATTTGATAAGAGTGTAAACAGAAGGAGAACAGGACAACGACAACTCAAGACAAGACTAGAACAGAACAGAACCTGGAGCATGCGCTCTTCTATGTGAGTGGCTCATTGCCAAGGGGAACGAGCGGGAAATACAAATAGTGAGTATTCAGGTCGTAGCATACATACACCTATTACACTGTGCCCCCCTAGCTAAAATTCACGTCCACGGGAATGAACGAAATACCTAGGAAACAACAAAAGAAAACAAACCAAATAATAAACTCAGTCCAGGACATAGTCAGCTAGTCGAGCAGGTGCAGTGCGAACACGGCCAGAACGACGAGGAACAGGAGAAGAAGTACGGACCGGATCAGACGACGGCGGCTGTAGCGGCGGAAAATCATCATCGGACAGCGTAATCGGGTCAGGACGAGAAGCAGTAAAGGCAGGCAGTTGACAGTCGGGAGGACGGGAAACGGCTTCAGGCGGACGAACAAACTTGCCACTGGCAGCATCATATCGGGTGAAACACTCAGACAGAGCAGGATCAGCATACGGAGCAAGAAGACTCTGAGGCTTGTAACAATCCGGCAACGGTCCAGCAGCAGAGGAACCAGGAGGACGAACAAAAACGGCCGGAGGAATAATCTCAGCAGCCGGAGGAACATCAACAGCAAGTGGCACTTCATCAGCAGCTGACAACGGAACATCACGGGCAAGAGGCGGCGGACTCGGCGGAGGAGACGGGGCAGCATCTTGCGGCGGCGTTGGTGCCAGTGGCGGAGACTCACTGTGCACATGTGCTTCAGGTTCGGCTATCAAGCGCGACAGACCATCAGCATTCAGATGTTGGCGACCTGGACGGTAGACGACTCGGAATTCATATTCGGATAAACAGTCAAGCCAACGTGCTTTCCGTCCGCGGGGTTCCTTCAGGTTCCGGAGTGCAGTCAACGCAGTATTGTCCGTCCTGGCAACAAATGGTCGTGCCAACAAGTAGTGCCTGAAATACTCCGCAAAATAGACCAGAGCAAGGGCCTCACGATCGCTAGCATCGTAGTTGCGCTCAGCTTTCGTCAGTACACGGCTGCCGTACCCAATTGGTCGCTCAGTTCCATCCTGGATCTGGCTGAGGACTGCACCAATCGACACATTGCTCGCATCGGTGTCCAGAATGAATGCACCTGCTGAATCTTCAAACTGGGGGTACGCCATCACCGGCGCACTGGAAAGCGAACGCTTCAGAGCCTGGAACGCCGCTTCGCAAGCTTTCGACCACGCAAAGCGAGCATTCTTGCCTGTCAGAGCAGTCAGCGGAGCAGCACGCTGGGCGAACCCACGGATGAAGCGGCGATAATATCCAGCGAAGCCAAGGAACTCGCGGACAGCTGTGACAGATTTCGGAGTCTTCCAGTTCCTGACCGCGACGAGTTTGGCCTCATTCGGGGAGATGCCCTCCGCTGACACGCGGTGTCCTAGGAAAGTGACCTCCTCCTGGAAGAAGGAGCATTTCTTCAGATTGAACCGCAGTCCAGCGGACCGAACTCGCGCGAACACGGGCAGCAGAATCTGGAGTTGGCCAGACAGCGTTTCGCTGGCATTCAGGACATCATCAAAGAACACACGGCAGAATGGCTGGGCCGGTGTGTTACATAAGCCACTCAGGACTGCTTCCATTACGCGCTGAAATGTCGCTGGGCCATTCCTGCAGCCCATCGGCAGAACATTAAACTCAAACAAGCCCAGTGGCGTGGTAAATGCCGTCTTAGCCTTGTCGCTTCCTTCCATTGCTATTTGCCAGTACCCTGACGCTAAGTCAAGGGACGTGAAATACCGACAGCCAGACAGGGAATCAAGCATGTCATCCGCCCGGGGAATCGGGTAAGCATCAGGCTCGGTGACAGAGTTCAACTTCCTGTAGTCGATACAGAGTCGAAGAGAGCCATCCTTCTTTGGCACCAATACTATGGGTGATGCCCACGGACTAATCGATTCTTGTATTATGCCTTGCTTTAACAGCGTATTCAGTAGATCTTGCAGAGCCTTCCGGCGGTGATATGGAATCCGCCTGGTAGGTTGTTTTATAGGGTTATTTTGTCCTGTGTTAATTTTATGAGGGAATATGTCACAGTAGCCATAGTCATCATCATGCAAGATAAATAAATCGTGGTTATCATGAAGTAGTTCAGTGAGCGTGCGAGACTGTTCTGTGGAGAGATGATTTTGTGCGTTGATATATTCATCGATGACTTTCTTGCGTTGCTCAGTTAGCGGGATCGGGTCGGGTGAAACTGAGGAAACCATAGCTTCAGTGTCGTCAATATGTTCACAATCTGTAGGAATTTGATGAAGTTCGGCAACATTGGTATTTTTATGAATGAGTATAGGATGATTTGCATGATTTTCAACAGCCACAACCACACGTGTTTGGTTAGGGCCAACAGTTACAAGACTAGGAGTCACTGCCACATCTGGATGCTTCGCCATAAAGGACTCCAATGGATCTGCCACGCAATCCATCGCAACCGTGCACACATCAACAGCTGCACAAGGCACCAAGACAACATGTCCTGCAGGTACCGACAACTCCATCTCAAACACCACACGAGATGAGTATACCACAGGGTCGGCCACACTTTCGGGCGCACAGGCCGGGACAACGCCAGGTTGAGCCATGGGTTCAACAACCCGTGCAGACAATGAATCGTCAAGGGCAACACGAGAAGAATACGACGAAACAGGTACATCGTCGGAGCATGCATCAGAATGAGGAGTATGAGTATTACATGAGGGGGAAGTATTACGCGGAACAATACGATCATAGGGCGTACGTGACGGAGGACACCCAGAACCAGAAACATGCAACGGAACAGACACATCGCCAAACATCACAACACCACGAGCAATATCTAATACACCACCATGCTGCAACAAAAAATCGGAACCAAGAATCATGTCGCAGTGAATACCAGGAGAGACAACAACCGTGTGCTGGAAAGACAGATTTCCTAGCGACATACACAGATCCATGGATCCAACGACAGGAAGTTGTGCGCCATTGACTGCACACAACCGCGGAGCAGACTCTAGAGGAGGTCGCTCTGTCAAATTAGGCAACAATTTAGAATGCACTAACGACACACTTGAACCAGAATCAACAAGAGCAACAACAGGAGACGAAGACGAAGACGAAAGACAAACATCAACGTGCACAATAATGGGTGAGATCGCACCACATACCTCCTCGAGGGGCTCCACTCGGACGACTGACGGCGGCCCCGTGTCACCAGTCCAACCTAGTTTTTTGCGTGCGGGCAAGATGCAATGAAGTGGCCCTCTTCACCACATCCATGGCACACTCCACGGACAGGCCTCGCAAAACTCTGGCCACGACCACGACTAGGCGCACCAGCACCAGCACCACGAGCAACAAAACGGACATGGTCTTGCTGGGGTCGGGTGGGGCGATACAGACTCACGCTCTCCATTTTCGCCTCCAAAGCAGAGAGACGCGAATCAAAACTCGACAAAAGCGAAGCCAACTGGTCTCGCTCAGATTCCGACTTCAGTGGACCGACTGCTGGGTAGGGGTCACGACCATGAGCAGTGCGACGGGGCTTCACTTCCGGAGCAGCAGCAAATACGGGCTGTGCATACTGGTAAGGTACGGTGCGGGCCTGCTCGCGAGCATAAATGGCACCTACCTCGATGGCCTTTTGGACCGCCGCATCCAAATCAGTGGGCCGAGGTGACGCCAACGCCAAGCGCAAATCCTTCGATGCCTGGCCATCAATAAAAAGTTGCAAAAGCATTGAATCAAGCAGTGCACCTTGTTGTCCTGGGTAGGCTCGACGAGCGAGCCGACGAAGTTCCGTGGCATACCCGTGCTGAGTTTCACTCGCCAGCTTCACTCGCTGGCGAAGACTGGCCTCGTGCATCAATGCTTGCTGGGGCGGCTCAAGACGGACATGCAGAGCCTCGACTGTGTCGGAAAAGTTCATGTCAGGCGTGTGAGTTAGAATTTCGGTGAACATCTCATGAGCTGTACCAACAAGGCGAGCAGGTAGTAGCCGTAGCTTTTGGTCGTCGTCGTACCCACTCAACTCGCATGTGTGGACGAAATGCCTCATGTACGTGGTGAAATCTTGGCCTGGCTGATTTCCGAATGTCTCAGGAAGCAAAACTGGCTTCGGCAGTGGACGTGCATATTAGCATATGCGCATGTGGTGTGTCTGTGTCCGGCAAACGAAAACGATGGGACAACCCTTGTACCGGCGAACTCTCGCGCTCTTCAGCAATGTTCATGTCACAGCCAGCTTCAGCGAAGCTACGCTCTAGCTTTTCTTGTCTCTTGGATTTCGCTGAACGGCCCATTGTGAAAAAAAAAATTGTTTTTGTATTTGAGCCCGGATCAGCGAAAACCATCGCTTGTGTTTGATATCAAGTTGATCAAAAAGTGACGTTGAAGTCGAGCGAAAGAAAAGTCGCGGACCTAACAACTACCCACCACCTTTCTGTCTTTCTTGTCACTAGTCTTTTTTTCCGCCTGACAAGCCCGTGTTTGTTTGTTTGTCAGTGACTAGCTAGCTAGGCGAGCCCCAGGCAAGTGAGGAGACACGGCTGGGAAACCCCACGTACCTGAGCTTGGCTGGCGAATAGGTACGATCGCGGGGCACGAGCATCGCACGCGCATCGATCGTCGTTGACGCCAATCACGACACGACATTTTTTGGTGATGAACGGGATGGCGATTGCTCATCAAGGGAGTCAGGTGAAAGCCGCGGAGCTCCAGAGGACGACTCTCTCCTGCCGCAAAGCGACTCGGCGAGGCTGCAGACTTCGTGTAGAAGAAAGCAGCGCTGATGAGAATGACGACGACTCGAGTGGATATTGTTGAGCGATGAACGACTCCTTCACTAGTAAGTTTGTCGGATATCGACAGTGACGATGCAGAGCAAAGGCGTCTCGATTCACGACTGGAAGAGCAACGCGAGCTAGCGCCAGACAAGGTCTGCTTCGTTGGCTTGGACACTGAGCAACGTTACTTGAAACATTTACTTGGTCCATGCAGCAGCTCCCAAAATAATTCAAAAAAATATGTTCCTGTAGGGTCAGGTAACCGTTGAATGTATCTGCACCTAGTACGTACCTCATGCTCATGAGCCTGTGTGCTAAGTAGTCACAGCTGCTGTGATTGCACTCCGTGTGTGCAGATATGTTTTCATGGAAGTGAAGGGCTTGGAGAGCATCAGTACAGAGCCTGGTGTGGATGCAATATCAGCCCCTGGAACTTGGCCATACCGTAGAATCCCGCGGATAAGCCCACCCGCGTATAAGCCCATGCCCGCGCATAAGCCCAGGGAAAGTTCGAACATCACAAGGCTTCGTCGTACAAGCCCATGGGCCTAAATTGTACCATGAGTCCATAAATTATGAACTCTTGGTCCTACTATGTACATGTATGATGATTGTACATGTACGTAGTACGACATGTTTAGGGTTTTTTTGTACATTTCAACACAATCATCGGTTGTTTTTGTTTGCACAGTGGCTTTCAGCAATGTACTTCTCACTTCATTGGCACTTTTCAATAGCACAATGTTGGTGTCGGCGTTTAAGCCCATGCCCGCGCATAAGCCCATGTTCTCGTATAAGCCCACCGAAATGTCCTTGTGAAACAGATAAGCCCATGGGCTTATCCGCGGGATTCTACGGTATGCCGTTAGCTGCGCGATAGTCAGTGAAGCCAATGATTTACTTGGACGAGCCAGTGTCTGAGTACACCCCCAAGGACTATAAAATTCCTCCTTGTTAGCCGGCTGAGTGATGGCAATGCCTAACAGGATCAGACACATACCAACGCCCATACTTGCATCCTACACAGAAATACCACTTCCAACATTTGTACAGAGATGTGGTGTACCGCATTTTTTGGTCACTTACGGTGCTGTGATTGATCTAAAATTTCTTGAGACTGGTTATCAGTGGTTGTGGATCAATTTGGAGCACAGAAATATTTTTCGAAAATTTTGCACATGTGATGGTTTTTGCTGATCCAGGCTCATTTTTGAATTTTCGAAAAAAATTATCTGCAAAAATTTCCCGTGGACTCGATCGACGCCTCGATCAACTATCGATCTAATTCTAAATCTATTACGTAACCTATCGTGCGTAGCGGCAAACAACTAAATTTGGCAGAGACAATTCCAAATAGGCAACTACTCTACGGACACAGTGTAGCTAGACTCTACTACCCAGCTAGCAGATATCCTAACAAGACACTACAGTAGACAGCAGCCAGTATGCACAAAACACGGACACAGAAAATGTTCCGAAAATGTTTGGCCAGACAGGTTGGCGCCAATGCTTGACCTATGGACTGTAAACCATGGTAAACAATGCATGCAACAAGAAAACGACGAGCAGAAAGAAACACAATGCAGAAAGGAAAATATTGACGAAGAGAGTGGATGAGGATATGGTTTCACTTGCGTGGGCCTTCGTGGTACTTCATAGTCGGCGATCTCCGAAGGCGTACATCATCGTGACTCCGCCAGCGATGTAGTGGTGGACGTTTTCCGCTGCCACCAGTGTTAGCTGCTCCCGGCTAATGATGCCCCCTCACACCGGAACACAAGGGTTTTATATGATTGGATAATTAGAAGTATTTGATAAGAGTGTAAACAGAAGGAGAACAGGACAACGACAACTCAAGACAAGACTAGAACAGAACAGAACCTGGAGCATGCGCTCTTCTATGTGAGTGGCTCATTGCCAAGGGGAACGAGCGGGAAATACAAATAGTGAGTATTCAGGTCGTAGCATACATACACCTATTACACATGCAGGCCAGCTAGAAAAGGTACGGGAGGAGGTACCTAACATACCACCCCTCCATGAAAAAAAATCCCGCGTCCTCGCGGAGAGAAAAAAAAGGGAGAAAAAGATTTAAAAAAAATGAACTGGAGGAGAAAACACACACACACACATACTGCACGCGCGCATGGATCTCACGAAAGTGTGTACTAAAATGCACTCGTACAGATCATTCCTGTACTACTTATTGTGTGAAATAACTATTGGAGTTTGACGAGGAACGTGAATTACTAGTATTTTGCACGGCTAATACAGCCTAGTTACACTTTTGCTAAACATCCAAAAATTAGAGCGTGGCTCACCATGATCGGACCCCTAACTTGGTAATGTTTTACGAACACACGCGCGCGCACACACACTACAAAAAATTCACGAAAATAAATTTGACGAAGAAGCATACAAAAAAAAAGAAAGAGAGAAAGGTAGCTGACCTGCATGGCTTGAACGAGAATAGACGAGGTAAGGTTGGCGTAGGAGAGACGAGGTTGATAGAGACGAGACGAGGTTGGCATAGGAGAGACGAGACTGACATGGACGAGACGAGGTTGATATAGACGAGACGAATGGTAGTTGAGGACGGCTGGGCATGGGATGATCTCAGGGTCGTGGGTCGATCAATAATCGGGCGCCAATGTTGAGTTCGAAAACGAGTCGGTAGAGCATGAGACTCTTAATCTCAGGGTCGTGGGTTCGAGCCCCACGTTGGGCGCCAATGTTGAGTTCGAAACAGGACGACTGACGACATATCCAGACATTACAACGGGAACAGGTAGGTTGGGGGAACAACATTTATTATAGACGACGAGACAAGAGACCAAGACGAACGAAACGACTACATGGTGATTATTGACGAGTGAGAAAAGAGAGAGAGAGAGATCAAGTCTGAACGGCAAGATAAAGGGCCTGGGTAGCTATGGCAAATATGGGCGCGCAAGTAGCTACCCAGGCCAACGGAGCAAAAGGAGACAAAAGGTGAGTACGTAAGTCCATGCAGGCCAGCTAGAAAAGGTACGGGAGGAGGTACCTAACAAAAGCATAATCCCATGATTTCGCGAGCATAATCCGCCGGAGCCTAAGAAGCGGTAAACTCCATACAGCTTCCTTACCTGGCGATTTAATAGCATGGGACTATCGAGTAAACGTATATCAGCAGGAAGTTTATTCCAAGCAACAGCGATAAGGAAAAGGAAGGATTTAGCGAAGTAATTGCCAGTTGGTGGATGGGCAAGAGACTTGGGGTGTCGGGAGGATGATGAAAATCGAAAATTGAAATCAAAGAGAACAGAAGGAAAGGTGTAGACAATGTGGTGAAAAAGTGTGAAAGCCAAAAACTGTGTACCATGATGGCTGCGCTGACCCCTGACAAGTCGAGCTATGTACAGATAGTACACGGATTGGTCCTCGGAAGAATATTTTTCATTATCCCCGCGGCGCGCATGTAATGAATATATCGGCGAAAATGCTGATAGAGAGAATGCTTGAATTCGGGGAGGCTGGTTATAGAGGAAAGAGAAGGCGGTATTGCTAATTGACCACAGACTTGCAAAGATTCACTTCAAATTAAATCATGATTACCTCAAGAGTTACAGACAGTAGCCCAGTGCACAGTACCAATGTCAGAGCTACACGTACACAGCATCCTTTGGAATAATGGGGAAACGGAAAGCAAGTAAAAAAAAAAAAAAAGAAACAATCTAGAAATGGAAGGGCGTGCAAGATGGCTCAACATTGCAACTGTAGAAACTGGGTGACCTGTCAGTGTCGGTGTCACGCCATCAGTTATCAAACCGGGATCGGACAGCGGATACATGTACATGGCGGGTAAAAATCTTTTTTGTACACATTGTGGTACGCACACGTGGATGGAGATAGAGCTTGTTGACTTTTTGTACGATGCACGGGATGAGTACGACGTTCACCCTTTTGGGTGCCTTGTGAGAGCCATTTTCAACATGGCAACAGTCAAGGTCCAAAATAAAGTGTTCAGTTGAATCTGAAGGATCCGAGGGATCTGAGATCTGGATCCCGATCCTTACCAATCGAACATGCTCTAACTGTCTTTGACGCCATCAGAATATCTATGCAAACACAGCCTAACGGACAAAGTCAAACAAGCCGTGACCTGATGTTGACACAGCCTGGTCAGTATGGAGCTTGCATGTCGAGTCTGCAGTTAAGGAATTCATACCTCAAAAGTTGAAGCGAAATAACCTGAAGAACAAACTGTGGTATAATGCGGGAAAATCAATAAATTACAAAAATGTCACTTTCGGAAATTTTATTGGGTGGTCATCCCGTTTGACTGTGCGAAGTAAAATTATAACAACCAAATGGTTGGGTTGATCTGCACTGTGCAACCGATTCTCTCACCTTTCTTCCTCCAGCTATGCCTGTGACACCCTTTGTGAATCTGCGAAACACTAGTGGCAGGCCACGCGAAAATGACTCGGAATGCGCGCAGCCAAGTTTAGGCCATCATCTCCTTCATCCATCATCCCGGCGGTAACTCCGCCCGTTCAATATCCAACACCAGTCCCCAGGAAAGAATAAGGCACGAGATTTCAAGTTCAAGGGCAAAGCTAAAGCCAATGGCACTGATTTTTTGGAATTGTCGAGTAGAACGAAAATAATCGAAGGCGATCACGGTCAGATTCGACACACACGTGACACAGTTTGGGTCGCGCTCGTGTGTCGCGCTTCGCAGCTCGAGCGCGCCCAAGATGAGTCTCGCGACTCGCGAGCGCGACAGGCTAGCCGCTTGCGACAAAAGTTGTCTTTTTTTTACGAATTATGTGACGTCATGTTTGGGAAGAATGTCCCAACAGTCATTCGCATACATGTACAATGTCATGTACATGTACGTGTACGTGCATGGATGCAAACAGTGCAAGCTATACACTCCATGCCGCATGCGTGCACTGCACGGCACATCGATCTACACGACTATACATGTACATGACGTACATCATGTATCCAGTGCTACATCAGTTAGAAGAGCATGAATAGCGGCAAAATCTCTGAAAATTTTGTCTCGATCTGACCAGCCGGAAATGTGCCCTTGCAAGGAAAGATATTTTGTTGCACGCTGTCATTTTTGGCAGCACTGTACGATCGTATTTGAATCTGGGCAGACCGTGTGCACATGTGCAACTTGTCGTATCATGAAAAAGCGCGAAAGTGTGCAGAATTTTGCTCGAAATCCAAGATATCACGTTTTTAGCCATGTATTGGGCTGCATGCACGCAGCCCTTTCCCTAAGGTGCTCGCCCTTTTTTTCGCCTTTTTGGCCCTTTTTGGAAATGCCCGTTCCTTTCGCCCTTTATTGCGTTTTTTTGGTGAATATCGCCTTTTTTTGGGCTTTTTCAGCTGAAAAAGTGCTAAAATCTGTTTGCTCATGCATGCGATCACAGTTTTCGAGTGCTCGATAGGCCTTGGCACGCCGCTTTTTAGGGGGGGGGGGGGGGCAATAAGTTGGTGAAGCTTGTACTTTGTACACAATGCTGTAAAAAGTGGTTTTTTTTGAACTTTTACTTCCTGTTTTGCCTTTCATGGACCCATAAAATAATGGAAGAGTGCGTATTCATTTCTCAGCTACAGTTCATATCTGAACATGTACATTGTACATGTATCATGGCTATGCTTCACTGAAAAACGAGCACTTTTTCAGCATATTTTGAGGGACGCGAAAAGCACTAACAAGTGCGAATTAAAAGAGCACCTTTGGGAAAGGGCTAGTTGTACGACTTTTGCCAGCACCCTCGTGTAGGCATATGCGGATAATGCCGGCAGAAAAATTGGCAGAATTCGGTACTTTTTCTGGTAAGTTTTATGCATGTTTGGTATGTGGATAAAGAAATGGAGCAGAATTCAAGGAATTGCCCGCCATAAGGTTTGTATGGTTCGCCCAATTTCACTGCTTTTCGAGCAGAATGTGCCACCTTTTCGAGCATTATCCGCGCGCCCCTACCCTCGTGACGTTGCAGATATGTGGCTTGATTATTGTAGTTGACGTTGATCCTAAACTTCCCCTAGCATAATGAGGGTCAGAACGGGGTTCAACACTCATATGGTTCAAATGGTCCGCAGGGGCCGGGGCTCTGGCAACCGCGGAAGGTTGTAGTATGGTGACTGTTTCCGAACACAGTGTCCTCCACCTTGTTTCATGCTGCCAATCTAACTTTACACTGATTGTACTTGCACCATGTACACGCCCGTCGCAAGAAAAACACGCAAATCTGCAAATGCACTGGATGTGCACCCACAGATTTTCCCTTGTACTTATAGCAACGATAGCGAACCGGATCTGAATGAGACAGATCAAGACTTGCGCCAGATAACTGTCTAATCCACACAACGGGCGAAGCGAATCGACCCCCCACCCCCCCTAAAACAAACACAACGACAACGACAACAACAATGCACACCTGGTCTACACCAGACGGAGTACATCGGCAGAGCATGGCAAAGACAGTCACAGTACTTCTGGTACTTGTACCGTACTGCAGTACTACAGTACAGTAGACTATTCTCTGCTAGATAGCCTACAACTTGTAGCCTGGACTCAAATCAGACCACACGTACAGTAGGTCTGCGTGACGGACATATCTAGATCTAGATCTACGCTAGCTCTGTTCTTTTCGCTATAAAATCGAACCTCGCTAGTGCACTAGTGCTCACAATCGATAATTATAACAGCATCAGATTGTCAGTTGCTTGTAGTCATAACTAACTGTTACTTCGTGTAACTAGCTACTGTATCGCTTCATCAACGATAGCCTTGCCGCGAATATGTTCTAGTCCTACTTTGCTATGGCAGGTAAAATGCAGGCCACCGAAACTGGTCGTAAGTGGCATTTGCCCAAGAAGAGGAAATTCGTATCCAGCCCGAACGGCAGCGGGGTCGAGGACGAGTCAGATAAAGATTATACGCCGCCGGCACAAGCTGAAAAAGCTAAGACTCCGACTGGCAAGGCTTCGGTGGGCAGCTCGTCGGAGACTGAGTCAGACAGTGTTGCCCAAGGAAATTGCAGCCACGTCCGCAGTACAGCCGAATGGTGCAGACTTCCTCGGGAAGTGTGGGTGAAAATATTCTCTGACGTCATAAAGTTAGAGGGCGGATGTCTGCCTGTTCTTATGTTGCGGAGGAGAGTCTGCAGTCTGTGGAGTGAAGTCTGTCTAACACCCAGCCTCTGGCGCACCATTGCCTTGTCAAAACGTACCAATGGCCCTTCACGTGTTCCGCAGACCGCAGTAACCTGGCTGGCGAATAACACCTTGCAATATGCGCGTCATCTGGACCTCTCTGGCTTTTCTGTGAGTAAGATGGCGGACATAGATCCTTTGCTGAAAAGGTGCAAGGAGCTTGTAGCATTCACAGTGACACTGCCACCTTCAGACCTGCACTTCGCACACATGGTCCCATTTCACCCATTTCACCCATTTCAATGTGGCACAGCCCAACACTTTCCGCCATGTAGGCCAGATGTTCTGCAGAATCTGACAAAATTGTCGCTGACCCTGAGTTCCTCGGCCCATCATATTCAATTGAATTTCAATGACTATGTCGCAGCGGACATGCCTCTTCTGGAATTTCTTTCGCTGGACGGCTTCATTGTGGATTGGACGATTCTAGTGAAAACCTGCGTTAATCTACGCCATCTGACACTGGTTGATTGTAGGCGACGGAATGTCCCACATGACGTGGCTGGTTTGGCCAAGCTCCAGTCATGCACTCTAGTGGAACCTGATCGCGACTTCTCGCTGGATCATTGGCATCTTTTCCCATGGAATTCCCCAATGCCGATCGGGACCACGCGTGTTCTCCACTGGCTAGAGAAATGTGCTGACCTTGAGCGGTTGACCTTGTCTGGGAATACAGGCATGTGGGCGGATATGAATTATCTGGTAGGGCACGGAATCTGCCTGCCATCCTTACGATATCTGGACCTGCATACTAGGCACCACCCTTGTGGACTATGGAGGAGTATTAACATCGAGCCATTCCTCACAGCATTCATCCAACATTCAAGTTCATCATTGGAATCCATTGAAGTCAAGAATTTGGTAATCGGTGACAGCCTTGCTGCTGGAGAATTGTCTTGCCTGCGTCACTTGCAGCTACAGTATTGCAACGTAACCGCACCAGTATGCCTAAAGCTGATGGAAACATGTCCAGAGCTGAAGTCTGTCAGCCTCCTTGGAAACTATCAGCTTCCACGTAGCATCAATCAGGCGTTCTCAGCAGATTGCTTTGGCCCATTGAAAGAGCTTCTGAAAGCTCACATGGAGCGGACTTAGTCTGGCATGGAACATCAACTGTACGTTCGGCATTGGCAGAATTGATTGTGGGCGGATGCTTATCTGAAAGGAAACAGAAGGTTTGAAGCAGTCGTGTTTCTTGTAACCATGCCCTCATTGTCATCATAATGTAACAAGGCTGACTGGGTCACGGTGGCCACTGTGACTTTCACTTACATCAAGGGTAGCGCCAGTTTCTGTCTGTAGGATTTTAATGGGTATAAGCTCTGAATAACAACAAATCCATTGTGTGTGTGTGTTTGTGCATGTGTGTGTGCGTGCATGTGTGTGTATGCATGTGTGTGTTTGTCTGTGTGTGTGTGTGAGTGTGTGTGTTTGTTTGTGTGTGTATGCTTGCGTGTGTGTGTGTGTGTCTGTGTATGTGTGTGTGTGTGTGTGTGTATGTGTGTCAAGATGCACCATCATTGTGCATGTACATGTACATGTAGGCAAGTTTCGAATAGGGGTCCCCGGGACTTCCTTAGATGTGCTGTCTAATCTCTGGGTAGGAAGCTGGGTGTCTTTCGGCTAACATTTAGATATTGTACTTCAATAATACTTTGATGTATTAAGTTCATCCCTTGGAGTCTTCAAACTCTGGATTGTGTGGACTGACTCTAGCTGTTCCATTGAAACATTTCGAGTCTCTTCTGTCATGCGTTATGTTTTCGCTCAGTTTCAATGTTGCCATGCGCATGCATTTTCCATAGGAGTGACTGGTGTCTTTAGTGGAAAGTGAACTCATGGGGTCAAGCTGCAGTCGTTTGACTCTTTTCCATGTCATGGTTTCGCATACATGTATTTCTTTGCACATTCGCCATATTATTAGGAGCAAAAATGAATACCAGGAGTAAAAAAATGCATCTCTCGTGAATTTTGCCAGATTTTCTTCAAACCAACAATTCTCTGTCCAACCTGCACTCCACTGCACTCCTTTCGCACACATTCGCACATTCACTCATACATGTACAGTACGTGTACACCACTATGGAACACGTCAATAATATTATTGTCAGTAGTAGTGCGCGGTCCCATTTCGAAAAAGAGTCATAGTTTAGAAGTTTCGTGGCAAGTATTGTATTTATTTAAAAGGATTCTCCAAAAGCAAGTAGGAGCTCACAATTTTTTTAGAGTTGTTTCTGACTAAGTTGTGGCTGCTGAAGACGATAAAAGTATCGGCAAGACTGTACTGTTGTCCCGTTTGTTAGATAAGGCGATCTTCGGCTGCAAACGGAAATTGTACATGTACTCGAACCCAGGCATTCTAGGGTATACTTTAGTAGTGGGTTTCTGCATACACAGTCCGTCAAGAAACCTTTGACGTTTGAAGCCTGAAAGCTTGCTCTAGAGTGTTTTGGAGCCGAATCAGGCAGACAGACCCGAAGGGGAACAGGAACGATCTGAGCAAGTGTGTGGTGTGCCAGGATTATAAACCTGACGCGCAGAACAGGCGCTTGGCAGAGAAATTTACTCAGTGCGCCACATACGAGGCAGAGTTTAGTCTGCTCAATGCTGCTCGTACACGCAGCCACGCTAGAATATTGAACGAACTAACTATTACTTGAATCAGGATGGTATAGCGAATGAGATCAAGTATCACCGTAGCTGTTTTTCACTGTACAAGAAGTCTCTGAAACGTCTTGCTAATGATGCAGTGGATTCTGATCTGGCCCAGAAAGGCGATGTGAAGGCGCAGGCATTCAATTGTGTGAGTGGATTGAAATTAGTGTCCTGACTCAGAGTAACTCCGCAACAGATATGACTGAAGTATGTACTGTGGAAGAAGGCCTTAAAATGATGACCAGTGTCTGCTCCAGAGCCGGGTGAGCTGGGTAATCGACCCGGTTGGGCGGCGCTTGGACCCGGTTGAATATATAGTACCGGGTCACCTGTGACCCGGTTGGTACTTTACACATTCACACTTTGAAAGGACTCGACTCGAGAGCACCGCGCCGGTAGAACTGGCTGCATCTATCCGTATATCCGAGCGACCAAACCACTCGTGCAGCTCCTGCTTACGGGAACCTAAGAGAGCCCTCCGGATCTGCATCCAGGGCTGGTGGATGGTGTGCATGCTGCGGGGGACCCGGTGGATGGCACGTGTGCCGCGGTATTGCCTGGTTCGGTGCCAGCTGTGGCGGGCGGCCCAGCAGATGGCACTCTTTTTTCTATTTTTTCTATTGGAAACACAGCCGTAGAAAGAAACAGTAGTAGTAGTAGTAGTAGTAGTAGTAGTAGTAGAATTTATTATTTTACTAGGGAACTCCCAACAGGCGTTGCCTTTTTACTGGGTACCCTAGACATGTGGAGACAAACACAAAACAAGACACAGGGGATGTAGGGACGACGTGCCCATGTACAGGGAGCAACTCGACCGACCAGGGGTATCGGCGTTAGCGTTGCAACCTGGCATCGATATAAAAGGGGCGGGTTGCATGGTCAAGTAGAAAAAATAATAAATTGGTGCGAAAAAGGGGCGCTAGTATTTCACCAAACAATATAAATACGTGTAATAACTAAACCAGAAGGGAAAAAGAAAAGGAAAACAATAATCATAACAAGCAAGTACTAATTATAATAATAATAATAATGACAGTTCGCATTTCACTCATTGCATGAGGTCAACGCATCTGTTAACAATTTCGAGCCAAGCAGCTCTATCAGAAGCAGATTGCACAGCATCCAGAAGCGACAGATTAATGCATTGTAAGCAAGTACTAGTAGAAAGGTAAATGGGTCTCAATATCATCGTCAGAGGTACTGTGTGGACCACAGCCATCTCTTTCGGATTAGATCCTTACATACGTTGACCTTGAAGGTATGGAGGCGTCTTGAATGAGGTTCGTGAAGCAGGAGGTCCGCAGGCAGGTTGTTCTAGGGTGTGATGGCGAAGAAGGGGAAGGATCGCAGGAGGTAGTCAGGGGCTGTGCGAGGGGGTCCACTTCTGCTGGTAGCCATGGTGCGTCTGACGTTTTTGCCGTGTGCACATGCTAGCTACGGCAGGGGGCTTGGTTGGTGGCAGCATGGCCTTTACCTGAGGAGGCCCTGGGATGTAGTGCAGATTGTACAAGTATGACAGGGCTGCCACCATCCGACGAAGCTGAAGACTTTGGAGGATGGTTCCAGGTCAAAGCCGATCTCCCCCTAGCATAATGAGGGTCAGAACCGGGTTCAACACCCATATGGTTCAAATGGTCCGCTGGGGCCGGGGCTCTGCCAACCGCGGAATGTTGTAGTGTCCTCCACCTTGTTTCATGCTGTCAATTTAGCAATACACTGACAGTACTTGTACCATGTACCATGTACACGCCCGTCGCAAGAGAAACACGCAAATCTGCAAATGCACTGGATGTGCGCCCACATAATTATGTTCTCTTGTACTTATAGCAACGATAGCGAACAGGATCTGAATGAGACAGATCAAGACTTGCGCCAGATAACTGTCTAATCCACACAACCGGCGAAGCGAATCGACCCCCGACCCCCTTAAAATAAACTTAACAACAACAACGACAACAACAATGCACACCTGGTCTACACCACACGGAGTACATCGGCAGAGCACGGCCAAGACAGTCATAGTAGTACTTCTGGTACAGTTGTACCGGTACTACAGTAAAACTGTGCAGTAGACTCTACTCAGTACTGTGCAGTGCAGTAGACTCTACTCAGTACTGTGCTAGATAGCCTACAACTAACTACTAAGTACTAGTCTTGTACTGTTGTAGCCTGGACTCAAATCAGCAGACGACACGTACAGTAGGTCTGCGTGACGGATATTGTTATCTAGATCTACGCTAGCTCTGTTCTTTTCGCTATAAAATCGAACCTCGCTAGTGCACTAGTGCTCACCATCGATAATTATAACAGCATCAGATTGTCAGTTGCGTGTAGTCATAACTAACTGTTACTTCGTGTAACTAGCTACTGTATCGCTTCATCAACGATAGCCTTGCCGCCAATATGTTCTAGTCCTACTTTGCTATGGCAGGTAGAATGCAGGCCACCGAAACCGGTCGGAAGTGGCATTTGCCCAAGAAGAGGAAATTCGTATCCGTTGTGAACGGCAGCCCGAACGGCAGCGAGGTCGAGGACGAGTCAGATAAAGAGTATACGCCGCCGGCACAAGCTGAAAAAGCTAAGACTCCGACTGGCAAGGCTTCGGTGGACAGCTCGTCGGAGACTGAGTCACACAGTGTTGCCCAAGGAAATTGCAGCCACGTCCGCAGTACAGCCGAATGGTGCAGACTTCCTAGGGAAGTGTGGGTGAAAATATTCTCTGACGTCATAAAGTTAGAGGGTGGATGTCTGCCTGTTCTTATGTTGCTGAGGAGAGTCTGCAGTGTGTGGAATGAAGTTTGTTTAACACCCAGCCTCTGGCGCACCATTGCCTTGTCAAAACGTACCAATAGCCCTTCACGTGTTCCGCAGACCGCAGTAACCTGGCTGGCGAATAACACCTTGCAATATGCGCGTCATCTGGATCTCTCTGGCTTTACTGTGAGTAAGATGGCGGACATATTTCCTTTGCTGAAAAGGTGCACAGAGCTTGTAGCGTTGACAGTGACACTGCCACCTTCACACGTGCTCTTCACACACATGATGCCGCGGTACCATTTGCTCCCATTTCAGAGTGGCATAGCCCAACACTTTCCGCCACTTACCGGTAGGCCAATTCTTCTGCTGAATATGACAAAATTGTCGCTGGCCCTGAGTTCCGCGGACCATCATATTCAATTGAATTTCAAAGACTATCTCGCAGCGGACATGCCTCTTCTGGAATTTCTTTCGCTGGACGGCTACGATGTGGATTGGACGATTCTAGTGAAAACCTGCGTTAATCTACGCCATCTGACACTGGTTGGTTGTAGACGAAGGAGATTCCCACATGACCTGGCTGCTACTTTGGGATTTGGAAATCTGTGACAGCCTTGCTCCTGGAGAATTGTCTCGCCTGCGTCACTTGCAGCTACATTATTGCAACCTAACAGCACCAGGATGCCTAAAGCTGATGGAAACATGTCCAGAGCTGAAGTCTGTCAGGCTCCTTGGAAACTATCAGCTTCCAAGTAGCATCAATCAGGCGTTCTCAGCAAATTGCTTTGGCCCACTGAAAGAGCTTCTGAAAGCTCACATGGAGCGGACTTAGTCTGGCATGGAACATTAACTGTACGTTTGGCATTGGCAGAATTGATTGTGGGTTGATGCTTATCTGAAAGGAAACAGAATGTTTGAAGCAGTCCTGTTTCTTGTAACCATGCCCTCATTTTCATCATAATTGTGACACAGCTGACTGGGTCACAGTGGCCACTGTGACTTTCACGCACATCAAGGGTAGAGCCAGTTACTGTCTGTAGGATTATAATAGGTGTGAGCTCTGAATAACAACAAATCCATTGTGTGTGTGTGTGTGTGTGTGTGTGTTTGTGTGTCCCATATGGTGCAGTGGTATGTGCAGCGATTTCCAATCGATAGATTGCGGGTTCGATTCCCGACGATTATGGGCACACAAGTCTTTCTTCTCTTTCTCAGACTCTTCCTGACTTTTCTTTCATTCTCCTGGGTGGTTACCAACAGCCAGTGCATGCCGGAGTATGTGGTGTGATGTGTGTGCGGGAAAAAAAAGAAAAAAAAGGAAAAGACCAAAAATAGGGATTCACTGGCCAGAAAATGTCACTCCAAATAGCTGTATGGTGTAGACCAGGCTGAATAGTGACGGTCAATTCTTCAGCCTTGCAAGCTGTTGAATGGTGTAATCCCAGCACAAGTTGCTATGGCTTCTGCCGTAGCATTGCTATCATCGCCTCCGGCGATGGGCGTCAAAGGTCAAGGTGTTTGTGTATGTATGTGTGTGTGCGCGCTTGTGTGTGTATGCATGTGTGTGTGTATGTCTGTGTGTATGTGCCCATATGGTGCAGTGGTATGTGCAGCGATTTCCAATCGATAGGTTGCGGGTTCGATTCCCGACGATTATGGTCACACACGTCTTTCTTCTCTTTCTCAGACTCCTCCTGACTTTTCTTTCATTCTCTTGGGTGGTTACCAACAGCCAGTGCATGCCGGAGTATGTGGTGTGATGTGTGTGCGTGAAAAAAAAATGAAAAAGACCAAAAAGTAGGGATTCACTGGCCAGAAAAAAGCCACTTCATAGCTGTGTGGTGTAGACCAGGCTGAATAGTGGCGGTCAATTCTTCAGCCTTGCAAGCTGTTGAATGGTGCAATCCCAGCACAAGCTGCTATGGCTTCTGCTGTAGCATCGCTATCATCGCCTCCGGCGATGGGCGTCCAATGGTCCAATGGTGTATGTGTGTGTGTGTGTGTGTGTGTGTGTGTGTGTGTGTGTGTGTGCGAGTGTGAGTGTGTGTGTGTGTGTATGCATGCGTGTGTGTATGTGTGTGTGCATGCGTGTGTGTGTTTGTGCGTATGTGTGTCAAGATGCACCATCATTGTGCATGTACATGTACATGTAGGCAAGTTTCGAATAGTGGTCTTCCTTAGATGTGCTGTCTAATCCCTGGGTAGGAAGCTGGTTGTCTTTCGGCTAACATTTAGATATTGTACTTCAATAATACTTTGATGTACTAAGTTCATCCCTTGGAGTCTTCATATTCTGGATTGTATGGACTGACTCTAGCTGTTCCATTGAAACATTTCGAGTCTCTTCTGTCATGTGTTATGTTTTCGCTCAGTTTCAATGTTGCCATGTGCATGCATTTTCCATAGGAGTGACTGGTGTCTTTGGTGGAAAGTGAACTCATGGGGTCAAGCTGCAGTCGTTTGACTCTTTTCCATGTCATGGTTTCGCATACATGTATTTCTTTGCATATTCTCCATAATTATTATTCGGGGCAAAAATGAATGCCAGGGGTAAAAATGCATCTCTCGTGAATTTTGCCAGATTTTCTTCAAACCAACAATTCTCTGTCCAACCTGCACTCCACTGCACTCCTTTCGCACACATCCGCACATTCACTCATACATGTACAGTACGTGTTAACCACTATGGAACACGTCAATTATTATTGTCAGTAGTAGTGCGCGGTCCCATTTCGAAAAAGAGTCATAGTTTAGAAGTTTCGTGGCAAGTAGGAGCTCACAAATGTTTTAGAGCTGTTTCTGACTAAGTTGTGGCTGCTGAAGACGATAAAAGTATCGGCAAGACTGTACTGTTGTCCCGTTTGTTAGATAAGGCGATCTTCGGCTGCAAACGGAAATTGTACATGTACTCGAACCCAGTCATTCTCGGGTATACTTTAGTAGTGGGTTTCTGCATACAGAGTCCGTCAAGAAACCTTTGACGTTTGAAGCCTGAAAGCTTGCTCTAGAGTGTTTTGGAGCCGAATCAGGCAGACAGACCCGAAGGGGAACAGGAACGATCTGAGCAAGTGTGTAGTGTGCCAGGATTATAAACCTGACGCGCAGAACAGGCGCTTGGCAGAGAAATTTACTCAGTGCGCCACATACGAGGCAGAGTTTAGTCTGCTCAATGCTGCTCGTACACGCAGCCACGCTAGAATATTGAACGAACTAACTTGAATCAGGATGGTATAGCGAATGAGATCAAGTATCACCGTAGCTGTTTTTCACTGTACAAGAAGTCTCTGAAACGTCTTGCTAATGATGCAGTGGATTCTGATCTGGCCCAGAATGGCGATGTGAAGGCGCAGGCATTCATGAAATTGTGTGAGTGGATTGAAATTAGTGTCCTGACTCAGAGTAACTCCGCAACAGTTATGACTGAAGTATGTACTGTGGAAGAAGGCCTTTAATGATGACCAGTGTCTGCTCCAGAGCCGGGTGAGCTGGGTAATCGACCCGGTTGGGCGGCGCTTGGACCCGGTTGAATATATAGTACCAGGTCACCTGTGACCCGGTTGGTACTTTACACATTCACACTTTGAAAGGACTCGACTCGAGAGCACCGCGCCGGTAGAACTGGCTGCATCTATCCGTATATCCGAGCGACCAAACCACTCGTGCAGCTCCTGCTTACGGGAACCTAAGAGAGCCCTCCGGATCTCCATCCAGGGCTGGTGGATGGTGTGCATGCTGCGGGTGACCCGGTGGATGGCACGTGTGCCGCGTTATTGCCTGGTTCGGTGCCGGTGTCATATAGTAGAATGACCCCCGTAGTGGAAGGCCCCCCGGTCATTGTACTATATAGTAGATTGCCCCCGGGGTCACTCTACTATATACTATAGTACAACGACCCCCCTCGGCCGCTAAGTTCCGAAGGTAGTACCTATTCTCATGGCGACACTTCGACACAAGCTCACTCCTTTTGTTGAGAGAGAGGTGCTTGGGTGCTTGCGCGATTGCCAATTTCTCTGCCAGGCACAGGTTGCACCTTTTGCTTTTGTTGCTCTACCACTCGGTATTGAGCACTCTCTTGGACAGCCTGGAACCTCTCTGTTTTAATATCAATGCACCTATCACACACACAATAATCCAAAAGGAGCAAGGAGCACACAGAAAACGCAAAGGAACACTGAACTTGCAAACTTTCTTCCAACTCCAAAACAAAAACAATCCAACACAAGGTGGGATGTTCATGTCTCCTAAAGAGGAAAAGTGCGCGACCTATGTACAAATGTTGTGGACTTTTCACCACATATTCCCACAATCAAGAGTACATAACCCCGGACTCTTGCCACAACCCATAATGTCCACGTGGAATCTGTGGTGTAAACTCCATCCCTTTCTACCTGCACGTGCGAAACGACAAGTCTGGTGGACTCTGTAGTAGAATGACAGGGGGCAATCTACTATATAGTAGAACGACCCCGGGGTCACTCTACTATATAGTACAATGCCCGGGAGGTCATTCTACTATTGTACACCGGCTGTGGCGGGCGACCCAGCAGATGGCACTCTTTTTTTCTTTTTTTTCTTTTTTTTCTTTTTTTTCTATGAAACACAGCCCTAGAAAGAGACATGTGGAGACACAAAACAAGACACAGGGGATGTAGGGACGACGTGCCAGTGTACAAGGAGCAACTGGACCGACCAGGGGTCTCGGCGTTAGCATTGCAACCTGGCATCGATAAAAAAGGGGGGGGTTGCATGGTCAAGTAACAAAAATAATAAATTGGTGCGAAAAAGGGGCGCTAGTATTGCACAAAACAATATAAATACGTGTAATAACTAAACCAGAAGGGAAAAAGAAAAAAGAAAACAATAATCATAACAAGCAAGTACTAGTAGAAAGGTAAATGGGTCTCAATATCATCGTCAGAGGTACTGTGTGGACCACAGCCATCTCTTTCGGATTAGATCCTTACATACGTTGACCTTGAAGGTATGGAGGCGTCTTGAATGAGGTTCGTGAAGCAGGAGGTCCGCAGGCAGGTTGTTCTAGGGTGTGATGGCGAAGAAGGGGGAGGATCGCAGGAGGTAGTCAGGGGCTGTGCGAGGGGGTCCACTTCTGCTGGTAGCCATGGTGCGTCTGACGTTTTTGCCGTGTGCACATGCTAGCTACGGCAGGGGGCTTGGTTGGTGGCAGCATGGCCTTTACCTGAGGAGGCCCTGGGATGTAGTGCAGATTGTACAAGTATGACAGGGCTGCCACCATCCGACGAAGCTGAAGACTTTGGAGGATGGTTCCAGGTCAAAGCCGATCTCCCCCTAGCATAATGAGGGTCAGAACCGGGTTCAACACCCATATGGTTCATATGGTCCGCTGGGGCCGGGGCTCTGCCAACCGCGGAATGTTGTAGTGTCCTCCACCTTGTTTCATGCTGTCAATTTAGCAATACACTGACAGTACTTGTACCATGTACCATGTACACGCCCGTCGCAAGAGAAACACGCAAATCTGCAAATGCACTGGATGTGCACCCACAGATGTTCTCTTGTACTTATACATGTAGCAACGATAGCGAACAGGATCTGAATGAGACAGATCAAGACTTGCGCCAGATAACTGTCTAATCCACACAACCGGCGAAGCGAATCGACCCCCGACCCCCTTAAAATAAACTTAACAACAACAACGACAACAACAATGCACACCTGGTCTACACCACACGGAGTACATCGGCAGAGCACGGCCAAGACAGTCACAGTACTTCTGGTACAGTTGTACCGGTACTACAGTAAAACTGTACTGCAGTAGACTCTACTCAGTACTGTGCAGTGCAGTAGACTCTACTCAGTACTGTGCTAGATAGCCTACAACTACATGTAACTTGTAGCCTGGACTCAAATCAGCAGACGACACGTACAGTAGGTCTGCGTGACGGACATTGTTATCTAGATCTACGCTAGCTCTGTTCTTTTCGCTATAAAATCGAACCTCGCTAGTGCACTAGTGCTCACCATCGATAATTATAACAGCATCAGATTGTCAGTTGCGTGTAGTCATAACTAACTGTTACTTCGTGTAACTAGCTACTGTATCGCTTCATCAACGATAGCCTAGTCGTCAATATGTTCTAATCCTCCTTTGCTATGGCAGGTAGAATGCAGGCCACCGAAACCGGTCGGAAGTGGCATTTGCCCAAGGAGAGAAAAATCGTATCCGTTCCGAACGGCAGCCCGAACGGCAGCGAGGTCGAGGACGAGTCAGATAAAGATTATACGCCGCCGGCACAAGCTGAAAAAGCTAAGACTCCGACTGGCAAGGCTTCGGTGGACAGCTCGTCGGAGACTGAGTCAGACAGTTTTGACCAAGGAAATTGCAGCCACGTCCGCAGTACAGCCGAATGGTGCAGACTTCCTCGGGAAGTGTGGGTGAAAATATTCTCTGACGTCATAAAGTTAGAGGGCGGATGTCTGCCTGTTCTTATGTTGCTGAGGAGAGTCTGCAGTGTGTGGAGTGAAGTCTGTCTAACACCCAGCCTCTGGCGCACTATTGCCTTGTCAAAACGTACCAATGGCCCTTCACGTGTTCCGCAGGCTGCAGAAACCTGGCTGGCGAATAACACCTTGCAATATGCGCGTCATCTGGACCTCTCTGGCTTTTCTGTGAGTAAGATGGCGGACATAGATCCTTTGCTGAAAAGGTGCAAGGAGCTTGTAGCGTTGACAGTGACGCTGCCCCCTTCAGACCTGCACTTCACACACATGGTCCCGCGGGACCAGCTCCCATTTCATCCATTTCACAGTGGCACATCCCCACACTTTCCGCCACTTAGGCCAGATGTTCTGCAGAATCTGACAAAATTGTCGCTGACCCTGAGTTCCTCGGCCCATTATATTCAATTGAATTTCAATGACAATGTCGCAGCGGACATGCCTCTTCTGGAATTTCTTTCGCTGGACGGCTTCGTTGTGGACTGGACGATTCTAGTGAAAACCTGCGATAATCTACGCCATCTGACACTGGTTGATTGTTGGCGAAAGAATGTCCGACATGACGTAGCTGGTTTGCCCAAGCTCCAGTCATGCACTCTAGTGGAACCTGATCGCGACGTCGCCGTGCATCATCTCTTCAGATGGCATTTCGGGATGCGGTGTGAGACGACGCATGTTCTCCACTGCCTAGAGAAATGTGCTAATCTTGAGCGGTTGACCTTGTCTGGGCATACAGGCATGTGGGCGGATATGAATTATCTGGTAGGGCACAGAATCTGCCTGCCATCCTTACGATATCTGGACCTGCATACTAGGTACCCTCCTAGTGGACTATGGGGGAGTAATAACATCGAGCCATTCCTCACAGCATTCATCCAACATTCAAGTTCATCATTGGAATCCATTGAAGTCAAGAATTTGGTAATCGGTGACAGCCTTGCTGCTGGAGAATTGTCTTGCCTGCGTCACTTGCAGCTACATTATTGCTACCTTACCGCACCAGTATGCCTGAAACTGCTGGAAACATGTCCAGAGCTGAAGTCTGTCAGCCTCCTTGGAAACTATCAGCTTCCACGTAGCATCAATCAGGCGTTCTCAGCAGATTGCTTTGGCCCATTGAAAGAGCTTCTGAAAGCTCACATGGAGCGGACTTAGTCTGGCATGGAACATCAACTGTACGTTCGGCATTGGCAGAATTAATTGTGGGTGGATGCTTATCTGAAAGGAAACAGAAGGTTTGAAGCAGTCGTGTTTCTTGTAGCCATGCCCTCATTGTCATCATAATGTAACTAGGTTGACTGGGTCACGGCGGCCACTGTGACTTTCACTTACATCAAGGGTAGAGCCAGTTACGGTCTGTAGGATTATAATGGGTATGAGCTCTGAATAACAACAAATCCATTGTGTGTGTGTGTGTATTTGTGTATTTGTGTGTGCGTGCATGTGTGTGTGTGTTTGCATGTGAGTGTGTGTGTGTTTCTGTGTGTGTGGGTGTGTGTGTTTGTTTGTGTGTTTATGCATGCGTGTGTGTGTGTGTCTGTGTATGTGTGTCAAGATGCACCATCATTGTGCATGTACATGTACATGTAGGTAAGTTTTGAATAGTGGTCTTCCTTAGATGTGCTGTCTAATCCCTGGGTAGGAAGCTGGTTGTCGTGCGGCTGACATTTTGAGATTGTACTTCAATAATACTTTGATGTACTAAGTTCATCCCTTGGAGTCTTCAAACTCTGGATTGTGTGGACTGACTCTAGCTGTTCCATTGAAACATTTCGAGTCTCTTCTGTCATGTGTTATGTTTTCGCTCAGTTTCAATGTTGCCATGTGCATGCATTTTCCATAGGAGTGACTGGTGTCTTTAGTGGAAAGTGAACTCATGGGGTCAAGCTGCAGTCGTTTGACTCTTTTCCATGTCATGGTTTCGCATACATGTATTTCTTTGCACATTCGCCATATTATTAGGAGCAAAAATGAATACCAGGGGTAAAAAAATGCATCTCTCGTTAATTGTGCCAGATTTTCTTCAAACCAACAATTCTCTGTCCAACCTGCACTCCACTGCACTCCTTTCGCACACATTCGCACATTCACTCATACATGTACAGTACGTGTTAACCACTATGGAACACGTCGATAATATTATTGTCAGCAGTAGTGCGCGGTCCCATTTCGAAAAAGAGTCATAGTTTAGAAGTTTCGTGGCAAGTAGGAGCTCACAATTTGTTTAGAGCTGTTTCTGACTAGGTTGTGGCTGCTGAAGACGATAAAAGTATCGGCAAGACTGTACTGTTGTCCCGTTTGTTAGATAAGGCGATCTTCGGCTGCAAACGGAAATTGTACATGTACTCGAACCCAGGCATTCTAGGGTATACTTTAGTAGTGGGTTTCTGCATACACAGTCCGTCAAGAAACCTTTGACGTTTGAAGCCTGAAAGCTTGCTCTAGAGTGTTTTGGAGCCGAATCAGGCAGACGGACCCGAAGGGGAACAGGAACGATCTGAGCAAGTGTGTGGTGTGCCAGGATTATAAACCTGATGCGCAGAACAGGCGCTTGGCAGAGAAATTTACTCAGTGCGCCACATACGAGGCAGAGTTTAGTCTGCTCAATGCTGCTCGTACACGCAGCCACGCTAGAATATTGAACGAACTAACTTGAATCAGGATGGTAAAGCGAATGAGTTTAAGTATCACCGTACCTGTTTTTCACTGTACAACTACAAGAAGACTCTGAAACGTCTTGCTAATGATGCAGTGGATTCTGATCTGGCCCAGAATGGCGATGTGAAGGCGCAGGCATTCATGAAATTGTGTGAGTGGATTGAAATTAGTGTCCTGACTCAGAGTAACTCCGCAACAGATATGACTGAAGTATGTACTGTGGAAGAAGGCCTTAGATGACCAGTGCCTGCTCCAGAGCCGGGTGAGCTGGGTAATCGACCCGGCTGGGCGACGCTTGTACCCGGTTGAAAATATAGTACCGGGTCACGTGTGACCCGGTTGGTACTTTACACGTTCACACTTTGAAAGGACTCGACTCGAGAGCACCGCGCCGGTAGAACTGGCTGCATCTATCCGTATATCCGAGCGACCAAACCACTCGTGCAGCTCCTGCTTACGGGAACCTAAGAGAGCCCTCCGGATCTCCATCCAGGGCTGGTGGATGGTGTGCATGCTGCGGGGGACCCGGTGGATGGCACGTGTGCCGCGGTATTGCCTGGTTCGGTGCCAGCTGTGGCGGGCGGCCCAGCAGATGGCACTCTTTTTTCTATTTTTTTCTATTGGAAACACAGCCGTAGAAAGAAACAGTAGTAGTAGTAGTAGTAGTAGTAGTAGTAGTAGTAGTAGTAGTAGTAGTAGTAGTAGTAGTAGTAGTAGTAGTAGTAGTAGTAGTAGTAGTAGTAGTAGTAGTAGTAGTAGTAGTAGTAGTAGTAGTAGTAGTAGTAGTAGTAGTAGTAGTAGTAGTAGTAGTAGTAGTGGTAGTAGTAGTAGTAGTAGTAGTAGTAGTAGTAGTAGTAGTAGTAGTAGTAGTAGTAGTAGTAGTAGTAGTAGTAGTAGTAGTAGTAGTAGTAGTAGTAGTAGTAGTAGTAGTAGTAGTAGTAGTATTTGCCCAACATTGCCCCATGATAATGAGTTCTTGAGTTTTTGGACATTGTATTGCATTGCTGCTCCATCTACATGGCTGTATTTGTGTTTCACATCTCCATTTCAAGTTTCCTAATAAAGATTGTGTCAAGTAGTAGTAGTAGTAGTAGTAGTAGTAGTAGTAGTAGTAATAGTAGTAGTAGTAGTAGTAGTAGTAGTAGTAGTAGTAGTAGTAGTAGTAGTAGTAGTAGTAGTAGTAGTAGTAGTAGTAGTAGTAGTAGTAGTAGTAGTAGTAGTAGTAGTAGTAGTAGTAGTAGTAGTAGTAGTAGTAGTAGTAGTAGTAGTAGTAGTAGTAGTAGTAGTAGTAGTAGTAGTAGTAGTAGTAGTAGTAGTAGTAGTAGTAGTAGTAGTAGTAGTAGTAGTAGTAGTAGTAGTAGTAGTAGTAGTAGTAGTAGTAGTAGTAGTAGTAGTAGTAGTAGTAGAATTTATTATTTTACTAGGGAACTCCCAACAGGCGTTGCCTTTTTACTGGGAACCCTAGACATGTGGAGACAAACACAAAACAAGACACAGGGGATGTAGGGACGACGTGCCCATGTACAGGGAGCAACTCGACCGACCAGGGGTATCGGCGTTAGCATTGCAACCTGGCATCGATAAAAAAGGGGGGGATTGCATGGTCAAGTAACAAAAATAATAAATTGGTGCGAAAAAGGGGCGCTAGTATTGCACAAAACAATATAAATACGTGTAATAACTAAACCGGAAGGGAAAAAGAAAAAGAGAACAATAATCATAACAAGCAAGTACTAGTAGAGAGGTAAATACTAAATGGGTCTCAATATCATCGTCACAGGTACTGTGTGGACCACAGCCATCTCTTTCGGATTAGATCCTTACATACGTTGACCTTGAAGGTATGGAGGCGTCTTGAATGAGGTTCGTGAAGCAGGAGGTCCGCAGGCAGGTTGTTCTAGGGTGTGATGGCGAAGAAGGGGAAGGATCGCAGGAGGTAGTCAGGGGCTGTGCGAGGGGGGTCCACTTCAGCTGGTAGCCATGGTGCGTTTGACGTTTTTGCCGTGTGCACATGCTAGCTACGGCAGGGGGCTTGGTTGGTGGCAGCATGGCCTTTACCTGAGGAGGCCCTGGGATGTAGTGCAGATTGTACAAGTATGACAGGGCTGCCACCATCCGACGAAGCTGAAGACTTTGGAGGATGGTTCCAGGTCAAAGCCGATCTCCCCCTAGCAAAATGAGGGTCAGAACCGGATTCAACACCCATATGGTTCAAATGGTCCGCTGGGGCCGGGGCTCTGCCAACCGCGGAATGTTGTAGTGTCCTCCACCTTGTTTCATGCTGTCAATTTAGCAATACACTGACAGTACTTGTACCATGTACCATGTACACGCCCGTCGCAAGAGAAACACGCAAATCTGCAAATGCACTGGATGTGCACCCACAGATGTTCTCTTGTACTTATAGCAACGATAGCGAACAGGATCTGAATGAGACAGATCAAGACTTGCGCCAGATAACTGTCTAATCCACACAACGGGCGAAGCGAATCGACCCCCGACCCCCTTAAAATAAACACAACAACAACAACGACAACAACAATGCACACCTGGTCTACACCACACGGAGTACATCGGCAGAGCACGGCCAAGACAGTCACAGTACTTCTGGTACAGTTGTACCGGTACTACAGTAACACTGTACTGCAGTAGACTCTACTCAGTACTGTGCTAGATAGCCTACAACTACATGTAACTTGTAGCCTGGACTCAAATCAGCAGACGACACGTACAGTAGGTCTGCGTGACGGACATTGTTATCTAGATCTAGATCTACGCTAG
>NC_088654.1:6427042-6437042 GCF_964019385.1 Sycon ciliatum | reverse complement strand
GGCGGCAAGGCTATCGTTGATGAAGCGATACAGTAGCTAGTTACACGAAGTAACAGTTAGTTATGACTACATGCAACTGACAATCTGATGCTGTTATAATTATCGATGGTGAGCACTAGTGCACTAGCGAGGTTCGATTTTATAGCGAAAAGAACAGAGCTAGCGTAGATCTAGATAACAATGTCCGTCACGCAGACCTACTGTACGTGTCGTCTGCTGATTTGAGTCCAGGCTACAACAGTACAAGTAGTTAGTTGTAGGCTATCTAGCACAGTACTGAGTAGAGTCTACTGCACAGTTTTACTGTAGTACCGGTACAACTGTACCAGAAGTACTACCAAGAGTACGTAACCACGTACTCTTGGTACTACTATGACTGTCTTGGCCGTGCTCTGCCGATGTACTCCGTGTGGTGTAGACCAGGTGTGCATTGTTGTTGTCGTTGTTGTTGTTAAGTTTATTTTAAGGGGGTCGGGGGTCGATTCGCTTCGCCGGTTGTGTGGATTAGACAGTTATCTGGCGCAAGTCTTGATCTGTCTCATTCAGATCCTGTTCGCTGGTTGGTTGTGTTTATTTAAATTCGCAAACCGAACGGACTGAACATGTCCAATGACAAGGAAGCGAATGAGGTCCAAATAACCCAGGAATGGGGACAGAGATGAAAAGAAAATAATGGGAACAGAAGGTTCTCGGCAAAGGAAGAAGAGAAAGGAAGGAAAGAAAAAGAACAATGGAGAAGAAGAAGAAGAAGAAAAATCGTGGTCACGGCGAGAAGAAAGCTTTTAGCAAAAAGACAAAGGAAAGGATGAAGGAGAAAATGGGGAGACACATCGTGGTCACGGCCAAAGCCGGAGTAGCGGCAGGACACAGTAGACAAAACAACACCAGGAACAAGCACGCATGAAGCATGGGCCATGCCGGCCCAGAAGCGGGAGACCCCGAAAGGAAGAGAGAAGAGAAGAGAAGATAGAGAAATCGAAGCATTGCACATCTACATGTACGCCCAAACATCCACACATCCACACACCCACACATCCACACACCCACACATCCACACATCCACACACCCACACCTACACCCACAAACACACATACATACATCTACATGTACATACCCACACCTACGCACCAATACACACATACTTAGACACATACCCCCCCCCCCCCACACACACACGCGCGTGCACACACACACACACACACACACACACAAAACACACACACACACACACACACATGTACATTGACAGCCACACATACAATTGCTTTGCAATGTTCTCAGTTCATAGAAGAAACGGGACTGCGGCAGCACGGAATTGACGAGGAACAGAGATGGAGCGAATACTGCTTGGCAGGTTGTTCCAGCATAGCGCACCCTGGAAGGCGAATGTCCCCTTTCCAGAGTTGCTGCGGGCGGGTGGCAGGCAGAGACCCATGCTGGAGTCCAGGCGCGTGGACCGGCCACAAGCTGGCAGTAAGAGAACCTGAAGCTCAGGACTTGCTTGGCCGTAACGGCAGCGCCATGCAAGGAATGCCAGCTTCTGCTTGTACACTTCGGTAACCCGATACAGTGAGAGGCGCTCCAGTAGGTCATGTGCGGATGTCCACGGCGGGCGTCCGAACACTACACGGGCACCACGGGTTTGCAGAACCTGTAGTCGATGACAGTGCCTGGCTGCCAGAGATGTCGAAAATGCATTTGATCCATATAGAAGATCGGGCATTATGATGGACTGGAAATAAGTTATCCGACCATGTGTGCTGAGGCAACGCCGCATCCTCCACAGGACTCCGATCTTTCGTGATACACGGTTTGCACAGCGGGTTACGTGGTCATCCCAAGACATGTTGCTATCAAATGTTACGCCAAGGTACCTGGCAGACTCCACAAGAGGCAGCAGGGTCCCGTTACAGTTCACCGAGAGTGGAGTATGCTTCTCAGGTAGGTTCCCGGAAATGGAGATCACCTGGCTTTTGGAAGCATTCAGGATCAAGCCACGGTCGTTTAGCCAGTTAGCAATAGCTGAAGCTGACGCAGACAGAATTGCAGACACTTCAGACTTAGTCGGTTTGCTGCAAGTGAGACCAATGTCATCTGCAAACTGCAAAGACAAAGCATGTCCAGCAACATAGGGTATTTCCCGAGTGTATATGTTGAACAAAATGGGGCCGAGCACAGATCCCTGTGGCACTCCGCAGGTGCAGAGAGTGATAGTGCTACGTGATGGTCCGATACACACACGCTGGGTCCGTTCGGAGAGGTAAGAAATGAACCACCGCAGGGCTGTGGCCGTGACACCAACATTGAAGAGGTCGAGAATTAGTTGGTGATGTCTAACTTTATCGAATGCTTTGGACATGTCCAGTAAGCAGACACCTGTGTCATTCGTTTGTCCCGGGCAGTAAGGATACGGTTGGTGATGAGAGCTAGTGCATCCTCAGTGGAATGGCCGCTGCGAAATGCAAACTGAGTGGAGGGAAGTGACTCCGTGATGTTCATGACTGATACAAGTTCCTTCTGCACTAGCTTCTCTAAAAGCTTGGACAGGATTGGGAGAAGGGAAATTGGACGGAAGTGAGTGGGAACTGCTGGGTCACCAGCTTTATATAGCGGTGATACGTGTGCAAGCTTGAAGGCAGAGGGTACTGTACCACGGGATAGTGAGGCATTGAAGAGAGCAGCAACAGACGGAGCAATGATATCAGCACAGCACTTCAGAAGTACTCCTGGGATGCTGTCACTGCCTGTGGCCTTGGCTGCATTGATGCCTCTCAGGAGACGATAAACAGAGTTGGTTCGGACATACTGGAAAGCTGATAACGCTGTGGGGCGTGATGGACCCTGTGGCATGGTGAGCACAGGGGGTCTATCATTATCAGTCACAACTTTACTGAAGGCTGTGGCGACATCCTCCACATCACACGTTGGCTCAATACGTTGGCGAGTTCGAGATGTTACAGTGTTGATGATATGCCACAGTTTGCGTGGATTGCGACTATGTTCAGCACATTGGATTTGGAAATACTCATCGCTATCGTTGCTATAAGTACAAGAGAACATAATTATGTGGGCGCACATCCAGTGCATTTGCAGATTTGCGTGTTTCTCTTGCGACGGGCGTGTACATGGTACATGGTACACGTACTGTCAGTGTATTGCTAAAGTGACAGCATGAAACAAGGTGGAGGACACTACAACATTCCGCGGTTGGCAGAGCCCCGGCCCCAGCGGACCATTTGAACCATATGGGTGTTGAACCCGGTTCTGACCCTCATTATGCTAGGGGGAGATCGGCTTTGACCTGGAACCATCCTCCAAAGTCTTCAGCTTCGTCGGATGGTGGCAGCCCTGTCATACTTGTACAATCTGCACTACATCCCAGGGCCTCCTCAGGTAAAGGCCATGCTGCCACCAACCAAGCCCCCTGCCGTAGCTAGCATGTGCACACGGCAAAAACGTCAGACGCACCATGGCTACCAGCAGAAGTGGACCCCCTCGCACAGCCCCTGACTACCTCCTGCGATCCTTCCCCTTCTTCGCCATCACACCCTAGAACAACCTGCCTGCGGACCTCCTGCTTCACGAACCTCATTCAAGACGCCTCCATACCTTCAAGGTCAACGTATGTAAGGATCTAATCCGAAAGAGATGGCTGTGGTCCACACAGTACCTGTGACGATGATATTGAGACCCATTTACCTTTCTACTAGTACTTGCTTGTTATGATTATTGTTCTCTTTTTCTTTTTCCTTTCCGGTTTAGGTATTACACGTATTTATATTGTTTTGTGCAATACTAGCGCCCCTTTTTCGCACCAATTTATTATTTTTGTTACTTGACCATGCAACCCCCCCCCTTTTTTATCGATGCCAGGTTGCAATGCTAACGCCGATACCCCTGGTCGGTCGAGTTGCTCCCTGTACATGGGCACGTCGTCCCTACATCCCCTGTGTCTTGTTTTGTGTTTGTCTCCACATGTCTAGGGTTCCCAGTAAAAAGGCAACGCCTGTTGGGAGTTCCCTAGTAAAATAATAAATTCTACTACTACTACTACTACTACTACTACTACTACTACTACTACTACTACTACTACTACTACTACTACTACTACTACTACTACTACTACTACTACTACTACTACTACTACTACTACTACTACTACTACTACTACTACTACTACTACTACTACTACTACTACTACTACTACTACTACTACTACTACTACTACTACTACTACTACTACTACTACTACTACTACTACTACTACTACTACTACTACTACTACTACTACTACTACTACTACTACTACTACTACTACTACTACTACTACTACTACTACTACTACTACTACTACTACTACTACTACTACTACTACTACTACTACTACTACTACTACTACTACTACTACTACTACTACTACTACTACTACTACTACTACTACTACTACTACTACTACTACTACTACTACTACTACTACTACTACTACTACTACTACTACTACTACTTGACACCATCTTTATTAGGAAACTTGAAATGGAGATGTGAAACACAAATACAGCCATGTAGATGGAGCAGCAATGCAATACAATGTCCAAAAACTCAAGAATTCATTATCATGGGGCAATGTTGGGCAAATGTCTGTCAGGTACTATCACGCTCAGGCTGCCCGCAACCTGCACATCGTCGTGAAATTCATCCTGTTGCGGCGGTATGACGATCTTGAACCACGCAAACAGGTGACTGCCCATCGCATAAGGCAGACTGACAGCTTACAACGGAGCTGACCCATGATAACCGATACGTGTAGGTCGACGTTCTTCTCAGCAATCAGGCATGCCAGTGTCTTCAGTGCCATTGAACATTCTCTGCCAATCATGCCCGAGGTAGAAAAAACTAGCGGTGTAAACGTACCTCTGTCAACTGCTGTCACCCGCTCTCCGTACTGGCGCTTCTTCATCCGTTCATGCGTTCGGAGCTGGCTGATGACTACTACTACTACTACTACTACTACTACTACTACTACTACTACTACTACTACTACTACTACTACTACTACTACTACTACTACTACTACTACTACTACTACTACTACTACTACTACTACTACTACTACTACTACTACTACTACTACTACTACTACTACTACTACTACTACTACTACTACTACTACTACTACTACTACTACTACTACTACTACTACTACTACTACTACTACTACTACTACTACTACTACTACTACTACTACTACTACTACTACTACTACTACTACTACTACTACTACTACTACTACTACTACTACTACTACTACTACTACTACTACTACTACTACTACTACTACTACTACTACTACTACTACTACTACTACTACTACTACTACTACTACTACTACTACTACTACTACTACTACTACTACTACTACTACTACTACTACTACTACTACTACTACTACTACTACTACTACTACTACTACTACTACTACTACTACTACTACTACTACTACTACTACTACTACTACTACTACTACTACTACTACTACTACTACTACTACTACTACTACTACTACTACTACTACTACTACTACTACTACTACTACTACTACTACTACTACTACTACTACTACTACTACTACTACTACTACTACTACTACTACTACTACTACTACTACTACTACTACTACTACTACTACTACTACTACTACTACTACTACTACTACTACTACTACTACTACTACTACTACTACTACTACTACTACTACTACTACTACTACTACTACTACTACTACTACTACTACTACTACTACTACTACTACTACTACTACTACTACTACTACTACTACTACTACTACTACTACTACTACTACTACTACTACTACTACTACTACTACTACTACTACTACTACTACTACTACTACTACTACTACTACTACTACTACTACTACTACTACTACTACTACTACTACTACTACTACTACTACTACTACTACTACTACTACTACTACTACTACTACTACTACTACTACTACTACTACTACTACTACTACTACTACTACTACTACTACTACTACTACTACTACTACTACTACTACTACTACTACTACTACTACTACTACTACTACTACTACTACTACTACTACTACTACTACTACTACTACTACTACTACTACTACTACTACTACTACTACTACTACTACTACTACTACTACTACTACTACTACTACTACTACTACTACTACTACTACTACTACTACTACTACTACTACTACTACTACTACTACTACTACTACTACTACTACTACTACTACTACTACTACTACTACTACTACTACTACTACTACTACTACTACTACTACTACTACTACTACTACTACTACTACTACTACTACTACTACTACTACTACTACTACTACTACTACTACTACTACTACTACTACTACTACTACTACTACTACTACTACTACTACTACTACTACTACTACTACTACTACTACTACTACTACTACTACTACTACTACTACTACTACTACTACTACTACTACTACTACTACTACTACTACTACTACTACTACTACTACTACTACTACTACTACTACTACTACTACTACTACTACTACTACTACTACTACTACTACTACTACTACTACTACTACTACTACTACTACTACTACTACTACTACTACTACTACTACTACTACTACTACTACTACTACTACTACTACTACTACTACTACTACTACTACTACTACTACTACTACTACTACTACTACTACTACTACTACTACTACTACTACTACTACTACTACTACTACTACTACTACTACTACTACTACACTCTCAATTCCTGCCATTGGGCCTCATGCAGTGCATCAGTGGACCTCCAGTATGGCCTCGGCACGGCCGGTGATTGATTTGCTTCGTCGCCCTGATGCTGACATTGCTCCGGCTGATTTGCAGGCGGAGGTAATAGCGTTGCGAAATGCCGAACGTCGGAGAATGGCTACTGCGGCTAAGGAGGCTCAGGTTGCTTTGCGTCCTGAGCTCAGCCCATGTCAGCGAGTGCTGTTGGAGATTGCTGCTGATGCTGGCGTGTCCAGTTGGCTAACGGCTGAGCCTCTGGCTGTGAACGGCTTTGCGCTAAATAAAGCATGTTTCCGGGATGGTCTCGCCCTGCGCTATGGCTGGGGTATTGATGGCCTCCCACCAACTTGTGTGTGTGGTAGAGACATGTCTGTCGACCATGCATTGACATGCCCTACAGGAGGCTACCCAAGTCTGCGACACAATGAGCTTCGTGATGTGCTGGTGGAGGTGATGACTTCTGCCATCCCGGATGTTCAGACAGAGCCACCGCTTTTGCCGTTGGATGGTGAACAACTTCACGGCGCTACCGCTAATCGTGCTGCAGAGGCTCGATTGGATATCCGTGCAAGGGGCTTTTGGTCGCCACAGCAAGATGCATTCTTTGATGTGAGGGTTACTCACCCCTCGGCGTCTTTGCTGTCGCGACAGGAAGTCCTTGCACAGATTTCCCGGAATGAACATCAGAAGAAGCGGGCCTATCTTCAGCGTGTTGTCGATGTCGAGAGGGGGTCATTCACTCCGCTCGTATTCTCGACAAACGGCGTATGTGGCACGGAGTGCTCTCGTGCATTGAAGAACATTGTTCAGCTGGTGGTTAACAAGCATAGTGACCTCCAGTACGCTGTTGTGATGGCACAGCTACGCTGCAAAATTGCATTTGTTTTGCTGAGGTGGTCAATCACGTGCCTCCGTGGTTGCAGAGCGTCTTACTTGAGGAAGAGAATAGGCCCATCTTTTCTCGACCAATGTCGCCTTCTGTCCATGTAACCGCCTTCGGTATTCATTCATATGTTGGCCTATTTAACATTGGCATGCTCTGCGGATTTGTAGGCATGCTAGGCAATTTAAATATTATCCTGCAAAGTATTTTGTAGGTGCTTGACTACTATACTACGTCATGTATTACAATTGGTACATGACTTAATAATAGCCGTTTGGCATGGTACAATAACCTTTTTTTGTTTTATTTTTTATTTTTAATGGCTTTCTCTTCTTCCTCGGTTGGTTTACAATTTGTATCACAATTATTTGTGGGTTCAGCAATAAAGGATGTGACTACTACTACTACTACTACTACTACTACTACTACTACTACTACTACTACTACTACTACTACTACTACTACTACTACTACTACTACTACTACTACTACTACTACTACTACTACTACTACTACTACTACTACTACTACTACTACTACTACTACTACTACTACTACTACTACTACTACTACTACTACTACTACTACTACTACTACTACTACTACTACTACTACTACTACTACTACTACTACTACTACTACTACTACTACTACTACTACTACTACTACTACTACTACTACTACTACTACTACTACTACTACTACTACTACTACTACTACTACTACTACTACTACTACTACTACTACTACTACTACTACTACTACTACTACTACTACTACTACTACTACTACTACTACTACTACTACTACTACTACTACTACTACTACTACTACTACTACTACTACTACTACTACTACTACTACTACTACTACTACTACTACTACTACTACTACTACTACTACTACTACTACTACTACTACTACTACTACTACTACTACTACTACTACTACTACTACTACTACTACTACTACTACTACTACTACTACTACTACTACTACTACTACTACTACTACTACTACTACTACTACTACTACTACTACTACTACTACTACTACTACTACTACTACTACTACTACTACTACTACTACTACTACTACTACTACTACTACTACTACTACTACTACTACTACTACTACTACTACTACTACTACTACTACTACTACTACTACTACTACTACTACTACTACTACTACTACTACTACTACTACTACTACTACTACTACTACTACTACTACTACTACTACTACTACTACTACTACTACTACTACTACTACTACTACTACTACTACTACTACTACTACTACTACTACTACTACTACTACTACTACTACTACTACTACTACTACTACTACTACTACTACTACTACTACTACTACTACTACTACTACTACTACTACTACTACTACTACTACTACTACTACTACTACTACTACTACTACTACTACTACTACTACTACTACTACTACTACTACTACTACTACTACTACTACTACTACTACTACTACTACTACTACTACTACTACTACTACTACTACTACTACTACTACTACTACTACTACTACTACTACTACTACTACTACTACTACTACTACTACTACTACTACTACTACTACTACTACTACTACTACTACTACTACTACTACTACTACTACTACTACTACTACTACTACTACTACTACTACTACTACTACTACTACTACTACTACTACTACTACTACTACTACTACTACTACTACTACTACTACTACTACTACTACTACTACTACTACTACTACTACTACTACTACTACTACTACTACTACTACTACTACTACTACTACTACTACTACTACTACTACTACTACTACTACTACTACTACTACTACTACTACTACTACTACTACTACTACTACTACTACTACTACTACTACTACTACTACTACTACTACTACTACTACTACTACTACTACTACTACTACTACTACTACTACTACTACTACTACTACTACTACTACTACTACTACTACTACTACTACTACTACTACTACTACTACTACTACTACTACTACTACTACTACTACTACTGCTACTGCTACTGCTACTGCTACTGCTACTGCTACTGCTACTGCTACTGCTACTGCTACTGCTACTGCTACTGCTACTGCTACTGCTACTGCTACTGCTACTGCTACTGCTACTGCTACTGCTACTGCTACTGCTACTGCTACTGCTACTGCTACTGCTACTGCTACTGCTACTGCTACTGCTACTGCTACTGCTAC
>NC_088654.1:6312042-6424542 GCF_964019385.1 Sycon ciliatum | reverse complement strand
TACTACTACTACTACTACTACTACTACTACTACTACTACTACTACTACTACTACTACTACTACTACTACTACTACTACTACTACTACTACTACTACTACTACTACTACTACTACTACTACTACTACTACTACTACTACTACTACTACTACTACTACTACTACTACTACTACTACTACTACTACTACTACTACTACTACTACTACTACTACTACTACTACTACTACTACTACTACTACTACTACTACTACTACTACTACTACTACTACTACTACTACTACTACTACTACTACTACTACTACTACTACTACTACTACTACTACTACTACTACTACTACTACTACTACTACTACTACTACTACTACTACTACTACTACTACTACTACTACTACTACTACTACTACTACTACTACTACTACTACTACTACTACTACTACTACTACTACTACTACTACTACTACTACTACTACTACTACTACTACTACTACTACTACTACTACTACTACTACTACTACTACTACTACTACTACTACTACTACTACTACTACTACTACTACTACTACTACTACTACTACTACTACTACTACTACTACTACTACTACTACTACTACTACTACTACTACTACTACTACTACTACTACTACTACTACTACTACTACTACTACTACTACTACTACTACTACTACTACTACTACTACTACTACTACTACTACTACTACTACTACTACTACTACTACTACTACTACTACTACTACTACTACTACTACTACTACTACTACTACTACTACTACTACTACTACTACTACTACTACTACTACTACTACTACTACTACTACTACTACTACTACTACTACTACTACTACTACTACTACTACTACTACTACTACTACTACTACTACTACTACTACTACTACTACTACTACTACTACTACTACTACTACTACTACTACTACTACTACTACTACTACTACTACTACTACTACTACTACTACTACTACTACTACTACTACTACTACTACTACTACTACTACTACTACTACTACTACTACTACTACTACTACTACTACTACTACTACTACTACTACTACTACTACTACTACTACTACTACTACTACTACTACTACTACTACTACTACTACTACTACTACTACTACTACTACTACTACTACTACTACTACTACTACTACTACTACTACTACTACTACTACTACTACTACTACTACTACTACTACTACTACTACTACTACTACTACTACTACTACTACTACTACTACTACTACTACTACTACTACTACTACTACTACTACTACTACTACTACTACTACTACTACTACTACTACTACTACTACTACTACTACTACTACTACTACTACTACTACTACTACTACTACTACTACTACTACTACTACTACTACTACTACTACTACTACTACTAGGAAGTCCTTGCACAGATTTCCCGGAATGAACATCAGAAGAAGCGGGCCTATCTTCAGCGTGTTGTCGATGTCGAGAGGGGGTCATTCACTCCGCTCGTATTTTCGACAAACGGCGTATGTGGCACGGAGTGCTCTCGTGCATTGAAGAACATTGTTCAGCTGGTGGTTAACAAGCATAGTGACCTCCAGTACGCTGTTGTGATGGCACAGCTACGCTGCAAAATTGCATTTGTTTTGCTGAGGTGGTCAATCACGTGCCTCCGTGGTTGCAGAGCGTCTTACTTGAGGAAGAGAATAGGCCCATCTTTTCTCGACCAATGTCGCCTTCTGTCCATGTAACCGCCTTCGGTATTCATATGTTGGCCTATTTAACATTGGCATGCTCTGCGGATTTGTAGGCATGCTAGGCAATTTAAATATTATCCTGCAAAGTATTTTGTAGGTGCTTGACTACTATACTACGTCATGTATTACATTTGGTACATGACTTAATAATAGCCGTTTGGCATGGTACAATAACCTTTTTTGTTTTATTTTTTATTTTTAATGGCTTTCTCTTCTTCCTCGGATGGTTTACAATTTGTATCACAATTATTTGTGGGTTCAGCAATAAAGGATGTGACTACTACTACTACTACTACTACTACTACTACTACTACTACTACTACTACTACTACTACTACTACTACTACTACTACTACTACTACTACTACTACTACTACTACTACTACTACTACTACTACTACTACTACTACTACTACTACTACTACTACTACTACTACTACTACTACTACTACTACTACTACTACTACTACTACTACTACTACTACTACTACTACTACTACTACTACTACTACTACTACTACTACTACTACTACTACTACTACTACTACTACTACTACTACTACTACTACTACTACTACTACTACTACTACTACTACTACTACTACTACTACTACTACTACTACTACTACTACTACTACTACTACTACTACTACTACTACTACTACTACTACTACTACTACTACTACTACTACTACTACTACTACTACTACTACTACTACTACTACTACTACTACTACTACTACTACTACTACTACTACTACTACTACTACTACTACTACTACTACTACTACTACTACTACTACTACTACTACTACTACTACTACTACTACTACTACTACTACTACTACTACTACTACTACTACTACTACTACTACTACTACTACTACTACTACTACTACTACTACTACTACTACTACTACTACTACTACTACTACTACTACTACTACTACTACTACTACTACTACTACTACTACTACTACTACTACTACTACTACTACTACTACTACTACTACTACTACTACTACTACTACTACTACTACTACTACTACTACTACTACTACTACTACTACTACTACTACTACTACTACTACTACTACTACTACTACTACTACTACTACTACTACTACTACTACTACTACTACTACTACTACTACTACTACTACTACTACTACTACTACTACTACTACTACTACTACTACTACTACTACTACTACTACTACTACTACTACTACTACTACTACTACTACTACTACTACTACTACTACTACTACTACTACTACTACTACTACTACTACTACTACTACTACTACTACTACTACTACTACTACTACTACTACTACTACTACTACTACTACTACTACTACTACTACTACTACTACTACTACTACTACTACTACTACTACTACTACTACTACTACTACTACTACTACTACTACTACTACTACTACTACTACTACTACTACTACTACTACTACTACTACTACTACTACTACTACTACTACTACTACTACTACTACTACTACTACTACTACTACTACTACTACTACTACTACTACTACTACTACTACTACTACTACTACTACTACTACTACTACTACTACTACTACTACTACTACTACTACTACTACTACTACTACTACTACTACTACTACTACTACTACTACTACTACTACTACTACTACTACTACTACTACTACTACTACTACTACTACTACTACTACTACTACTACTACTACTACTACTACTACTACTACTACTACTACTACTACTACTACTACTACTACTACTACTACTACTACTACTACTACTACTACTACTACTACTACTACTACTACTACTACTACTACTACTACTACTACTACTACTACTACTACTACTACTACTACTACTACTACTACTACTACTACTACTACTACTACTACTACTACTACTACTACTACTACTACTACTGAGAACGTTGACTTTATTTGATAACAAACTGGGTGCCGGAATGATGAATTCAAAAAACGGAAGCAAAGAAAGCAATGGTGACAAATCCAATCAAGTATATCGTAGATAGGAATATCAAATCAAATAAATCGGAAAATCCAATAAGAAAATAAAATAAAAGAATCAAGTCAACTATCGAATACCAAAACAAAGAGGAAACCCGCATCCGCAAACACAATCAAAGCAGCACCGTTTACCCAACTCATCCAACAACCCAGACAAGAGAAAACCAGATAATTTACACAAAGAAAACGGGCAAGTCAACCATCAAATCATGACCAACATATAATAGCAAAATTGCTACAACAAAAATACAGACAATATCATGAAACAGTTAGGTCAGGCATGCTAAACAGCCAGGTGGGCACGGGCCCTACACTCCACCACAAAACCGCCATGACCAGCACCCATGAGCCTTCGGCGGTACGAGTGCCGTGACCCCCGCAGACAAGTTATTTGCCAGCGAATCAGGCACACACTGATCCGGGCACGAAGCTGGCGCATGATCAGTGAGTAGGGGAGATCACGGTTCCTCTCACTGATTTGAGCTGCTAACGACTTCAGGAATATTGACGCCTCCGGCGCACACTGCCCATTGGTGGCGAAAACCAACGGCGTGAACGAACCGCGGTCGACGTTGTTGATCCGGCTCGAGTACTGGCGCTTCTTCTGCCTCTCGTTGTCAGACAACTGGCTCGCTACTCCCGAACGCGACAGCAAAGACGGCCTTGGGTGGGTAACCCGAACATCAAAGAAGGCGTTTTGCTGTCGCGTCCAGAAGCCGCGAGCCCGTATGTCTGCACGAGCGGCATCAGCTCTAATACCTGAGACCGTCTCACCATCGAGAGGCAGCAGAACAGGCTCCAACTCGACATCATACGCCACCTCGGACATGGCACTAGCCAGCAGGTCCCGAACCTCGTTGTGACGTTGCGTTGGGTACCCGCCACAGGGGCATGTCATAGCGTGGTGGCTTGTCATGTCTTTGCCACACACGCATGATGCTGGCAAACCTTCCAAGGGAAGGCCATATCGTAGGCCCACAGCATCACGGAAATCCGTCCTGCTGAAAACGGTCCCAGGCATTGTAGTCGCAGGTGGAGTCGTCAACCAACTTGAGACGCCATCTTCACCTGCGACCTCTACCAGTAGCCGTTGCGTGGGCGGGAGGCCGGATCGGATCTCCTCTGCCAAGTTCCGCTGCTGAACACGGCGCGCCGCCCGAGCACCTGCAGCCAATGTCCTGCATGCTGTTACCACAGACGACACCTCATGCGTGGAGGTGCCACCGACTACCAACTCCACCATGGGTGCAATGGCGTCTCGGCACAAGGTGCGCTCAGCAGCCGCCCGTGACACATTGCTACGGACCGCAAGACCACCAAGCTTTGCTGGAAGGGAAAGCAGTGCTCGCAAACCTCCCTCAACCGGCACAGAATGGCCCGTGAATGCAGGCAGCAGCTGATCATTTAGGACGCGATCCAGGGGTGCGTAGAGTGCCCCGTCAGCATTAGCAACGCGCTGCAAGTATGACCACCGAGACTGAATGGCAGAGATGAATAAGTGGTAAGCCGCGTGGGGCTGGGTCTCTGCAACACTCGCCAGCCTCTTGGTTAAAGCACACCAGTCACCCACACGGCTTCCCACAAACCCATCACAGAACTCAGTGCTGCCGATGACTCCACCGAGATACCGGACGCCATCAGAGCAAATCCGGATGCCAGTGCCAGCAAATACCCGCTCAGCGTCTGACACCAGATGGCTCTTGACGAGGAGCACGGTCTTGGCAGCATTAGGCTTGTAGCCATACTTCGGGCCCTCAGCCGAGATGCAGTTCCAGTACTCACCGAGTGCCACAACGCGGTCCACAGCGGCATCGTCGTCAGCATACCACACCTGCATGGAACCACTGCATGTTGTGGACAGATGCTTGGCCAGAGGGACGGTAGCCAAAGCATAAAATGCCATGGCCAGTGGATCTCCTTGGCACGTGCCCTCTCTTGAGTAGAGTGTCTCGCCACCATCCAGGTACAGGGGGATATCCGCTTGGTACGTGTTCACAAATACCCGCCCTGCAGCTGGGCACACGCGTGGTATGTTGTTCAGTGCAGCTGCCCGGTTCACTGAATTAAAGGCGTTAGTGGCGTCGACGAGGAGTATTGCGACGAGGAGTACTACTACTACTACTACTACTACTACTACTACTACTACTACTACTACTACTACTACTACTACTACTACTACTACTACTACTACTACTACTACTACTACTACTACTACTACTACTACTACTACTACTACTACTACTACTACTACTACTACTACTACTACTACTACTACTACTACTACTACTACTACTACTACTACTACTACTACTACTACTACTACTACTACTACTACTACTACTACTACTACTACTACTACTACTACTACTACTACTACTACTACTACTACTACTACTACTACTACTACTACTACTACTACTACTACTACTACTACTACTACTACTACTACTACTACTACTACTACTACTACTACTACTACTACTACTACTACTACTACTACTACTACTACTACTACTACTACTACTACTACTACTACTACTACTACTACTACTACTACTACTACTACTACTACTACTACTACTACTACTACTACTACTACTACTACTACTACTACTACTACTACTACTACTACTACTACTACTACTACTACTACTACTACTACTACTACTACTACTACTACTACTACTACTACTACTACTACTACTACTACTACTACTACTACTACTACTACTACTACTACTACTACTACTACTACTACTACTACTACTACTACTACTACTACTACTACTACTACTACTACTACTACTACTACTACTACTACTACTACTACTACTACTACTACTACTACTACTACTACTACTACTACTACTACTACTACTACTACTACTACTACTACTATTGTTCAGCTCATTGTCGAGAAGCAGCCAGAGCTTAGTTATGCAATAGTAATGTCGCATTTGCGCTGCAGGATCTCTTTTACTTTGCTCCGCTGGCTGATTACTTGCTTTCGTGGGTGCAGAGCTTCATACTGCCGAAAGCGTGTAGCAATTTCATTCCTGGACCAATGCCGTTTGCTCCAGTTGTGAGTGGGAATATAATTATAAGGTCCTCCATGTGCTGTGCACGGAAGCCTTCGGTTAATTTCAATATCTTCCTTTTTTGGCCGGCTTTCCAAGTTGCGCTATTGTGAATAGTGATCTGCTTTGATAGTAGTGACTGCTAATATTTGCCTGGATTTGACTCGAGTTTGGATTTTTTCTTCAATCATCTTTCCGATCACATTATCATGGATTTTCAATAAAGTTCTTTGACTACTACTACTACTACTACTACTACTACTACTACTACTACTACTACTACTACTACTACTACTACTACTACTACTACTACTACTACTACTACTACTACTACTACTACTACTACTACTACTACTACTACTACTACTACTACTACTACTACTACTACTACTACTACTACTACTACTACTACTACTACTACTACTACTACTACTACTACTACTACTACTACTACTACTACTACTACTACTACTACTACTACTACTACTACTACTACTACTACTACTACTACTACTACTACTACTACTACTACTACTACTACTACTACTACTACTACTACTACTACTACTACTACTACTACTACTACTACTACTACTACTACTACTACTACTACTACTACTACTACTACTACTACTACTACTACTACTACTACTACTACTACTACTACTACTACTACTACTACTACTACTACTACTACTACTACTACTACTACTACTACTACTACTACTACTACTACTACTACTACTACTACTACTACTACTACTACTACTACTACTACTACTACTACTACTACTACTACTACTACTACTACTACTACTACTACTACTACTACTACTACTACTACTACTACTACTACTACTACTACTACTACTACTACTACTACTACTACTACTACTACTACTACTACTACTACTACTACTACTACTACTACTACTACTACTACTACTACTACTACTACTACTACTACTACTACTACTACTACTACTACTACTACTACTACTACTACTACTACTACTACTACTACTACTACTACTACTACTACTACTACTACTACTACTACTACTACTACTACTACTACTACTACTACTACTACTACTACTACTACTACTACTACTACTACTACTACTACTACTACTACTACTACTACTACTACTACTACTACTACTACTACTACTACTACTACTACTACTACTACTACTACTACTACTACTACTACTACTACTACTACTACTACTACTACTACTACTACTACTACTACTACTACTACTACTACTACTACTACTACTACTACTACTACTACTACTACTACTACTACTACTACTACTACTACTACTACTACTACTACTACTACTACTACTACTACTACTACTACTACTACTACTACTACTACTACTACTACTACTACTACTACTACTACTACTACTACTACTACTACTACTACTACTACTACTACTACTACTACTACTACTACTACTACTACTACTACTACTACTACTACTACTACTACTACTACTACTACTACTACTACTACTACTACTACTACTACTACTACTACTACTACTACTACTACTACTACTACTACTACTACTACTACTACTACTACTACTACTACTACTACTACTACTACTACTACTACTACTACTACTACTACTACTACTACTACTACTACTACTACTACTACTACTACTACTACTACTACTACTACTACTACTACTACTACTACTACTACTACTACTACTACTACTACTACTACTACTACTACTACTACTACTACTACTACTACTACTACTACTACTACTACTACTACTACTACTACTACTACTACTACTACTACTACTACTACTACTACTACTACTACTACTACTACTACTACTACTACTACTACTACTACTACTACTACTACTACTACTACTACTACTACTACTACTACTACTACTACTACTACTACTACTACTACTACTACTACTACTACTACTACTACTACTACTACTACTACTACTACTACTACTACTACTACTACTACTACTACTACTACTACTACTACTACTACTACTACTACTACTACTACTACTACTACTACTACTACTACTACTACTACTACTACTACTACTACTACTACTACTACTACTACTACTACTACTACTACTACTACTACTACTACTACTACTACTACTACTACTACTACTACTACTACTACTACTACTACTACTACTACTACTACTACTACTACTACTACTACTACTACTACTACTACTACTACTACTACTACTACTACTACTACTACTACTACTACTACTACTACTACTACTACTACTACTACTACTACTACTACTACTACTACTACTACTACTACTACTACTACTACTACTACTACTACTACTACTACTACTACTACTACTACTACTACTACTACTACTACTACTACTACTACTATTGTTCAGCTCATTGTCGAGAAGCAGCCAGAGCTTAGTTATGCAATAGTAATGTCGCATTTGCGCTGCAGGATCTCTTTTACTTTGCTCCGCTGGCTGATTACTTGCTTTCGTGGGTGCAGAGCTTCATACTGCCGAAAGCGTGTAGCAATTTCATTCCTGGACCAATGCCGTTTGCTCCAGTTGTGAGTGGGAATATAATTATAAGGTCCTCCATGTGCTGTGCACGGAAGCCTTCGGTTAATTTCAATATCTTCCTTTTTTGGCCGGCTTTCCAAGTTGCGCTATTGTGAATAGTGATCTGCTTTGATAGTAGTGACTGCTAATATTTGCCTGGATTTGACTCGAGTTTGGATTTTTTCTTCAATCATCTTTCCGATCACATTATCATGGATTTTCAATAAAGTTCTTTGACTACTACTACTACTACTACTACTACTACTACTACTACTACTACTACTACTACTACTACTACTACTACTACTACTACTACTACTACTACTACTACTACTACTACTACTACTACTACTACTACTACTACTACTACTACTACTACTACTACTACTACTACTACTACTACTACTACTACTACTACTACTACTACTACTACTACTACTACTACTACTACTACTACTACTACTACTACTACTACTACTACTACTACTACTACTACTACTACTACTACTACTACTACTACTACTACTACTACTACTACTACTACTACTACTACTACTACTACTACTACTACTACTACTACTACTACTACTACTACTACTACTACTACTACTACTACTACTACTACTACTACTACTACTACTACTACTACTACTACTACTACTACTACTACTACTACTACTACTACTACTACTACTACTACTACTACTACTACTACTACTACTACTACTACTACTACTACTACTACTACTACTACTACTACTACTACTACTACTACTACTACTACTACTACTACTACTACTACTACTACTACTACTACTACTACTACTACTACTACTACTACTACTACTACTACTACTACTACTACTACTACTACTACTACTACTACTACTACTACTACTACTACTACTACTACTACTACTACTACTACTACTACTACTACTACTACTACTACTACTACTACTACTACTACTACTACTACTACTACTACTACTACTACTACTACTACTACTACTACTACTACTACTACTACTACTACTACTACTACTACTACTACTACTACTACTACTACTACTACTACTACTACTACTACTACTACTACTACTACTACTACTACTACTACTACTACTACTACTACTACTACTACTACTACTACTACTACTACTACTACTACTACTACTACTACTACTACTACTACTACTACTACTACTACTACTACTACTACTACTACTACTACTACTACTACTACTACTACTACTACTACTACTACTACTACTACTACTACTACTACTACTACTACTACTACTACTACTACTACTACTACTACTACTACTACTACTACTACTACTACTACTACTACTACTACTACTACTACTACTACTACTACTACTACTACTACTACTACTACTACTACTACTACTACTACTACTACTACTACTACTACTACTACTACTACTACTACTACTACTACTACTACTACTACTACTACTACTACTACTACTACTACTACTACTACTACTACTACTACTACTACTACTACTACTACTACTACTACTACTACTACTACTACTACTACTACTACTACTACTACTACTACTACTACTACTACTACTACTACTACTACTACTACTACTACTACTACTACTACTACTACTACTACTACTACTACTACTACTACTACTACTACTACTACTACTACTACTACTACTACTACTACTACTACTACTACTACTACTACTACTACTACTACTACTACTACTACTACTACTACTACTACTACTACTACTACTACTACTACTACTACTACTACTACTACTACTACTACTACTACTACTACTACTACTACTACTACTACTACTACTACTACTACTACTACTACTACTACTACTACTACTACTACTACTACTACTACTACTACTACTACTACTACTACTACTACTACTACTACTACTACTACTACTACTACTACTACTACTACTACTACTACTACTACTACTACTACTACTACTACTACTACTACTACTACTACTACTACTACTACTACTACTACTACTACTACTACTACTACTACTACTACTACTACTACTACTACTACTACTACTACTACTACTACTACTACTACTACTACTACTACTACTACTACTACTACTACTACTACTACTACTACTACTACTACTACTACTACTACTACTACTACTACTACTACTACTACTACTACTACTACTACTACTACTACTACTACTACTACTACTACTACTACTACTACTACTACTACTACTACTACTACTACTACTACTACTACTACTACTACTACTACTACTACTACTACTACTACTACTACTACTACTACTACTACTACTACTACTACTACTACTACTACTACTACTACTACTACTACTACTACTACTACTACTACTACTACTACTACTACTACTACTACTACTACTACTACTACTACTACTACTACTACTACTACTACTACTACTACTACTACTACTACTACTACTACTACTACTACTACTACTACTACTACTACTACTACTACTACTACTACTACTACTACTACTACTACTACTACTACTACTACTACTACTACTACTACTACTACTACTACTACTACTACTACTACTACTACTACTACTACTACTACTACTACTACTACTACTACTACTACTACTACTACTACTACTACTACTACTACTACTACTACTACTACTACTACTACTACTACTACTACTACTACTACTACTACTACTACTACTACTACTACTACTACTACTACTACTACTACTACTACTACTACTACTACTACTACTACTACTACTACTACTACTACTACTACTACTACTACTACTACTACTACTACTACTACTACTACTACTACTACTACTACTACTACTACTACTACTACTACTACTACTACTACTACTACTACTACTACTACTACTACTACTACTACTACTACTACTACTACTACTACTACTACTACTACTACTACTACTACTACTACTACTACTACTACTACTACTACTACTACTACTACTACTACTACTACTACTACTACTACTACTACTACTACTACTACTACTACTACTACTACTACTACTACTACTACTACTACTACTACTACTACTACTACTACTACTACTACTACTACTACTACTACTACTACTACTACTACTACTACTACTACTACTACTACTACTACTACTACTACTACTACTACTACTACTACTACTACTACTACTACTACTACTACTACTACTACTACTACTACTACTACTACTACTACTACTACTACTACTACTACTACTACTACTACTACTACTACTACTACTACTACTACTACTACTGCAATTTTCGCTGTTTACTTTAGCTATCTTCTTTCTTTCTTTCTTTCTTTTTGCGCTGTTTTACCACCTTCTTACTGTATTTAATCCACTGTTCCTGTTCCTTTTCTCTTGCCTGTATTTCACCTGATGAGAAGGCTTGAAAGTATACTTGTGAAGACAAAAACTTTCAAGATGTTTGTAATGAGCCTGAAGTGTGTCCTTTTTATGAGTATTATCGCATTTTTGTCTCAGAGGAAACTGACTACTACTACTAGTACTACTACTACTACTACTACTACTACTACTACTACTACTACTACTACTACTACTACTACTACTACTACTACTACTACTACTACTACTACTACTACTACTACTACTACTACTACTACTACTACTACTACTACTACTACTACTACTACTACTACTACTACTACTACTACTACTACTACTACTACTACTACTACTACTACTACTACTACTACTACTACTACTACTACTACTACTACTACTACTACTACTACTACTACTACTACTACTACTACTACTACTACTACTACTACTACTACTACTACTACTACTACTACTACTACTACTACTACTACTACTACTACTACTACTACTACTACTACTACTACTACTACTACTACTACTACTACTACTACTACTACTACTACTACTACTACTACTACTACTACTACTACTACTACTACTACTACTACTACTACTACTACTACTACTACTACTACTACTACTACTACTACTACTACTACTACTACTACTACTACTACTACTACTACTACTACTACTACTACTACTACTACTACTACTACTACTACTACTACTACTACTACTACTACTACTACTACTACTACTACTACTACTACTACTACTACTACTACTACTACTACTACTACTACTACTACTACTACTACTACTACTACTACTACTACTACTACTACTACTACTACTACTACTACTACTACTACTACTACTACTACTACTACTACTACTACTACTACTACTACTACTACTACTACTACTACTACTACTACTACTACTACTACTACTACTACTACTACTACTACTACTACTACTACTACTACTACTACTACTACTACTACTACTACTACTACTACTACTACTACTACTACTACTACTACTACTACTACTACTACTACTACTACTACTACTACTACTACTACTACTACTACTACTACTACTACTACTACTACTACTACTACTACTACTACTACTACTACTACTACTACTACTACTACTACTACTACTACTACTACTACTACTACTACTACTACTACTACTACTACTACTACTACTACTACTACTACTACTACTACTACTACTACTACTACTACTACTACTACTACTACTACTACTACTACTACTACTACTACTACTACTACTACTACTACTACTACTACTACTACTACTGTTTCTTTCTACGGCTGTGTTTCCAATAGAAAAAATAGAAAAAAGAGTGCCATCTGCTGGGCCGGCCGCCACAGCTGGCACCGAACCAGGCAATACCGCGGCACACGTGCCATCCACCGGGTCCCCCGCAGCATGCACACCATCCACCAGCCCTGGATGCAGATCCGGAGGGCTCTCTTAGGTTCCCGTAAGCAGGAGCTGCACGAGTGGTTTGGTCGCTCGGATATACGGATAGATGCAGCCAGTTCTACCGGCGCGGTGCTCTCGAGTCGAGTCCTTTCAAAGTGTGAACGTGTAAAGTACCAACCGGGTCACACGTGACCCGGTACTATATTTTCAACCGGGTACAAGCGTCGCCCAACCGGGTCGATTACCCAGCTCACCCGGCTCTGGAGCAGGCACTGGTCATCTAAGGCCTTCTTCCACAGTACATACTTCAGTCATATCTGTTGCGGAGTTACTCTGAGTCAGGACACTAATTTCAATCCACTCACACAATTTCATGAATGCCTGCGCCTTCACATCGCCATTCTGGGCCAGATCAGAATCCACTGCATCATTAGCAAGACGTTTCAGAGACTTCTTGTAGTTGTACAGTGAAAAACAGGTACGGTGATACTTTAACTCATTCGCTATACCATCCTGATTCAAGTTAGTTCGTTCAATATTCTAGCGTGGCTGCGTGTACGAGCAGCATTGAGCAGACTAAAATCTGCCTCGTATGTGGCGCACTGAGTAAATTTCTCTGCCAAGCGCCTGTTCTGCGCATCAGGTTTATAATCCTGGCGCACCACACACTTGCTCAGATCGTTCCTGTTCCCCTTCGGGTCCGTCTGCCTGATTCGGCTCCAAAACACTCTAGAGCAAGCTTTCAGGCTTCAAACGTCAAAGGTTTCTTGACGGACTCTGTATGCAGAAACCCACTACTAAAGTATACCCTAGAATGACTGGGTTCGAGTACATGTACAATTTCCATTTGCAGCCGAAGATCGCCTTATCTAACAAACGGGACAACAGTACAGTCTTGCCGATACTTTTATCGTCTTCAGCAGCCACAACCTAGTCAGAAACAGCTCTAAAAAAAATTGTGAGCTCCTACTTGCCACGAAACTTCTAAACTATGACTCTTTTTCGAAATGGGACCGCGCACTACTGCTGACAATAATATTATCGACGTGTTCCATTGTGGTTAACACGTACTGTACATGTATGAGTGAATGTGCGAATGTGTGCGAAAGGAGTGCAGTGGAGTGCAGGTTGGACAGAGAATTGTTGGTTTGAAGAAAATCTGGCAAAATTCACGAGAGATGCATTTTTTTACCCCTGGTATTCATTTTTGCTCCTAATAATATGGCGAATGTGCAAAGAAATACATGTATGCGAAACCATGACATGGAAAAGAATCAAACGACTGCAGCTTGACCCCATGAGTTCACTTTCCACTAAAGACACCAGTCACTCCTATGGAAAATGCATGCACATGGCAACATTGAAACTGAGCGAAAACATAACACATGACAGAAGAGACTCGAAATGTTTCAATGGAACAGCTAGAGTCAGTCCACACAATCCAGAGTTTGAAGACTCCAAGGGATGAACTTAGTACATCAAAGTATTATTGAAGTACAATATCTAAATGTCAGCCGCAAGACAACCAGCTTCCTACCCAGGGATTAGACAGCACATCTAAGGAAGACCACTATTCGAAACTTACCTACATGTACATGTACATGCACAATGATGGTGCATCTTGACACACATACACAGACACACACACACACGCATGCATAAACACACAAACAAACACACACACCCACACACACAGAAACACACACACACACACACACACACACACACACACACACACACACACACACATGCAAACACACACACACATGCACGCACACACAAATACACAAACACACACACACACAATGGATTTGTTGTTATTCAGAGCTCATACCCATTATAATCCTACAGACAGTAACTGGCTCTACCCTTGATGTAAGTGAAAGTCACAGTGGCCGCCGTGACCCAGTCAACCTAGTTACATTATGATGACAATGAGGGCATGGCTACAAGAAACACGACTGCTTCAAACCTTCTGTTTCCTTTCAGATAAGCATCCACCCACAATTAATTCTGCCAATGCCGAACGTACAGTTGATGTTCCATGCCAGACTAAGTCCGCTCCATGTGAGCTTTCAGAAGCTCTTTCAATGGGCCAAAGCAATCTGCTGAGAACGCCTGATTGATGCTACGTGGAAGCTGATAGTTTCCAAGGAGGCTGACAGACTTCAGCTCTGGACATGTTTCCAGCAGTTTCAGGCATACTGGTGCGGTAAGGTAGCAATGATGTAGCTGCAAGTGACGCAGGCAAGACAATTCTCCAGCAGCAAGGCTGTCACCGATTACCAAATTCTTGACTTCAATGGATTCCAATGATGAACTTGAATGTTGGATGAATGCTGTGAGGAATGGCTCGATGTTATTACTCCCCCATAGTCCACTAGGAGGGTACCTAGTATGCAGGTCCAGATATCGTAAGGATGGCAGGCAGATTCTGTGCCCTACCAGATAATTCATATCCGCCCACATGCCTGTATGCCCAGACAAGGTCAACCGCTCAAGATTAGCACATTTCTCTAGGCAGTGGAGAACATGCGTCGTCTCACACCGCATCCCGAAATGCCATCTGAAGAGATGATGCACGGCGCCGTCGCGATCAGGTTCCACTAGAGTGCATGACTGGAGCTTGGGCAAACCAGCTACGTCATGTGGGACATTCTTTCGCCAACAATCAACCAGTGTCAGATGGCGTAGATTATCGCAGGTTTTCACTAGAATCGTCCAGTCCACAACGAAGCCGTCCAGCGAAAGAAATTCCAGAAGAGGCATGTCCGCTGCGACATAGTCATTGAAATTCAATTGAATATAATGGGCCGAGGAACTCAGGGTCAGCGACAATTTTGTCAGATTCTGCAGAACATCTGGCCTAAGTGGCGGAAAGTGTGGGGCTGTGCCACTGTGAAATGGATGAAATGGGAGCTGGTCCCGCGGGACCATGTGTGTGAAGTGCAGGTCTGAAGGGGGCAGCGTCACTGTCAACGCTACAAGCTCCTTGCACCTTTTCAGCAAAGGATCTATGTCCGCCATCTTACTCACAGAAAAGCCAGAGAGGTCCAGATGACGCGCATATTGCAAGGTGTTATTCGCCAGCCAGGTTTCTGCAGCCTGCGGAACACGTGAAGGGCCATTGGTACGTTTTGACAAGGCAATGGTGCGCCAGAGGCTGGGTGTTAGACAGACTTCACTCCACACACTGCAGACTCTCCTCAGCAACATAAGAACAGGCAGACATCCACCCTCTAACTTTATGACGTCAGAGAATATTTTCACCCACACTTCCCGAGGAAGTCTGCACCATTCGGCTGTACTGCGGACGTGGCTGCAATTTCCTTGGTCAAAACTGTCTGACTCAGTCTCCGACGAGCTGTCCACCGAAGCCTTGCCAGTCGGAGTCTTAGCTTTTTCAGCTTGTGCCGGCGGCGTATAATCTTTATCTGACTCGTCCTCGACCTCGCTGCCGTTCGGGCTGCCGTTCGGAACGGATACGATTTTTCTCTCCTTGGGCAAATGCCACTTCCGACCGGTTTCGGTGGCCTGCATTCTACCTGCCATAGCAAAGGAGGATTAGAACATATTGGCGGCAAGGCTATCGTTGATGAAGCGATACAGTAGCTAGTTACACGAAGTAACAGTTAGTTATGACTACACGCAACTGACAATCTGATGCTGTTATAATTATCGATGGTGAGCACTAGTGCACTAGCGAGGTTCGATTTTATAGCGAAAAGAACAGAGCTTACGTAGATCTAGATCTAGATGTGTCCGGCACGCAGACCTACTGTACGTGTCGTCTGCTGATTTGAGTCCAGGCTACAAGTTACATGTAGTTGTAGGCTATCTAGTACAGTACTGAGTAGAGTCTACTGCAGTACAGTTTTACTGTAGTACCGGTACAACTGTACCAGAAGTACTGTGACTGTCTTGGCCGTGCTCTGCCGATGTACTCCGTGTGGTGTAGACCAGGTGTGCATTGTTGTTGTCGTTGTTGTTGTTAAGTTTATTTTAAGGGGGTCGGGGGTCGATTCGCTTCGCCGGTTGTGTGGATTAGACAGTTATCTGGCGCAAGTCTTGATCTGTCTCATTCAGATCCTGTTCGCTATCGTTGCTATAAGTACAAGAGAACATCTGTGGGTGCACATCCAGTGCATTTGCAGATTTGCGTGTTTCTCTTGCGACGGGCGTGTACATGGTACATGGTACACGTACTGTCAGTGTATTGCTAAATTGACAGCATGAAACAAGGTGGAGGACACTACAACATTCCGCGGTTGGCAGAGCCCCGGCCCCAGGGGACCATTTGAACCATAATGGGTGTTGAACCCGGTTCTGACCCTCATTATGCTAGGGGGAGATCGGCTTTGACCTGGAACCATCCTCCAAAGTCTTCAGCTTCGTCGGATGGTGGCAGCCCCGTCATACTTGTACAATCTGCACTACATCCCAGGGCCTCCTCAGGTAAAGGCCATGCTGCCACCAACCAAGCCCCCTGCCGTAGCTAGCATGTGCACACGGCAAAAACGTCAGACGCACCACAGTGGCGGATCCAGGGGGTTCCGGGGGTTCCATGGAACCCCCTAAATTTTGCAAAGTGTGCTGCTGAGAAATATCGAAAAATATCATGTGTGCACAAAAGGACGTCCATCCGACCACACTCACAGTGCAGTCACTGCGTCAAGGGGTAGGTACAGTGCACTGCATGCACGCGCGTGCGGTAGATCGATACTGCACGTATAGTAGTCTGTACTGGTACATGTAACAATCATGGTGTTCACGTCCGTGATTTACAAACGGACACTGACAACATTGGGTAGTTATTTCCATTTTGATCTTTCGAAACGATCCTAACTTACCTCCATCGGCGCTGTCATTCACTGCTGCTCAGGATGGGTGTGGTGTGGTCAGTATTCCTTGGACAAGTTTTTGCAGAAGAAAAAGGGTGTTCCGAGTGATGACACTCTGCAACGAACTTCGAATCGTACACGTAGAGTTCAAGCTCCTCAGAAGATGAGGGCTCCGACATCCAAGCAAAGTCAGTAATCTCTACCTGCTGCAGCATGCAGTAGTGACTAGTTGTTCCTCCGCAGGAACGGAGTGCTGCGCCGGCGATGTGTTTTAGATGACATTGGAAGGATTGCACAATTGTCGACACTGTTTCGCTGTTGTTGTTTCTGTCACTGAAGTGAAGACGATGCTCTTGTCCTGTGACTATAGAGCATTTCGCATCGTAAAAATGCCAAAATTTTCCGAAAGTACAAATGGACAGGGAAAGTAACTTAGTTGTCATTTCGGCATTCCTGGCTCTCAACGTACCCATGGCTTGCATATTCGATCTTTACAAGAAGTCTTCAATCCCTCACTGAACCTGTGTGCCAGTCGATTGCATACATGCATATGATTTTGTGTCCGTACTAAATAATTATTATATACAATGTAGGGTAAGCAGCAGCATTTGGCCGTGTACAGGTTTTCTATCGTCCACCACACCACAACTGCGCTCTCCAGCGATGGTGGTGTGCTGTGGCAACGTGTCGAGGCCGGCTGGAGAGCGCAGTTAAGTTGTGATGTGGTCGATGATGGAAAAATATATGTCCGTAGTGTGTTTTAAAAGCATGCGATTCCCATTAACACAATCGGATTGTCGTAATTACAAGTGTCAACCACACAACTTACAACACAATCTGATTCCATAATATTTCGTCTGTTCAATTTCGGTTTAACCGGAACCCCCCTGTAGAGATCTCTGGATCCGCCCCTGCACCATGGCTACCAGCAGAAGTGGACCCCTCGCACAGCCGCTGACTACCTCCTGCGATCCTTCCCCTTCTTCGCCATCACACCCTAGAACAACCTGCCTGCGGACCTCCTGCTTCACGAACCTCATTCAAGACGCCTCCATACCTTCAAGGTCAACGTATGTAAGGATCTAATCCGAAAGAGATGGCTGTGGTCCACACAGTACCTCTGACGATGATATTGAGACCCATTTACCTTTCTACTAGTACTTGCTTGTTATGATTATTGTTTTCTTTTTCCCTTCTGGTTTAGTTATTACACGTATTTATATTGTTTTGTGCAATACTAGCGCCCCTTTTTCGCACCAATTTATTATTTTTGTTACTTGACCATGCAACCCCCCCCCCCTTTTTTATCGATGCCAGGTTGCAATGCTAACGCCGAGACCCCTGGTCGGTCCAGTTGCTCCTTGTACACTGGCACGTCGTCCCTACATCCCCTGTGTCTTGTTTTGTGTCTCCACATGTCTCTTTCTAGGGCTGTGTTTCATAGAAAAAAAAGAAAAAAAAGAAAAAAAGAAAAAAAGAGTGCCATCTGCTGGGTCGCCCGCCACAGCCGGTGTACTATAGTAGAATGACCCCCCGGGCATTGTACTATATAGTAGAGTGACCCCGGGGTCACTCTACTATATAGTACAATGCCCGGGGGTCGTTCTACTATATAGTAGATTGCCCCCTGTCATTCTACTACAGAGTCCACCAGACTTGTCGTTTCGCACGTGCAGGTAGAAAGGGATGGAGTTTACACCACAGATTCCACGTGGACATTATGGGTTGTGGCAAGAGTCCGGGGTTATGTACTCTTGATTGTGGGAATATGTGGTGAAAAGTCCACAACATTTGTACATAGGTCGCGCACTTTTCCTCTTTAGGAGACATGAACATCCCACCTTGTGTTGGATTGTTTTTGTTTTGGAGTTGGAAGAAAGTTTGCAAGTTCAGTGTTCCTTTGCGTTTTCTGTGTGCTCCTTGCTCCTTTTGGATTATTGTGTGTGTGATAGGTGCATTGATATTAAAACAGAGAGGTTCCAGGCTGTCCAAGAGAGTGCTCAATACCGAGTGGTAGAGCAACAAAAGCAAAAGGTGCAACCTGTGCCTGGCAGAGAAATTGGCAATCGCGCAAGCACCCAAGCACCTCTCTCTCAACAAAAGGAGTGAGCTTGTGTCGAAGTGTCGCCATGAGAATAGGTACTACCTTCGGAACTTAGCGGCCGAGGGGGGTCGTTGTACTATAGTATATAGTAGAGTGACCCCGGGGGCAATCTACTATATAGTACAATGACCGGGGGGCCTTCCACTACGGGGGTCATTCTACTATATGACACCGGCACCGAACCAGGCAATAACGCGGCACACGTGCCATCCACCGGGTCCCCCGCAGCATGCACACCATCCACCAGCCCTGGATGCAGATCCGGAGGGCTCTCTAAGGTTCCCGTAAGCAGGAGCTGCACGAGTGGTTTGGTCGCTCGGATATACGGATAGATGCAGCCAGTTCTACCGGCGCGGTGCTCTCGAGTCGAGTCCTTTCAAAGTGTGAATGTGTAAAGTACCAACCGGGTCACAGGTGACCTGGTACTATATATTCAACCGGGTCCAAGCGCCGCCCAACCGGGTCGATTACCCAGCTCACCCGGCTCTGGAGCAGACACTGGTCATCATTAAAGGCCTTCTTCCACAGTACATACTTCAGTCATAACTGTTGCGGAGTTACTCTGAGTCAGGACACTAATTTCAATCCACTCACACAATTTCATGAATGCCTGCGCCTTCACATCGCCATTCTGGGCCAGATCAGAATCCACTGCATCATTAGCAAGCCGTTTCAGAGACTTCTTGTACAGTGAAAAACAGCTACGGTGATACTTGATCTCATTCGCTATACCATCCTGATTCAAGTTAGTTCGTTCAATATTCTAGCGTGGCTGCGTGTACGAGCAGCATTGAGCAGACTAAACTCTGCCTCGTATGTGGCGCACTGAGTAAATTTCTCTGCCAAGCGCCTGTTCTGCGCGTCAGGTTTATAATCCTGGCACACTACACACTTGCTCAGATCGTTCCTGTTCCCCTTCGGGTCTGTCTGTCTGATTCGGCTCCAAAACACTCTAGAGCAAGCTTTCAGGCTTCAAACGTCAAAGGTTTCTTGACGGACTCTGTATGCAGAAACCCACTACTAAAGTATACCCGAGAATGACTGGGTTCGAGTACATGTACAATTTCCGTTTGCAGCCGAAGATCGCCTTATCTAACAAACGGGACAACAGTACAGTCTTGCCGATACTTTTATCGTCTTCAGCAGCCACAACTTAGTCAGAAACAGCTCTAAAACATTTGTGAGCTCCTACTTGCCACGAAACTTCTAAACTATGACTCTTTTTCGAAATGGGACCGCGCACTACTACTGACAATAATATTATTGACGTGTTCCATAGTGGTTAACACGTACTGTACATGTATGAGTGAATGTGCGGATGTGTGCGAAAGGAGTGCAGTGGAGTGCAGGTTGGACAGAGAATTGTTGGTTTGAAGAAAATCTGGCAAAATTCACGAGAGATGCATTTTTACCCCTGGCATTCATTTTTGCCCCGAATAATAATTATGGAGAATATGCAAAGAAATACATGTATGCGAAACCATGACATGGAAAAGAGTCAAACGACTGCAGCTTGACCCCATGAGTTCACTTTCCACCAAAGACACCAGTCACTCCTATGGAAAATGCATGCACATGGCAACATTGAAACTGAGCGAAAACATAACACATGACAGAAGAGACTCGAAATGTTTCAATGGAACAGCTAGAGTCAGTCCATACAATCCAGAATATGAAGACTCCAAGGGATGAACTTAGTACATCAAAGTATTATTGAAGTACAATATCTAAATGTTAGCCGAAAGACAACCAGCTTCCTACCCAGGGATTAGACAGCACATCTAAGGAAGACCACTATTCGAAACTTGCCTACATGTACATGTACATGCACAATGATGGTGCATCTTGACACACATACGCACAAACACACACACGCATGCACACACACATACACACACGCATGCATACACACACACACACACTCACACTCGCACACACACACACACACACACACACACACACACATACACACAGACATACACACACACATGCATACACACACATGCGCGCACACACACATACACAAACACCTTGACCTTTGACGCCCATCGCCGGAGGCGATGATAGCAATGCTACGGCAGAAGCCATAGCAACTTGTGCTGGGATTACACCATTCAACAGCTTGCAAGGCTGAAGAATTGACCGTCACTATTCAGCCTGGTCTACACCATACAGCTATTTGGAGTGACATTTTCTGGCCAGTGAATCCCTATTTTTGGTCTTTTCCTTTTTTCTTTTTTTTTTTCCCGCACACACATCACACCACATACTCCGGCATGCACTGGCTGTTGGTAACCACCCAGGAGAATGAAAGAAAAGTCAGGAAGAGTCTGAGAAAGAGAAGAAAGACGTGTGTGACCATAATCGTCGGGAATCGAACCCGCAATCTATCGATTGGAAATCGCTGCACATACCACTGCACCATATGGGACACACAAACACACACACACACACACACACACACACACACACACACACACACACACACACACACACACACACACACACACACAATGGATTTGTTGTTATTCAGAGCTCACACCCATTATAATCCTACAGACAGTAATTGGCTCTACCCTTGATGTGCGTGAAAGTCACAGTGGCCACTGTGACCCAGTCAGCTGTGTCACAATTATGATGAAAATGAGGGCATGGTTACAAGAAACAGGACTGCTTCAAACATTCTGTTTCCTTTCAGATAAGCATCAACCCACAATCAATTCTGCCAATGCCAAACGTACAGTTGATGTTCCATGCCAGACTAAGTCCGCTCCATGTGAGCTTTCAGAAGCTCTTTCAGTGGGCCAAAGCAATTTGCTGAGAACGCCTGATTGATGCTACTTGGAAGCTGATAGTTTCCGAGGAGCCTGACAGACTTCAGCTCTGGACATGTTTCCATCAGCTTTAGGCATCCTGGTGCTGTTAGGTTGCAATAATGTAGCTGCAAGTGACGCAGGCGAGACAATTCTCCAGGAGCAAGGCTGTCACAGATTTTCAAATCCCAAAGTAGCAGCCAGGTCATGTGGGAATCTCCTTCGTCTACAACCAACCAGTGTCAGATGGCGTAGATTAACGCAGGTTTTCACTAGAATCGTCCAATCCACATCGTAGCCGTCCAGCGAAAGAAATTCCAGAAGAGGCATGTCCGCTGCGAGATAGTCTTTGAAATTCAATTGAATATGATGGTCCGCGGAACTCAGGGCCAGCGACAATTTGGTCATATTCAGCAGAAGAATTGGCCTACCGGTAAGTGGCGGAAAGTGTTGGGCTGTGCCACTCTGAAATGGGAGCAAATGGTACCGCGGGATCATGTGTGTGAAGAGCACGTGTGAAGGTGGCAGTGTCACTGTCAACGCTACAAGCTCTGTGCACCTTTTCAGCAAAGGAAATGTGTCCGCCATCTTACTCACAGTAAAGCCAGAGAGATCCAGATGACGCGCATATTGCAAGGTGTTATTCGCCAGCCAGGTTACTGCGGTCTGCGGAACACGTGAAGGGCTATTGGTACGTTTTGACAAGGCAATGGTGCGCCAGAGGCTGGGTGTTAGACAGACTTCACTCCACAGACTGCAGACTCTCCTCAGCAACATAAGAACAGGCAGACATCCGCCCTCTAACTTTATGACGTCAGAGAATATTTTCACCCACACTTCCCGAGGAAGTCTGCACCATTCGGCTGTACTGCAGACGTGGCTGCAATTTCCTTGGGCAACACTGTCTGACTCAGTCTCCGGCGAGCTGCCCACCGAAGCCTTGCCAGTCGGAGTCTTAGCTTTTTCAGCTTGTGCCGGCGGCGTATAATCTTTATCTGACTCGTCCTCGACCCCGCTGCCGTTCGGGCTGGATACGAATTTCCTCTTCTTGGGCAAATGCCACTTACGACCAGTTTCGGTGGCCTGCATTTTACCTGCCATAGCAAAGTAGGACTAGAACATATTCTCGGCAAGGCTATCGTTGATGAAGCGATACAGTAGCTAGTTACACGAAGTAACAGTTAGTTATGACTACATGCAACTGACAATCTGATGCTGTTATAATTATCGATTGTGAGCACTAGTGCACTAGCGAGGTTCGATTTTATAGCGAAAAGAACAGAGCTAGCGTAGATCTAGATCTAGATATGTCCGTCACGCAGACCTACTGTACGTGTGGTCTGATTTGAGTCCAGGCTACAAGTTGTAGGCTATCTAGCACAGTATAGTCTACTGTACAGGAGTACTGCAGTACGGTACAAGTACCAGAAGTACTGTGACTGTCTTGGCCGTGCTCTGCCGATGTACTCCGTCTGGTGTAGACCAGGTGTGCATTGTACCGTTGTTGTCGTTGTCATTGTGTTTGTTTTAGGGGGGTGGGGGGTCGATTCGCTTCGCCCGTTGTGTGGATTAGACAGTTATCTGGCGCAAGTCTTGATCTGTCTCATTCAGATCCTGTTCGCTATCGTTGCTATAAGTATAAGTACAAGAGAACATCTGTGGGTGCACATCCAGTGCATTTGCAGATTTGCGTGTTTCTCTTGCGACGGGCGTGTACATGGTACAAGTACAATCAGTGTAAAGTTAGTTACAGATGTAGATTGGCAGCATGAAACAAGGTGGAGGACACTGTGTTCGGAAACATTCACCATACTACAACCTTCCGCGGTTGCCAGAGCCCCGGCCCCTGCGGACCATTTGAACCATATGGGTGTTGAACCCCGTTCTGACCCTCATTATGCTAAGGGGAGTTTAGGATCAACGTCAACTACAATAATCAAGCCACATATCTGCAACGTCACGAGGGTAGGGGCGTGCGGATAATGCTCGAAAAGGTGGCAGATTCTGCTCGAAAAGCAGTGAGATTGGGCGAACCATACAAACCTTATGGCGGGCAATTCCTTGAATTCTGCTCCATTTCTTTATCCACATACCAAACATGCATAAAATTTACCAGAAAAAGTACCGAATTCTGCCAATTTTTCTGCCGGCATTATCCGCATATGCCTACACGAGGGTGCTGGCAAAAGTCGTACAACTAGCCCTTTCCCAAAGGTGCTCTTTTAATTCGCACTTGTTAGTGCTTTTCGCGTCCCTCAAAATATGCTGAAAAAGTGTTGTTTTTTCACGGCTGAGCGTAGCGAAAGAGTGTAAAAAACGTATTTTTCACTCACCATTAATTTTTTCTGTCGTGCTCTGCTGCTCTTCCACTGCGCAACTCTCCCCCACCTGCCATCGTGGTCTTGTATTCCTCGTAGAGCGTGGAGTTTTCCCGCCCTCCCTCCCTTGGGTCCCGTACGTTGTTGGGCTTCCATTGGGTGCTGTTTTACTGGTTTTCCATGGCATACTTTGTTTTGTGTGTTTCTGTCCCGAGGGTCTCGGGGTTTTTTGGTTGTATGATTACTCCTTTCTGCTTGTTTCTCTTCGGTTTTTCTTTTGGGTGTGACTGGCAGGGGGTACGTCCCATATTAGTAGAAGGGTTTTTCGGCCGCAAGGCGAGTTTTTCCCCCAGCCCGGTTGAGCGGTAGTGGCTGGAAATTTAGGGAGTCGGATTTTCAGGCGCTCCCCCACTGGCCAGTCACCCACACCAGGACATTGCTCTGCTCGTGTCTTGCACTGACATATCTCTTGCTGGCCGCCTTGCTCTTTATTACTTCTGGCCTAGTTTTTGGCTAGCGTGTGGCTGCGAGTGTGGTGTGACGGAATACTGAGTACATTCTGTGAGTACATTCTGGTAGACCACTACCCCATGTACAACCCGGTTGCTATGTGAGTGAAAAGTGCTCGTTTTTCAGTGAAGCATAGCCATGATACATGTACAATGTACATGTTCAGATATGAACCGTAGCTGAGAAATGAATACGCACTCTTCCATTATTTTATGGGTCCATGAAAGGCAAAACAGGAAGTAAAAGTTCAAAAAAACCACTTTTTACAGCATTGTGTACAAAGTACAAGCTTCGCCAACTTATTGCCCCCCCCCCCCTAAAAAGCGGCGTGCCAAGGCCTATCGAGCACTCGAAAACTGTGATCGCATGCATGAGCAAACAGATTTTAGCACTTTTTCAGCTGAAAAAGCTCAAAAAAGCGATATTCACCAAAAAAACGCAATAAAGGGCGAAAAGAACGGGCGTTTCCAAAAAGGGCCAAAAAGGCGAAAAAAGGGCGAGCACCTTAGGGAAAGGGCTGCCAGCCCAATAAAAACGTGATTTCTTGGACTTGGAGCAAAATTCTGCACACTTTCGCGCTTTTTCATGATACGACAAGTTGCACATGTGCACACGGTCTGCCCAGATTCAAATACATGTACGATCGTACAGTGCTGCCAAAAAATGACAGCGTGCAACAAAATATCTTTCCTTGCAAGGGCAAAATTTCCGGCTGGTCAGATCGAGACAAAATTTTCAGAGATTTTGCCGCTATTCATGCTCTTTTAACTGATGTAGCACTGGATGCATGATGTAGTCAACTTCGCCAATAACGACATTCGGCGGGGCATCAGAAAAGTGTCCTTATTCGCGAAGTGTCCTTATAACCGAAGTCCCATTTGAATGTATGTGAACCCATATTTTGTATAGTATGATATGCATATCAAAATCAAGCTCTTTTCTTGCTCTATGTCAATGTGTACTTTATTTTCATATTGCAGTTGAAAGGAACTAAAAATTCAATATGCAAGGGAAATCAATTGAAAAATTATGCCTTTTTGAGCCATCTACAGGGCCAGAGATACATGTATGTACATGTATGATAATTTACTGTACAATCATGTACAACTACATGTACATTGTATACATATACATGTAGGTGTGCTGGTAAATCCAACAATTTTGATAAAAAAAGGAAGAAAAAGCCGCCCCCCCCCTTGGCTGCATTTTCTTGCATGTGTGCAATAATATCCATCACCGGTACCAGTGCACCATAGGTTCTGGTACTTCTGCATGACAGGTACATGTACTTGACTGACAGGTACTTGAAATAGCTGTCAAAAGCCCAGAAAGTCGTTATTCAAGCAGTGAATATGACCACGGGGCACTAAAAGCATGTCGCTATACGCGAATTGTCGTTATTCAGATAGTCGTTATATCCGAAGTCAAATGTATACAGTTAGATGGGACTTTGCTCTGGGCATGGAAATTCGGTCGTTATTCGCGAATTGTCGTTATATCCGCAGTCGTTATTAGCGAAGTTGACTGTACGTCATGTACATGTATAGTCGTGTAGATCGATGTGCCGTGCAGTGCACGCATGCGGCATGGAGTGTATAGCTTGCACTGTTTGCATCCATGCACGTACAAAGTAGTTTTTATGACCTGATGTTTGTTTTTTATATTTGTGGTTCTATTGTTGGCATCTTTTGTCTTTTCTTTGGGTTAACAGGTTAACTTTATCCTCGTTTTCTTATTGCCTTGTATTGGAATTTGCCCATAAAAGTGGCTACGGTGTGATAATGCATTTTTATATTTCGTGTTTTAACATTATTTTCAGAAAATTGCTCTTACAATACCTTGCGTTTTATATTCATAATATTGTTGCCCGTAAAAGCGGCTTGGTTACATGTACATGACATTGTACATGTATCCGCTGTCCGATCCCGGTTTGATAACTGATGGCGTGACACCGACACTGACAGGTCACCCAGTTTCTACAGTTGCAATGTTGAGCCATCTTGCACGCCCTTCCATTTCTGGATTGTTTTTTTTTTTTTTATTGTTTTTTTTTACTTGCTTTCCGTTTCCCCATTATTCCAAAGGATGCTGTGTACGTGTAGCTCTGACATTGGTACTGTGCACTGGGCTACTGTCTGTAACTCTTGAGGTAATCATGATTTAATTTGAAGTGAATCTTTGCAAGTCTGTGGTCAATTAGCAATACCGCCTTCTCTTTCCTCTATAACCAGCCTCCCCGAATTCAAGCATTCTCTCTATCAGCATTTTCGCCGATATATTCATTACATGCGCGCCGCGGGGATTATGAAAAATATTCTTCCGAGGACCAATCCGTGTACTATCTGTACATAGCTCGACTTGTCAGGGGTCAGCGCAGCCATCATGGTACACAGTTTTTGGCTTTCACACTTTTTCACCACATTGTCTACACCTTTCCTTCTGTTCTCTTTGATTTCAAATTTCGATTTTCATCATCCTCCCGACACCCCAAGTCTCTTGCCCATCCACCAACTGGCAATTACTTCGCTAAATCCTTCCTTTCCCTTATCGCTGTTGCTTGGAATAAACTTCCTGCTGATATACGTTTACTCGATAGTCCCACGCTATTTAATCGCCAGGTAAGGAAGCTGTATGGAGTTTACCGCTTCTTAGGCTCCGGCGGATTATGCTCGCGAAATCATGGGATTATGCTTTCATGGATTCTCGCATTATGCTCGTAAAATCCTCAGTGTATTATGTTTTGGCACCCGGGGATATTATATTCACTTTGTTGTACTTATCGAGCCTCAAAGTTCGGAAATTTGTGCCTTTTTTCGTACTTGCAAGTTGCAAGTGGCCATAAGTACAACAAAATACATGAGTATCCCCATATAAAAGGTGTCCATGCATGTTAGAGATCAACATGGAAAAGAGAAAACATTACTTCTTCTATTCATTACTTGATTTCTTTTGTAATTCAGTGAAAATATTATTTCATTGCCAAATTCGTTTGAGTTACCTTTGGAAATTATCATGTTCAACTGTCTTCGTAATCATCATACTCGTCCAACCGATGTCATTCTCATTCATCACCCTGCGCATAATCAGCTCATCGCTCCCGTAGCTCCTCTTCTCCTTCCATCATGACCGAACATCAACTATACATCAATTTAGAGCAATATCCATAGCCTGCAGTCATACCATGGTTGCTAAAAATAAAATCCCGAGGTCATGACTTCGTAACATGCATACTGTACAAATGTGATGTACATTATACCGGTACATGACATGTACACGGAGGTTTGCGGACTACCTGCCACTATCTCGTCCGCCCCGGAATACCTGATAAAGGCTGATTCACTCGCATCTTCTGCTACATGTACTGCGTCAGTGTGAGAAAGAACTTTGAAGAAAACGAGTTCGAGCATACAATACTGTATTGCCATGATTTATACCCTGCTTTTCATTGAAAACACTATCCGCATGACCTCCGAACCCTTTACCATGCAGACCACCAGCACTGATCAGGTGCATTGTACACAATTGTATAGCCTACATACTAGAACTGTGGTATAATCGTGTAGTTATGCTCCTACCTCCTAGAGGATGCCAATTTATGCTCCAAATTTTCAACCACCAAATTATGCCAATAATTATGCCGGCATAATTGAAATTTACAGCTGACCATGTTTATGCAATCAACGGAATTCCGCCACCTTGCAGTTGATTTTCCCCATTTCTCTCCTCATCAATCCCTACTTGTCTTTGTACATACATGTACATCTACATCTACTGTTCTTTCAATCAAATGAACCCCTCGATAGGCACATTGCCTTTGGGTCATTTCATAATAATAATAATAATAATAATAATAATAACAGTACGAAGTAGTGGTTGCGACTTCGGCGATGATTTGTAAGAAAGGGTTTGCTCCCCACACCGGAGCTCGCGCTATTCCGCCGACTTTACTTGACACTTGACTGACTCACGACTGCCATCCAGAGCACACGAGAAGTCCATCGAACCTTCGACTCGGCAAACCTGCAAGAAAGCACCACTCCCTGCTCAATACACAGTGTTTCGGGGAATTCACCCCTCATCAGTTGAGCTTGAGTAGGCTGAGGAAGATTGTGCCTGAAGAGCACCACTTATATAGTGCTCTCCAGGCACAAACATCACCAGGGATACAAACTTACAAAGACGCTCCGCTCAGCGTGTATTGAGCAGGGAGTGGTGCTTTCTTGCAGGTTTGCCGAGTCGAAGGTTCGATGGACTTCTCGTGTGCTCTGGATGGCAGTCGTGAGTCAGTCAAGTGTCAAGTAAAGTCGGCGGAATAGCGCGAGCTCCGGTGTGGGGAGCAAACCCTTTCTTACAAATATTAACAGTCAATTTTTTTTCTTCAGACTTTTCCCGTTTGTCTCTTTCCCTCAAACCAGTTAACAAAATAATAATAATAATAAATAATCCGCCGGTGCCTACCGCTTCTCAGTTTCCGGCATACCTAGTTTCACGTGTTGAACAATATACACTGTAGTCTAAATCCGCTACTGCAATTATTTTGTTTTAGTGCCTTTCCAGTGTTCTATTAGCACCGCTGGTTCTCAATCTATTGTTCCTCCTCTCATTTGACTTAGAAAATCTCAGATTTTGAGTTTTTTGGGCTCCATACATAATTTTATTTTTATTATTTTATTGGTTTGGTGAAACTCCCATGATAGGTATCCCTTTACCTCTCGAGAATCCGTAAATAAACAAACAACAACAACAACAACACTGACGGTATCCCAATTTGAGGATGGACAGAAGATGAAGTGCAGCTTTCTTGAACACCGACGTTTTGTCTACATTGTAGCTGAAACATCTCATCTGGCGTCTAGAACGCAATTATTATGAGTTGTGAGTGCCAGCTGAGCTGAACACAAGCTGGACACCATTCGTCAGCTGGGAATTTGCATCGAAGCTCTTGATAGCCACGATAAGCATAATTATACAGAGGTAACATTGTTTGACTCAATACGCATGCAGGTGATACCACTAGTGGCACTACAATGTAAATGGTGCAAAATTGATGCAACAGCAAATAATTATGTACTTCGTACAATCACGAACAACTGTAAGGCAAGTGTTCATGCCTGTCATGGAAGAATTTCAGCCCGGAATACTTGTTGTCATGGTCATAAAATTATACAGGACTTGAGTTGGCTCTGGACATAAACACACTTGTGGTGAATACGGTCATTATTGCGAGAAAAATATTTAGCCATTGTCACCTGATGCCGCACTACAAGCAATATTTCATGTACATGTATGTGAGACTCAATTGCATTCACATGGCCGTAGATGCATGTAAGCACACAATGCTGTACAGTTTAAGTAGTAATCGACATGTGGTGCCTTCCTGCTGCACATGCATGTGCAGCAAGTTGGCAACGACGCATGACCTATCCGCACCGCACAGCGTGAGCTTAGAAAGGAATATTGCACACATAGTGCTATTTGTGTTCCGATATCGTTAAGCCGGTATACATGTACTAGTATCCTTATACATGTACCTGGTCACTCGATAGGCGATGCCGACTGTACTAATCTTATCCATATTACCCGATAGACTATAGCACACTGCGTCAGATCACTATGCAACAAAACAAGAGCTTTGGAGCGAATTATACACTGAAGCAAAGTAGGTTTCAACGGTACAGCACTAGTCACAATGAGGGGAGTTCCGAGGATGGTTGGGCCGTGACGCATAGATGATGATTGTTAATGATTCGTGCATGGTGGAAAATTACCACCAATGGCGATGATATCGCTTTCACAACAATGACATCAGTAGGAGCAGTGACACAACCTTACTGCTCCAAGTAGGATTTACAAGCGAGTGAAGGGAGAGCAGATTGGTCTAATAGCAGACCGGGTCTAAGCAAGGAAGTAATCGGCATCAGAGGTGAGCTTGCACATCAGAAAACAGATGATGATCACCAAACACAGAGAAGTTGGCTATGTGTATGTTTGCGTCACTGTGTGTTCATGTGCGTGTGTCTGCATGTGCGTTTGTGTGTATGCGCGCACATCTGTGTGTGAGAGAGAGGCAGACAGACAGATAGCATATGGTGGGAGGGATCAAGGTCTGACTTCAGAGTTAAATGCTGACGGTGTGGAATAGCAACAGTGCGAAATCGGGCAGGGTGGTTAATGGCCCACACTGGAGCCGAGTAGGAGCGCCAGTGGTTGAGGGCTAGCACAGGAGTAGCAGCAGCTCCAGCCTAGGAAGATCAGCTTCTGGATGAAAATCTCCCTTACACAGTACTAGGTACCAAGCTTCACTAGCAGATTGCCGGCAGGGGCACAAGGCGAACACCCGTACATCCCTCAAGCCACCAGAGCCGCAGTACTTGGACACGATCCAGGTGCTTATCCGCCAACAATGCTGAGAAGGCACTGGAGCCATACAGGAACTTATGATCGAGCATGACCACAGGCTTGAAATACAGGGTCCGGCTTTGAATACTGAGACAGCGACGTCTCCTCCACAGAACACTACTCAGCCTCACTATTGCATTATTTTCGCTTTTTCATGATTTTTACAATTGTGTTAGAGCACACAGCACTCGATGGAACATTTACCAGTGACTAAATAACTCCGCGTCTCCGACCACAACTGCAGCGTTCCCGTGAGCCTGTTGGATTTCCGTCAGCCTGTTGAGATTATCTTCATCTCGTCACATGTGAGCCTGTGTGTTTCATCCGTATCGTGGCACAATTACACAGGCACGATTTCCAACAAGGCCGGTTCCGTTGCTCGAAGGGTTGGCGGTAAGAATTGCTACGCCGTCTGTGGCTGTATGGGAATTTGGCGAGTCGTCGTCTTTCTCCATAAATCCTGATCGTCACCCGAACAACAGCCACTATTGCCTAAAAACTACGACACAACAGTATCAAGCTCGCCCCAGCAGAAGGACGCGAATGACGAGCGCTAAGACGGAGAAAGAGAGACAGGGTTAGCGAGAGCTGACTAGTGCAGGTACGCTGTCATCTCCTGAGGTGGTGGGCCAAGCAGGGAAGTGAAACGGAGGAAAATAGAAGGCATACGTAGGCACCGAAACCTATTGCCTGTCACATACTAAGTGCCATTTAGCGTTGACAGCTAGCTGTCAGCTGACAGCCTCAACATTTGAAAATCTGCTAAAAAAACTCTTGATCAGAACTCTGCGCACTCTCAAATGGAGCGCACAGGAAAAAACTCGGCGACAAAGAACGCTTCGTATCGACGCCATGGACTGAATTCGGCACGTCCAACAAACGGAATAGTGTTCTCTGATATATTCTCTACGTGCTGGGTATGGTCGTGTTTAGTTGGAAGCTCAGTGCATCACCACTTTCGATTTTGAGACTTGGCCGATGGACTACTATAATCGATATAATCGTTTCAGCACTAAATTGAAAGACAATGCTACTGAGGCTAGGAGTATAGCAGGACAAACGTGACAACTACGGAGTAGTGGTTGCACCGAGACACAGCAGCATGCAGTGACGGTGTACCGGTGGTGTATTGACTATTGATGTCTCTGCGCTGCCGACCTGAGGTCCGGCTCCGGGCATCACGGCCAAAAACAGGCACCAAAAACAATAGATACAGCAGCTGTAGATCGACGTACATGCACATGAAGCGACGGTTCAGCAAAATAAAAAGAAGCGTGAAGCCATAGGTCATAGCAGGTACTACTACTAGGTGCGGTAGACACCCGCAAACTACAGGGAACGGGGTGCACACCTCACGTATCTATGCGCACTGGTCGCAATGGATCAAGTTTGACTAGTCGGCTGTGCACTGCATGCAAAGTTCCGTACCGCAATGAGAGGACGATGGGCACTTCTAGTACTTGTCCTGTACTAGTCGACTCTACTGTGCACATGTGGTAGATAATTATAGTCTAGACTCAAATCAGACGACACGTAGGTCTGCTGCTGCTGCTGCGTGACTGGTGACGGAGATCTACCTCTTTTCTTTTCGCTATAAAAATCGAACCTCGCGCTAGTGCACTAGTGCTCACCATCGATAATTATAACAGCATCAGATTGTCAGTTGCGTGTAGTCATAACTAACTGTTACTTCGTGTAACTAGCTACTGCATCGCTTCATCAACGATAGCCTTGCCGCGAATTAAATTTTGTTGTAGTCTTACTTTGCTACGGCAGGTAGAATGCAGGCCACCGAAACTGGTCGGAAGTGGCATATGGCCAAGAAGAGGAAATTCGTATCCGTTCCGAACGGCAGCCCGAACGGCAGTGGGGTCGAGGACGAGTCAGATAAAGATTATACGCCGCGGGCAAAAGCTGAAAAAGCTAAGACTCCGACTGGCAAGGCTTCGGTGGACAGCTCGTCGGAGACTGAGTCCGACAGTGTTGCCCAAGGAAATAATTGCAGCCACGTCCGCAGTACAGCCGAATGGTGCAAACTTCCTCGGGAAGTGTGGGTGAAAATATTCTCTGACGTCATAAAGTTAGAGGGTGGATGTCTGCCTGTTCTTATGTTGCTGAGGAGAGTCTGCAGTGTGTGGAGTGAAGTCTGTCTAACACCCAGCCTCTGGCGCACCATTGCCTTCTCAAAACGTACCAATGGACCGTCACGTGTTCCGCAGGCTGCAGTTACCTGGCTGGCCAATAACACCTTACAGTATGCGCATCATCTGGATCTCTCTGGCTTTTCTGTGAGTGAGCTTGAGGGCATAGATTCTTCGCTGAAAAGGTGCAAGGAGCTTGTAGCGTTGACGCTGCCGACTTCAAAAATGCACTTCACATGCACAGTGGTGCTGTCACAGCTCACAATTTACAGGTGCGAAATTCAACACTTTCAGCACTTTAGGCCAGATCTTCTGCAGAATCTGACAAAATTGTCGCTGGCCCGGAGTGACTCTCTCCCTCCTAATCAATTTAATTTCGCAGGTGACATGCCTCTGCTGGAATTTCTTTCGCTGGAAGGCTTCGTTGTGGACTGGCCGATTCTAGTGGAAACCTGCGTCAATCTACGCCATCTGACACTGGTTAGATGTGAGCCAAGCCATCGCTTCCCTGACGTAGCGGGTTTGCCCAAGCTCCAGTCATGCACTCTAGTGGATGGCGACTCCTCGCTGGTTCCTTGGCAACGCTTCCCATGGAATTTCCCGATGCCGGTCGGGACGACGCATGTTCTCCACTGGCTAGAGAAATGTGCTAACCTTAAGCGGTTGACCTTGTCTGGGAATACAGCCATGTGGGAGGGTATGAATGATCTGGTAGAGCGCGGAATCTGCCTGCCATCCTTACGATATCTGGATCTGCATACCATGCATCTTCCTTGTGGACTATGGAGTATTAACATCGAACCATTCCTCACAGCACTCGTCCAACATTCAAGTTCATCATTGGAATCCATTAAAGTCAAGAATTTGGTAATCGGTGACAGCCTTGCTGCTGGAGAATTGTCTTGCCTGCGTCACTTGAAGCTACATTATTGCTACCTAACCGCACCAGTATGCCTGAAACTGCTGGAAGCATGTCCAGAGCTGAAGTCTGTCAGCCTCCTTGGAAACTATCAGCTTCCACGTAGTATCAATCAGGCGTTTTCAGCAGATTGCTTTGGCCGATTGAAAGAGCTTCTGAAAGCTCACATGGAGCGGACTTAGTCTGGCATGGAACATCAACAGTACGTTTGGCTTTGGCAAAATTGATTGCGGGTGAATGCTTATCTGAAAGGAGACAGAACGTTTGATGCGGTCCTGTTTCTTGTAATTATCCCCTCATTTTCATCATAATGTAACAAGGCTGACTGGGTCACGGTGGCCACTGTGACTTTCACTTACTTGTACATTAATGGTAGAGCCAGTTACTGTCCGTAAGATAATTATGGGTATGAGCTCTCAATAACAACAAATCCTTGGTGTATGCGTGCGTGCATTTGTGTGTGTGTGTGTGTGTGTGTGTGTGTGTGTGTGTGTGTGTGTTAGAAACACTAGCTATGTGTAGAACGGTCCCCTTTCACCTCAATTATTCTCCTTGTTTCTTTTTTCTCGCTGTTATCTCCCGCTTCTGGGAGCGACGTGGCCATTTTGTGGCAGTTGTACATAGTAGTAGTGTGTGTGTTGAATGTTGTAATCCCAGCACAAGTTGCTATGTCTAACATAGCTGTTCGCTATCATCGCTTCCACGATGGGCATGTCTAAGGTCTGAGGTGTGTGTGTGTGTGGGTGGGTGCGTGCGCGTGAGCGCGCATGTGTGTGTGTGTATGCATGTGTGTTTGTGTGTGTGCGTGTGGGGGGGGGGGGTGTGAGTGTGTGTGTGTGTGTGTCTACACGGTGTGTGTGTCTGCACGGTGTGTGTGTCTACACGATGTGTGTGTGTGTGTATGTGTGTGTGTGTGTGTGTGCGTGCGTGTGTGTGTGTGTGTATGTGTGTGTGTGTCCCATATGGTGCAGTGGTATGTGCAGCGATTTCCAATCGATAGGTTGCGGGTTCGATTCCCGACGATTATGGTCACACACGTCTTTCTTCTCTTTCTCAGACTCTTCCTGACTTTTCTTTCATTCTCCTGGGTGGTTACCAACAGCCAGTGCATGCCAGAGTATGTGGTGTGATGTGTGAGCGGGAAAAAAAAGGAAAAAAGACCAAAAATAGGGATTCACTGGCCAGAAAAAGTCACTTCAAATAACTGTATGTAAAGTAGACCAGGCTGAATAGTGATGGTCAATTCTTCAGCCTTGCACGCTGTTGAATGGTGCAATCCCAGCACAAGTTGCTATGGCTTCTGCGGTAGCATTGCTATCATCGCCTCCGGCGATGGGCGTCAAAGGTCAAAGGTCAAAGGTGTGTGCATGTGTGTGTATGCATGTATTTGCGTGTGTGTGTGTGTGTGCATGTGTGTCAAGATGCACCATCATTGTGCATGTACATGTACATGTAGGCAAGTTTCGAATAGTGGTCTTCCTTAGATGTGCTGTCTAATCCCTGGGTAGGAAGCTGGTTCTCTTGTGGCTGACATTTTGAGATTGTACTTCAATAATACTTTGATGTACTAAGTTCATCCCTTGGAGTACTTTGTGGAGTGGCTTCTTATTTCCTAAAAAATTTTAATTCTCCGTGAAGTCCAAATTTGAAATTGCAATTCCTATTCTTTTACGGGATAATATTTTCACAAAATATGTTGGTCAATGAGTTATGTTATGATACACCGTACAGCCATGCAGCTGCCACAGGTGGAAGCAGTATTAGGCTTTGATGTATGCTTTTATCACATTGCTGCATAGGTCTTTCCAGCCTTGTCGTGACTGGGCGATGGCATGGAGGTTCTCAAGTTCCTATCGTTTCTTGAGTGACCCCCCCCCCCCCCCCCCGATACGCTGCAGGTCCTGGTGCAGTCTCAGTGGCAGAGTGGTACGTGGCCGGCCCCGCCAGGTGGCAGCGGAACTTGGGTTTTCGAAGTATGCTGCCATCATAACGCGTCAATGCCAGGTGTAAAAAAAGCATCTCTCGTGATTGTTGCCAAATTTTCATTAAAAACAAGTTTGGCCGTTAATTTGCCAGATTTTCTTCAAAACAACAATTCTCTGTCCAACCTGCACTCCACTCCTTTCGTACACATCCGCACATTCACTCATACGTGCACACCACTATTGAACACGTCAATATTGTCAGTGGGGGCCACCAAAACCCAACTCTCACTCAACTCTACGCACAAATAAAAGACAAAAGAGGCCGACCCTTTTATCCCACACCGTGCTCCCTCGTACCCGTTCCCGGGTGGACAGAGAACACTACTTCTCTGCTAATTCTTATACATGTACTGTGACGTCAACCGCAGAGAAGTGACATGCTTTGCAAGTGCAAACTAAGGTATTTTCTTGTGCTGGCAAGACTTGCAGTGCCGGTGTGTGCCCGGACGTGACCTGCCTCTTGTCAGTCCAGTGCATGATGACGTACATGTACGTACTGTCGTGGACATGGAAATCCGGAGCCGGAACGCAAACAATAATTATTTCTTTATCATTTTGGTCATCTTTTGTATTTTCATGACATGATTGTATCGGCTTATTAATTTTGCCCATACAAGAGGCTTCGTAAAAAACAAACTAAAAAAAAACATGGAAATCCGGTCGCACGTCTAGAGGCCTCAGGCCAGGGCGCTGGTCACGCAGCCGTGGGTATGCGGTACACACATGCATTTATGCGCTGAAGGGCGCCGGTCGCATCAGATCAACATGACACTGCATGCTACGTTTTGTACGCGCCGAAGGCCCCAACCCCAGTCATTCGACTGGATTTCCATATGGACGAAAGTACATGATTGACAGTACATGATTGTACATGATAATATTATAACCTAACACTGGTTAAAAGCCAGTATTAGATAAACCTTGTTATACATATAGGTCACGCAGTTGTTAGATTGACAGCATGAAACAAGGTGGAGGACACTGTGTTCGGAAACAGTGACCTTAGTCCTTACTACAACCTTCCCCTTGTTTCATGCTGTCAATCTAACAAATGATTGTACACATACATATGTCGTGTTCATGTGTTTCATCTGTATTGTATTCCGTCTGCTCCTACATGTATCTTTGTCAAGTGTTTGCCGTGGCGTCGATGTGTCTCGTCTATGAATAGCGTTGGGAAACATATCACTATCCATGCTTTGCTGGCTGGCTGCTCGCGCCCTTCGCTCCTTCAGCTTGCACGCTACTAGGACATAATCTTTACTTATAAAAGAGAGGCACCTGTGACGTGTGTCTGTGTGTGTGTGTGTGTGTCACGCTCCTTATAGAGAAGAGGCACCTGTGACGTGTGTTTTTGTGTCACGCTGAAGCGCTGCGGAGCAGCGCTGCCCTGAGCACGCGAAGCGTGCGAACAGTGTAGCACAGTGTAGCTAGCGGAAGCAGCCACAGAAGCACTGAGCACGCGAAGCGTGCGAATCGTGTAGCCACCACCACGTGCGAACAGTGTAGGTGGTAGCATGCAGACACGATCAGTACGAGTAGCGGTAGCAGCCGCGCGCGCAGAAGCACACTGAGCACGCGAAGCTTGCGAATCATGTAGCCACCTAGCCCAGGCCATCATGGCATATAGGTAGCACTAGCAGCCGCACAAGCGCTGCGGACCACGTGAACCGTTCTCTGCAAATAGAAACATGCATCTGCAACAAAAGGATTCAAAAGATCTGCACTGACTGCACTCTGCATCTGATCTGCAGTGAAGAGCGCGCATCGCACTTTTGTTCGTAATTTTATGAATTTTTTGAGCCGCTTCATCCGCCACCAGCCGGCCAGGTGATGGACAACTCTGACCAGCCTCCCGAAGGCGTAACCATGGTAACAGACGTCCCTTCTTCTCCTTCCAACGATGAAGAACCTCCCTCACCGGTACGGTGCACCAGGACTTCAGCGGTCTGGCCACCACCACGTGCTGAGCACGTGTGCTGTTCATGTACTTGCTTCACCCGCATGCCGCCACATTCGGCCAGGCAACGCTGGCCGGGGGTGCTGCTAGTAGCAGTATATAGCTCGATGCTTTGCTTCGAGAGGTGGTTGTTCTTTTTGCTTCTCGGTTGCTTGGAACTTGGTCCTAGAGTGAAGCTTTGGTCTTCTTGTGTGGTGAGGGTGAGGAATGGGTATCTGGACTCCTGGTATATTTCCGTAACGAACCTGGAATTGTAGAATCCTGATAGTATGTCTGGCCCACTCCCCGGTCATGACACATACATGTATGTACATGGTATTACTATTATTTTTTTATTTTAGATAATCCAACACTGGCAACAGCAGTGCTGCACTATCACCAGATACATGTATAATCCAACACTGGCAACAGCAGTGCTGCACTAGCACCAGATACATGTATAATCCAACACTGGCAACAGCAGTGCTGCACTAGCACCAGATACATGTATAATCCAACACTGGCAACAGCAGTGCTGCACTAGCACCAGATACATGTATAATCCAACACTGGCAACAGCAGTGCTGCACTAGCACCAGATACATGTATAATCCAACACTGGCAACAGCAGTGCAACACTAGCACCAGATACATGTATAATCCAACACTGGCAACAGCAGTGCAGCACTACCACCAGATACATGTATAATCCAACACTGGCAACAGCAGTGCTGCACTAGCACCAGATACATGTATAATCCAACACTGGCAACAGCAGTGCTGCACTAGCACCAGATACATGTATAATCCAACACTGGCAACAGCAGTGCTGCACTAGCACCAGATACATGTATAATCCAATACTGGCAACAGCAGTGCTGCACTAGCACCAGATACATGTATAATCCAACACTGGCAACAGCAGTGCTGCACTAGCACCAGATACATGTATAATCCAACACTGGCAACAGCAGTGCTGCACTAGCACCAGATACATGTATAATCCAACACTGGCAACAGCAGTGCAACACTAGCACCAGATACATGTATAATCCAACACTGGCAACAGCAGTGCAGCACTACCACCAGATACATGTATAATCCAACACTGGCAACAGCAGTGCTGCACTAGCACCAGATACATGTATAATCCAACACTGGCAACAGCAGTGCTGCACTAGCACCAGATACATGTATAATCCAACACTGGCAACAGCAGTGCAACACTAGCACCAGATACATGTATAATCCAACACTGGCAACAGCAGTGCAGCACTACCACCAGATACATGTATAATCCAACACTGGCAACAGCAGTGCTGCACTAGCACCAGATACATGTATAATCCAACACTGGCAACAGCAGTGCTGCACTAGCACCAGGTACATGTATAATCCAACACTGGCAACAGCAGTGCTGCACTAGCACCAGGTACATGTATAATCCAACACTGGCAACAGCAGTGCAGCACTAGCACCAGGTACATGTATAATCCAACACTGGCAACAGCAGTGCTGCACTAGCACCAGATACATGTATAATCCAACACTGGCAACAGCAGTGCTGCACTAGCACCAGATACATGTATAATCCAACACTGGCAACAGCATTGCAGCACTAGCACCAGGTACATGTATAATCCAACACTGGCAACAGCAGTGCAGCACTAGCACCAGATACATGTATAATCCAACACTGGCAACAGCATTGCAGCACTAGCACCAGATACATGTATAATCCAACACTGGCAACAGCAGTGCTGCACTAGCACCAGGTACATGTATAATCCAACACTGGCAACAGCAGTGCAGCACTAGCACCAGGTACATATAATGCAATACAAGTACAGTACCACGAGTTTTAGATAAACCTTGCTTTACACGACTGTACAAATATAGTCCACTCATGTTTTTCGTTTGACAGAATGAAACAAGGTGGAGGACACCGTGTTCGGAAACAGTGACCTTTCTATAAATAATTTACTGTCTTATTCTGGTTATCGAAGGTCGGTAGAGCCACGGTCCGTTGGGACCATCTGAACCATAATAATTATTATGGGTGTTGAATCCGGTTCTGATACTCGCCATGTACATGTACACGCACATGTATAGGCCGCGTCGGGACATCATCAACCTCGTCTACAGAAAGCATCTTCTCACGACAGTGTCAAGGTGGTGACAGTAACTGTTGTCAGCTGACGAGCTGAAAGATGGACGCCATGGGCAGAAGTAACTTGTTGGAAGAAAAAGAGTTAAACAAGTCAGATTATTATTTAAAAATATTATTATTATTAAATTTTGTATTTGTAGAAGAGAAAAGGACATATGGATACGAGTTAACCCTTTAAGAGCCGCCCCATACTTGAATGCGTCGTAAACGTCCTGTGGCTCTTAAAGGGTTAAGGTGGCAGTCTGGGTTCGCGGCCCGACCGCATGAACACAGCCGTAACTTCCATAATAATTGATGAATTTTGCTCAAATCTTGACCACATACCCAGTGTATTTCACTAAGTCCAATGAAGTATAAATCAAGCTCACACATGGGAATCCGCAGACACAATAGTCAAATCTGCGATTATGCCGTACCACCAATACCTTAGACGCAATATGCAAACGCAGAAAGAAGCTGGGTAGAAACTGAGTGCTCCACAGGATTTCCTTCACATATACCTAGGTGCTAAGTGGAGCGGAATTTTGAAATCATATTCAGAACAAAGTACTCAAGCTGTCAAACAAAAATCATGCAATCGCGCAAAATTTAGGTCCTCGATCAGTAGCACTTTACTCAAAGCTACTAGACAAATATAAAAATCCATGACACTTAGCACCTTGATAAATGCTCACAGTTTCCAAAAATGTATGGTTTATGGGGTCTGTGACTTACAGGTTCTTCGCTACGCTGTCTAAGAGGTACGGGACTCAGTGGAAAATGGAGAAAAAAAGTGCTCTGTGCAAGTACAGATGGAGGTATGTCTGTCCAACTAGAACTTACTAGAACTTAGTCGAAGCCACCAGCTTCATATGTCAAACCTTCTTCCTCTTGCTGCTCATCCTGGATGCCTTTCCTGATCCTCCTTCGCTTCTTTCGTGACCTCTTCCCTTCTTCTGACTTCTTTCTGGCAGCATGTGCCTGTCTCTCACGGTCTAGCAGCTTGATGAGACGTGTCGTATGGTGTCCAGTAGGGAGGCCCATCTCGTCCAGAACGCGTTTCACTGCCACACCTCCATCATTGAACCAGGCCACGGCCAGGTAGACGCACATCTGGACAGTGGGAGCGGATGCAAAGCCTGTCTTTGGACACAACTGCCACACGAGTCCATTGAACGCTTCGTTGCGATTCTGCGTAGCACCCTTCTGGCAGCGCTCGAGCAAACTCCGGTCGGACAACCGAATGTAGACCGGCTTCAGTTCCTTCCATACTGCCTCTGGCAGGATATTGTGGTGGACGTAGACATCACCACCTGCCTGTTGCTGCTGCCATCTACACCAGCTGTTAATTCCAGGCGGACAATACTGGTGCTGAGGTTTACTGTCGCTGGATGCACGATGCATGAGGGATGCCCATATGGCCCTGGCCATGGCTTGCAAGTCTCCGCTGTTGTTCCGCACAGCCATGCCATAGTAGGCTTGCAGCTTGTCGATCATGGCATCCGTGAGGCGACCACGTCCGCCTATAGTGCGCCCATCAGCAAGCTTCTTGCCCGCAAGGTTTTTCTTCAGCTTTCTTAGGCTGGTACCGATGCGTTTTTGAACGTGGCCGACACATTCCTCCTTGACTACAGGCACCTCGGGCCCATACGGACAAGCGTCACGCACAGCCTTAAAACTCTTGGTATCTCCATCACCAATGTAGGTGGTGTACCTCAGCTTGCGGCTCTCAAAGGACCTGGCCCACAGAGTCTTGGCGGCTGCACTCTCCATGGCAGGAGCTGATACAGTGGTGTTGACTGAGCAATCGTGTTCGGCAATCTGTCGATCATAGTCATCTTTGGTTAGCTCTCCCTTCTCTTTTCTAGACGCCAAGTGCGTGCACTTGTGGCAAAACTTTGAAAGCACTTCGCAGTCCACCACTTTGCCGACATCATATGCAATTATAGTGAAGGCTCCGAAGAGCGATGCGAATCCTCGGCGCATCCAGGTACCGTCATAGGAAGCAGCGATATCGCTACCCCCATCTGCTGCGGACACTGCTTTCTCAGCTGCCTCAGTCATGCTACGCTCAGCGACGCTCTTGGACGCGGAATGCAGGCCTTTAGCATGGCTGTAAAATGTCGACCGACTCATAGGTGATGGCATATTCAGTGCACCCGCCAGCTTTACCATTGATTGACGTCCACGGCCAATCAGTCGCATTCCGAATACTGCTCGTCTGTTCACCTCCCAGACCCGATTGAACTTCTTGGACATAAATTCGCTTGCTATGTCGCCGCAGTTAACACAGGAAAGCTCCAGGCATGATGCAAGGCCTCCCCGTTGCGATTCGCTGATCGTGACTGCGCCATTACAGCCACTGCAACAAACTGCAGCTGACAAAAGCTGCTGAAGGCACTCGAGATCAATCAGGCGAAATCCATGCGCCCCTTCCTCACACTCTTCATCCAAGTCACTGTCGGAGGAACTGCTGTCGACTTCACCGCCACTTCCATCACTATCGCTGTTTGAAGACGTGGCTTCAGCTGACACTTCAAGGTCGTCATCAGACAGTGGCAAGTCAGGAATTTGTTTTGCAGGCGAAATTTCACCAGAGGGAGCCTTCGGCGCCTGAGACACTCCATAGAACGTTCTTTTCCTTTTCTTAGATCGTCCGGGCTTTCCCTTGGCTCTAGACTTCCCCATAGTAGCCAACGAAGGGGTTAGCTCCAAGAAACAATTACTCCAAAACAATTACTCCAAAAGTAACTAGTTTCAACAGCAGAGCGATCAGCTGAGATCATGAGAGTCGAAATTTGAATTTTTTTGAATTTGCGCATGCGCAAAAGTTATCTTGGTTGCCATGGTGACAAAGATCGTGCGCGGCTAGCCCCCGCCGGCTGTCAGTCTGCAGCCAGTCTGCAGCGCAGAGGAGTACCAGGAGTCGCTCCAGAAAATTTTAATGAAATCGCTCAAAGATTGACGGTAAAAATCGGAATAGTGTGCAAACCTAAATTTTGTAGAAATTTGCTGATATTTCAGTATTTTCAAAAACAATTGTGCAGACTTTGCGCGGCTATATCTCCGGAAGGAAGCACCCGATTACGCTCAAATTTTCAGGATAAACCCTTTGGACCATACACAAGACGCTGCCAGTGAAAAAATACAGAAAATCGAAACTTTGTTTTTTGACCCTCTGAACCCAGACTGCCACCTTAAGAGTAACTCTCCATCACTGTAACATGATACTACATGTATATACACGGAGTCAGAAAGTGGAATAACTAGGCACAAAACTGACTGAGACTGAGTACTAGTTATTGCACTTTCTGACTGTATATAGTATCATGTTACAGTGATGGAGAGTTACTCTTAACTCGTATCCATATGTCCTTTTCTCTTCTACATTTATTTATGACTCAACATCCGAGTTTCAAATTTGTATTTGTATTTGTATTTATAATTATCATTATCTCATGGCACATCATGATGACGGGCAGTAAAACTGAGACAAGGGTGAAAGCCAACCACAGCAGTAAAACAGATAAAGGAATACAAATAAAAGGCAAAGAAGGCAAAGTAGGAGACAAACCAGCAGGATGTCATGCAAATACATGAAACCTAAAATTGAGCAGAGATTTTAGCAACAAAATTATCCTTCGACGTGCTGGTCTTGGCCTGCGTTGGTAATGTTGCCCAAAACACGTAGCCAGCAAAGATCGGGGATCTAGTGAATAAGGTGGAGGCAGCGTGTGGGAGACTGAATGAGTTCCGCGTATTCCGTGTTTCGGAGAACCAATCATAAGCCTGCATATGCAAGGGTATTTTATTTAATTAAATTAAACTCAGATACTGAGCCAGTACTAATAATGAGCCAGTAATGATGTTGCATAACTCGTTCTCATGTGTTTCTTCTCTTTTTTACTTTATTATTATTTTATAATAGCTATAAAGAGAACAAATTCTGCTGTCATCGCCACACTACAACAAAGTCATGAAGGTTTACCAAAATCGATTTTCTTGTCACAATCATCAGTGGAAAGCCGTGACTGAAGAATAACCATGCCAAATCAATAATTTATCTACATTCAATAATGTGTTACGAGAACAAAACAAAGTGCTAAAAATAGAATGAGGGAAGGTGAGACAATAGACGTAAAGTGAGAGCTACATGTAAGTGCAACAGGGGTGAGGAACTAATTGCAACGCTAGAACTATGTAGTGAGACAAACAATCATGCTGTGCACCTACGAAAACAATTTTAACGCAACTACATGTTTCTTCTGCTTACAAAGATCAGGCTTATGCAAACGAATACAAACAGCCTCAAGTACTTTCAACTGACTAGCGTACCGTGCACGACAAAGAACAGAAAAACTAAAATCATCATACACCTGCAGACACTTAGGGTGAGACAACAGATGAAGAAAAACGGCAGACTTCTTACGATCACAATCACCATCCGATTCCTCGTCTCCACCAACCGCAACCTCGTCCCCCGTCTCATCTTCCAACTCATCCTCAGTGTCGTCCTCCGTGTCATTCTCCTCATCACCACCGATCGGTCCCGGGCTCGCTTCACGTTGCTGAACCTCTGTTCGTTGACTCCTCCTTTGATCTTGATGGTAATTTGTTACCATTGTTGTTGTTGTCATTGTTGTTGTTCCTGTTGTTGCTAAATCTTCTGTTCCCAGTGTCTTCACCGGTGCTTGACATCCAGTACTGTAATAATTCATTGAATAATTAGCCGTTGATCGTCTAGGTCTTTGAATGTTGATCGTATTGTTTTCTCTGTTGAATTCCGTTTCCTTCAGCCTTCTTTCTTCTTGTTCATGTTCAGTGCTTACCTCATCCATATTTGCCCGTTCCAGCGACACCACAGACTCAGCCCCAGCACTGCCGATGGCAGATGCAGGTGGCGGTTCTGGGGGAGGCAACGGCAACGATGGCGATGGGGGCATCACCATGATCACCTCGCCGCAGCGTCTACTTTGGTCTTGAGCTGGATTTTGTTGTGGTGTACTTTCTTGTGTTGTTATGGTGCATTGTGTTATAACGTTAGTGACAATGTGCACATTATCCATCTCCACGGCTCTCGATACGGGTAATGGAGGCACTATTGCCGTCGACGGCAATTGTGCTAACGATGGCTCTGATCGAGGGTTCTTAGGTGGCCTGCCGCGTTTGGGTCGCAGTGCCCGTGCCGAGCCAGTCAGCATGTGCAGTGGGACGTGCTGCTTGATACGTGCGTTCAGATGTTGAAGAGTCCTACCAACGTACCGACTACCGCATTGTCGGCACTCAAATTGGTATACCAATTTAGATGCGAGTTGGGTTGGTAGGACATCCTTCCTCACCGTGAACGCACGTACAGTTGTGAAAACCGGTACAAAATGTACCGCGTAGTACGTTTGTTGTACAATTTTGCGGACCACGCGACTCATGGATAATGAGAGGTTACCTTTCCAAGGGAGAGAAAGATACGTGGGACATTTGTCCGGGCCAAAACGTATTTCCTTTCTATGCAGCCTTTCGCTCATGAGCTCCTTCAAGAGATCGTCGGGATACCCGTTCTTTAGAAAAACTGACTTTAGGAATTCCAGTTCTTCAGCCAGTTTGGAAGAGGAGCAAATACGGTTTGCTCGATCCACCAAGTTACGCACTAAATTCACCTTGTATTGGTACGAACAATACGAGTCAAACATTATGTACTGGCCGGTGAATGTGGGCTTTCTGTACACAGATGTTACTGTACCCTGACTAGACTTTTCCACAAGGACGTCTAGAAAGGGAAGTTTGTTCGCTTGTTCGTGCTCACAAGTAAAGCCGACCACGTCTCTATGGGCTCCCAAAAATACATAAAGCGAACTGTCCGTTGCGCCCCATATTATCCATGGTCGCATCACCGCAATATAATATCTCTAAATGGCTGTGTGGTTGGCTTGACATCGTGCAAAAGTTCTATTGCAAACATACAGTTAAAGACACCTTCGAATTCATTGACGTCCTTCGCTCCCACCCAGTTCCGGCCTCCGCGCATATGTGCTCGTTTGATGTTGTGAGTCTATTCACGAACGTTCCGTTAGAAGAGACTATCAATATTTGCCTAGATGTGTTGTACCGCAGTGATGAAGTTGATACGCCGTGGATATCGGAGACGGCATTCCGGGAACTGATGTTGCTCGTGACGACTGGTGTGGAGTTTTCCTTCAGTGACATTATGTATAGGCAGGTTGATGGGGTAGCCATGGGCTCCCCATTAGGTCCAGTATTAGCGAATGTGTTCGTTGGTTACTGCGAGTCACTGATTGCAGAACAGTTGTGGCCAGCATTGTACGTTCGTTTTGTTGATGATTCCTTCACCTGGTTCGATTCTCTTGAAGATAGCCAAATCTTTCTTGGTATTCTAAATGACCTACATCCTTCCATACGCTTTACTTGTGAGCACGAACAAGCGAACAAACTTCCCTTTCTAGACGTCCTTGTGGAAAAGTCTAGTCAGGGTACAGTAACATCTGTGTACAGAAAGCCTACATTCACCGGCCAGTACATAATGTTTGACTCGTATTGTTCGTACCAATACAAGGTGAATTTAGTGCGTAACTTGGTGGATCGAGCAAACCGTATTTGCTCCTCTTCCAAACTGGCTGAGGAACTGGAATTCCTAAAGTCAGTTTTTCTAAAGAACGGGTATCCCGACGATCTCTTGAAGGAGCTCATGAGCGAAAGGCTGCATAGAAAGGAAATACGTTTTGGCCCGGACAAATGTCCCACGTATCTTTCTCTCCCTTGGAAAGGTAACCTCTCATTATCCATGAGTCGCGTGGTCCGCAAAATTGTACAACAAACGTACTACGCGGTACATTTTGTACCGGTTTTCACAACTGTACGTGCGTTCACGGTGAGGAAGGATGTCCTACCAACCCAACTCGCATCTAAATTGGTATACCAATTTGAGTGCCGACAATGCGGTAGTCGGTACGTTGGTAGGACTCTTCAACATCTGAACGCACGTATCAAGCAGCACGTCCCACTGCACATGCTGACTGGCTCGGCACGGGCACTGCGACCCAAACGCGGCAGGCCACCTAAGAACCCTCGATCAGAGCCATCGTTAGCACAATTGCCGTCGACGGCAATAGTGCCTCCATTACCCGTATCGAGAGCCGTGGAGATGGATAATGTGCACATTGTCACTAACGTTATAACACAATGCACCATAACAACACAAGAAAGTACACCACAACAACATCCAGCTCAAGACCAAAGTAGACGCTGCGGCGAGGTGATCATGGTGATGCCCCCATCGCCATCGTTGCCGTTGCCTCCCCCAGAACCGCCACCTGCATCTGCCATCGGCAGTGCTGGGGCTGAGTCTGTGGTGTCGCTGGAACGGGCAAATATGGATGAGGTAAGCACTGAACATGAACAAGAAGAAAGAAGGCTGAAGGAAACGGAATTCAACAGAGAAAACAATACGATCAACATTCAAAGACCTAGACGATCAACGGCTAATTATTCAATGAATTATTACAGTACTGGATGTCAAGCACCGGTGAAGACACTGGGAACAGAAGATTTAGCAACAACAGGAACAACAACAATGACAACAACAACAATGGTAACAAATTACCATCAAGATCAAAGGAGGAGTCTGATGTATATGGCATACTTCCGTATATGGTGCAACTCCCGCACCCCGTATGCACCCGCCTAGAGCTCCTGCTTCCATATGCGCTCGTACACACTTTCCTTGGTGTTCGTACACACTTCCCTTTTGTGTTCGCACACTGCTTGGAATGTTGTTCTTCGTTTGTTGTCCTCCTTGCTAGTTGTGAATAAACTCTATCTGACACCACATGGCGCAGTGAACATTTCGTCCTGTAGTTTCCATTCTGTCCACACCAACCTAGTTTGTAGTGTCTTACCTGGCCCAGTAGCAGTGTAGCACTCCGTTGGATTTGGATTAGATTACCCTGCAGTTAGTTTGTTAGTTCGTTTTAGATAGGAGTGTTGTTCAATTTCTTTCGTAGGACGTAGTCGTGTGAGCTGTCACAACGAGCATTTGTGATCAGCATGGCGAGCAGCGATCCCGCAGCACCTTCTGGTAATGGAGTGCCTGACGTTGCCACGCTCCTGCAGCTCCTGACAACTCAGGCACAGGCGTCTGCACTGCGAGATCAACAGTTTCAGACCCTGATGGAAAGGATGTCCAACCAGACCAGTACTAGTTCTACAACCCCACCCGCACCCAAGTCTGTGTCCGCAGAACGACCAGTATTGTTATCTACTGCCACAATGGCAGAATTTACCGCTTGGGAGGAGGCCTGGCGTGACTATGCGCAATGCCAATGTCTCGCCAGCCACGACCGCCATACACGTATGTCAGCGTTCCGCCAGGCCCTAGATGAGGACCTGCGCCGTTTCATCCGAGAAGGCATTATTGCCTTCCCGGAAGACGCTGACATTGCTGATGCCATCCCGGTCCTCCAGCAGTACATCCGGCGGCAGAGGAACCCGCTGCTCGACCGAATCGAATTTTACAAGAGACGGCAGCAGCGTGGGGAATCATTTGACTCCTTTTATACGGCCCTCCGTGAACTGTTTCACGCGTGTGACTTTTCTGGGTGTTCAGTATGTCATAACTGCAACCAGGCGATGTGCAACCCCTGCAAGGCAGGCCTGTTGAAATTCAACAACGACATACTACGTGACCGCATTGTGACAGGCGTATTTGAGGACGACGTGCGTCACAAGCTGCTGGCCCTCCAGAACTTGGATCTGGAGGCAACCGTGAAGCTCTGCCGTGCTGAGGAAGCAGCCTGCCAAACTTCCTCTGGCATTCCCTCCAGTGGTCACGTGCACGCAGCTAAGAAATCATCTTATAAACAGCAGAAGGCGAGCCGTCCCGCTCCCGTGAAGTCCACACCAGACAAGCCCGCAGGTGACAAGTGTCCCAGCTGTGGTCGCAGTCCCCACACCAAAGGCACATGTCCTGCGAAGTCACGCAAATGTAACGGATGTCAACGTGTCGGACATTTCCAGTCCATGTGCCCGCACAAAGGCAAACCAACAGCATCCGGCAAAGTCGGCCAACTTAAGTTGCAACGTGCCTCTGTTCGACATGGTCTAGAACTCAGTGTCCACACGCAGCTCAACACAGAACCGACCGCCGAAGCCATGACATGGATTCCAGACACCGGCAGTGATGTAGACGCCATTGGGCCAGCACATCTTTCCCAGCTAGGTGGCTTCCCTGAGAACCTTGCCGTCGATTCCGACACTGTTTCAGCAGCAAACGGCACCTCTCTGGTTAGCCTGGGAAAGATTTCTGCCACGCTCTCCATTGGCTCAGCCCAGCACACCACGGTACTTCATGTGTATGAAGACCTCGATGAGGCGTTGCTGTCATGCCAATCTCTCCGTGCTCTTGGCATTCTCCCTGAGTCCTGGCCGCGGATCTCCCGTGTGAAGTCCGAACCCAGTAGTGCAGACATTGCTGATGTTAAGGCTCAGCTGATGCAAGAGTTTGCTGATGTATTCGATGACTCCCAATTGAAGCCCATGGCTGGTCCTCCCATGGAGATAAAGCTTCAATCTGACGCCACACCAACTCGTGTTAATGGTGCCCGCGCAATCCCATTCGCATTCCGAGACCAGATAAAGTCTCAACTGGACGATATGGTGATCAATGGAATTATCGAGCCAGTCACTGAACCGTCAGACTGGTGCCACCCGATCGTCATCGCAGATAAGAAGTCTTCTAACGAGAAGCGCCTCACCGTTGATTTGCGTAAACTCAACGACCAAGTCTGCCGACCAACACACCCAGCTCGTACTCCGCGTGACGCCGTGACAGCTATTGGTAAAGCCCGTTTCTTCACCACACTCGACGCTCGTCATGGGTACTGGCAAATACCCCTGTCCGACGACTCGAAGCCGCTCACGACATTCATCATGCCCTGGGGTCGGTATCGCTATTGCCGCAACCCTCAAGGTCTGTCCTCAGCAGGTGACGAATTCAACTGCCGCACAGACGCAGCATTTGACCGCCTCGCTAACTTCGTCAAAGTCGTTGATGACGGCCTAGTACATGACGTCGATTTTCAAGACCACGTCACCCACGTTCGTGACGTCCTTCACCGTGCCCGTGAGCATCACATTACGCTCAGCCCACACAAGTTTGTATTCGGTGCTAGTGAAGTACAGTTCTGCGGATTCGTTATCAACGCTGATGGTTATGCCGTTGATGGTGGCAAGACATCTGCCATTCGCCAGTTCGAAGTGCCCTGCAACCGCACTGACCTCCGCTCGTTCTTCGGTTTGGTCAACCAATGCAGCGACTTCACACCGCGCATTGCTGAACTGAGTGAGCCGCTTCGCCCACTCCTGAAAACCAGCAATGAGTTCGCCTGGGATCAGCAGCACACCATAGCATTCGAAGCCGTCAAAGCCATCCTGACTGAGTCACCAGTGTTAGCTTTCTTCCAGCCTGGCAAGCCTCTCCGTCTCGAGACTGATGCATCTGTGAAGAATGGCCTCGGATTTGCCCTGTGGCAACAGCATGATGACCAGCAATGGCACCTCATCCAGTGTGGAAGTCGTTTCTTATCTGACGCTGAAACAAGGTACGCTGTAATCGAGCTCGAGTGCCTCGCAGTCGTCTGGGCAGTGCACAAGTGCCGCTTGTATCTATCTGGTGCACAGTTCTCACTAATCACCGACCACCGTCCGCTTGTACCGATTATCAACAGCTACACCCTTGACCAGATTGAGAACTCTCGTCTACTCCGATTGATCATGAAACTTCGTCCGTATCAAGTGAAAGCATCGTGGCGTAAGGGTTCAGAGCACGTATTCGCAGACGCCCTCTCACGACATCCTGTATCAATCCCGACTAGTGATGATGAACTTGGAGAAGATCCAGCACTGTCCTGCCGCAGTATCCGTATCTGTCTACTCCAAGATGGTCCCCAGAGTCTCCGGTTCGCTAAGCTCCGTGCCGCAGCAGCATCTGATCCTGACTACCAGATGCTACTCGGGTATATCCAGAACGGATTTCCCTCCGCACAAAAGCAGCTGCCCGAGCCCCTTCGTGCGTATTGGAACGTGCGTGAACATTTGTCCACCGACAATGGCATAGTCCTGAAAGGTCTACGCATAGTCGTCCCAGCCTCTCTGCGTGCGTCAACGCTGATCGACCTTCACGCAGCCCACCAAGGTCTGACCCGTACCAAACGACGTGCCCGTCAGACAGTGTATTGGCCCGGAATGAACAGTGAGTTAGACACGCTAGTCCGCAGCTGTGATGCATGCCGTGAATTTCAGCCGTCTCAGTCTGCCGAACCGCCCATTTCTGACCGCAAGCCCACTTTGCCATTCGAAAGTGTTAGTGCTGACCTTTTCTGTTGCCAAGGTTGCGAGTATTTGGTATTCGTCGACCGTTTAACCGGATGGCCATGCATAGCCAAGCTTGGTCACTCAGCCACGTCAGCTGACGTCATCCGTCATTTCCGCAGGTGGTTCCCAGATGTAGGCGTACCACAGGTCATTTCAACGGACGGCGGTCCTCAGTTTGCGTCTCACAGATTTGCTGAATTTTGCGAGCGCTGGGGAATCCGTCATATCAAGTCGTCCCCTCACTACCCACAGTCGAACGGACATGCGGAAGCAGCCGTAAAGGCAATGAAGTACCTGGTGGAAAAGACTACCAATGACGGTAATCTAGACACCGATGCTTTCCAGCGTGGCCTTCTCGAGTGGCGCAATACTCCTGGCACTTCGGGAAAGAGTCCTGCCCAGTTACTGTATGGTCGCCCACTCGTCTCCTTCGTTCTCGCCCAATGGAGCCAGTTCGACTCCCACTGGCAAGACACCGCATCTGACATGGATGATGTTGATCGAGTAGACCAGCCTCCCAGTCAGCCTCACCGAGAGCTCCCCCACTTGTCTATCGGGACGCACGTTGACATTCAGCACCCGAAGACAAAACGGTGGTCTTCCCGCGGCGTTGTCGTGGCTATCGGTGACCACCGCGACTACTACGTCAAGCTACCGAGTGGACGCGTATATTGGCGCAACCGTCGCTACCTCCGGCCGTACCGTCCTCCTACTCCAGCTTCAACAGCCATGCCTGCATCGTCTCCCGCACCCGACGCTGCACCACAAGCAGTCCCTGTGACTCAGTCGTCGCCACAGTCAACTGTTCAGGTACCACCTCGAACAAGCCAACGTCCCCGGCGACAGAATGTCCCCTTTAACATTATTTCAACGCGTGGACAATCGTACAATTAACATTCGCTCTGTTCAGTTGTTGATGTCCATTGTACCTATTCAATTGTCATTCCCATTGTTTCGCAGTTGAAAACCTTCATGTATATAATTTTTGCAATTATCCCTTTTACAAGTCTGTTGGAAGTTGCTGCTGCTCCGCGACATGTCATTTGCTACGCACATGCAATTTTCACATTATTTTTTGTTGATTAGATAAACACTTGTACGTTTTTATCTTAGGAGGGGCATGATGTATATGGCATACTTCCGTATATGGTGCAACTCCCGCACCCCGTATGCACCCGCCTAGAGCTCCTGCTTCCATATGCGCTCGTACACACTTTCCTTGGTGTTCGTACACACTTCCCTTTTGTGTTCGCACACTGCTTGGAATGTTGTTCTTCGTTTGTTGTCCTCCTTGCTAGTTGTGAATAAACTCTATCTGACACCACAGAGTCAACGAACAGAGGTTCAGCAACGTGAAGCGAGCCCGGGACCGATCGGTGGTGATGAGGAGAATGACACGGAGGACGACACTGAGGATGAGTTGGAAGATGAGACGGGGGACGAGGTTGCGGTTGGTGGAGACGAGGAATCGGATGGTGATTGTGATCGTAAGAAGTCTGCCGTTTTTCTTCATCTGTTGTCTCACCCTAAGTGTCTGCAGGTGTATGATGATTTTAGTTTTTCTGTTCTTTGTCGTGCACGGTACGCTAGTCAGTTGAAAGTACTTGAGGCTGTTTGTATTCGTTTGCATAAGCCTGATCTTTGTAAGCAGAAGAAACATGTAGTTGCGTTAAAATTGTTTTCGTAGGTGCACAGCATGATTGTTTGTCTCACTACATAGTTCTAGCGTTGCAATTAGTTCCTCACCCCTGTTGCACTTAGCTCTCACTTTACGTCTATTGTCTCACCTTCCCTCATTCTATTTTTAGCACTTTGTTTTGTTCTCGTAACACATTATTGAATGTAGATAAATTATTGATTTGGCATGGTTATTCTTCAGTCACGGCTTTCCACTGATGATTGTGACAAGAAAATCGATTTTGGTAAACCTTCATGACTTTGTTGTAGTGTGGCGATGGCAGCAGAATTTGTTCTCTTTATAGCTATTATAAATTGTTGTCTCCGCGTCGATTATTTATTTATTATTATTGTAAACCTTTATTTTAATAGCTACTTTTTTTTCCAGCCGTGCTGCGACCCACAGTTATTTTGGGAACTCGTGGCCTGGCACGAGGAAAACATGGATGCAGTGAATGGGATTTTCGGTCTTTGACCCCTGGTTAGCTGATCTACTCACCACCGCTTTAGGGGCTCCATCTGTGCACTGATCCTTGAAGGACGGTAGCGAGGTGGCGTTCTATTTATCCATTGTGCAATCGACTCTCGACTATGCCAGTAACGCTTATCTGCACTGTCTCAGCGCCACCCTGTTCAATAAAATCGTGACGGTCAGTCACATAGCAATGAAGAAAGTTTTTGGGTTTGACCGTATGATGTCTACTGAAATTGTTCTCCGCAAATATCATCTCTATTCTTTTGAACAGCGCACAAATCTTAAACTCTATGTTTTCGTGTACCGCTGCTTGACCCCACATCTTGCTAGTCCCCTTCTCCAATCCTTGTTCCAGCTTAGGGCTGCTGTGCCTGGACACCAGGCTCGCACGCGCGGCCAGGCACAGCGCGCATTAGTTCTTCCGCCTGTTTCTACGCAATATGGCATGCGTTCTATTTCTTTCCTGGCGGCAGACAGATGGAATGCTCTTCCCACTGACTGCCGTCAGGCCCCGTCTCTTACTCTGTATGTAAACATGGTAAAAATTCACCTAGGGTTCCCAGTAAAAAGGCAACGCCTGTTGGGACTCCCCTAGTAAAATAATAAAATCTACTACTACTACTACTAGCGTGCCTACGGATGCGGAAAACTCGGTTTCCCGCCGAGTCTCACGCGACCCGTGAAATTTATTATTACTATTATTCATTGATGACTATCAGGATGACATCCAGGAGCGATCAAGGAATACACGACTGACTTTAGGAGAAGTCTAAAAAAACTCCCCCTGGCATAATGAGGGTCAGAACGGGGTCCAACACCCATACGGTTCAGATGGTCCCAACGGACCGGGGCTCTACCAACCGTGGATGGTTGTACACTGTAGTTTTTATTTTATTAATTTTTACATGTTTAAATAGAACACAAACCTACAAATCATGTTGAAAGACAAAAAGTACATTGGACTGGCTAGGCGCTACCCACAATGCCAGTTCAACTAACTGTACAAACACGTCGTCCCTATGTTCAAACGCTGGCGTAGGTGTTCGACACTGTACACCATCACTAGCTTTGTGATAGAGAAACAAAAATGAGAGGAGACAGAAATTACTGGCACTGTGAGAGCTAAACTAGCAAGAACTGCTGGATAAGAAAATCTGCCATTTACTGCTGTAATGATTGTGCATGAAAAGGGTATCTTTGGTAACTGAAAAGTCTGTATTTTTTACTATATTCACATGCCCAACTAGTAAAATTTAATGATGAAAGACAATGCTACTGAGGCTAGGAGTACAGTAGAACAAACGTGACAACTACTGATTAGAGGCTGCACCGAGACACAGCAGCATGCACTGATGGTGCACCGATGCGGCGATGGTGTATTGATAGCTCTGCGCTGCCGACTTGAGGTCTGGGCATCACGGCCAAAACAGGCACCAAAAACAATAGATACAGCAGCTGTAGATCTACGTACATGTACATGTACATGTTATTATAATAACACGAAACTAGTTCGGACGTAAGGAGTAGTCTCCAATCCCCCTAGGCCCTAGCATAATGAGGGTCAGAACCGTGTTCAACACCCATATGGGTCATATGGTCCGCAGGGACTGGGGCTCTGGCAACCGCGGAAGGTTGTAGTAAGGTCACTGTTTCCGAACACAGTGTCCTCCACCTTGTTTCATGCTGCCGGCAATCTACTTACATGTACATGAAGCTACGGTTCAGCAAAATAATAAGAAGCATGAAGGCATAGGTCACACCAGGTGCGGTAGACACCCACACACTACAGTGAACGCGGTGCACACACATGTATCCATGCGCACTGGTCGCAATTTTGCCCCGAATAATAATTATGGCGAATATGCAAAGAAATACATGTATGCGAAACATGACATGGAAAAGAGTCAAACTACTGCAGCTTAACCCCATGAGTTCACTTTCCACTAAAGACACCAGTCACTCCTATGGAAAATGCATGCACATGGCAACATTGAAACTGAGCGAAAACATAACACATGGCAGAAGAGACTCGAAATGTTTTAATGGAACAGCCAGAGTCAGTCCGTACAATCCGGAGTTTGAAGACTCCAAGGGATGAACTTAGTACATCAAAGTATTATTGAAGTACAATCTCAAAATGTCAGCCGCAAGACAACCAGCTTCCTACCCAGGGATTAGACAGCACATCTAAGGAAGACCACTATTCAAAACTTGCCTACATGTACATGTACATGCACAATGATGGTGCATCTTGACAACCATACACACACACACACACACGCATGCATAAACACACAAACAAACACACACACCCACACACACAGAAACACACGCACACACACACACCTGCAAACACACACACACACATGCACGCACACACATAAACAAACACACACACACACACAATGGATTTGTTGTCATTCAGAGCTCATACCCATTATAATCCTACAGACAGTAACTGGCTCTACCCTTGATGTAAGTGAAAGTCACAGTGGCCACCGTGACCCAGTCAACCTAGTTACATTATGATGACAATGAGGGCATGGCTACAAGAAACACGACTGCTTCAAACCTTCTGTTTCCTTTCAGATAAGCATCCACCCACAATTAATTCTGCCAATGCCGAACGTACAGTTGATGTTCCATGCCAGACTAAGTCCGCTCCATGTGAGCTTTCAGAAGCTCTTTCAATGGGCCAAAGCAATCTGCTGAGAACGCCTGATTGATGCTACGTGGAAGCTGATAGTTTCCAAGGAGGCTGACAGACTTCAGCTCTGGACATGTTTCCATCAGCTTTAGGCATACTGGTGCGGTTACGTTGCAATAATGTAGCTGCAAGTGACGGAGGCAAGACAATTCTCCAGCAGCAAGGCTGTCACCGATTACCAAATTCTTGACTTCAATGGATTCCAATGATGAACTTGAATGTTGGATGAATGCTGTGAGGAATGGCTCGATGTTAATACTCCTCCATAGTCCACAAGGGTGGTGCCTAGTATGCAGGTCCAGATATCGTAAGGATGGCAGGCAGATTCCGTGCCCTACCAGATAATTCATATCCGCCCACATGCCTGTATTCCCAGACAAGGTCAACCGCTCAAGGTCAGCACATTTCTCTAGCCAGTGGAGAACACGCGTGGTCCCGATCGGCATTGGGAAATTCCATCCGAAACGATGCCAATGATCCAGCGAGGAGTCGCGATCAGGTTCCACTAGAGTGCATGCCTTGAGCTTGGCCAAACCAGCCACGTCATGTGGGACATTCCGTCGCCTACAATCAACTAGTGTCAGATGGCGTAGATTAACGCAGGTTCTCACTAGAATCGTCCAATCCACAATGAAGCCGTCCAGCGAAAGAAATTCCAGAAGAGGCATGTCCGCTGCGACATAGTCATTGAAATTCAATTGAATATGATGGGCCGAGGAACTCAGGATCAGCGACAATTTTGTCAGATTCTGCAGAACATCTGGCCTACATGGCGGAAAGTGTTGGGCTGTGCCACATTGAAATGGGTGAAATGGGTGAAATGGGACCATGTGTGCGAAGTGCAGGTCTGAAGGTGGCAGTGTCACTGTGAATGCTACAAGCTCCTTGCACCTTTTCAGCAAAGGATCTATGTCCGCCATCTTACTCACAGAAAAGCCAGAGAGGTCCAGATGACGCGCATATTGCAAGGTGTTATTCGCCAGCCAGGTTACTGCGGTCTGCGGAACACGTGAAGGGACATTGGTACGTTTTGACAAGGCAATGGTGCGCCAGAGGCTGGGTGTTAGACAGACTTCACTCCACAGACTGCAGACTCTCCTCAGCAACATAAGAACAGGCAGACATCCACCCTCTAACTTTATGACGTCAGAGAATATTTTCACCCACACTTCCCGAGGAAGTCTGCACCATTCGGCTGTACTGCGGACGTGGCTGCAATTTCCTTGGGCAACACTGTCTGACTCAGTTTTCGACGAGCTGCCCACCGAAGCCTTGCCAGTCGGAGTCTTAGCTTTTTCAGCTTGTGCCGGCGGCGTATAATCTTTATCTGACTCGTCCTCGACCCCGCTGCCGTTCGGGCTGGATACGAATTTCCTCTTCTTGGGCAAATGCCACTTACGACCAGTTTCGGTGGCCTGCATTTTACTTGCTTTAGCAAAGTAGGATTAGAACATATTGGCGGCAAGGCTATCGTTGATGAAGCGATACAGTAGCTAGTTACACGAAGTAACAGTTAGTTATGACTACACGCAACTGACAATCTGATGCTGTTATAATTATCGATTGTGAGCACTAGTGCACTAGCGAGGTTCGATTTTATAGCGAAAAGAACAGAGCTAGCGTAGATCTAGATCTAGATATGTCCGTCACGCAGACCTACTGTACGTGTGGTCTGATTTGAGTCCAGGCTACAAGTTGTAGGCTATCTAGCACAGTATTATTATTATTATATAGTCTACTGTACAGGAGGAGTACTGCAGTACGGTACAACTTACTACAAGTACCAGAAGTACTGTGACTGTCTTGGCCGTGCTCTGCCGATGTACTCCGTCTGGTGTAGACCAGGTGTGCATTGTTGTTGTCGTTGTCATTGTGTTTGTTTTAGGGGGGTGGGGGTCGATTCGCTTCGCCCGTTGTGTGGATTAGACAGTTATCTGGCGCAAGTCTTGATCTGTCTCATTCAGATCCTGTTCGCTATCGTTGCTATAAGTATAAGTACAAGAGAACATCTGTGGGTGCACATCCAGTGCATTTGCAGATTTGCGTGTTTCTCTTGCGACGGGCGTGTACATGGTACAAGTACAATCAGTGTAAAGTTAGTTAGATTGGCAGCATGAAACAAGGTGGAGGACACTGTGCTCGGAAACATTCACCATACTACAACCTTCTGCGGTTGCCAGAGCCCCGGCCCCTGCGGACCATTTGAACCATATGGGTGTTGAACCCCGTTCTGACCCTCATTATGCTAAGGGGAGTTTAGGATCAACGTCAACTACAATAATCAAGCCACATATCTGCAACGTCACGAGGGTAGGGGCGTGCGGATAATGCTCGAAAAGGTGGCAGATTCTGCTCGAAAAGCAGTGAAATTGGGCGAACCATACAAACCTTATGGCGGGCAATTCCTTGAATTCTGCTCCATTTCTTTATCCACATACCAAACATGCATAAAATTTACCAGAAAAAGTACCGAATTCTGCCAATTTTTCTGCCGGCATTATCCGCATATGCCTACACGAGGGTGCTGGCAAAAGTCGTACAACTAGCCCTTTCCCAAAGGTGCTCTTTTAATTCGCACTTGTTAGTGCTTTTCGCGTCCCTCAAAATATGCTGAAAAAGTGTTGTTTTTTCACGGCTGAACGTAGCGAAAGAGTGTAAAAAACGTATTTTTCACTCACACACAACAGAGGCGAAAGGCTGTGTTAGCTGTAACTTAAAGTTTCACGCATCGAGCGATCATCAGACAGCAGCATTCACTATCGAATTCTCTACGAGCAGGCCTAGATATTTGATGCTAGTGTGGAAGTTAGTGCATATGTGCGAAGTGAAGACGTGGCATTGGGACAATGGTATTGAGTTGTTTTGTGAGAGTTAACGGATAAAGGTGAGAATAGAGGCGATAACAGGGCAGTGTTACCGAGTCATTTCACTCACCATTTTTCTGTCGTGCTCTGCTGCTCTTCCACTGCGCAACTCTCCCCCACCTGCCATCGTGGTCTTGTATTCCTCGTAGAGCGTAGAGTTTTCCCGCCCTCCCTCCCTTGGGTCCCGTACGTTGTTGGGCTTCCATTGGGTGCTGTTTTACTTGTTTTCCATGGCATGCTTTGTTTTGTGTGGTTCTGTCCCGAGGGTCTGGGGTTTTTTTGGTTGTATGATTACTCCTTTCTGCTTGTTTCTCTTCGGTTTTTCTTTTGGGTGTGACTGGCAGTGGGGTAGGTCCCATATTAGTAGAAGGGTTTTTTGGCCGCAAGGCGAGTTTTTCGCCCAGCCCGGTTGAGCGGTAGTGGCTGGAAATTTAGGGAGTCGGATTTTCAGGCGCTCCCCCACTGGCCAGTCACCCACACCAGGACATTGCTCTGCTCGTGTCTTGCACTGACATATCTCTTGCTGGCCGCCTTGCTCTTTATTACTTCTGGCCTAGTTTTTGGCTAGCGTGTGGCTGCGAGTGTGGTGTGAGGGAATACTGAGTACATTCTGTGAGTACATTCTGGTAGACCACTACCCCATGTACAACCCGGTTGCTATGTGAGTGAAAAGAGCTCGTTTTTCAGTGAAGCATAGCCATGATACATGTACAATGTACATGTTCAGATATGAACCGTAGCTGAGAAATGAATACGCACTCTTCCATTATTTTACGGGTCCATGAAAGGCAAAACAGGAAGTAAAAGTTCAAAAAAACCACTTTTTACAGCATTGTGTACAAAGTACAAGCTTCACCAACTTATTGCCCCCCCCCCCCCCTCTAAAAAGCGGCGTGCCAAGGCCTATCGAGCACTCGAAAACTGTGATCGCATGCACGAGCAAACAGATTTTAGCACTTTTTCAGCTGAAAAAGCTCAAAAAAGCGATATTCACCAAAAAAACGCAACAAAGGGCGAAAAGAACGGGCGTTTCCAAAAAGGGCCAAAAAGGCGAAAAAAGGGCGAGCACCTTAGGGAAAGGGCTGCGTGCATGCAGCCCAATAAAAACGTGATTTCTTGGACTTGGAGCAAAATTCTGCACACTTTCGCGCTTTTTCATGATACAAGTTGCACATGTGCACACGGTCTGCCCAGATTCAAATACATGTACGATCGTACAGTGCTGCCAAAAAATGACAGCGTGCAACAAAATATCTTTCCTTGCAAGGGCAAAATTTCCGGCTGGTCAGATCGAGACAAAATTTTCAGAGATTTTGCCGCTATTCATGCTCTTCTAACTGATGTAGCACTGGATACATGATGTACGTCATGTACATGTATAGTCGTGTAGATCGATGTGCCGTGCAGTGCACGCATGCGGCATGGAGTGTATAGCTTGCACTGTTTGCATCCATGCACGTACAAAGTAGTTTTTATGACCTGATGTTTGTTTTTTATATTTGTAGTTCTATTGTTGACATCTTTTGTCTTTTCTTTGGGTTAAAAGGTTAACTTCATCCACGTTTTCTTATTGCCTTGTATTGGAATTTGCCCATAAAAATGGCTACGGTGTGATAATGCATTTTTTATATTTCGTGTTTTAACATTATTTTCAGAAAATTGCTCTTACAATACCTTGCGTTTTATATTCATAATATTGTTGCCCGTAAAAGCGGCTTGGTTACATGTACATGACATTGTACATGTATCCGCTGTCCGATCCCGGTTTGATAACTGATGGCGTGACACCGACACTGACAGGTCACCCAGTTTCAACGGTTGCAATGTCGAGCCATCTTGCACGCCCTTCCATTTCTGGATTGTTTTTTGCTTTCCGTTTCCCCATTATTCCAAAGGATGCTGTGTACGTGTAGCTCTGACATTGGTACTGTGCACTGGGCTACTGTCTGGAACTCTTGAGGTAATCATGATTTAATTTGAAGTGAATCTTTGCAAGTCTGTGGTCAATTAGCAATACCGCCTTCTCTTTCCTGCAATACCGCATTCTCTTTCCTCTAAATTCAAGCATTCTCTCTATCAGCATTTTCGCCGATATATTCATTACATGCGTGCCGCGGGGATTATGAAAAATATTCTTCCGAGGACCAATCCGTGCACTATCTGTACATAGCTCGACTTGTCAGGGGTCAGCGCAGCCATCATGGTACACAGTTTTTGGCTTTCACACTTTTTCACCACATTGTCTACACCTTTCCTTCTGTTCTCTTTGATTTCAAATTTCGATTTTCATCATCCTCCCGACACCCCAAGTCTCTTGCCCATCCACCAACTGGCAATTACTTCGCTAAATCCTTCCTTTCCCTTATCGCTGTTGCTTGGAATAAACTTCCTGCTGATATACGTTCACTCGATAGTCCCACGCTATTTAATCGCCAGGTAAGGAAGCTGTATGAAGTTTACCGCTTCTTAGGCTCCGGCGGATTATGCTCGCGAAATCATGGGATTATGCTTTCATGGATTCTCGCATTATGCTCGTAAAATCCTCATATTATGTTTTGGCACCCGGGGATATTATATCGACTTTGTTGTACTTATCGAGCCCCAAAGTTCGGAAATTTGTGCCTTTTTTCGTACTTGCAAGTTGCAAGTGGCCATAAGTACAACAAAATACATGAGTATCCCCATATAAAAGGTGTCCATGCATGTTAGAGATCAACATGGAAAAGAGAAAACATTACTTCTTCTATTCATTACTTGATTTCTTTTGTAATTCAGTGAAAATATTATTTCATTGCCAAATTCGTTTGAGTTACCTTTGAAAATTATCATGTTCAACTGTCTTCGTAATCATCATACTCGTCCAACCGATGTCATTCTCATTCATCACCCTGCGCATAATCAGCTCATCGCTCCCGTAGCTCCTCTTCTCCTTCCATCATGACCGAACATCAACTATACATCAATTTAGAGCAATATCCATAGCCTGCAGTCATATCATGGTTGCTAAAATCCCGAGGTCATGACTTCGTAACATGCATACTGTACAAATGTAATGTACATTATACCGGTACATGACATGTACACGGAGGTTTGCGGACTACCTGCCACTATCTCGTCCGCCCCGGAATACCTGATGAAGGCCGATTCACTCGCATCTTCTGCTACATGTACTGTGTCAGTGTGAGAAAGAACTTTGAAGAAAACGAGTTCGAGCATACAATACTGTATTGCCATGATTTATACCCTGCTTTTCATTGAAAACACTATCCGCATGACCTCCGAACCCTTTACCATGCAGACCACCAGCACTGATCAGGTGCATTGTACACAATAATGTATAGCCTACATACTAGAACTGTGGTATAATCGTGTAGTTATGCTCCTACCTCCTAGAGGATGCCAATTTATGCTCCAAATTTTCAACCACCAAATTATGCCAATAATTATGCCGGCATAATGGAAATTTACAGCTGACCATGTTTATGCAATCAACGGAATTCCGCCACCTTGCAGTTGATTTTCCCCATTGTGGTGATATTGTAGCACCTTTCCCTGCATGGGTCTTGGTACTCAGGCTGCTAGTGCTGCTGTTCGCACCCTAGGCCCTGCACTGCGGTACCTCTGGCGCCTTGCACATAACACATTCACATGTCACCTTTCAAGCCGCCTTTGCAGCCAGCTTCCCTTTAAAAGCCATTGCGTTTTACTGATGATTCATTCTCATCTTTCGAAGAGTTGGTCTGCCTTGAGCAGGACACAACATGGCGCAGCGAAAGACACGAACCTCTGTCAAGGCCAAGGCTGAGGAAGCAGCAGCAATCAACGACGGGTTGACAGAGCGGATGCAGCCAGGAACTCAAGAAGAAGGAAGCCTGCTGCAGTCCATCGTCCAATCCCTCAGCCAGCAGCAGCAGATTCTGCTTAGGCTCACAATGGCGCAGTCAAGCCAGCCTGCCGGCAGCGGCCCGCCACCATCCACCTCAAGACAGCCAGAGGTAGGGCCGTGGGCCCGGAGAGCGGAAATACCCCACCTGCCCAGTCCAGACTCGATAGACCTAGCTGGTTTCCTCGAGTGGAAAGTCAAGTGGTCTGACTACGTGTCGTTGACTGGGCTATGCAGAGACGCAGGTACAGTTACACAGCAAGCTGTTCTCCGTACAGCTCTCAATGATGGTTGGGTGCGGCTGTGGCAGGCGGGCGTAGTTCCCATAGCCGACGGCGATGATGAGCGGGTTGCTATCCAGAAGCTGGTCGCTTTCCTGAGAAAGCGAAGAAACCCGTTACTGGACCGCAAGGCCTTCCATGGCAGGAGCCAGAGACAAGGTGAGAGTATCAGCCAGTACTTCTCGGGTCTGTCTCAGCTGCATGATGCGTGCAGCTACCCAGATAGTCTGCAGTGCGGCAGATGTGGGTCACTGTGCGGCCATGAGGCCCAACTTCGGGAAACTCGGCTCCGCGACAGGCTCATCTGTGGCCTAAGGGATCGAGCGATGCAACGACGGGTGCTCGAAGAAGAGTATGCCAGTGAGTTATCGCTCGATCGGGTCATGCAGATATGCTCTGCATACGAATCCGCTACCGATACGGAATCTGGCCTCGGTGAGCAGCTGCCCGACCTGGCGTTGGCGGCGGCAACGAAGTCCACTTACAAGCGTCAGCAGGCGCAGGCACAGACGCTGAAGTCGGACGTAGGCACGTGCAGGTTTTGTGGGGAGACTCACCCCAAGGGCCAATGCAAGGCCTATAACCAGACATGCCGCTTGTGCCTCAAGGTGGGTCACTTTGCCAGGGTTTGTCAACAGCGGACCTCGCCCTCACCAGGAACGACGTCTGTCGACTCGCTGTTTGTCAACCAGGCTGGTCCTTCTAGGAACAAGCTGGTGACGGTTGGCGTCGCGATCCAGGGAGGATCGTCATGCGCTATCGGGTGGCTGCCGGACACGGGCGCGGATGTGGACGCCATCAGTCTTACCGACCTGGATGGTATCGACCCAAGCCTCAGGATGAATCTAGTGCCGGACACAGCTGATGTCAAGGCAGCTAACGGTACAGCTTTGGATTCCATGGGCAAGCTCGAGGCTCAGTTGTCCTTGAGCGACACTACCGCCGTGTCGACCCTGCACGTATTCCGGCAGCTGAAGACACCTCTGCTCAGCAAGGACACGTGCATGAAGTTGCGGCTTCTCGAGGATGGATGGCCTCACTCCCGTCTAAGGGTACAAAGCGTGGCAAACATCTCCATCCCTCGGAAGCAAGCATCCGAAGTCGCAGACACGTCAGTAGGTACTGCGTCGACGGCGGCTGAGGAAATCCGACGTACCTTGCTGGAAGAGTTTCCAGAAGTGTTCTGTGATACCCCGCTCAAGCCCATGAGCGGTGAGCCGATGCGCATCGAGCTCATCAATGGCGCGTCGCCATGCCGCCTGTATCGCGCTCGCTCCATCCCATTCAGGTGGCGGGACGCGGTGCAGAACCAGCTGTCCGACATGGTGGGCAAGGGCGTCATTGAGAAGGTGCCTGTCGGCGAAGCGTACACTTGGTGCCACCCACTGGTGGTGGTCCCTAAGAAGAATTCCAGTGAGCCGCGCATCACGGTGGACCTGACAGGTCTAAATAAATGGGTCAAGAGGCCGGCATACCCAACCCGAGTACCTCGGGAAGTCGTCGCGTCGATCCCAATGGGGATGCAGTACTTCACCACCCTAGATTCTCGCCATGGCTACTGGCAGGTACCCCTCGACGACGATAGCACCAGGCTCACAACGTTCATGACGCCATGGGGTGCCTACCGTTTCAAGCGGAACGTCATGGGCTTGGTGTCGGCAGGTGACGAACACAACCGGAGAGGAGACGAAGTGTTCGCCGGGTTTTCGAATCTTCAGAAAGTGGTAGAGGATGTGATCGTGTACGACACTGAGCTTGAGGCGCACACCCAGAGGGTTCGCAATGTGCTCAAGCTTTGCTCGGAAAACCAAATCACACTGAACCGCCGCAAATTCGTCTTTGCGGCACCCAGAGCATCGTACTGCGGATTCGTGGTGACGCCGGACGGCTACAGTCCTGATCGAAGCTTGGTGGAGGATCTACACAACTTTCCAATCCCTACCAACCGCACTGATATCCGATCCTTCTGTGGACTCGTGCAGCAGTTCGACGCGTTCACGCCGCGACTAGCGGAGCTTCTACCCCCGATCCGCTCTCTGCTCTCTCCAAAGAATATTTATCTGGGAGGATCCGCAGCAGCAGGCATTTACAGCTATACTAGAGGAGCTGGTGAGCCCTCGAGTGTTGGCTACCTTCGACCCTGCACAGCCGCTTCGTCTCGAGACAGACGCCTCGCAGTCAAACGGTCTCGGCATGGCACTGTGGCAGCAGCAAGTGGGCGGGCGGTGGCGTCTAGTGCAATGTGCTTCACGGCACGTCACTGAGACCGAGGCCAGGTACTCTGCAACGGAGATTGAACTGCTGGCGGTAGTCTGGGCAGTCCACAAGGCTAGACTGTTCCTGGCCGGTGCTGATTTCGAGCTGCTAGTCGATCACAAGCCGCTCATTCCTATCCTGAATGCTAAGACGCTGGATGAGTTGCCCGTCTCCACGAATCGTGCGACTACGAGAGAAGCTGACGCCTTTTCGGTTCGTGGCTCAGTGGAGACCGGGTGCCGATCACAAGGTCGCAGATTGCCTGTCGAGACACCCAGTACGTGCACCAGACCCTGACGATGAAGCTGGTGAGGAAGAAATCGAGCACTGCTACTGTGTTCTCCGTCAGCTGTCGCAAGAGGACGAGGAAACAGGCCATACAGTCCTCCCCGACCTTGGCATTACGAAGGTGCGGGCGGAGGGCTCGACGGACCCGGAATACCTCAAGCTGCTGAACGCCGTAAAGAACGGCTTTCCGGTGGACAAGGCTGCTCTGGACCTCGATCTGCACCCGTACTGGCAGGTTCGGCATGACCTGTCGGTCGAGGACGGCATAGTGTTGTTGGGTCACCGTATTGTCGTTCCCAGAAGGTTACGCCAGACCACGCTGGAGCAACTTCACGCTTCTCATCAGGGACAGACCCGCACACTCCGCAGGGCCAGGCAAGCAGTGTACTGGCCCCAGATCTCCAATGACGTTAAGAACGTCGTCCAGACTTGCAGATCCTGCATCACGCTGCTCCCCTCCCAACCTTCTGAGCCGCTCCTCTCTGACAGTCGTCCGTCCAGACCGTTCGAAGATGCAGCTGCGGACCTCTTCTCCCTAGGCGGCTTCGAGTACCTGGTTCTCACCGACAAGTTTTCCGGCTGGCCATTTGTTGGGCGTTGTGGGAGGTCGGCTACCACGTCTGACGTCACCAAACATCTCGTTCAGTGGATGTCGGACGTTGGCGTTCCTACGCGCCTCACGACGGATGGTGGGCCGCAATTCAGATCTTCAGCGTTCGCTTCGTTCTGCTCAGAGTGGAACATTTGCCACGACCCCAGCAGCCCGTACAATCCTCAGTCAAATGGCGCGGCTGAGGCGGCGGTCAAGGCCATGAAGCACTTATTAATGAAAATTGGCAAAGGTGACGCCTATAAGAGCAGTGCCTTCAGAGAAGGGTTGCTGGAGTGGCGTAACACGCCTGGGCCAGGAGGAGCAAGCCCGGCCCAACTGCTGTTTGGAAGGCCAACGAGGACCAAGGTTCCCACACTTCCTGCAAATCTGCAGCAGTACGCTGCCCACAGCCGCAGTGCTCCCCAGCAGGTCTCATCCCAGCTTGGCAAACCTCTGCCCCCTCTGCACGTAGGCGATAAGGTATGGATCCAGAACCAGTCTTCAAAACGCTGGGATATGGAAGGAACGGTCACAAAATGCACGAGAAGAGGACGGAGCTACACAGTGCAGACAGTGACGGGGTCCAGCTTCTGGCGGAACAGACGGTTCCTCCGGCCACGTGCATAGATTGACTGGGCATGCTTCTCTTGCTTTTTCCTTGTTGCTTGTGCGCTACGCTGTGATTTTCGAATTTCAGTTTCAGGATTTTCTTTGTGTTAGTGCTCCCAAGTCGCACTCAAGCCGAGGGGGCATGTGGTGATATTGTAGCACCTTTCCCTGCATGGGTCTTGGTACTCAGGCTGCTAGTGCTGCTGTTCGCACCCTAGGCCCTGCACTGCGGTACCTCTGGCGCCTTGCACATAACACATTCACATGTCACCTTTCAAGCCGCCTTTGCAGCCAGCTTCCCTTTAAAAGCCATTGCGTTTTACTGATGATTCATTCTCATCTTTCGAAGAGTTGGTCTGCCTTGAGCAGGACACAACACCCATTTCTCTCCTCATCAATCCCTACTTGTCTTTGTACATACATGTACATCTACATCTACTGTTCTTTCAATCAAATGAACACCTCGATAGGCACATTGCCTTTGGGTCATTTCATAATAATAATAATAATAACAGTCAATTTTTTTCTTCAGACCTTTCCCGTTTGTCTCTTTCCCTCAAACCAGTTAACAAAATAATAATAAGGCCAAACTAAAGAAGGTGTGTGGTTCGACTAACATGGACATTTTTTTTACGGGCGGGCGGGCGGATTTTTTTGTTTTTTTAAAATATATTTTTTAGTACATGTAAATACACTGTACTGCCTTTAGACACCCAGTACATCGGCATTATTACGCAGTGTTATGCCATACATGTATAAAGGGATCACTGGCTAATACTTTGAAACATTGTGTAGCTCTGGAACGAGAAGAGAATAACTTCAAGCGGTGACTCTGACTGTCCAAATCATCAAGCAAATGAAGAACGATGCGAGTTGAAAGTAAGTTCGGGAACTACTTCGAAGTACAAATTGTACAATGTACCGGTACATGTATTGCTAGTTTGGTGTCGGCGTGCACGAATACATGGGCTTTTTCCATCGACGCTTCCTGTGCTTGCACACATGGAGCAGCAACTTACCGGTACAGGTGAAATATCGTTCCCAATACACGAGGAAAGTGCAATCTCGTCTGTCCTTCATCCCAAAACAGAAGGCCGTCCTTAATCTGGAACGAGGCAATCACTCTCAACCGGACGGTCACTTCAAAATAAGTCTCGCCAGTCTGCCGGTGGTCGTATCGAGTAGACTCTACTCAGTACTACCAGCACAAGGCAGCAGTCGTACCACTCACTGCACTGCACTGCAGTACAACTACAAGTCAAGTCCAAAAGGAGCCGCCGCGCCTAGCGCCTGCGTCCGCAGACTCACGCTGCACAGCACGTAGACGTGGACGTGTTCAGTCCACGTACGTCAGTCACACGACAGCCCGCCGAAAAAAAGTTACGGTCGGGCTGAAAAATGTACGGTCGGTCGGGTGAGTCGAACCACAGACCTTCTTCAGTGTGGCCTAATAATAATAATAATTTATGGGTCGCAAATATCCACGCAAACACACATCCAGTCATAATAAGGCACTTGTCATAAGTATCCGAACGTTTTCGGTCCCTTCTCATCAAGGATTATACAGGGAATGGCTCAAGCTGGAAAGACTAAAACTTATATAGCGTAAAGATAATTAGATAACAACACTCGTGACAAGGTGGACAATTATCAAGTTTAGCACGACACAAAACTCGAAGGAAAATAATAATAGTGACAACAACATAGTGAGCAAATTAAGTTACATTGTTACCACCTCGACGAGGAGTAACACCAAACAATTGTAGCGACAACACATTTTCTTTCTGTACGCAAAGTTCAGGATCTAACTTACGGATATACAAAGCTTCTAACACAGCCAAATGTAACGCACATCTACCACGTGACAATATTGAGAAAACATTATCACTGTACAACTCGCGACAATTGGTACGGGCTGACAGATGTTGCTTGATTGACGAAGTGCGATTCTTAGCTCCATTGGGTGTTGTCTCCTCCAATGTCCCGTCATCTCGCCTCTTCGTGGCTGTCGGCGTCGGAAAGGGTGACGAGAAGCCAAGTGAAAATACGGACTGATGAGGACGAACGTACAACGACAACGGAAGTGACAACAACAGTCAATATTCGAAAACGTGGTAGACCGCGAAAACTAACCTCAATATCGGACACCGGACAAGTTGGAGTAAGAAGCTCAATAGAAATCCGCAATGGAGGAGACGTAACGGAAAGGACACCGGGTATCGCGCACCCAACGGTTAGTGTCAAGAAACGTGGAAGGCCGCGGAAACGCGAAGAGACAGATAGTGGTGATGCCACGAAGAGGCGAGATGACGGGACATTGGAGGAGACAACACCCAATGGAGCTAAGAATCGCACTTCGTCAATCAAGCAACATCTGTCAGCCCGTACCAATTGTCGTGAGTTGTACAGTGATAATGTTTTCTCAATATTGTCACGTGGTAGATGTGCGTTACATTTGGCTGTGTTAGAAGCTTTGTATATCCGTAAGTTAGATCCTGAACTTTGCGTACAGAAAGAAAATGTGTTGTCGCTACAATTGTTTGGTGTTACTCCTCGTCGAGGTGGTAACAATGTAACTTAATTTGCTCACTATGTTGTTGTCACTATTATTATTTTTCTTCGAGTTTTGTGTCGTGCTAAACTTGATAATTTTCCACCTTGTCACGAGTGTTGTTATCTAATTATCTTTACGCTATATAAGTTTTAGTCTTTCCAGCTTGAGCCATTCCCTGTATAATCCTTGATGAGAAGGGACCGAAAACGTTCGGATACTTATGACAAGTCCCTTATTATGACTGGATGTGTGTTTGCGTGGATATTTGCGACCCATAACTTACCTTCGTTTTAAAGTATTATCCGCCTCCGACCTCTTTTAAAAAAAAAAATAATAATAATAATAATAATAATAATAAATAATCCGCCGGTGCCTACCGCTTCTCAGTTTCCGGCATACCTAGTTTCACGTGTTGAACAATATAGTCTAAATCCGCTACTGCAGTTATTTTGTTTTAGTGCCTTTCCAGTGTTCTATTAGCACCGCTGGTTCTCAATCTATTGTTCCTCCTCTCATTTGACTTAGAAAATCTCAGATTTTGAGTTTTTTGCGCTCCATACATAATTTTATTTTCATTATTTTATTGGTTTGGTGAGACTCCCATGATAGGTATCCCTTTACCTCTCGAGAATCCGTAAATAAACAAACAACAACAACAACACTGACGGTATCCCAATTTGAGGATGGACAGAAGATGAAGTGCAGCTTTCTTGAACACCGACGTTTTGTCTACATTGTAGCTGAAACATCTCATCTGGCGTCTAGAACGCAATTATTATGAGTTGTGAGTGCCAGCTGAGCTGAACACAAGCTGGACACCATTCGTCAGCTGGGAATTTGCATCGAAGCTCTTGATAGCCACGATAAGCATAATTATACAGAGGTAACATTGTTTGACTCAATACGCATGCAGGTGATACCACTAGTGGCACTACAATGTAAATGGTGCAAAATTGATGCAACAGCAAATATGTACTTCGTACAATCACGAACAACTGTAAGGCAAGTGTTCATGCCTGTCATAGAAGAATTTCAGCCCGGAATACTTGTTGTCATGGTCATAAAATTATACAGGACTTGAGTTGGCTCTGGACATAAACACACTTGTGGTGAATACGGTCATTATTGCGAGAAAAATATTTAGCCATTGTCACCTGATGCCGCACTACAAGCAATATTTCATGTACATGTATGTGAGACTCAACTGCATCCACAAGGCCGTAGATGCATGTAAGCACACAATGCTGTACAGTTTAAGTAGTAATCGACATGTGGTGCCTTCCTGCTGCACATGCATGTGCAGCAAGGTGGCAACGACGCATGACCTATCCGCACCGCACAGCGTGAGCTTAGAAAGGAATATTGCACACATAGTGCTATTTGTGTTCCGATATCGTTAAGCCGGTATACATGTACTAGTATCCTTATACATGTACCTGGTCACTCGATAGGCGATGCTGACTGTACTAATCTTATCCATATTACCCGATAGGCTATAGCACACTGCGTCAGATCACTATGCAACAAAACAAGAGCTTTGGAGCGAATTATACACTGAAGCAAAGTAGGTTTCAACGGTACAGCACTAGTCACAATGAGGGGAGTTACGAGGATGGTTTGGCCGTGACGCATAGATGATGATTGTTAATGATTCGTGCATGGTGGAAAATTACCACCAATGGCGATGATATCGCTTTCACAACAATGACATCAGTAGGAGCAGTGACACAACCTTACTGCTCCAAGTAGGATTTACAAGCGAGTGAAGGGAGAGCAGATTGGTCTAATAGCAGACCGGGTCTAAGCAAGGAAGTAATCGGCATCAGAGGTGAGCTTGCACATCAGAAAACAGATGATGATCACCAAACACAGAGAAGTTGGCTATGTGTATGTTTGCGTCACTGTGTGTTCATGTGCGTGTGTCTGCATGTGCGTTTGTGTGTATGCGCACACATCTGTGTGTGAGAGAGAGGCAGACAGACAGATAGCATATGGTGGGAGGGATCAAGGTCTGACTTCAGAGTTAAATGCTGACGGTGTGGAATAGCAACAGTGCGAAATCGGGCAGGGTGGTTAATGGCCCACACTGGAGCCGAGTAGGAGCGCCAGTGGTTGAGGGCTAGCACAGGAGTAGCAGCCGCTCCAGCCTTTTATGATCAGCTTCTGGATGAAAATCTCCCTTACACAGTAGGTACCAAGCTTCACTAGCAGATTGCCGGCAGGGGCGCAAGGCGAGCACCCGTACATCCCTCAAGCCACCAGAGCCGCAGTACTTGGACACGATCCAGGTGCTTATCCGCCAATAATGCTGAGAAGGCACTGGAGCCATACAGGAACTTATGATCGAGCATGACCACAGGCTTGAAATACAGGGTCCGGCTTTGAATACTGAGACAGCGACGTCTCCTCCACAGAACACCACTCAGCCTCACTATTGCATTATTTTCGCTTTTTCATGATTTTTACAATTGTGTTAGAGCACACAGCACTCGATGGAACTTTTACCAGTGGCAGTGACTAAATAACTCCGCGTCTCCGACCACAACTGCAGCGTTCCCGTGAGCCTGTTGGATTTCCGTCAGCCTGTTGAGATTATCTTCATCTCGTCACATGTGAGCCTGTGTGTTTCATCCGTATCGTGGCACGATTACACAAGCACGATTTCCAACAAGGCCGGTTCCGTTGCTCGAAGGGTTGGCGGTAAGAATTGCTACGCCGTCTGTGGCTGTATGGGAATTTGGCGAGTCGTCGTCCTTCTCCATAAATCCTGATCGTCACCCGAACAACAGCCACTATTGCCTAAAAACTACGACACAACAGTATCAAGCTCGCCCCAGCAGAAGGACGCGAATGACGAGCGCTATTCGAGAGGTTTTGCAGAGCGAACGTTCGCAATGATTATCGCGTTCCGGGTTGCGAAAACTATTGCGAACGTTCGCGCGAAATTTGTGTTTTGCATGTTTTTCGCTCCAAGACATTTTCGCGTGCACTCGCTAGCGCTTGTTTGAGAATTGGTCTTCATCCGATAATTTTGTTGTTGCGAGTGGTGGCACCCTGAGTCACGGCCTGAGACGAGAGCTCTTTGACTACCTTGTCCATGGCCGGAGACCCACAGACAAACGGGTTGGCTTGTGCCGTAATCTGGCGCATCAACACCTGAAATTCAAAGAGGCATCGTTGATATAACCGACTCTGCATCTGAGCAGTGAGAAGGCGAGCAGGCAGGAGATCGGAGATGGTTCCGGAGATGAAGCAACACGGGCTGCCACAAGTATAGGAAAGCTAGCACCCGCGGACCAAGCCAAGAGTAGAGATCAAGCACAAACATGAAGACTGAGGGTGGCTCACCGTGCACGAACAGTCCACAAAGAGCGAAAATTACTGCGAAAGTTTGCATGTTTCTCGCTCCAAGAAATTTTCATGTGCACTTGCTTGTTTTTGAAAAGTGGTCTCCATCCGATTATTTGTTTATTGCGAGTGGCGGCATGCGCACCAGGTACTCTGAGTCACGGCCTGAGACGAGAGCTCTTTGACTACGTTGTCCATGGCCGGAGACCCACAGACAAACGGGCCGGTTTGGCTTGTGCCGTAATCTTGTGCATCAACACCTGAGATTCAAAAAGGCATCATTGATGTAACCGACTCTGAGCAGTGAGAAGACGAGCAAGCAGGAGATCGGAGATGGAGCAACACCATCATGGCATGAACACGGGGCTGCCACAAGTATTATATCGGAAAGCTAGCACTGGCGGACCAAGGCAAGAGTAGAGATCAAGCACAAACATGAAGATTGAGGCCGAAATGAGGGTCGCTCACCGTGCACCACGCTGACCAGCGGTCCACAAAGAGCGAAAATTACTGCGAAAGTTTGTTTCGCGTTTCCTTCAACTTTCGCGTTCAAAACTGCGAACGTTCGCACGAAGTTTCGCTTTTCGTGACGTCAAACGAAAATTCGCGCGAACGTTCGCTCTGCAAAACCTCTCTACTATATATAAAGACGGAGAAAGAGAGACAGGGTTAGCGAGAGCTGACTAGTGCAGGTACGCTGTCATCTCCTGAGGTGGTGGGCCAAGCAGGGAAGTGAAACGGAGGAAAATAGAAGGCATACGTAGGCACCGAAACCTATTGCCTGTCACATACTAAGTGCCATTTAGCGTTGACAGCTAGCTGTCAGCTGACAGCCTCAACAATTTGAAAATCTGCTAAAAAAACTCTTGATCAGAACTCTGCGCACTCTCAAATGGAGCGCACAGGAAAAAACTCGGCGACAAAGAACGCTTCGTATCGACGCCCTGGACTGAATTCGGCACGTCCAACAAACGGAATAGTGTTCTCTGATATTCTCTACGTGCTGGGTATGGTCGTGTTTAGTTGGAAGCTCAGTGCATCACCACTTTCGATTTTGAGACTTGGCCGATGGACTACTATAATCGATATAATCGTTTCAGCACTAAATTGAAAGACAATGCTACTGAGGCTACGAGTATAGCAGGACAAACGTGACAACTACGGAGTAGAGGTTGCACCGAGACACAGCAGCATGCAGTGACGGTGCACCGGTGGTGTATTGACTATTGATGGCTCTGCGCTGCCGACCTGAGGTCCGGGCATCACGGCCAAAAACAGGCACCAAAAACAATACATACAGCAGCTGTAGATCTACGTACATGTACAGTCATGTAGCTACGGTTCAGCAAAATAAAAAGAAGCGCTTCATGAAGCCATAGGTCATAGCAGGTACTACTACTAGGTGCGGTAGACACCCGCAAACTTCAGGGAACGGGGTGCACATCTCACGTATCTATGCGCACTGGTCGCAACGGATCAAGATTGACTAGTCGACTGTGCACTGCATGCAAAGTTCCGTACCGCAATGAGAGGGTGATGGGCACTTCTACTAGTACTAGTACTAGTACTTGTCTTGTACTAGTCGACTCTACTGTGGTAGATAATAGTCTAGACTCAAATCAGACAACACGTAGGTCTGCGTGACGGAGATCTACCTCTTTTCTTTTCGCTATAAAAATCGAACCTCGCGCTAGTGCACTACGCCACTAGTGCTCACCATCGATAATTATAACAGCATCAGATTGTCAGTTGCGTGTAGTCATAACTAACTGTTACTTCGTGTAACTAGCTACTGTATCGCTTCATCAACGATAGCCTTGCCGCGAATTAAATTTTGATGTAGTCTTACTTTGCTACGGCAGGTAGAATGCAGGCCACCGAAACTGGTCGGAAGTGGCATATGGCCAAGAAGAGGAAATTCGTATCCGTTCCGAACGGCAGCCCGAACGGCAGCGGGGTCGAGGACGAGTCAGATAAAGATTATACGCCGCCGGCACAAGCTGAAAAAGCTAAGACTCCGACTGGCAAGGCTTCGGTGGACAGCTCGTCGGAGACTGAGTCCGACAGTGTTGCCCAAGGAAATAATTGCAGCCACGTCCGCAGTACAGCCGAATGGTGCAAACTTCCTCGGGAAGTGTGGGTGAAAATATTCTCTGACGTCATAAAGTTAGAGGGTGGATGTCTGCCTGTTCTTATGTTGCTGAGGAGAGTCTGCAGTGTGTGGAGTGAAGTATGTTTAACACCCAGCCTCTGGCGCACCATTGCCTTCTCAAAACGTACCAATGGCCCGTCACGTGTTCCGCAGGCTGCAGTTACCTGGCTGGCCAATAACACCTTACAGTATGCGCATCATCTGGATCTCTCTGGCTTTTCTGTGAGTGAGCTTGGGGGCATAGATTATTCGCTGAAAAGGTGCAAGGAGCTTGTAGCGTTGACGCTGCCGACTTCAAAAATGCACTTCACATGCACAGTCGTGCTGTCACAGCTCACAATTCACAGTTGCACACTCCAACACTTTCAGCAATTTAGGCCAGATCTTCTGCAGAATCTGACAAAATTGTCGCTGGCCCTGAGTTCCTCTCTCCCTCCTAATCAATTTAATTTCGCAGGTGACATGCCTCTGCTGGAATTTCTTTCGCTGGACGGCTTCGTTGTGGACTGGCCGATTCTAGTGGAAACCTGCGTCAATCTACGCCATCTGACACTGGTTAGATGTGAGCGAAGCCATCGCTTCCCTGACGTAGCGGGTTTGCCCAAGCTCCAGTCATGCACTCTAGTGGATGGCGACTCCTCGCTGGTTCCTTGGCAACGCTTCCCATGGAATTTCCCGATGCCGGTCGGGACGACGCATGTTCTCCACTGGCTAGAGAAATGTGCTAACCTTAAGCGGTTGACCTTGTCTGGGAATACAGCCATGTGGGAGGGTATGAATGATCTGGTAGAGCGCGGAATCTGCCTGCCATCCTTACGATATCTGGATCTGCATACCATGCATCTTCCTTGTGGACTATGGAGTATTAACATCGAACCATTCCTCACAGCACTCGTCCAACATTCAAGTTCATCATTGGAATCCATTAAAGTCAAGAATTTGGTAATCGGTGACAGCCTTGCTGCTGGAGAATTGTCTTGCCTGCGTCACTTGAAGCTACATTATTGCTACCTAACCGCACCAGTATGCCTGAAACTGCTGGAAGCATGTCCAGAGCTGAAGTCTGTCAGCCTCCTTGGAAACTATCAGCTTCCACGTAGCATCAATCAGGCGTTCTCAGCAGATTGCTTTGGCCGATTGAAAGAGCTTCTGAAAGCTCACATGGAGCGGACTTAGTCTGGCATGGAACATCAACAGTACGTTTGGCTTTGGCAAAATTGATTGCGGGTGAATGCTTATCTGAAAGGAGACAGAACGTTTGATGCGGTCCTGTTTCTTGTAATTATCCCCTCATTGTCATCATAATGTTACAAGGCTGACTGGGTCACGGTGGCCACTGTGACTTTCACTTACTTGTACATTAATGGTAGAGCCAGTTACTGTCCGTAAGATAATAATGGGTATGAGCTCTCAATAACAACAAATCCTTGGTGTATGCGTGCGTGCATTTGTGTGTGTGTGTGTGTGTGTGTGTGTGTGTGTGTGTGTGTGTGTGTGTGTGTGTGTGTGTGTGTGTGTGTGTGTGTGTGTGTTAGAAACACTAGCTATGTGTAGAACGGTCCCCTTTCACCTCAATTATTCTCCTTGTTTCTTTTTTCTCGCTGTTGTCTCCCGCTTCTGGGAGCGACGTGGCCATTTTGTGGCAGTTGTACATAGTAGTAGTGTGTGTGTTGAATGTTGTAATCCCAGCACAAGTTGCTATGTCTAACATAGCTGTTCGCTATCATCGCTTCCACGATGGGCATGTCTAAGGTCTGAGGTGTGTGTGTGTGTGGGTGGGTGCGTGCGCGTGAGCGCGCATGTGTGTGTGTATATGCATGTGTGTTTGTGTGTGTGCGTGTGGGGGGGGGGGGGTGAGTGTGTGTGTGTGTGTGTCTACACGGTGTGTGTGTCTGCACGGTGTGTGTGTCTACACGGTGTGTGTGTGTACACGATGTGTGTGTGTGTGTGTGTGTGTGTATGTGTGTGTGTGTGTGTGTGTGTGTGTGTGTGTGTGTGTGTGTGTGTGTGTGTGTGTATGTGTGTGTGTGTCCCATATGGTGCAGTGGTATGTGCAGCGATTTCCAATCGATAGGTTGCGGGTTCGATTCCCGACGATTATGGTCACACACGTCTTTCTTCTCTTTCTCAGACTCTTCCTGACTTTTCTTTCCTTCTCCTGGGTGGTTACCAACAGCCAGTGCATGCCAGAGTATGTGGTGTGATGTGTGAGCGGGAAAAAAAAGGAAAAAAGACCAAAAATAGGGATTCACTGGCCAGAAAAAGTCACTTCAAATAACTGTATGGTGTAGACCAGGCTGAATAGTGATGGTCAATTCTTCAGCCTTGCACGCTGTTGAATGGTGCAATCCCAGCACAAGTTGCTATGGCTTCTGCGGTAGCATTGCTATCATCGCCTCCGGCGATGGGCGTCAAAGGTCAAAGGTCAAAGGTGTGTGCATGTGTGTGTATGCATGTATTTGCGTGTGTGTGTGTCTGTGTATGTGTGTCAAGATGCACCATCATTGTGCATGTACATGTACATGTAGGCAAGTTTCGAATAGTGGTCTTCCTTAGATGTGCTGTCTAATCCCTGGGTAGGAAGCTGGTTCTCTTGTGGCTGACATTTTGAGATTGTACTTCAATAATACTTTGATGTACTAAGTTCATCCCTTGGAGTACTTTGTGGAGTGGCTTCTAATTTCCTAAAAAATTTTAATTCTCCGTGAAGTCCAAATTTGAAATTGCAATTCCTATTCTTTTACGGGATAATATTTTCACAAAATATGTTGGTCAATGAGTTATGTTATGGTACACCGTACAGCCATGCAGCTGCCACAGGTGGAAGCAGTATTAGGCTTTGATGTATGCTTTTATCACATTGCTGAATAGGTCTTTCCAGCCTTGTCGTGACTGGGCGATGGCATGGAGGTTCTCAAGTTCCTATCGTTTCTTGAGTGACCCCCCCCCCCCGATACGCTGCAGGTCCTGGTGCAGTCTGAGTGGCAGAGTGGTACGTGGCCGGCCCCGCCAGGTGGCAGCGGAACTTGGGTTTTCGAAGTATGCTGCCATCATAACGCGTCAATACCAGGTGTAAAAAAAGCATCTCTCGTGATTGTTGCCAAATTTTCATTAAAAACAAGTTTGGCCGTTAATTTGCCAGATTTTCTTCAAAACAACAATTCTCTGTCCAACCTGCACTCCACTCCTTTCGTACACATCCGCACATTCACTCATACGTGCACACCACTATTGAACACGTCAATATTGTCAGTGGGGGCCACCAAAACCCAACTCTCACTCAACTCTACGCACAAATAAAAGACAAAAGAGGCCGACCCTTTTATCCCACACCGTGCTCCCTCGTACCCGTTCCCGGGTGGACAGAAAACACTACTTCTCTGCTAATTCTTATACATGTACTGTGACGTCAACCGCAGAGAAGTGACATGCTTTGCAAGTGCAAACTAAGGTATTTTCTTGTGCTGGCAAGACTTGCAGTGCCGGTGTGTGCCCGGACGTGACCTGCCTCTTGTCAGTCCAGTGCATGATGACGTACACGTACATGTACGTACTGTCGTGGACATGGAAATCCGGAGCCGGAACGCAAACGATAATTATTTCTTTATCATTTTGGTCATCTTTTGTATTTTCATGACATGATTGTATCGGCTTATTAATTTTGCCCATACAAGAGGCTTCGTAAAAAACAAACTAAAAAAAACATGGAAATCCGGTCGCACGTCTAGAGGCCCCAGGCCAGGGCGCTGGTCACGCAGCCGTGGGTATGCGGTACACACATGCATTTATGCGCTGAAGGGCGCCGGTCGCATCAGATCAACATGACACTGCATGCTAGGTTTTGTACGCGCTGAAGGCCCCAACCCCAGTCATTCGACTGGATTTCCATATGGACGAAAGTACATGATTGACAGTACATGATTGAACAAGTACATGATAATTATAACCTAACACTGGTTAAAAGTAGTGTTGAAACGAGCGTATCTATAACAAACGAGCGATCAGTTCCACTAACGAGCAAGCTATCGAGCGAGCTAACGAGTTTCATTGATGTGGCAAATATGATTATTTTTTTGAATATTTTTTTTCTAAGTTCGATTTTTTTCAGCTGGTTCAAATTATCACCGCCGGCATTTGGGGTTGCTGCTGCTTCACTTCGGACTGCTGTTTGGTGTCGAGATGTCTTTTCAGCGCCGTCGTCGATTAGCCTTTGTAAGAATAGACCGTTTTGCAAAGATTGCAAGTAGCCCTGGTCTTCGCTGCATCGCGGGAGAAAACTTCCAAACGACTGAGCGTAACTTTCACTCGAATGGAGAGGTGACCGAAGCATATCCTGCGACAGGTCAGCAGATGCGGAACAAGACATCAGTAGAGTCCACCAAAGCTGCAACGACAACTGAAACAACTCAAGTGTCGTGCAGGCATACAGTCACCTGTAACTCACGGCTGTCAAGAAGCGGCAACTTAGAAAGATGGCGTCGGTTCGAGATGGCATGGTAACCGCGCACGTGCCGTGGTCCGTGACTTGCTCATGTATGCACGCAAATGCAAGTCACAAACTTACAAAGATCGTCTTTGCATTTTGGAGAAAATATCTTCGACTCTCTTTGGAGGTTGGCGAGGTTTGCCTAAGCTTTACCTGATTGCGATGCCGGTATGTCCTCTCAATAATTAGAACAAAGAGAGCTGATGATCGCTTCATTGCTGAGCAGAAGTAACAATCAACTCTCCTCATGTCCTCAGTGCCAAAGGCAGACGACTGCAATTCCTCAACGCTCATTTCACGATGATGGAAACAATAATCGTGTACTAGTACACACTAGGACCATTTGGTCATTCCTATTCTAGCCGCTAGTCCGTCCAGCAAGCAGATATTGACTATTACGATAAGGACAACTGCGTGAACGAGGGCTCGCCCAGCAAATACAATTCAAGTCGTGACTCCAGTCAAGAATTAGGGTCTTTACTCGAGAACTTCACAAATACAGGCCAAGGCACCCCACAAAACTGATAGATGGCACGAACGAAAGACAAATAGGCTAGACAAAGTGTCTCAAGTGATTGAAAACAGCAGATCTACCAAATAAGACAGCTACATGTGCCTAAACAACGATTCCCATACAGTAGAGAGTAGTATCAGGCAGAATGAAAGCCTTGGAAGTGCAAAAATACAGCGACGACCGCCACAAAAATTGGACGACCGCCACAAAAAAATTCTCATTGCTCTACCTCCTTGAAGGGCGAAAGTTACCAGTTATCCTATAGCGATGTCAGTTTATGCCTGTTGGAACCCCCCATAGCCCGCACGAAATACCTTTCAAATAATTCCAGGATGCAATTGCAGCTCCAGACAGGAGGAAGAAGAACACCGTGAAAAATAACGGCAACGATGCCCAAACTCTCGGGAAACGGCTGAAGTCTTCCTGAAGATGTTAACATTGAATAGCCATCGATTACCAGCGTGGTTTGGTGACTTTAGAACTGTTTTGAGACTTAGAACGAAGCGATATCTCAAATTTGATGGAATTGTTACCTGTCAAATGCGTGGGCGAGCAGGCCAGCTGACTGGTTATGCATGAGCATGCATTGGTTTTTCATGGTTCACGTGCAGAAAACTAAGTTGCCGCGATCCAAGTGCAGCTAACAGCCGTGAACTGCGAGTGATTTTCACTTTGCGCGGGACTGGACTCTCGATCGACCAGGGAATCGTAACATATTTTACGACTCCCCGGTCGACATGTACTGCCATGTGTACGGAGTACGGTGTACGGTGTTCGTTAGTGCAAACGAGCTGGCCGCACAAACGAGCCGAGTTTCTGGCGAGCGAGCTAACGAGTATCCGGTGAGATCGTTTCAACACTAGTTAAAAGCCAGTATTAGATAAACCTTGTTATACATATAGGTCACGCAATTGTTAGATTGACAGCATGAAACAAGGTGGAGGACACTGTGTTCGGAAACAGTGACCTTAGTCCTTACTACAACCTTCCCCTTGTTTCATGCTGTCAATCTAACAAATGATTGTACATGTACATAATATTATGTACATGGTATTACTATTAGCTCTCTCGTTTTAGATAATCCAACACTGGCAACAGCAGTGCAGCACTAGCACCAGGTACATGTATAATCCAACACTGGCAACAGCAGTGCAGCACTAGCACCAGGTACATGTATAATCCAACACTGGCAACAGCAGTGCAGCACTAGCACCAGGTACATGTATAATCCAACACTGGCAACAGCAGTGCAGCACTAGCACCAGATACATGTATAATCCAACACTGGCAACAGCAGTGCAACACTAGCACCAGGTACATGTATAATCCAACACTGGCAACAGCAGTGCAGCACTAGCACCAGATACATGTATAATCCAACACTGGCAACAGCAGTGCTGCACTAGCACCAGGTACATGTATAATCCAACACTGGCAACAGCAGTGCAGCACTAGCACCAGGTACATGTATAATCCAACACTGGCAACAGCAGTGCTGCACTAGCACCAGATACATGTATAATCCAACACTGGCAACAGCAGTGCAACACTAGCACCAGATACATGTATAATGCAACACTGGCAACCGCAGTGCAGCACTAGCACCAGATACATGTATAATCCAACACTGGCAACAGCAGTGCAGCACTAGCACCAGGTACATGTATAATCCAACACTGGCAACAGCAGTGCAACACTAGCACCAGGTACATGTATAATCCAACACTGGCAACAGCAGTGCAACACTAGCACCAGATACATGTATAATCCAACACTGGCAACAGCATTGCAGCACTAGCACCAGATACATGCATCTGATGGTACTGTGGTATTCAGTAAAAAAAAAAAAAAAAAAAAAAAAATACATGTATAATCCAACACTGGCAACAGCAGTGCTGCACTAGCACCAGATACATGTATAATCCAACACTGGCAACAGCAGTGCAACACTAGCACCAGATACATGTATAATCCAACACTGGCAACAGCATTGCAGCACTAGCACCAGATACATGTATAATCCAACATTGGCAACAGCAGTGCTGCACTAGCACCAGGTACATGTATAATCCAACACTGGCAACAGCAGTGCAACACTAGCACCAGATACATGTATAATCCAACACTGGCAACAGCATTGCAGCACTAGCACCAGATACATGTATAATCCGACACTGGCAGCAGCAGTGCTGCACTAGCACCAGGTACATGTATAATCCAACACTGGCAACAGCAGTGCAGCACTAGCACCAGATACATGTATAATCCAACACTGGCAACAGCAGTGCAACACTAGCACCAGGTACATGTATAATCCAACACTGGCAACAGCAGTGCAGCACTAGCACCAGATCCATGTATAATCCAACACTGGCAACAGCAGTGCAACACTAGCACCAGATACATGTATAATCCAACACTGGCAACAGCAGTGCAACACTAGCACCAGATACATGTTTAATCCAACACTGGCCACAGCAGTGCAGCACTAGCACCAGATACATGTATAATGCAACACTGGCAACAGCAGTGCAGCACTAGCACCAGATACATGTATAATCCAACACTGGCAACAGCAGTGCAGCACTAGCACCAGGTACATGTATAATCCAACACTGGCAACAGCAGTGCAGCACTAGCACCAGGTACATGTATAATCCAACACTGGCAACAGCAGTGCTGCACTAGCACCAGATACATGTATAATCCAACACTGGCAACAGCAGTGCAACACTAGCACCAGATACATGTATAATGCAACACTGGCAACAGCAGTGCAGCACTAGCACCAGATACATGTATAATCCAACACTGGCAACAGCAGTGCAGCACTAGCACCAGGTACATGTATAATCCAACACTGGCAACAGCAGTGCAACACTAGCACCAGGTACATGTATAATCCAACACTGGCAACAGCAGTGCAACACTAGCACCAGATACATGTATAATCCAACACTGGCAACAGCATTGCAGCACTAGCACCAGATACATGCATCTGATGGTACTGTGGTATTCAGTAAAAAAAAAAAAAAAAAAAAAAAAAAAAATACATGTATAATCCAACACTGGCAACAGCATTGCAGCACTAGCACCAGATACATGTATAATCCAACATTGGCAACAGCAGTGCTGCACTAGCACCAGGTACATGTATAATCCAACACTGGCAACAGCAGTGCAGCACTAGCACCAGGTACATGTATAATCCAACACTGGCAACAGCAGTGCAGCACTAGCACCAGATACATGTATAATCCAACACTGGCAACAGCAGTGCAACACTAGCACCAGGTACATGTATAATCCAACACTGGCAACAGCAGTGCAGCACTAGCACCAGATACATGTATAATCCAACACTGGCAACAGCAGTGCAACACTAGCACCAGATACATGTATAATCCAACACTGGCAACAGCAGTGCAACACTAGCACCAGATACATGTTTAATCCAACACTGGCCACAGCAGTGCAGCACTAGCACCAGATACATGTATAATGCAACACTGGCAACAGCAGTGCAGCACTAGCACCAGATACATGTATAATCCAACACTGGCAACAGCAGTGCAGCACTAGCACCAGGTACATGTATAATCCAACACTGGCAACAGCAGTGCAGCACTAGCACCAGGTACATGTATAATCCAACACTGGCAACAGCAGTGCTGCACTAGCACCAGATACATGTATAATCCAACACTGGCAACAGCAGTGCAACACTAGCACCAGATACATGTATAATGCAACACTGGCAACAGCAGTGCAGCACTAGCACCAGATACATGTATAATCCAACACTGGCAACAGCAGTGCAGCACTAGCACCAGGTACATGTATAATCCAACACTGGCAACAGCAGTGCAACACTAGCACCAGGTACATGTATAATCCAACACTGGCAACAGCAGTGCAACACTAGCACCAGATACATGTATAATCCAACACTGGCAACAGCATTGCAGCACTAGCACCAGATACATGCATCTGATGGTACTGTGGTATTCAGTAAAAAAAAAAAAAAAAAAAAAAAAAAATACATGTATAATCCAACACTGGCAACAGCAGTGCTGCACTAGCACCAGATACATGTATAATCCAACACTGGCAACAGCAGTGCAACACTAGCACCAGATACATGTATAATCCAACACTGGCAACAGCATTGCAGCACTAGCACCAGATACATGTATAATCCAACATTGGCAACAGCAGTGCTGCACTAGCACCAGGTACATGTATAATCCAACACTGGCAACAGCAGTGCAGCACTAGCACCAGGTACATGTATAATCCAACACTGGCAACAGCAGTGCAGCACTAGCACCAGATACATGTATAATCCAACACTGGCAACAGCAGTGCAGCACTAGCACCAGATACATGTATAATCCAACATTGGCAACAGCAGTGCTGCACTAGCACCAGGTACATGTATAATCCAACACTGGCAACAGCAGTGCAACACTAGCACCAGATACATGTATAATCCAACACTGGCAACAGCATTGCAGCACTAGCACCAGATACATGTATAATCCGACACTGGCAGCAGCAGTGCTGCACTAGCACCAGGTACATGTATAATCCAACACTGGCAACAGCAGTGCAGCACTAGCACCAGATACATGTATAATCCAACACTGGCAACAGCAGTGCAACACTAGCACCAGGTACATGTACATGTATAATCCAACACTGGCAACAGCAGTGCAGCACTAGCACCAGATACATGTATAATCCAACACTGGCAACAGCAGTGCAACACTAGCACCAGATACATGTATAATCCAACACTGGCAACAGCAGTGCAACACTAGCACCAGATACATGTTTAATCCAACACTGGCCACAGCAGTGCAGCACTAGCTCTCGTGATTGTTGCCAAATTTTCATTAAAAACAAGTTTGGCCGTTAATTTGCCAGATTTTCTTCAAAACAACAATTCTCTGTCCAACCTGCACTCCACTCCTTTCGTACACATCCGCACATTCACTCATACGTGCACACCACTATTGAACACGTCAATATTGTCAGTGGGGGCCACCAAAACCCAACTCTCACTCAACTCTACGCACAAATAAAAGACAAAAGAGGCCGACCCTTTTATCCCACACCGTGCTCCCTCGTACCCGTTCCCGGGTGGACAGAGAACACTACTTCTCTGCTAATTCTTATACATGTACTGTGACGTCAACCGCAGAGAAGTGACATGCTTTGCAAGTGGTCACGCAATTGTTAGATTGACAGCATGAAACAAGGTGGAGGACACTGTGTTCGGAAACAGTGACCTTAGTCCTTACTACAACCTTCCCCTTGTTTCATGCTGTCAATCTAACAAATGATTGTACATGTACAATCATGTCACGGAGCACTTCAAGGATCTATTCTGTAGAGATCAATCAGCTGCTATCCAGAAGCCAGTCCCTCACCGGCTAAGTGTGGCAGTGTCTCCAGCGGAGGTGGAAACAGCGATGAAACGACTCAAAAACGGAAAGGCTTGTAGGCCGGACAAAGTCCCAGGAGAATTACTGAAGTATGGAACATCACAGCTATCCATCGTAGCGGCAGACATCATCAACCAAAGCGTAGCAGAGGGTGCCGACATGTCATCGTTCATCGGACTTGCACACTGATTCCTTTACATGTACATACCGGTATGTACATGGTATTACTAATAGCTCTCTCGTTTTAGATAATCCAACACTGGCAACAGCAGTGCAGCACTAGCACCAGATACATGTATAATCCAACACTGATAACAGCAGTGCAGCACTAGCACCAGATACATGTATAATCCAACACTGATAACAGCAGTGCAGCACTAGCACCAGATACATGTATAATCCAACACTGGCAACAGCAGTGCAGCACTAGCACCAGATGCATGTATAATCCAACACTGGCAACAGCAGTGCAGCACTAGCACCAGGTACATGTATAATCCAACACTGGCAACAGCAGTGCAGCACTAGCACCAGATACATGTATAATCCAACACTGGCAACAGCAGTGCAACACTAGCACCAGGTACATGTATAATCCAACACTGGCAACAGCAGTGCAGCACTAGCACCAGATACATGTATAATCCAACACTGGCAACAGCAGTGCAACACTAGCACCAGGTACATGTATAATCCAACACTGGCAACAGCAGTGCAGCACTAGCACCAGATACATGTATAATCCAACACTGGCAACAGCAGTGCAACACTAGCACCAGATACATGTATAATCCAACACTGGCAACAGCAGTGCAACACTAGCACCAGATACATGTTTAATCCAACACTGGCCACAGCAGTGCAGCACTAGCACCAGATACATGTATAATGCAACACTGGCAACAGCAGTGCAGCACTAGCACCAGATACATGTATAATCCAACACTGGCAACAGCAGTGCTGCACTAGCACCAGGTACATGTATAATCCAACACTGGCAACAGCAGTGCAGCACTAGCACCAGGTACATGTATAATCCAACACTGGCAACAGCAGTGCTGCACTAGCACCAGATACATGTATAATCCAACACTGGCAACAGCAGTGCAACACTAGCACCAGATACATGTATAATGCAACACTGGCAACAGCAGTGCAGCACTAGCACCAGATACATGTATAATCCAACACTGGCAACAGCAGTGCAGCACTAGCACCAGGTACATGTATAATCCAACACTGGCAACAGCAGTGCAACACTAGCACCAGGTACATGTATAATCCAACACTGGCAACAGCAGTGCAACACTAGCACCAGATACATGTATAATCCAACACTGGCAACAGCATTGCAGCACTAGCACCAGATACATGCATCTGATGGTACTGTGGTATTCAGTAAAAAAAAAAAAAAAAAAAAAAAAAATACATGTATAATCCAACACTGGCAACAGCAGTGCTGCACTAGCACCAGATACATGTATAATCCAACACTGGCAACAGCAGTGCAACACTAGCACCAGATACATGTATAATCCAACACTGGCAACAGCATTGCAGCACTAGCACCAGATACATGTATAATCCAACATTGGCAACAGCAGTGCTGCACTAGCACCAGGTACATGTATAATCCAACACTGGCAACAGCAGTGCAACACTAGCACCAGATACATGTATAATCCAACACTGGCAACAGCATTGCAGCACTAGCACCAGATACATGTATAATCCGACACTGGCAGCAGCAGTGCTGCACTAGCACCAGGTACATGTATAATCCAACACTGGCAACAGCAGTGCAGCACTAGCACCAGATACATGTATAATCCAACACTGGCAACAGCAGTGCAACACTAGCACCAGGTACATGTATAATCCAACACTGGCAACAGCAGTGCAGCACTAGCACCAGATACATGTATAATCCAACACTGGCAACAGCAGTGCAACACTAGCACCAGATACATGTATAATCCAACACTGGCAACAGCAGTGCAACACTAGCACCAGATACATGTTTAATCCAACACTGGCCACAGCAGTGCAGCACTAGCACCAGATACATGTATAATGCAACACTGGCAACAGCAGTGCAACACTAGCACCAGATACATGTATAATCCAACACTGGCAACAGCAGTGCAGCACTAGCACCAGATACATGTATAATCCAACACTGGCAACAGCAGTGCAACACTAGCACCAGATACATGTATAATCCAACACTGGCAACAGCAGTGCAACACTAGCACCAGATACATGTTTAATCCAACACTGGCAACAGCAGTGCAGCACTAGCACCAGATACATGTATAATCCAACACTGGCAACAGCAGTGCAGCACTAGCACCAGGTACATGTATAATCCAACACTGGCAACAGCAGTGCAACACTAGCACCAGGTACATGTATAATCCAACACTGGCAACAGCAGTGCAACACTAGCACCAGATACATGTATAATCCAACACTGGCAACAGCATTGCAGCACTAGCACCAGATACATGCATCTGATGGTACTGTGGTATTCAGTAAAAAAAAAAAAAAAAAAAAAAAAAATACATGTATAATCCAACACTGGCAACAGCAGTGCTGCACTAGCACCAGATACATGTATAATCCAACACTGGCAACAGCAGTGCAACACTAGCACCAGATACATGTATAATCCAACACTGGCAACAGCATTGCAGCACTAGCACCAGATACATGTATAATCCAACATTGGCAACAGCAGTGCTGCACTAGCACCAGGTACATGTATAATCCAACACTGGCAACAGCAGTGCAGCACTAGCACCAGGTACATGTATAATCCAACACTGGCAACAGCAGTGCAGCACTAGCACCAGATACATGTATAATCCAACACTGGCAACAGCAGTGCAACACTAGCACCAGGTACATGTATAATCCAACACTGGCAACAGCAGTGCAGCACTAGCACCAGATACATGTATAATCCAACACTGGCAACAGCAGTGCAACACTAGCACCAGATACATGTATAATCCAACACTGGCAACAGCAGTGCAACACTAGCACCAGATACATGTTTTAATCCAACACTGGCCACAGCAGTGCAGCACTAGCACCAGATACATGTATAATGCAACACTGGCAACAGCAGTGCAGCACTAGCACCAGATACATGTATAATCCAACACTGGCAACAGCAGTGCAGCACTAGCACCAGGTACATGTATAATCCAACACTGGCAACAGCAGTGCAGCACTAGCACCAGGTACATGTATAATCCAACACTGGCAACAGCAGTGCTGCACTAGCACCAGATACATGTACATGTATAATCCAACACTGGCAACAGCAGTGCAACACTAGCACCAGATACATGTATAATGCAACACTGGCAACAGCAGTGCAGCACTAGCACCAGATACATGTATAATCCAACACTGGCAACAGCAGTGCAGCACTAGCACCAGGTACATGTATAATCCAACACTGGCAACAGCAGTGCAACACTAGCACCAGGTACATGTATAATCCAACACTGGCAACAGCAGTGCAACACTAGCACCAGATACATGTATAATCCAACACTGGCAACAGCATTGCAGCACTAGCACTAGATACATGCTGTAGCGTCTCTGACGTTCTCGCATCATGACATCATCATTTGTTTGCATGTACACGTCATATTTTGCTCATCATCACAAACACTGATTCACCATACTCTCGCACACATTGTAATACCTACTACACGTACTTCGCTACCATAATAATTACGTAATGTTTGGCTAGCATAGTTCCAATCCACATTACGACATCTTTTGATGTTACGCACTCCTCGCCTACAACGCTATTGTAGAAAAGTAGTCTTTACTCATCTCTTGTAAGTTCTGTTTGCATCCAAACACTTCTTCCAAACAGCACACGTCAGATATCTAACAAAACAACAAACTTCATTGCACAGTCTTCTATCACAATCTCTTTCCTATATAAACCTCCTTTCTCTTCACTTTCTTCATGACATTTAGTGTTCGCCAGTCTTGTAAAGATCTTGGAAACTAACACTCGTTGCACTGTATCTAGACTACTAAATTGGTGACCCCCGACGCTGCGCTCTTCGGAGTTTTGAGCATGCCATCCCTGAGCTCGGCCCGCCGCAGTTTCCTGCTCGCCTCAACTCTCGGGATCCCGTCAATCGCCGGCTGTTGACGTAAAACTTGAGCCTCACCACCACTCGTCACTGGATCCGCCTCGGAGCTGCTGTGGCCCCTGCCACCCTCCCCGGCCCACCTGGATACCCCGCTATCCTGCCACGGCATTGTCCAGTCGCAAGTATTCGTCTATATTCGTCCTGGCCTCAAGCTGGAAATTGCCACCTCCACCCGTCGTACCAGCTCACTCACTGTGCACGCACGCAGGCACACGCCCGGCACCGGACCCAATGGAGCTGCGCTCGCCTCCATCTGTCCCCGCCTCACTCGGCACGCCTCGCCCCAGTGCAGCGCTCCTGCTGGTATTCCGCCAAGCCTGCAACATGCAGCCGCCTCTGACACGATAACACTCCTCTGTCATGCGTACGTTTCCTCTTTTCTTTCTTTCTGCCTCTGACATGCTCTCCACCTCTGTCACGTTAACACACCTCTGACATGTTAACCCGCCTCTGTCATGCATCTCTCTCTTTCCTGCATTTTTGATTTTGTTTCGGCCTTTGTTGCCACGTCTCAAACAAATTTCATACACGCAGCGCTCTCGCCTGTACATATGTTGTATCATATTATTATATTTTTGCCGTTCCGCCTTGTACATGCTGCGCTTTCCTTTCTCTTCTCTTTCTTGTTTCTTGTTTATCGTGCTTCGCTCCTCCCGACCTCACCACTGGCGGGGGAGTACTGTAGCGACCTGACTCACTCAATTACGTCATTCTACAAACGCATGCGCAAGAAATAAAATCATTCTCTTTGGTCACAACTTCTTCGTTGTCCGGTTGGCCAAAGTAGCCGTCGTCTAGGGCCCCGACGTAAAACCCTAAAATGCATCTGATGGTACTGTGGTATTCAGTAAAAAAAAAAAAAAAAAAAAAAAAAAAAAATACATGTATAATCCAACACTGGCAACAGCAGTGCTGCACTAGCACCAGATACATGTATAATCCAACACTGGCAACAGCAGTGCAGCACTAGCACCAGATACATGTATAATCCAACACTGGCAACAGCATTGCAGCACTAGCACCAGATACATGTATAATCCAACATTGGCAACAGCAGTGCTGCACTAGCACCAGGTACATGTATAATCCAACACTGGCAACAGCAGTGCAGCACTAGCACCAGGTACATGTATAATCCAACACTGGCAACAGCAGTGCAGCACTAGCACCAGATACATGTATAATCCAACACTGGCAACAGCAGTGCAGCACTAGCACCAGATACATGTATAATCCAACATTGGCAACAGCAGTGCTGCACTAGCACCAGGTACATGTATAATCCAACACTGGCAACAGCAGTGCAACACTAGCACCAGATACATGTATAATCCAACACTGGCAACAGCATTGCAGCACTAGCACCAGATACATGTATAATCCGACACTGGCAGCAGCAGTGCTGCACTAGCACCAGGTACATGTATAATCCAACACTGGCAACAGCAGTGCAGCACTAGCACCAGATACATGTATAATCCAACACTGGCAACAGCAGTGCAACACTAGCACCAGGTACATGTACATGTATAATCCAACACTGGCAACAGCAGTGCAGCACTAGCACCAGATACATGTATAATCCAACACTGGCAACAGCAGTGCAACACTAGCACCAGATACATGTATAATCCAACACTGGCAACAGCAGTGCAACACTAGCACCAGATACATGTTTAATCCAACACTGGCCACAGCAGTGCAGCACTAGCTCTCGTGATTGTTGCCAAATTTTCATTAAAAACAAGTTTGGCCGTTAATTTGCCAGATTTTCTTCAAAACAACAATTCTCTGTCCAACCTGCACTCCACTCCTTTCGTACACATCCGCACATTCACTCATACGTGCACACCAATATTGAACACGTCAATATTGTCAGTGGGGGCCACCAAAACCCAACTCTCACTCAACTCTACGCACAAATAAAAGACAAAAGAGGCCGACCCTTTTATCCCACACCGTGCTCCCTCGTACCCGTTCCCGGGTGGACAGAGGACACTACTTCTCTGCTAATTCTTATACATGTACTGTGACGTCAACCGCAGAGAAGTGACATGCTTTGCAAGTGGTCACGCAATTGTTAGATTGACAGCATGAAACAAGGTGGAGGACACTGTGTTCGGAAACAGTGACCTTAGTCCTTACTACAACCTTCCCTTGTTTCATGCTGTCAATCTAACAAATGATTGTACATGTACAATCATGTCACGGAGCACTTCAAGGATCTATTCTGTAGAGATCAATCAGCTGCTATCCAGAAGCCAGTCCCTCACCGGCTAAGTGTGGCAGTGTCTCCAGCGGAGGTGGAAACAGCGATGAAACGACTCAAAAACGGAAAGGCTTGTAGGCCGGACAAAGTCCCAGGAGAATTACTGAAGTATGGAACATCACAGCTATCCATCGTAGCGGCAGACATCATCAACCAAAGCGTAGCAGAGGGTGCCGACATGTCATCGTTCATCGGACTTGCACACTGATTCCTTTACATGTACATACCGGTATGTACATGGTATTACTAATAGCTCTCTCGTTTTAGATAATCCAACACTGGCAACAGCAGTGCAGCACTAGCACCAGATACATGTATAATCCAACACTGATAACAGCAGTGCAGCACTAGCACCAGATACATGTATAATCCAACACTGATAACAGCAGTGCAGCACTAGCACCAGATACATGTATAATCCAACACTGGCAACAGCAGTGCAGCACTAGCACCAGATGCATGTATAATCCAACACTGGCAACAGCAGTGCAGCACTAGCACCAGATGCATGTATAATCCAACACTGGCAACAGCAGTGCAGCACTAGCACCAGATACATGTATAATCCAACACTGGCAACAGCCGTGCAGCACTAGCACCAGATACATGTATAATCCAACACTGGTAACAGCAGTGCAGCACTAGCACCAGGTACATGTATAATCCAACACTGGCAACAGCAGTGCAGCACTAGCACCAGATGCATGTATAATCCAACACTGGCAACAGCAGTGCAGCACTAGCACCAGATACATGTATAATCCAACACTGGCAACAGCAGTGCAGCACTATCACCAGATACATGTATAATCCAACACTGGCAACAGCAGTGCAGCACTAGCACCAGATACATGTATAATCCAACACTGGCAACAGCAGTGCAACACTAGCACCAGATACATGTATAATCCAAACACTGGCAACAGCAGTGCTGCACTAGCACCAGATACATGTATAATCCAACACTGGCAACAGCAGTGCAGCACTAGCACCAGATACATGTATAATCCAACACTGGCAACAGCAGTGCAGCACTAGCACCAGATACATGTATAATCCAACACTGGCAACAGCAGTGCAACACTAGCACCAGATACATGTATAATCCAACACTGGCAACAGCAGTGCAGCACTAGCACCAGATACATGTATAATCCAACACTGGCAACAGCAGTGCTGCACTAGCACCAGATACATGTATAATCCAACACTGGCAACAGCAGTGCAGCACTAGCACCAGATACATGTATAATCCAACACTGGCAACAGCAGTGCAACACTATCACCAGATACATGTATAATCCAACACTGGCAACAGCAGTGCAGCACTAGCACCAGATACATGTATAATCCAACACTGGCAACAGCAGTGCAGCACTAGCACCAGATGCATGTATAATCCAACACTGGCAACAGCAGTGCAGCACTAGCACCAGATACATGTATAATCCAACACTGGCAACAGCAGTGCAACACTAGCACCAGATACATGTATAATCCAACACTGGCAACAGCAGTGCAGCACTAGCACCAGATACATGTATAATCCAACACTGGCAACAGCAGTGCTGCACTAGCACCAGATACATGTATAATCCAACACTGGCAACAGCAGTGCAGCACTAGCACCAGATACATGTATAATCCAACACTGGCAACAGCAGTGCAACACTAGCACCAGATACATGTATAATCCAACACTGGCAACAGCAGTGCAGCACTAGCACCAGATGCATGTATAATCCAACACTGGCAACAGCAGTGCAGCACTAGCACCAGATACATGTATAATCCAACACTGGCAACAGCAGTGCAACACTAGCACCAGATACATGTATAATCCAACACTGGCAACAGCAGTGCAGCACTAGCACCAGATACATGTATAATCCAACACTGGCAACAGCAGTGCTGCACTAGCACCAGATACATGTATAATCCAACACTGGCAACAGCAGTGCAGCACTAGCACCAGATACATGTATAATCCAACACTGGCAACAGCAGTGCTGCACTAGCACCAGATACATGTATAATCCAACACTGGCAACAGCAGTGCAGCACTAGCACCAGATACATGTATAATCCAACACTGGCAACAGCAGTGCAACACTAGCACCAGATACATGTATAATCCAACACTGGCAACAGCAGTGCAGCACTAGCACCAGATGCATGTATAATCCAACACTGGCAACAGCAGTGCAGCACTAGCACCAGATACATGTATAATCCAACACTGGCAACAGCAGTGCAACACTAGCACCAGATACATGTATAATCCAACACTGGCAACAGCAGTGCAGCACTAGCACCAGATACATGTATAATCCAACACTGGCAACAGCAGTGCTGCACTAGCACCAGATACATGTATAATCCAACACTGGCAACAGCAGTGCAGCACTAGCACCAGATACATGTATAATCCAACACTGGCAACAGCAGTGCTGCACTAGCACCAGATACATGTATAATCCAACACTGGCAACAGCAGTGCAGCACTAGCACCAGATACATGTATAATCCAACACTGGCAACAGCAGTGCAGCACTAGCACCAGATACATGTATAATCCAACACTGGCAACAGCATTGCAGCACTAGCACCAGATACATGTATAATCCAACACTGGCAACAGCAGTGCAACACTAGCACCAAATATATGTATAATCCAACACTGGCAACAGCAGTGCAGTACTAGCACCAGATACATGTATAATCCAACACTGGCAACAGCAGTGCAGCACTAGCACCAGATACATGTATAATCCAACACTGGCAACAGCAGTGCTGCACTAGCACCAGGTACATGTATAATCCAACACTGGCAACAGCAGTGCAGCACTAGCACCAGATACATGTATAATCCAACACTGGCAACAGCAGTGCAACACTAGCACCAGATATATGTATAATCGAACACTGGCAACAGCAGTGCAGTACTAGCACCAGATACATGTATAATCCAACACTGGCAACAGCAGTGCAGCACTAGCACCAGATACATGTATAATCCAACACTGGCAACAGCAGTGCTGCACTAGCACCAGGTACATGTATAATCCAACACTGGCAACAGCAGTGCAGCACTAGCACCAGATACATGTATAATCCAACACTGGCAACAGCATTGCAGCACTAGCACCAGATACATGTATAATCCAACACTGGCAACAGCAGTGCAGCACTAGCACCAGATACATGTATAATCCAACACTGGCAACAGCAGTGCTGCACTAGCACCAGATACATGTATAATCCAACACTGGCAACAGCAGTGCAGCACTAGCACCAGATACATGTATAATCCAACACTGGCAACAGCAGTGCAGCACTAGCACCAGATACATGTATAATCCAACACTGGCAACAGCATTGCAGCACTAGCACCAGATACATGTATAATCCAACACTGGCAACAGCAGTGCAACACTAGCACCAGATATATGTATAATCCAACACTGGCAACAGCAGTGCAGTACTAGCACCAGATACATGTATAATCCAACACTGGCAACAGCAGTGCAACACTAGCACCAGATACATGTATAATCCAACACTGGCAACAGCAGTGCAGCACTAGCACCAGATACATGTATAATCCAACACTGGCAACAGCAGTGCTGCACTAGCACCAGGTACATGTATAATCCAACACTGGCAACAGCAGTGCAGCACTAGCACCAGATACATGTATAATCCAACACTGGCAACAGCAGTGCAACACTAGCACCAGATATATGTATAATCCAACACTGGCAACAGCAGTGCAGTACTAGCACCAGATACATGTATAATCCAACACTGGCAACAGCAGTGCAGCACTAGCACCAGATACATGTATAATCCAACACTGGCAACAGCAGTGCTGCACTAGCACCAGGTACATGTATAATCCAACACTGGCAACAGCAGTGCAGCACTAGCACCAGATACATGTATAATCCAACACTGGCAACAGCATTGCAGGACTAGCACCAGATACATGTATAATCCAACACTGGCAACAGCAGTGCAACACTAGCACCAGATATATGTATAATCCAACACTGGCAACAGCAGTGCAGTACTAGCACCAGATACATGTATAATCCAACACTGGCAACAGCAGTGCAGCACTAGCACCAGATACATGTATAATCCAACACTGGCAACAGCAGTGCTGCACTAGCACCAGGTACATGTATAATCCAACACTGGCAACAGCAGTGCAGCACTAGCACCAGATACATGTATAATCCAACACTGGCAACAGCAGTGCAACACTAGCACCAGATATATGTATAATCCAACACTGGCAACAGCAGTGCAGTACTAGCACCAGATACATGTATAATCCAACACTGGCAACAGCAGTGCAGCACTAGCACCAGATACATGTATAATCCAACACTGGCAACAGCAGTGCTGCACTAGCACCAGGTACATGTATAATCCAACACTGGCAACAGCAGTGCAGCACTAGCACCAGATACATGTATAATCCAACACTGGCAACAGCATTGCAGCACTAGCACCAGATACATGTATAATCCAACACTGGCAACAGCAGTGCAGCACTAGCACCAGATACATGTATAATCCAACACTGGCAACAGCAGTGCTGCACTAGCACCAGATACATGTATAATCCAACACTGGCAACAGCAGTGCAGCACTAGCACCAGATACATGTATAATCCAACACTGGCAACAGCAGTGCAGCACTAGCACCAGATACATGTATAATCCAACACTGGCAACAGCATTGCAGCACTAGCACCAGATACATGTATAATCCAACACTGGCAACAGCAGTGCAACACTAGCACCAGATATATGTATAATCCAACACTGGCAACAGCAGTGCAGTACTAGCACCAGATACATGTATAATCCAACACTGGCAACAGCAGTGCAACACTAGCACCAGATACATGTATAATCCAACACTGGCAACAGCAGTGCAGCACTAGCACCAGATACATGTATAATCCAACACTGGCAACAGCAGTGCTGCACTAGCACCAGGTACATGTATAATCCAACACTGGCAACAGCAGTGCAGCACTAGCACCAGATACATGTATAATCCAACACTGGCAACAGCAGTGCAGCACTAGCACCAGATACATGTATAATCCAACACTGGCAACAGCAGTGCTGCACTAGCACCAGATACATGTATAATCCAACACTGGCAACAGCAGTGCAGCACTAGCACCAGATACATGTATAATCCAACACTGGCAACAGCAGTGCAGCACTAGCACCAGATACATGTATAATCCAACACTGGCAACAGCAGTGCTGCACTAGCACCAGATACATGTATAATCCAACACTGGCAACAGCAGTGCAGCACTAGCACCAGATACATGTATAATCCAACACTGGCAACAGCAGTGCAGCACTAGCACCAGATACATGTATAATCCAACACTGGCAACAGCAGTGCTGCACTAGCACCAGATACATGTATAATCCAACACTGGCAACAGCAGTGCTGCACTAGCACCAGATACATGTATAATCCAACACTGGCAACAGCAGTGCAGCACTAGCACCAGATACATGTATAATCCAACACTGGCAACAGCAGTGCTGCACTATCACCAGATACATGTATAATCCAACACTGGCAACAGCAGTGCTGCACTAGCACCAGATACATGTATAATCCAACACTGGCAACAGCAGTGCTGCACTATCACCAGATACATGTATAATCCAACACTGGCAACAGCAGTGCAGCACTAGCACCAGGTACATGTATAATCCAACACTGGCAACAGCAGTGCAGCACTAGCACCAGATACATGTATAATCCAACACTGGCAACAGCAGTGCAGCACTAGCACCAGATACATGTATAATCCAACACTGGCAACAGCAGTGCTGCACTAGCACCAGATACATGTATAATCCAACACTGGCAACAGCAGTGCAGCACTAGCACCAGATACATGTATAATCCAACACTGGCAACAGCAGTGCTGCACTATCACCAGATACATGTATAATCCAACACTGGCAACAGCAGTGCTGCACTAGCACCAGATACATGTATAATCCAACACTGGCAACAGCAGTGCTGCACTATCACCAGATACATGTATAATCCAACACTGGCAACAGCAGTGCAGCACTAGCACCAGGTACATGTATAATCCAACACTGGCAACAGCAGTGCTGCACTAGCACCAGATACATGTATAATCCAACACTGGCAACAGCAGTGCTGCACTAGCACCAGATACATGTATAATCCAACACTGGCAACAGCAGTGCTGCACTAGCACCAGATACATGTATAATCCAACACTGGCAACAGCAGTGCTGCACTAGCACCAGATACATGTATAATCCAACACTGGCAACAGCAGTGCAGCACTAGCACCAGATACATGTATAATCCAACACTGGCAACAGCAGTGCTGCACTATCACCAGATACATGTATAATCCAACACTGGCAACAGCAGTGCAGCACTAGCACCAGAGACTGTACCAATGTAGTTCACACATGTTTTTCGTTTGACAGAATGAAACAAGGTGGAGGACACCGTGTACGGAAACAGTGACCTTTCTATAAATAATTTTTATTTAATGTCTTAGTCTGGTTATCGAAGGTCGGTAGAGCCACGGTCCGTTGGGACCATCTGAACCATAATATTATGGGTGTTGAATCCGGTTCTGATACTCGTCATGTACATGTACACGCACATGTATAGGCCGCGTCGGGACATCATCAACCTCGTCTAAAGAGAGCATCTTCTCACGACAGTGTCAAGGTGGTGACAGTAACTGTTGTCAGCTGACGAGCTGAAAGATGGACGCCATGGGCAGAAGTAACTTGTTGGAAGAAAAAGAGTTAAACAAGTCAGATTATTATTTAAAAATATTATTATTATTTGTATTTGTAGAAGAGAAAAGGACATATGGATACGAGTTAACCCTTTAAGAGCCGCCCCATACTTGAATGCGTCGTAAACGTCCTGTGGCTCTTAAACTTTAAAGGGTTAAGAGTAACTCTCCATCACTGTAACATGATACTACATGTATATACACGGAGTCAGAAAGTGGAATAACTAGGCACAAAACTGACTGAGACTGAGTACTAGTTATTGCACTTTCTGACTGTATATAGTATCATGTTACAGTGATGGAGAGTTACTCTTAACTCGTATCCATATGTCCTTTTCTCTTCTACATTTATTTATGACTCAACATCCGAGTTTCAAATTTGTATTTGTATTTGTATTTATAATTATCATTATCTCATGGCACATCATGATGACGGGCAGTAAAACTGAGACAAGGGTGAAAGCCAACCACAGCAGTAAAACAGATAAAGGAATACAAATAAAAGGCAAAGAAGGCAAAGGAGGAGACAAACCAGCAGGATGTCATGCAAATACATGAAACCTATAATTGAGCAGAGATTTTAGCAACAAAATTATCCATCGACGTGCTGGTCTTGGCCTGCGTTGGTAATGTTGCCCAAAACACGTAGCCAGCAAAGATCGGGGATCTAGTGAATAGGGTGGAGGCAGCGTGTGGGAGACTGAATGAGTTCCGCGTATTCCGTGTTTCGGAGAACCAATCATAAGCCTGCATATGCAAGGGTATTTTATTTAATTAAATTAAACTCAGATACTGAGCCAGTACTAATAATGAGCCAGTAATGATGTTGCATAACTCGTTCTCATATGTTTCTTCTCTTTTTTACTTTATTATTATTGTAAACCTTTATTAATTTTTAATAGTACGATATAGTGGTTGCGACTTCGGCGATAATTTGTAAGAAAGGGTTTGCTCCCCACACCGGAGCTCGCGCTATTCCGCCGACTTTACTTGACACTTGACTGACTCACGACTGCCATCCAGAGCACACGAGAAGTCCATCGAACCTTCGACTCGGCAAACCTGCAAGAAAGCACCACTCCCTGCTCAATACACAGTGTTTCGGGGAATTCACCCCTCATCAGTTGAGCTTGAGTAGGCTGAGGAAGATTGTGCCTGAAGAGCACCACTTATATAGTGCTCTCCAGGCACAAACATCACCAGGGATACAAACTTACAGAGACGCTCCGTTTCCAGCGCGACAAACACCTCGTGAACACCAGATAGCAGCGTGAGTCAGTGTCGCTCCTGGACGGTGAGGAGCGACACTGACTCACGCTGCTATCTGGTGTTCACGAGGTGTTTGTCGCGCTGGAAACGGAGCGTCTCTGTAAGTTTGTATCCCTGGTGATGTTTGTGCCTGGAGAGCACTATAATTATAAGTGGTGCTCTTCAGGCACAATCTTCCTCAGCCTACTCAAGCTCAACTGATGAGGGGTGAATTCCCCGAAACACTGTGTATTGAGCAGGGAGTGGTGCTTTCTTGCAGGTTTGCCGAGTCGAAGGTTCGATGGACTTCTCGTGTGCTCTGGATGGCAGTCGTGAGTCAGTCAAGTGTCAAGTAAAGTCGGCGGAATAGCGCGAGCTGCGATGTGGGGAGCAAACCCTTTCTTTATTTTAATAGCTACTTTTTTTTCCAGCCGTGCTGCGACCCACAGTTATTTGGGAACTCGTGGCCTGGCACGAGGAAAACATGGATGCAGTGAATGGGATTTTCGGTCTTTGACCGCTTCCTGGTTAGCTGATCTACTCACCACCGCTTTAGGGGCTGCATCTGTGCACTGATCCTTGAAGGGTGGTGGCGTGCCTACGGATGCGGAAAACTCGGTTTCCCGCCGAGTCTCACGCGACCCGTGAAATTTATTATTACTATTATTCATTGATGACTATCAGGATGACATCCAGGAGCGATCAAGGAATACACGACTGACTTTAGGAGAAGTCTAAAAAAACTCCCCCCGGCATAATGAGGGTCAGAACGGGGTTCAACACCCATACGGTTCAGATGGTCCCAACGGACCGGGGCTCTACCAAATCCGTCAAGGCCTACTACCAACCGTGGATGGTTGTAGTTCTATTTTATTAATTTTTACATGTTTAAAGAGAACACAAACCTACAAATCATGTTGAAAGACAAAAAGTACATTGGACTGGCTAGGCGCTATCCACAATGCCAGTTCAACTAACTGTACAAACACGTCGTCCCTATGTTCAAACGCTGGCGTAGGTGTTCGACACTGTACACCATCACTAGCTTTGTGATAGAGAAACAAAAATGAGAGGAGAAAGAAATTACTGGCACTGTGAGAGCTAAACTGGCAAGAACTGCTGGATGAGAAAATCTGCCATTTACTGCTGTAATGATTGTGCATGAAAAGGGTATCTTTGGTAACTGAAAAGTCTGTATTTTTTACTATATTCACATGCCCAACTAGTAAAATTTAATGATGAAAGACAATGCTACTGAGGCTAGGAGTATAGTAGAAAAAACATGACAACTACTGATTAGAGGCTGCACCGAGACACAGCAGCATGCACTGATGGTGCACCGATGGTGTATTGATGGCTCTGCGCTGCCGACTTGAGGTCCGGGCATCACGGCCAAAACAGGCACCAGAAACAATAGATACAGCAGCTGTAGATCTACGTACATGTACAATGTTATTGTAATAACACAATACTAGTTCAGACGTAAGGAGTAGTCTCCAATCCCCCTAGCATAATGAGGGTCAGAACCGGGTTCAACACCCATAATGGTTCAAATGGTCCGCAGGGACTGGGGCTCTGGCAACCGCGGAAGGTTGTAGTAAGGTCACTGTTTCCGAACACAGTGTCCTCCACCTTGTTTCATGCTGGCAATCTACGTACATGTACATGTAACTACGGTTCAGCAAAATAAAAATCTAGTGAAGCATGAAGCCATAGCCTGCATAGGTCACAGCAGGTGCGGTAGATACCCACACACTACAGGGAACGCGGTGCACACACATGTATCTATGCGCACTGGTCGCAACGGATCAACAATGACTAGTCGGCTGTGCACTGCATGCAAAGTTCCGTACCGCAATGAGAGGGCGATGGGCACTTCTAGTACTTGTCTTGTCCTAGTCGACTCTACTGTAGTAGATAATAATATTAATAGTCTAGACTCAAATCAGACGACACGCAGGTCTACGTGAAGGAGATCTACGCTAGCTCTTTTCTTTTCGCTATAAAATCGAACCTCGCTAGTGCACTAGTGCTCACCATCGATAATTATAACAGCATCAGATTGTCAGTTGCATGTAGTCATAACTAACTGTTACTTCGTGTAACTAGCTACTGTATCGCTTCATCAACGATAGCCTTGCCGCGAATATGTTCTAGTCCTACTTTGCTTTGGCAGGTGGAATGCAGGCCACCGAAACTGGTCGGAATTGGCATATGGCCAAGAAGAGGAAATTCGTATCCGTTCCGAACGGCAGCCCGAACGGCAGCGAGGTCGAGGACGAGTCAGATACAGAATATATGCCGCCGGCACAAGCTGAAAAGGCTTCGGTGGACAGCTCGTCGAAGACTGAGTCAGACAGTGTTGCCCAAGGAAATAATTGCAGCCACGTCCGTAGTACAGCCGAATGGTGCAAACTTCCTCGGGAAGTGTGGGTAAAAATATTCTCTGACGTCATAAAGTTGGAAGGTGGATGTCTGCCTGTTCTTATGTTGCTGAGGAGAGTCTGCAGTGTGTGGAGTGAAGTCTGTCTAACACCCAGCCTCTGGCGCACCATTGCCTTCTCAAAACGTACCAATGGACCGTCACGTGTTCCCCAGGCTGCAGTTACCTGGCTGGCCAATAACACCTTGCAGTATGCGCATCATCTGGATCTCTCTGGCTTTTCTGTGAGTGAGCTTGGGGGCATAGATTATTCGCTGAAAAGGTGCAAGGAGCTTGTAGCGTTGACGCTGCCGACTTCAAAAATGCACTTCACATGCACAGTCGTGCTGTCACAGCTCACAATTTACAGGTGCGAAATCCAGCACTTTCAGCACTTAAGGCCAGATCTTCTGCCGAATCTGACAAAATTGTCGCTGGCCCGGAGTTCCTTGGACCCCCCTGATCAATTGAATTTCAAAGACTATGTCGCAGGTCATATGCCTCTGCTGGAATTTCTTTCGCTGGACGGCTTCGTTGTGGACTGGCCGATTCTAGTGAAAACCTGCGTTAATCTACGCCATCTGACACTGGTTGAATGTGAGCGAAGAAATCTCTTCTCTGACAAGGCGGGTTTGCCCAAGCTCCAGTCATGCACTCTAGTGGAACATCGTGACCCCCCGCTGGATTTTCGCGACGTCACCCCGGAATTCCTGGAAACCCTGGAAGTCGGGACGACACATCATGTTCTCCACTGGCTAGAGAAATGCGCTAACCTTGAGCGGTTGACCTTGTCTGGGAATACAGGCATGTGGAAGGGTATGAATGATCTGGTAGAGCGCGGAATCTGCCTGCCATCCTTACGATATCTGGACCTGCATACTAGGCACCATCCTGGACCATGGAGTATTGACATTGCACCCTTCCTCACAGCACTCGTCCAACATTCAAGTTCATCATTGGAATCCATTAAAGTCAAGAATTTGATAATCGGTGACAGCTTTGCTGATAGAGAATTGTCTTGCCGTCACTTGCAGCTACATTATTGCTACCTAACCGCACCAGTATGCCTGAAACTGCTGCAAGCATGTCCAGAGCTGAAGTCTGTCAGCCTCCTTGGAAACTATCACCTTCCACGTAGCATCAATCAGGTGTTCCCAGCAGATTGCTTTGGCTCATTGAAAGAGCTTCTGAAAGCTCACATGGAGTGGATTTATTCTGGCATGGAACATCAACTGTAGGTTTGGCTTTGGCAGAATTCATTGTGGGTGGTCTGAAAGGAAACAGAACATTTGAAGCAGTCCTGTTTCTTGTGACCATCCCCACATTGTCATCGTCAAGACAATAACAAGGCTGACTGGGTCACAGTGGCCACTGTGACTTTCACGTACATTAATGGTAGAGCCAGTTACTGTCCGTAGGAGTATAATGGGTATGAGCTCTGAATAACAACAAATCCATTGTGTGTGTGTGTGTGTGTGTGTGTGTGTGCGCGCGTGCGTGGTGTGTGTGTGTGTGCGCATGTGTGTGTATGCATGTGTGTGTGCTGTGTGTGTGACTGTGTGTGTGTGTGACTGTGTGTGTGTGTGTGTGTGTGTGTGTGTGTGTGAGTGTGTGTGTTTGTTTGTGTTTGTAATGCATGCGTGTGTGTGTGTGTGTGTGTGTGTCTGTCTGTGTATGTGTGTCAAGATGCACCATCATTGTGCATGTACATGTACATGTAGGCAAGTTTCGAATAGTGGTCTTCCTTAGATGTGCTGTCTAATCCCTGGGTAAGAAGCTGGTTCTCTTGCGGCTACTATTTTGAGATTGTTCTTCAATAATACTTTAATGTACCAAGTTCATCCCTTGGAGTCTTCAAACTCTGGATTGTACGGACTGACTCTAGCTGTTACATTGAAACATTTCGAATCTATTCTGTCTTGTGCGATGTTTTCGTTCATTTCCAATGTTGACATGTGCCTGCATTTTCGATACTAGTGACTGATGTCTTTGGTGTAAAGTGAACTCATGAGGTCGAGCTGCAGTTTTTTACTCTTTTCCACATCATGTTTCGCATACATGTATGGGTTTATCGGGTGTTAGCGGCCGTCGTGAGTTCCCTTCGGGAACGGACACGATAATTTCCTTTTTTTTAAATAAAACATGATGCATTTCTTTGCATAATCGCCATAATCGTTTTATTTGAAACTCGGATGTTGAGCCATAAATAAATGTGGAAAGGAAAAGGACATATGGATACGGGTTAAGAGTAACTCTCCATCACTGTAACTGGATACAAGATACAGTCAGAAAGTGCAATAACTAGGCACAAAACTGACAAGAGTACTGAGACATTCGACGTCCTGACACCTAGCTTCAACACATCTCCGTAGCGCTAACCGACACAATTCGAAACACTGTGTATTGAGCAGGGAGTGGTGCTTTCTTGCAGGTTTGCCGAGTCGAAGGTTCGATGGACTTCTCGTGTTCTCTGGATGGCAGTCGTGAGTCAGTCAAGTGTCAAGTCGTCGGCGGAATAGCGCGAGCTCCAGTGTGGGAGCAAAACCATTCCTAAACAAAATCATCGCCGAAGTCCCAACCTCTATTTCGTACTGTTGTGCCCAGCGCGGGCGGGCGATTAGCTGGTTTGGAGGTGACAGCGTTGTGAATGACCGAGGGTCCTCTACGTCTGTTCTCACCGTCTAAGAGCGAAAACTGACTCACGCTGCTATCTGGTGTTTACGAGGTGTTTGTCGCGCTGGAAACGGAGTGTCTCTGTAAGTTTGTATCCCTGGTGATGTTTGTGCCTGGACAGCACTATAAGTGGTGCTCTTCAGGCACAATCTTCCTCAGCCTACTCAAGCTCAACTGATGAGGGGTGAATTCTCCGAAACACTGTGTATTGAGCAGGGAGTGGTGCTTTCTTGCAGGTTTGCCGAGTCGAAGGTTCGATGGACTTCTCGTGTTCTCTGGATGGCAGTCGTGAGTCAGTCAAGTGTCAAGTCGTCGGCGGAATAGCGCGAGCTCCAGTGTGGGAGCAAAACCATTATTATTAGTACTTGTAAGAAAGGGTTTGCTCCCCACACCGGAGCTCGCGCTATTCCGCCGACTTTACTTGACACTTGACTGACTCACGACTGCCATCCAGAGCACACGAGAAGTCCATCGAACCTTCGACTCAGCAAACCTGCAAGAAAGCACCACTCCCTGCTCAATACACAGTGTTTCGGGGAATTCACGCCTCATCAGTGAGCTTGAGTAGGCTGAGGAAGATTGTGCCTGAAGAGCACCACTTATATAGTGCTCTCCAGGCACAAACATCACCAGGGATACAAACTTACAGAGACGCTCCGTTTCCAGCGCGACAAACACCTCGTGAACACCAGATACTGAGATAGCAGCGTGAGTCAGTGACTCAGTGTCGCTCCTGGACGGTGAGACAGACGTCGAGGACCCTCGGTCTTTCGCAACGCTGTCACCTCCAAACCAACTAGTCGCAAGCCCGCGACTACAAATCATCAACATCATCAAATCAAATCATCGCCGAAGTCGCAACCACTACTTCGTGCTGGTGTGAATTGTTGGGTAGTCTGCCACTACTTAATGCGCCAGTAATAAATGTTGCATACTGTTCTCATGTGTTTCTTCTCATTTTTACATTATTATTATTATTGTAAACTTTTATTTTAATTTTATAATAGCTATAAAGAGAACAAATTCTGCTGTCATCGCCACACTACAACAAAGTCATGAAGGTTTACCAAAATCGATTTTCTTGTCACAATCATCAGTGGAAAGCCGTGACTGAAGAATAACCATGCCAAATCAATAATTTATATACATTCAATAATGTGTTACGAGAACAAAACAAAGTGCTAAAAATAGAATGAGGGAAGGTGAGACAATAGAAGTAAAGTGAGAGCTAAGTGCAACAGGGGTGAGGAACTAATTGCAACGCTAGAACTGTGTAGTGAGACAAACAATCATGCTGTGCACCTACGAAAACAATCTTAACGCAACTACATGTTTCTTCTGCTTACAAAGATCAGGCTTATGCAAACGAATACAAACAGCCTCAAGTACTTTCAACTGACTAGCGTACCGTGCACGACAAAGAACAGAAAAACTAAAATCATCATACACCTGCAGACACTTAGGGTGAGACAGCAGATGAAGAAAAACGGCAGACTTCTTACGATCACAATCCCCATCCGATTCCTCGTCTCCACCAACCGCAACCTCGTCCCCCGTCTCATCTTCCAACTCGTCCTCAGTGTCGTCCTCCGTGTCATTCTCCTCATCACCACCGATCGGTCCCAGGCTCGCTTCACGTTGCTGAACCTCTGTTCGTTGACTCCTCCTTTGATCTTGATGGTAATTTGTTACCATTGTTGTTGTTGTCATTGTTGTTGTTCCTGTTGTTGCTAAATCTTCTGTTCCCAGTGTCTTCGCCGGTGCTTGACATCCAGTACTGTAATAATTCATTGAATAATTAGCCGTTGATCGTCTAGGTCTTTGAATGTTGATCGTGTCGTTTTCTCTGTTGAATTCCGTTTCCTTCAGCCTTCTTTCTTCTTGTTCATGTTCAGTGCGTACCTCATCCATATTTGCCCGTGCCAGCGACACCACAGACTCAGCCCCAGCACTGCCGATGGCAGATGCAGGTGGCGGTTCTGGGGGAGGCAACGGCAACGATGGCAATGGGGGCATCACCATGATCACCTCGTCGCAGCGTCCACTTTGGTCATGAGCTGGATGTTGTTGTGGTGTACTTTCTTGTGTTGTTATGGTGCATTGTGTTATAACGTTAGTGACAATGTGCACATTATCCATCTCCACGGCTCTCGATACGGGTAATGGAGGCACTATTGCCGTCGACGGCAATTGTGCTAACGATGGCTCTGATCGAGGGTTCTTAGGTGGCCTGCCGCGTTTGGGTCGCAGTGCCCGTGCCGAGCCAGTCAGCATGTGCAGTGGGACGTGCTGCTTGATATGTGCGTTCAGATGTTGAAGAGTCCTACCAACGTACCGACTACCGCATTGTCGGCACTCAAATTGGTATACCAATTTAGATGCGAGTTGGGTTGGTAGGACATCCTTCCTCACCGTGAACGCACATATATTGTATCAAGCAGCACGTCCCACTGCACATGCTATAATTGTACATGTATATGTAGATCTTTTCTTGTCGCTATGAAAATTCGAACGTCTCTGTATAGCGCTAGTGCACAATACACTTAAATGGGCACTCCGGCTTCATTTTCGACGCCGAGTTTTCGACGCCAAGACGAAGGTAGGTGAAAGAGAAGACCCCTCGAACAAGAACGAGTCTCCAGAAGCGATCGAGTCGAGCGGGAAGACGACTTTTAATTTCGCCGAGAGAGCGCTGATGGCGTAATGAAGGATTAGCTTGCCAGTGGAAATGCACCTGCGCATATACCTTCCACATACCTTTTGGCCAATTTTCAATCGAAGAGGAAGTTGTTTTCTATGTTCTCTCAACGTGCTGAGCAATCCCGTATTCTATTCCCTTCCAGGTGCCCTGAAGGTCCTCCAGAGGAGAATTTATCTCCAGCAAATCGTTGCTGATTCACGAAAATCGTCTCTAGACATTCACCCAGTGCTGATAAAATGTAGAATGTTGAATCTGTGATAATTGTCGACCATGGAGAGAGAGGTTGATAGCCGCTGTCGCAGGTAGAGTGAAGCTGCTGGAAGTAACAACGGGGAGCCCGTTTGTATTACCTGAGCAACCAGACTTCAAAGCAGCTGGACGAAATCAGAGGGCGCTGACTATTTCCCTCGTTGCTTACTAGTATGGTGAATATTGCACCGACATGAATTACTACACGTATACTGGAGAGTTTTTTCTTGTTTTGTTCGTATGCTAGGAGTATAGTACCCTGGCCTGGAGTTCTCTTTAGCAAATTCCTATTCCCTAGCGTTTTCTTTTATTTCCGTGTAGTACTGAATACGTGATCAAGTATTCCGATTTGGGTAGAAGTGGAAATTGGACTGGAGATTGTATTATAAGATAGCTACTTCGTATGAATAGGATGAAAGCCGCAGACATCACGCAAATACGCTACTTGTTCGACGTGTATGTGTATTTTGTAACAATAATATAAAAATATTATTGAAACCCAGAATCGATTTTCTCGTTCCTATCATCAGTGGAAAAAATACGGAACTAAAGGATACAACCAAAGAAACTGAAGTTAAGTTCTGTGTTAAATAGAAGGGTGTTAGAAAGAACATCATGATACAAGTGCAATAACACCACTAGAGGAAACGCGAAAAAGTAACAAGATTACGTAACCAAAGGTAAGAAGGCACTGAACGAAGTGCCAACCTACGAATGCAACCTCAGTGCAACAACGTGCCCTTTCTGCTCACACAAAACAGGCTTATGAATACGTATACAAACTGCCTCAAGGACTGTCAACTGCTGAACATAACGGGCACGACACAGTACAGAAAAACGAGAGTCATCATACACACCAAGACAGTCAGGACGAGATAACAAGTGTAGATACACCGCCGACTTCTTACGATCAACACATTCATCCGCCTCATCTCGCTCTTTCCCATCCGACTCCTCCTCGTCCATCTCATCGTCCTCTTTCTCGTTCCGCTCGTCATCCACACGATCATCATCACCACCATCATCTGCCTCGTCCTCTGTCTCCGGCCGTTTCGTCATCCAATTCCTCTTCCATCTTCTCATCATCCGTCTCATCCTCCGTTTCTGTACAGACCACTTGTCTCCCATTTGCTAGCTGCTCGTCCCGTGACCGGAGCTGTTCCACCAGATCCACTTCACTGACTGACTCATGATACTGCTCGACCCTCCTCCTGTTGGTACTGTCCGCAACACGCGGTCCTTGGCCGTTTCCGGCATAAATTGCTGTGGAGTAGTTTGCTGCTGCCCTCCGAGATTTAAGGTTGTAGATTCAGTGAGATGCCTGCATTGTCTGTCTTGCTGAGTAGGTGCTGCGCGCGCCATTGCAATTTGTACTTTTTCTCGCCGTTGTGGGGTGTCCCCAGCCGTTCAGGCCAGCAGTGCCTGAGGTGGGGTCTTCATCGACGGGACACTTGGTCGGATAGTTACGTTGCCGACACTCTCCTCGTCGCCCCCATCTCGGAGTCCTTCGCGAGGCCTTGCAAGCCCGCAAATGTAGCAAACTACCGCACGAAGACGACGACTTGGAACGACTCTGAGCATTGGCTCATGGAATGTTCGCTCTGTTGTGGAGAGTGATGGAGCAGTTCAAGCGGCAACCGCGAGAGGAATCGTTTCCGATGATAAGCCAGATCCATAGCTGCCGGAGATGGCTCTCTCGGACATGGTTCCTGAGTCCCTGAGCTCTCTCTCTCTCAGTGGACTGCCGTCGCTCGTCGTTCCATATTGTCGGCCCCGCAAGGGGACACGTGACCGCAATGGCAGTGTTTACCAGGACCAGGTGTGTGTGTGTGTGTGTG